>NC_091963.1:94838833-95438833 GCF_031021105.1 Erythrolamprus reginae | reverse complement strand
AGAGAAAGAGAAAGAAAGAAAGAGACAGCAAGAGGGGGGAAGGAGGGAGAGAGAAAGAGCAAAAAGAGGAAGGAAGAGAGAAAGAAAGAGATAGCAAGAGAGACAGAATGAGAGAGAGAAAGAAAGGAAAGAAAGAAAGACAGCAAGAGGGGGGAAGGAGGGAGAGAGAAAGAGCAAAAGAGAGAGGAAGGAAGGGAGAAAGAATGGGATGGAGAGAGAGAAAAAGGGAGGGAGAGAAAGAGGGAGGGAGAGAGAAATAGAGCGAAAGGGAGAAAGAGAGATTTTTTTTGTCCAAACTTTTTTGCGCCCCCCCCCTCAATGTTCCCCAGGATTTTGAAAATGTGAATAATGTGCCGCGGCTCAAAAAAGGTTGGGAAACACTGGTCTATACGATGGGTGATTTTTATAGTGTCCCCTCCTCCAGGGCCATGCTTGCACTTTGCTCGGTCCATTTTCCACATTTGTTAAAGACATGTTACAGAGCTAGCACCATGCCAGGTGAACGTCTCCTGTTCTATCCACTTTCAATTATTTGGGAATCACAATCTCCCTGCACCCCGATCGCAGAAATCGGAATTGCAACAAATGGATTTTGTTCTCCCTTTGCCAAATGGGTTCTGACCTCCCACGTCAAGAATCAGGCTGACCAAGGCAGCAAAGGTGCAGGGGGCTTTCTGGGAAGCCCAGCAATGTATTTATGAGATGGCAGCACCCAGGTGGACCTTGGGATTTGTTTTGCTCACCCTAAATTAAGGTGCGTCTTATACTCCGGTGCATCTTATACTCCAAAAATAAGGTAGATAAGATTTTCTTTAAAAGATGCGAGGGGAAGTCATCTGGCAACTTGGTGACACCAACGAGGCCAAATGAATCCATTTTTTGGGTGTGTTTTTTAAGAAAGTTAAGAGTTGGGAATGAGAACAAGTGGTGTTTCAAAGACAAACTGTTCCCATCCCCCCCATTCTTCAGAATAAATCATTTTCATAGAACTTTTTAGATGTTTTATAGCATTGGCTGGCTATCTATGCAGGGAATTTAGTACATCGAGAAGTAAAATATACGGAAAAGTCTTTTCTTTGGTCCAGTGATTTCCTGAGGAACATTCTGGCAAAAGTGCTCCGTTCCAAATGACTCGCTAGAGACAACCTTCCATTTTGTATTGGAAATAAAAGAATGTTCTATCTAAAGCATATATATATTAATGCATTTGAAAGGATTTCAAATATTTGGGATAAATGTTATTTCATATTTCACTATGGTCTTGATAATGAAATCTGCTCCAACAAATGTTACCAAAGATAGAAAAAAAATTAATAATATAGAGCCTGACAGAGAAACTAGCAAATTTTCCAATTTTTCAAAATATAGTTTGTCTATTTTTGGCATAACATATTTTTAAAAATTAGCTAATTGCAGTTTGTTCAAAAATATGATTAAACAAGCTATGGCTTAACATCTTGTGGGATTTAGTTTTTTGTTTTAGAATTCTGTTTTATGGAGCAAATTCTTTATCATCCTAAAAGACGTCTTCCTTGAACCATTCTTATGGATTTTATTCTTCTTTTTAGGTTTAACATTTTTATTGAGTTATAAAATTTTGTATTGTATTGTAAAATACAAAAGTAAATAGAAAGCTGTGGGAAAGGAGGTGGGGAAGAGAAGTGAGAAAGGATTAGAAAAAGAAAAGAAAAAGGAACATTGACTTCCAATTCTCTCAATTGCAGTAAAATAAGGCATTAACATCAATTCACAACTTTTTGCTTATAATAATATATAAACCATCCATATATGAACCAACCAGTAATAATATGAACCAGTCATTTCTGTAAAGATTTAACAATCTACTTGGTAAAACCCCAAATCAAAGTTTCATTCTTTTCCAGTTCAAGCACTGAAATGGACTCTAAGTGGAAACCAAAGTACAGTACTTAGGTTGAATCAAAATACCCAATTTTGCCATTTCAGCCAACTCCATCAATTTCTGCAATCATTCGTCCATAGTGGGAATTAAAGTGTCCTTCCATTATGGATTTTATTATTGAAAACTGAACTAGGACTTGAATTTGCATCAAATTAATTTCATCAAGTTGAATTTAGAAATAATATTTGCAGATGGCAGGACTAGCTAAAATCCTGATAGTGGTGACCAGGTAGGAGGTGAGGCTCTCGCTCTAAAGCGTCCACCTCATTCCTATAACAATAGGATTGTCCTGAAGCACCGTGAATCTAGGAAACGTTCACTCACTACATCCTTACCTCGTGTGAGTCACCAAGGAGCTCCCTGAGATTCCATGAGGCTCAGAAAAGATCATCGGAAAACTCAGAGCGCTCTATCACCTGTAGGCCGGCTTGAGATGTGATGGCGGTGCCTAACTAGGAAGGCAAAGCTCTATCCCAGCAAAGCTGAGACTGTATCCCCAGACCACCGAGTACCACTGTGGCAAGGCTACTGCCAATCCCCGCTACTAATTATATCAAGCTCCCATCTTATATCTATATCACCATTGGATCCCTGCTGCAAATCTCTGCTACTGCCCCCGATTCCCCCAAGGCAGGCAAAACCGCCATTAGAAGGCAAATTTGCCATCGGTAGGCAAAGCCGCCATTGGATCCTCATCGCAAATCTCTATTACTGCCACCAATTCCCACAAAACAGACAAAGCTACTATTGCCACCATGTTGCAGATTCCACAAGCCCCGAAGCCCCTCCACGACTGCCACCACTATTGCAGTTACTTCTAATACAGCTATCACCGCCAATGCTACCTTCGTTGTGACTTCTCCTGATCTCTCTGTTCTAACTATCATCTTTAAACATCCATATCTGATCTGAAGTGAGCCAAAGTGCCAGAATGTTCCTGATCCAAAGTGAGTGTTGCAAACAATCATTGAATGAGGCAAAAATTCCTACTTAAAACTCCCACAGAAATTGGTGTAAAAAATCTCCTTTAAAAATTCCTCAGATTGCATTTAAACTCCCATTGGATTGGATTTCAATTCTCCACCATTTTAAATCTATACCAAATCGGAATCCTCCCACTGAAGCCAACATAACACAAAGGACAGCAATAACTAAATGTGGAAGTACATCAGTGCGCAAATGAGGAAATAAAAGTCAATTTCTATAAAAACTTTCCCTTTCATCCTACTACACTACTTTACTAATGATTAATGATAATTTTTAAGATATTAATGAATTATTACTTAAATGCAATGCTTAATTAATGGATTGTCCAGCTGTTTAATTATTGTCTGGTTAATTAAATAGTTAATAGTTAATTAATAGTCTAGATTGGCATTAGAATTTAAATAATTAATTAGAATTTAAGTATTTTAATTGATTAGAGTTACATTGTTGATCTATTGTTAACAGATTAATTATCATTGATTAAATGATAATTTTTAAGATATTAATGAAATATTAATCAGTTGATTAGCAATGCTTAATTAATTGATTGTCTAACTGACTAATTATTGTCTAATTAATTACTTGATTAGCAATACTTAATTAATTGATTATCCAGTTAATAATTAACTGGATAATTAATAGTTAATGGTTAGGCTGCACGAATCCCAGCGATCGGCTAGATCCCACAGAGTTGGCCTTCTCCGGGTCCCGTCGACTAAACAATATCGTTTGGCGGGACCCAGGGGAAGAGCCTTCTATGTGGCAGTCCCGACCCTCTGAAACCAGCTACCCCCCGATATTAGAACTGCCCCCACCCTCCTTGCCTTTCACAAACTCCTTAAAACCCATCTCTGCCGTCAGGCATGGGCAAATTGAGATATCTCCCCTGGGCCTATACAGTTTATGCATGGTATGATTGTGTGTATGTTTGCTTTTAATAATGGGTTTTTTAGTGTTTTTTAAATTATTACATTTGTTGTACATTGTTTTATTGTTGCTGTGAGCCGCCCCGAGTCTACGGAGAGGGGCGGCATACAAATCTAATAAATAAATGAATGAATGAATGAATGAATGAATAAATAAATAAATAAATAGTTTATATTGATTTAGTAGAATTTAAATAATTAATTAGAATTTAATTATTTTAATTGATTAGAGTGACATTGTTTACTGATCTACTGTTAACAGATTAATTGCTGTGAATATTGCAACATTAATTAATAGGTTGCGAGTCTATTAACATCTAAGTAAGATGTTACTTAGAGAGATAGAAAGATAAGCTTTGTGTGTGAGAGAGAGACCCTTTGTTCTAAGTTATTACATACAAACTAATCAGCGATGATGCCAAGCAAAAACTTTTAAAACCCACAAGCAAAACACCTGGAAACAGCAGCAACCCAGACGACCCCAGCACTTGCTATAAATGCAATGTTGCCATGATGCGTCCAAGAAATCCACTTCTACACCAAATCCGCCCATCACTCCTGCCTAAAAATAACCAAGCAGGTAGCCAACTTTCTCCAAGAAACGCCTTCATTTTTCTATATATGCCCATCCTGTTAGAGAAAAAAGCAAAATAATGGCAAACTGCCATAACCTTACCAAAGATGATTTAATGGATGCAGTGATAAGAAATAAAGTTTGATTCAAAGATGTTCCTATCTTTTTATAGCTTGGAAGGAAGGAAATATTGATAGGAGCAACATAAATGGACCCCTCCCCCCAAAATCAACTGACCTCTAAACATTGGGGGGGGGGTGTACTTTTACAGTATGTAATTTCCAGACAATTTTGGAGAAGATTAACAAATGCCAAAGAAACCAGAGCCTAACTCCTTGTAAAAGTTCATCTCGCCTGGAAAATGTACTCTCCTTTATATATATATATATACATTTATTGATTTTTATAATATAAAATACACACACAACATATAACATATAACATATAACATGTGCTCAGTGATTGTGCCCACCACCAGACAATCAATCATACCCCACCACCAGTTGGGGGTATTTCTTGTATAATCCTTTGTACTCTCCTGAATGATGCCTCAGGATTGGATTTTATCGATCTTAATTCCCCCCACCCTCCCACCTGGATTACCAGATCACCACTTCATTTTAACTCTTTCAGTGTCCAAATTTCTTGAAATGTAATAGTTTATTCAGATAGATCTCCAGAACCATTTTTTTAACAAGGATTTATTTATTTATTTTATTTTGTCCAATACATAATACACATTGAAGAGAAAGATATGTAATATAAGTAAAGAAAACAATAGAAGATACGATATAAAAGTATAGGTGAACATATTTGAAAGGAAGAAAAGATAAATGATACATCTAATAAATTAAAATGCAAAAGCTCTTCCTCAATGGCCAACAGTGACAGCCTCTAAAATTATGGATCAACCTGGGGATGATTTATTCTTGCCTGATTTAGTTGCAACCTATTTTGGAATTGTGGTAACATGCAGACAACAACACATCTATATATCTGTACAGTACTTTGTGTCTTGAACTGTGTATACTTGAGGACCTGAAATGGCAGTACGACAGAACAAATGCAATGTTGCTAGTTTTTGGGCAAGATGTATTTAATTTGTACATTAATTTAATCTTGTATTTTATATTGTTGTAAGCCGCCCTGAATCTCCGGAGAAGGGTGGCATAGAAATCCAAATAAGTAAGTAAATTTTATGTTATACTGTATAATATGCCTTATATTGTGATGCTTCTGACATGAATAAACAAACCTCTTAACATGTTGATCACTATTAAAGCTGTACATATCTTATAAAACTAACAATTCTAGTCCAGAGAAAAGCTTTTACTTTACCTCAGGGTGGTGCTCTTCCATCAGCTTTACAGTATTAGAAGAAAGATACAATAAAAATATATTAGAACTCCCTGTAGTAATGAATAAGATGACTCAATTTAACTCAATATTGTCAGTTTTATATATCTGACTAGGATGTCAGATTTCTTAACCCAATTCTATTGGCCAAGGGTAGGCAAAATTGGTTGTTCTATGACATGTGGACTTCAACTCCCAAAATTCCTGAGCTAGTATGATTGACTCAGGAATTCTGGGAATTGAAGCCCACAAGTCAAAGAAGAGCCAACTTTGCCTACCTGCTATTTATTTATTTATTTATTTATTTATTTATTTATTTATTCATTTATTCATTTATTAGATTTGTCTGCCGCCCATCTCCGGAGACTCGGAGCGGCTCACAACAACTCCTTTTAACTGTTGGCCAGGCTTGGGGCAGCAGTATGTAAGATTTGCCAGGTACCAATAACCTTCTTGTCGACATGGAAATATTGAAATTAATTTAATTTGTATAGCTACTGTTAAAAGATTTTGAAATATTTACTACCACACTGTGGGTGTGGCTTATTCAAGATGGCCTGCACTTTCTTTCGACATCTTTCAGTGCAAATTGGGTGCTCTGGGGAGGAACTCCATTTTCGCTACCCCACTGTGTTCCACCCCATCCAGGCAGCAGCCCACCCCTGCTTCCAGCCAACAAAAGATGAAGGGGTGCAGATAGAGGTGGGTTGCTAAGATGGAATGGTGACGTGTGCTCAACCCTGTGGCTCTGAGTGCTAGCGGAGTCCAATGCAATTCTGCTACTGCACCTGGGAAGGGAGTGAAATTGCGCATGGACACACGTGATTTCGCAGTAGCAGAATTGCGCTGGACTCCTCTAGCACTCAGAGCCACGGGGGCGAGCACACGTCATCGTTCCACCTTAGCAGCCCACCTCTGGGTGCAGACTACAAGGGGCTTGACCGTTGCGCTTGGTTGAAGGGCTAGATCCTTGGAAAAGGCTGTTTTGCTTTTGTGCTGCTTTGTGAAAAGCATTAGGCCTTTATTTTAGGTAGCAAAGAAGAAAGCATAGAAGAAAGTTGAAGAGGCAAAAAGAGAAGAAGGGCTGAAAAATACTTTTCTGGGGGAGTTGCTCTCCACCGGCTGTTCTCCCCTGCACTGTTCGGAGAGTCCAATGTGGGTTGTTCTTCAGCCTCATTGGCAGGGACTGAGTTAAAAATTAACATAATTATGTCCCGCCCCCCTCTACCTCCTCAGGTTCAGTCTTAAAAACTCAGTCATAGTGTAGGGACTATGAGTTTTCTTCTCACAGTATGTGAGATTTATAGGATGTTTACTAACAATAATTTTTTCTCCTTTTTTTCCCTTTCTCTATAGGAGGAAGACCTGGATCTCGAGAACCACTGCCCTCCGGGGTATTGTTCTCCGTCTCTTCAATCCCTGAGAGGCCACTGCTCTCCGGAGTATTGCCTTGCTGAAAGGGATCGCTGGATTGGGGTCCCTGACGCCCGCGATCAGACCCCCCCCCCAACCACTCTTCCAGCGCAACGAGTCTCCGAGTATCGGTTCTTACCGATCAGAGGAGCAATCAGTACACAGAATTTCCCCATGGGGGGAAATCAGCTGTAAGGCGATCCCAGCAGCTCCCAGACAGCATTCCTGCCGATCGGCAATGGAAAAAGAAAAAAAGATCAGCTGTTCGGAGGCCCTTTGCAGCCACCTTGTTCCCGATCGCTCAGAGGAGCAGAGATCGAAGGAATTGAAGGGGGGGGGGGTGCAGAAGGTGATTGCCGAGCTGCCCGAAGTTGCGCCCGCCATTTTGGCGCAGGGCCAAAGCCTCTGAGTCCCCCTCCGGCCGTTTGAGAAGCAGAGCTTTTCCCGCCTGATGTCACGGCCGCCATCTTGTTTGCTAAGGGGTCAGAGTGACTAGGCTCTTTTCAGCCTATCCCAGGGCCGCCATCTTGCTTCAGGGCGTTGCCAGGACAACGAAGCTATTATGGGCTTCTACCTAGTATCCAGCCAATCACGAGCAGGAAAAACAGATGACATGTTATTTAGGGGACACCAGCTTCCCTAGTCCACCATTTTACTTGCTTTTAAGCAGTAACCTCGTGTTTTTGGCTCGGTGCTGTTACAAACATGTCTCAATCCAGTCCCAGCGCTCCTGTGCCCTCCTCCTCCAAGAATAAAAGTAAGGACAAGGGGCCCAGCTCAAAATCTAAGGGGAAAAGCTCTCAGTCCTCCAATGCACTAAAGGAGGCTGAGAAGAAAATAAAGGCCCTCGAGGCCCAGCTGGACAAAGCAAAACCAAGACAAGGGCCTAGCCCCTCAGCCATGGTTATTCCACCCGTTTATCAAAGCCCGCTGGGTCCTCCTCCCCTGTCATCGGCCACCTTCGAGGGGCCTCCCTTTCAAAGCGCTGGGGGTCTTTCACCAGACCGCCCATTAAGTGCCCCCCCACCATCTGAGGGATTTCAGAGATCAGAATGGAGCAGGCCTGCCTCTCAACCTCCAGCAGCTACAGCCACATTCACGCCCACAGCAGCAGGGCTCAGGGGCTCTACAGATAACTGGCAAGCCATGTCTCCCTCGGTACAAGACATGATTGCTTCAGCTTATGCACAGGGCATAGCAATTGGGGCCCAACAACAACATCAATCCCCACTGCCACCTCGCCCCAGCAGGCAGGATATCTGGTCAGCTCCTGCACCTGCACCTTCCCTGCATGACTCTTTTCAGGAGGAGCAAGAGTTCAGAGAGGCCTTTTCAGACCCAGAGAATGAGCTGTCGGGGGATGAAGCCACCTTACCAGAACAGCCTGTATTAGCAGGCTTATTCAAGGCACCCCTTTTCAGGGTTCTCCTAAACAAGGCCAGAACCACACTAACTTTGACCAGTGCCCAAAAGACGGCTGACCAGGATGTGGGCACATTACCCGCTTCCAGACTCATTAATGAGCCTCAAAGGGACTCAGAAACTATCCCTGCAGTGCCCATATTTGCAGAAAACATAAAGAGGCCCTGGCAGCAACCAGCAGCAGCTCTGGGTCCCTCAGCTCTGGACAAGAAGCTTTACTCCTTCGATCCAGAAATAGAGGATTTGCTCCAATACCCGGCTGTGGATACCCCGGTTACCTCGCTAATTTCCAATGCCCTGGTTCCATCGGAGATGGCGGATGGTTTGCGGCCCGATGATAGGAAGGCCGAGAACCTGATCCGGAGAATGCACCAGCTATGTGCCTGGTCCTTGAGAGCTGCTATGGCAGCCTCCTTCTTCAACCGGGCCTCAATCCTTTGGCTTCGAGACATCCTCCCCAGGTTGGGCCCGGAGGACGCTCGCCTTCGCCAAGACATTAATAAATTGATCGCCTCCACGGAGTTCTCCGCCGATGCCACCTTGGCTGCTTCTAGGTTTTCATCCAGGGCGATGGCTACCAACCTTTCCACTCGACGCCTAATATGGCTCCGCTCTTGGCAAGCGGACGCCAAATCGAAATGGCGTCTTGCAACCGCGCCCTACCAAGGGACCACACTTTTTGGAGAATCACTAGATAAAGTCTTGATCGAGGATAAAGACAAGAAAAAGGTGCTGCCAAGGTCGGCGAGGAGGCAAGACAGGCGGGCGGCCCCATACTACAGAAGGCAGCCCTTTCGAGCGGACACGGCTGCGCCTGCGGCCTCAAACACCAGGCCATATGGACAGAGCTCCTACACGCAGCCATCCTTCAGGTCCGACAGAACAGGTTATGGAGACAGGAACCGACAGTTCCAACAGCCCCGCAGATCCTTTCGGGGCGGGAACAGAGGAGGGTACCGAAAACAAAAATGACTTACCCATCCAGGTACCCATCGGTGGACGCCTGCAGTCCTTCTCAGGCTCTTGGGCGGCTATTTCCACCGACATTTGGGCGCTAGATACCGTGAAAAATGGTCTGCGCATCAACTTCCTACAGACTCCTCCGGACAGATTCCTACAATGCCCGTCGCTATCTCAACCAAGATGTTCCCTGATTGCCAGGGAAGTACAACACCTGTTGGACATTGGGGCAATAGAACCGGTGCCAGTACATCAACAAGGACAGGGGTTCTACTCTATCGTGTTCTTGGTCCCCAAGACGTCCGGCGGCTACCGCCTGATTCTCAACCTCAAGCAGCTGAACATCTATGTTCGCTACCAACGTTTCAAGATGCATTCCTTACAGTCAATCCTGGCATCCATCCGACACCACGACTGGATGACCTCCATCGACCTCAAAGAGGCGTACCTGCACGTACCAGTTCATCCACATCATCGACGTTTCCTCCGCTTTTGTATACAGGACCATCATTTCCAGTACAGGGCAATGCCCTTCGGACTTTCATCGGCCCCCAGAGCTTTCACCAAGCTTCTGGATGTACTGACAGCCGACCTGAGAACCAGATCCATTCGTCTCATGGCCTATCTGGACGATGTAATCATCTTGTCCAGCAGCCCTCAACAGGCCAGACTAGATCTACAACGGACAATACGTTCTCTAGAGACCTGTGGTTTCACGATCAACTATGTGAAAAGCCACCTGAATCCAACCAAACAGCTCTTACATTTGGGAACTCTGATAGACTCTGCAGCCGGAATCGTTTACCTGTCATCAGAGAGGCAGCAGAGGGTGAGGACGCTGATAGCTTCTATTCAGCACCGCACCAGGGTCCCCTTGGCCCTTCTATCCCAGCTGCTAGGAGTCTTCATCTCCTGCATCAGCATCGTCCCATGGGCGCGGCTGCATGCCCGCCCGCTTCAATGGCTCCTCCTCCCCTTCCAAAGAGCACGCATGAGCCACTCCAAACACCAGGTACGTCTCACGTTACCCGTCCGTCACTCTCTGCCCTGGTGGACGTCCCAAGCGCTGACCAGAGGCTCTCCCTTCCTACACCATCGGGAGGTGACGATCACTACAGATGCGAGCCTCTCCGGCTGGGGAGCACATTGCGGCTCCAGAGTGGCCCAGGGTCTCTGGACAGCAGACGACCTGAGGGACCCCAATATCAACTTACTAGAACTAAGGGCAGTCTTCAAGGCACTCCACTCCTTCAAAGACCGGGTAGAGGGACAGCATGTCCTCGTCATGACGGACAACGTAGCAACAAGGGCCCATATAAATCATCAGGGAGGTACGAGGTCGGGCCGTTTGATGGAGGAGGCTCACTCCCTGATGTCTTGGGCGGAAACACACCTGGTCTCGATCCAAGCAGAACACATCTCAGGATCAGACAACACCCAGGCGGATTGGTTGAGCCGCACAACCATCGACCCGGGGGAATGGTCATTGAACCCGGAGGTTTTCCAGGACATTATACACCGTTATGGGGAACCGGTAGTGGACCTGTTCGCGACCCACCTCAACAACCAAGTGGTCCGATTCTACTCCCGGTTCCCGTGCCCGGGAGCCGACCGTATCAATGCGCTCCTCTCCCCATGGCCAAGGGGTCTACTCTACGCCTTCCCTCCGACTTGCCTTCTACCCAGGGTAGTCTCCAAGATACTCTCGGAGCAGGCGGAGGTGATTCTCGTCGCCCCCTTTTGGCCCAGACGACCATGGTTCGCGGACTTGATGGACCTCTCAACCTCCCCGCCATGGAGGATCCCATACCACAGACTCTCCCTCACCCAGGGGTCGTTGGTGCACCCAGAGCCTCAGTGGTGGAGGCTTGCCGTGTGGAGATTGAGGGGGACCGCTTGAGGGCGGAATCCCTGTCGGAAAAGGTCATCCATACCATCCAATCGGCTCGACGCCCGTCAACGACTCGCATTTACCAAGCGACATGGGCAGCGTTTTGTAGATTCTGCAGAGCTCGAGAGATCCCCCCTCGCTCAGCCTCCATCTTACATCTATTAGACTTCCTACAGAAGGGGCTGGACGAAGGGCTGACCCCAAACACCCTTCGCAGGCAGGTGGCAGCTATCGCCACGGTCTTAAGACCAGACCCCCTTCGACCGATTTCCCATCATCCATGGGTTAAAGACTTTCTCCGAGGAGCCTCGAATCTTTCTCCTCCAGTTATCCATCACTTCCCATCCTGGGATTTGACTTTGGTCTTACAGGCCCTTACAGGACCTCCTTTTGAACCACTGAGAGAAATCACGCTTCGCCTTCTATCAATCAAAGTAGCGTTCTTAGTGGCCATCACATCTGCTCGCAGGGTGTCGGAACTCGCGGCATTGTCAGTCCGGCCGGACCTTTGCGTGTTCCACCCAGATCGGGTTACTCTTCGGTTAGATCCCAGCTTTCTGCCGAAGGTCAACACAAGATTTCATAGATCCCAGGACATAATATTACCGGACTTCTGTACCCACGGTTCACACCCGTCAGTCTTATGCTGGCACAAAGTGGACGTCCGTAGAGCTCTAAAGATTTACATTCGACGGACCAGCTCTTTCAGGAAATCAGAAGCATTATTCGTTTCCTTCTTCCCAGGATCCATGGGCAACAAGGTGTCCTCTAAAACTATCAGCCGATGGATCCGGTCCTGCATTATGGAGGCATACAGGACACGTGGGACACCTTTGCCAAGGACAATCACGGCTCACTCTACCAGAAGTGCAGCCACCACTGCCGCCTGGAACACACAGGCGTCAATCGATGACATCTGTCGGGCCGCAACCTGGGCGGCCCCCACGACTTTCATCAGACACTACCGTATAGACTCATTCGCTTCATCGGAAGCGGCATTCGGTCGCAGAGTGCTGCAACGGGTTTGTGTTCAGACACCCCTGGTCCAGCCTATCCCGCCCTAGTTGGTTTGCTTGGGTATATCCCACATTGGACTCTCCGAACAGTGCAGGGGAGAAGGACCGTTGAACTTACCTGAACGGTCTTCTCGCTGCACTGTGAGGAGAGTCCAAACCCTCCCGGCTTCTTGGCCCAGGGGTTCAGTTCGTTACCAGTTTAACTTCTTAGTTAATAAAATTGGTTTGTTTACACTATTCCTTCGTTTTTCTTGACTGAACCTGAGGAGGTAGAGGGGGGCGGGACATAATTATGTTAATTTTTAACTCAGTCCCTGCCAATGAGGCTGAAGAACAACCCACATTGGACTCTCCTCACAGTGCAGCGAGAAGACCGTTCAGGTAAGTTCAACGGTCCTTCTCTCCAGCCCAGGATTTTATATAAGAAGCACTCATCCCAGAATAAACTTACATGACCAAACTCTCAGTCCATAAAAATAAAGCACAATCTATACTGCAGTTATAATGTAACAATAAAACTATTAAAAAACAATAACACATTAAATTAAAATAATCTATACTGCAACAAGCTCCACTGATCCTAATGTGCTGTCGCACTAACGATGCTGCTGGCTGGTGCTTCCATCTGACTTGGCTAAACTTCCAGCCAACAAAACATGAAGGGGGTAAATAGGGCTTGCATGGCCCTTGCGCTTGATTGGAACTCCACCCCCTCGTGATTGTTAGCATATGATTCACCCCTTTTTTTCTTGTTATCCTTTTTCTTTAACATGTCATCCTTTTTCTTTAACTTGTTGTGTGTCTGAAGCCTTTAAAATGGATTTTCACCACTTTTACCACAGCTTCCTTGATCATAAAGTCCAGGTTTGATTTTAGTCATCCCACTTACTTGCAATTTCCATAAACTCTTGGGCCTTCAGGAACCAATATTCTTCTGCAAGATGGAGGTATGAATCCCAGCGGCTGGTTAGGTCCCTCAGAGTTGGCCTTCTTCAGGTCTTGTCAATTTGGTGGGCCTAGGGGAAGAAGTACAAGAAGTATTAAGGACTATGATAAAAGCTGCTCATGCAACTGTAGTATATGGATGGAAGGATAAAAGTAAATGGACACTAAAACGATGGAATGATTATATATTTGAACAAGTACAAATGGAAATAACTCATATTATCTCACTGAACTGTTTATGAGACGAAAAAGTTGAAAGGATAAGAAAAAAATGGAAACTTTATTTTGCATGGGTGGAAAGGGATAAGGCCAATGAAGACATAAAGAAGAAAATTGTCTAGAACTCTCACCTGGCTGGGAATGAGAAAGAACTGAGGGAAGGGGAGGGTTAGGGGGTGAAAAGTATGAAAATTAAAAATAAATAATTGAAATAAAAAGAAGCATAGTGTAAACTCTAGGGTCAGCAACTCAAACATAATTCTTAATAAAATACTGCAGATATTCTAATTTTATAAGTAACTTTTGAATATCGTTGTTGCAGGATACAGTATTGCATAGAAAACTTGAGGCTGTTCTCTATTCTCTGCTTAAAATTAGTTTATGAAAGTAGACAATAGCAAAAGCCAATTATAATTGCATGGCATCTTTTTCCTTCCTTTTACTATCTTTGTGTGAAGAATCGCTTGTCTCTGCAATCTTGAGTTTCCTGTGCATCATCTTTCTACTCTCCTCTATGTACCCAATGTTTTTTCTCAAGATGTAAGTCCTGTCAGGAGACCAGACCAAATCCTCCCAAAACCACCCCTGCACAGTGGGACACCCCTAGGGGCCCTTGGTCAAGAATACATATCGACCTAGCGGGGCCAGTGAACAATAACATGTTCTTAATAGTGGTGGATGCATACTCCAAGTGGTTGGAGATACTGTTACTAGGGTCCACTACAACAACATCAGTGTCAAAGGTGTTACGGAAATTGTTTGCGACACATGGGTGTCCAGATGTTCTGGTATCGGATAATGGGCCCCAATTTACTTCCAAGGAGTTTGAAATGTTCCTCGCCGGGTTGGGGGTGAAACATGCTTTGGTCTCAGTCCACGCAGCGTGGGCTAATGGGATGGCTGAAAGGTATGTCCGAGTGGCCAAAGAGGCCATCAAAACATCATCCCCAGGGGAAATTCAAGGCAGACTGGACACTTTCCTTCTAATGCAACATATCACACCAAGTATGACTACAAATAGAAGCCCGGCTGAATTACTGATGGGGAGGAAGTTAAGGTCACCTTTGGATAGGCTGCACCCAGCCTATGTCCAGTTAAAAATGGTAAATGTCACCATTCCGGAACGCTCGGTATGTATCGGTCAAAATGTGTATGTTAAAAATTTTGATAAGGGCACATTGTGGGAGAGTGGAATAGTCACAGAACAAACAGGTCCAAAAACATATACAATTGCCCTAAGTGATGGCCGCCTCTGGAAGAGGCACATAGATCACATTAGAGGGAGATTGGCATCTGCCAGTATAAGGGACAATATGGCTGCCATAAGTAATGGGGCCTCTCCTCCTTCACACCCCACAGGAAATTACTCAAGACCTACTAGGAACCAGGAACAAATAGACTGGGACTTACCTGGATTTACTAGTCAAGCCAGCGCAGCTGCAGCTCCGCAAGGCTCCAGCCATGGGGGTGCTGGACAGTCACATCCGGAAGAGCCATCTTCATCGGTGGATACCCAGGTCCTCCAAGACCCACGAAGGTCTGAGCGGGCACCCAGAAGACCAGCCCGTTTGGACGAATTTATTACATATTTATCTGAGTGAACATCTGTAATAAATCAACCAGAAGGGGGAGGGATGTTAAATCCAGAAGTTTCTGTTAGTTAAAGAGTTATTGTTAAGCAAAAGTCATTAGAGTCAGACAGGACTGTTTACTTACCTCTGATTGGCCGCTGGGCTTTGGGCGCCAAACTAAAAGAGCTGTCAGGCGTCGCTTGTTGCCGGGCGAAAGTTTTCCTGTGCTACCGGGCTTACGCGTCTCCTGTCAGATTGCATTCGGCAGTGAAAGTAAGCCGCGGCTGTTGTTTCTCTGTGAAAGAATAAAGCGTTTCAACTCAAAGCCGTTTACTCGGATTATTTCATATATCTCAGTCAAAAAGAAGAAAAAATGATCCATCTACAACACGTGTTTAAGCCCCAATACTTCAATTTGCAAACAGAAAAGACTGATCAAAAGATGAAGGGAAAATGTGAGTAAAGTCTAATACAGTAATACCTCATGATACGAACTTAATTGGTGCAAGGAGGAGGTTCGTAAGACGAAAGGTTCGTAAGACGAAACATTGTTTCCCATAGGAAACAATGTAAAGTCAATCCGTGCAACCAAACCCCCCCCCCCCAAAAAACGGCTTTCCGGCTGTTTTAAAAGGTCGCAGCCGGCCTGGGGGGCTTGCCAGCACCCCCCGCACCCGGGTTCGGGGTGCGGGGGGGTGCTGGCAAGCCCCCCAGGCCGGCTGCGACCTTTTAAAACACCCACGCTCTTCCCTCACCCCCGCAAGGCATCGTAGCGACAAGCGGGTTTTTCCGACGCGGGTCTTATGCGCCCGAGCCGCGTTTCCCCCCACGTCCGGGCCCACGCACCTGTTCCAGCGGGCTATTTTCCACCGGTAGTAACGCAGCGCCTCCTGCCCATTGAGCAGCTTCTCGGCCGGCCTCTCGGGGGTGCTGTAGAGCGGGTGCGCGAATAGCCTCCTCAGCTTGGAGTGGGGGGCCTGGCTGCTCAGGTTGGCGGGCGGCCGAGTCCGGAGCTTTGGACCGGCAGCGACGGCGGCTTCTTCGGCGGGGCAGGAGCAGCGGGGCTCAGCCGTCTCCGTGGCCGGACCGAGGCGCCGCCGCATTTGGGGCCAGAGGTGGAAGTAGAAATCGGTGCTGAGCAGCGCCCGGAGAAGCAGCAGAATGAGCAGCCGGTCGCGCCGGGTCCCCAGCATGGTCAGCGCCGGCGGCTGGGCGAGAAGCAGGCCGGGCGCGAAGGCAGCGGCGCACGGGCGATGCCGGGCCGTGGGTGGGAAAGGAAGGCGAGCCACGCGCCTGTTTGGCCGCGAGAGCCCAGGCGAGTCCGGGCAGGGCCTCTGCCCCGCTGCCGCCGCAGGAGCAGGTGGGGGAAGCCGAGGCAGGGGAAGCAGCAGGCAGCGCCCCGCTTGTGGCCGAGAGGCGACCGGCTGCATCTTTGCCCGGTGGCCTCTCCCGAGTAGGCAGACCGTGCCGCCTCTGGAAGGATGGATTTGCTCGGGGTGGGAGAGGGAGGGAGGGAGGGGAGCCGCCACCAGCCTCACCTACTACTACCCTCCTTCTCAGCTCAGCAACCGGAGCTCGTCGGAGAGACCGCTTGCCAAAGTCTCTGGCTTTCGGACACGTTGGGCGTTTGTTTGCATCTCGTGATTGACCGGGTGAAATAAAAGATCTAAAAATCCCTTGTCTCCCCAACCCGGATTGAATACGGGTTGGGGAGACAAGGGATTTTTAGATCTTTTATTTCACCCGGTCAATCACGAGATGCAAACAAACGCCCAACGTGTCCGAAAGCCAGAGACTTTAGCAAGCGGTCTCGCCGACGAGAACCGGAGCTCGTCGGAGAGACCTCTAGCCAAAGTCTCTGGCTTTCGGACACGTTGGGCGTTTGTTTGCATCTCGTGATTGACCGGGTGAAATAAAAGATCTAAAAATCCCTTGTCTCCCCAACCCGGATTTTTAGATCTTTTATTTCACCCGGTCAATCACGAGATGCAAACAAACGCCCAACGTGTCCGAAAGCCAGAGACTTTGGCAAGCGGTCTCTCCGACGAGAACCGGAGCTCGTCGGAGAGACCTCTAGCCAAAGTCTCTGGCTTTCGGACACGTTGGGCGTTTGTTTGCATCTCGTGATTGACCGGGTGAAATAAAAGATCTAAAAATCCCTTGTCTCCCCAACCCGGATTTTTAGATCTTTTATTTCACCCGGTCAATCACGAGATGCAAACAAACGCCCAACGTGTCCGAAAGCCAGAGACTTTGGCAAGCGGTCTCTCCGACGAGAACCGGAGCTCGTCGGAGAGACCTCTAGCCAAAGTCTCTGGCTTTTGGACACGTTGGGCGTTTGTTTGCATCTCGTGATTGACCGGGTGAAATAAAAGATCTAAAAATCCCTTGTCTCCCCAACCCGGATTTTTAGATCTTTTATTTCACCCGGTCAATCACGTGATGCAAACAAACGCCCAACGCGTCCGAAAGCCAGAGACTTTGGCAAGCGGTCTCTCCGACGAGCTCCGGTTGCTGAGCTGAGAAGGAGGGTAGTAGTAGGTGAGGCTGGTGGCGGCTCCCCTCCCTCCCTCCCTCTCCCACCCCGAGCAGATTCATCCTTCCAGAGGCGGCACGGTCTGCCTACTCGGGAGAGGCCACCGGGCAAAGATGCAGCCGGTCGCCTCTCGGCCACAAGCGGGGCGCTGCCTGCTGCTTCCCCTGCCTCGGCTTCCCCCACCTGCTCCTGCGGCGGCAGCGGGGCAGAGGCCCTGCCGGGACTCGCCCGGGCTCTCGCGGCCAAACAGGCGCGTGGCTCGCCTTCCTTTCCCACCCACGGCCCGGCATCGCCCGTGCGCCGCTGCCTTCGCGCCCGGCCTGCTTCTCGCCCAGCCGCCGGCGCTGACCATGCTGGGGACCCGGCGCGACCGGCTGCTCATTCTGCTGCTTCTCGGGGCGCTGCTCAGCGCCGATTTCTACTTCCACCTCTGGCCCCAAATGAGGCGGCACCTCGGTCCGGCCACGGAGACGGCTGAGCCCCGCTGCTCCTGCCCCGCCGAATAAGCTGCCGTCGCCGCCGGTCCAAAGCTCCGGACTCGGCCGCCCGTCAACCTGAGCAGCCAGGCCCCCCACACCAAGCTGAGGAGGCTATTCGCGCACCCGCTCTACAGCACCCCCGAGAGGCCGGCCGAGAAGCTGCTCAATGGGCAGGAGGCGCTGCGTTACTACCGGCGGAAAATAGCCCGCTGGAACAGGTGCATGGGCCCGGACGTGGGGGGAAACGCGGCTCGGGCGCATAAGACCCGCGTCGGAAAAACCCGCTTGTCGCTGCGATGCCTTGCGGGGGCGGGGGTGAGGGAAGAGCGTGGGTGTTTTAAAAGGTCGCAGCCGGCCTGGGGGGCTTGCCAGCACCCCCCCGCACCCGGGTTCGGGGTGCGGGGGTTGCTGGCAAGCCCCCCAGGCCAGCTGCGACCTTTTAAAACACCCGCACCGCTTCCCATGTGTCTCCTGGAGCCGAATGCGGAAGTTCGGCTTTGCTGTTCAGCTTCAGGCTTTGCTGTTCGGCTCCGGGAGACAGCTGCGAAGCGGCGCGGGTGTTTTAAAAGGTCGCAGTCGGCCTGGGGGGCTTCCCAGCAACCTCCCGAACCGAACCCGGGGTTCAGCAAAATTTTGCCTCTTCTTAACGAGTTACGAACCGGCGTTCGGGAGGCTTCTGGGAAGCCCCGCCGCCCGGCTGTTACCTTTTAAAACAGCCGCGCGGCTTCCCAGCAGTCTCCGAACGCAGGTTCGTAACTCGAAAAAAGTTCGTAAGAAGAGGCATAATTTTTCTGAACCCCGGGTTCGTATCACGAGTTGTTCGTAAGATGAGGGGTTCGTATCTTAAGGTACCACTGTATTGAGTTCACATGTTGCACATGAATAAACTTGGAGTTTTAGCTTATCATGATATAAATGTCCCCTGTGATTCACCATAACTGTGGTTTGCAGGTAATTCTCAATTTATAACTATTCACTTAGTAACTGTTCAAAGTTACAACAGCACTGAAAAAAGTCACTGATTTTCACACTTACAACCATTGTGACATGCCCATGGTCATGTGATCAAAATTTGGATGTTTATTTATTTATTGTTTATTATTTATTAATCGGATTTGTATGCTGCCCTTCTCCGTTGACTTGGGAGAGGGGGGCTTAACTGGCATGCATTTATGAGTTGTACTGTCCTGTAATCATTTGATCACCATTTTAATCTTTCCAGGTGGCTTCCAACAAGCAAAATCAATGGGGGCAGCTGGTATCTTTTAATGACATCAGGGATCTGCTTAAGAGCTATGCCAAAAAGGTTGTAAAATGAGCAAAACTCTCTTAACAATTGCCCTGATTAACAATGGAAATTTTGGGGTCAATTGTAAGTTGAAGACTGCCTATGTTGAATAAACTTCAATTTGGATCACACAGGCAAACAAAACACGGCTTAGCACAATATGTAAAACCAACTGAAGGCCGCAATCACTTCAATTGTCATAAATCAAATCCATTTCAATGGCATTTACTTGAAGTAATGGTAACTTTCAAGCATGATCCAAAAATGTTATCAGACATAAATGCCACTTAGTTCTGAGTACATTTTTGGATCATGTTTGAAAGCTACTAGTATGTCAATATAACTGGACTTCCATGACATATTCAACACTAGCAAAGATATTTTAACATAGCCTGCTGCACAAACTTTTATATTTAATTATCCTTTGTGTTGTATAAACCTATAAAATTGGGTTAACTCAACAAACCATGATGACTCAAGTGTACACAGCCAGATCTTTATAGATTTTGTTTGACTGTTGAGATTTTCAATCATCCAGGTCATGGTTTTCCCAAAAGTGCTTTCAAAAAGGCAACTGCATTTTCCCCCTGAAATTAAATGAAGAAGTTTCTTGGATAAGAAGTGAAATATTTTCAAAGAAAGAAACAAGGAAATCCAGTTGCTTTTTGGAAAAACATTTTTAAGACGTAGCCTTTTCTGTCTGTAAAATTGGAAGGAGTATTTGTCATGAATGAATAAGTAACAGACCTTAAAAATGTTAAAAATTCAAAGGAATTGGCCAGGATTACAAGTTTTGATCATTGTAGAAAATCTATGAGAAAACATCTCTGGATTTATGAAGAATATATTTCCCCATTAATGTTGGCCTCTTAAAAGTAATTACTGTGACATACCTTGCATTACAATTTGGACCTTATTTCACTATAAAAGATAAGACATGGAATATGGTGGAAAATAATAATAGCAATGGGAATATATAGAGGAATCAATTAATTGAATACCTAAAACTTTGATTTACATATGATTTCCCCCACCTTCTACCTTCTACATATGATTTTCCCCACCTTATAAAGTTTTCAAAATGCCCAGGTGGAATGGACAGGCTTTGTTAGTCTTTGAAATATCCTCCTGCTTAAACTATTCATGTTTACATAGACTTCCATGTTTATGTTACCATTTTCAATGAATTAATAATGAATTAAGTTTACAGGTGAAGTTACACCTGATAATAGTTGAGCTTTTGGACTGGCATCAGGTCCTAATGCATCCATAGAAGTTCACCAAGTGATTTTGGCCCACTCTCATTTTCTCCCACAGTAATTGTGAGACATATGGGAGGCAGATGCACAACTTATTTTATTAATTTAATTTGTACCTCACCTTTATTATTTTTCTAAATAAATTAAAGGTGGTGAACATTCCCACATGTCTGTGTCCTCATATTGTTCCCACCTATGGTCACTAGCCACAGTCATCCCTATCTTCAAAAAGGGCGATCCCAGCCTAGTAGAAAACTACAGAGCAATCTCTCTATGCTACGTCACATGCTAAGTCATGGAATCAATCATAAACCAATCCATTACTCTCCACCTAGAAACGAACAACCTACTTTCAAACAAGCAATTTGGTTTTAGGAAAAAAATATCCTGCAATCTATAACTACTATATACTACAAAAACATATTGACTTCAAAACTTGACCAGGGCAAAACAATAGTTGCAATTTACATAGTTTATTTATTTATTTATTTATTAGATTTGTATGCCGCCCCTCTCTGAGGACTCGGAGCGGCTCCCAACAAACAATACAGTCTACAAATCTGATGTTAAAAAGCAGAACAATTAAGAAACCCTTATTAAGAACAATCACACAACTCAACATACCATACATAAATTGGGATAGCCGGGGGGAATCAATTTCCCCATGCCTGGCGACATAGGTGGGTTTTCAGTAGTTTACGGTAGACAAGGAGGGTGCGGGCGGTCCTAATTTCTGGGGGAGTTGGTTCCAGAGGGCTGGGGCCACCACAGAGAAGGTTCTTCCCCTGGGTACCGCCAAACTACATTGTTTTGTTGACGGAACCCGGAGAAGGCTGACTCTGTGGGACAAATCGGTTGCTGGGATTTGTGCGGCAGAAGGCGGTCTTGAAAGTATTCTGGTCCAATGACATTTAGGGATTTATAGGTCATAACCAACACTTTGAATTGTGACTGGAAACTGATCTGCAGCCAGTGCAGGCTGCGGAGTGTTGATATAATATGGGCATATTGGGTGATGCCCATAATTGCTCTCGCAGCCGCATTCTGCACGATCTGGAGTTTCCGAACACTTTTCAAAGGTAGCCCCATGTAGAGAGCATTACAATAGTCGAGCCTCGAGTTAATGAAGGCATGAGTGACTGTGAGCAGTGATTCTCGGTCCAAATAGGCCACAACTGGTGCATCAGGCGAACCTGGGTGAATGCCCCCCTCACCACAGCAGACAGGTGGTGTTTCTAATGTCAGGTGTGGATCGAGGAGGACGCCCAAGTTGCAGACTCCCTCTGAGGGGGTTAATAATCCCTCCCGGGTAATGGACAGACAGATGGAATTTTCCTTGGGAGGCAAAACACACAGCCACTCCGTCTTGTCAGGGTTGAGTCTGAGTCGGTTGACACCCATCCAGACCCTAAAAGCCTCCAGGCACTGGCACATCACTTCCATTGCTTCACTGACTGGACATGGGGTGGAGATGTACAACTGGGTATCATTAGTGTACTGATGATACCTCACCCCATGCCCTTGGATGATCTCGCCCAGCGGTTTCATGTAGATATTAAATAGCAGGGGGGAGAGGACCGACCCCTGAGGCACCCCACAAGGGAGAGACCTAGAGGTCAACCTCTGACCCCCCACTAACACCGACTGCAACTGACCGGAGAGGTAGGAGGAGAACCACTGAAGAACAGTGCCTCCCACTCCCAACCCCTCCAGCCCGCGGAAAAGAATACCATGGTCAATGGTATCAAAAACTGTTGAGAGGTCAAGAAGCACCAGGACAGAGGATAAACCCCTGTCCCAGGCCCACCAGAAATCATCCATCAGCATGACCAAAGCAGTTTCCATGCTGTAGCTGGGCCTGAATCCTGACTGTTGAGGGTCTAGATGAACCAATGAGTCAAAGGCTTTAGAGAAGTTTAAAGCTGATTTCAGCCAGCAGAGAGGTGACACGGAGCTGAGTCCAGGAGATTGTCAATGCTTCTTTGAGGAGGGGATCCTTTCCGGCTCCCTAGAAGGAGGCACTTGTGTGCCCTCTCCTCAAGAAGCCTTCCCTGGACCCAGCCATTTTTAACAACTACCGGGCAGTCTCCAACCTTCCCTTTATGGGGTAG
This sequence comes from Erythrolamprus reginae, assembly GCF_031021105.1. Lineage (NCBI taxonomy): Eukaryota > Metazoa > Chordata > Lepidosauria > Squamata > Dipsadidae > Erythrolamprus > Erythrolamprus reginae. Next base: position 95,415,959 of record NC_091963.1, on the reverse strand, counting down.
GTTGTTGAGAAGGTGATGGCGCTCCAGCTCCAGCAGTCCTTGGAAGAAGCCGATTATGTAGGCCCTCAGCAGTCAGGATTCAGGCCCGGCTACAGCATGGAAACTGCTTTGGTCGTGTTGATGGATGATCTCTGGTGGGACTGGGACTGGGGTTTATCCTCTGTCCTGGTGCTTCTCGACCTCTTAGCGGCTTTCGATACCATCGACCATGGTATCCTTCTGCTCCGGCCGGAGGGGTTGGGAGTGGGAGGCACTGTCCTTCAGTGGTTCTCCTCCTACCTGTCCGGTTAGCCGCAGTCGGTGTTAGTAGGGGGTCAGAGGTCGACCTCTAGGTTTCTCCCTTGTGGTGTGCCTCAGGGGTCGGTCCTCTCCCCCCTGCTATTTAATATCTACATGAAACCGCTGGGCGAGATCATCCAAGGGCATGGGGTGAGGTATCATCAGTATGCGGATGATACCCAGTTATTTATTTATTTATTGGATTTGTATGCCGCCCCTCTCTGGAGACATCTCCACCCCATATGTAGTCAATGAAGCAGTGGATGTGATGTGCCGGTTTCTGGATGGGGTCTGGATGGGTGTCAACAGACTCAAACTCAAACCTGATAAGACGGAGTGGCTGTGGGTTTTGCCTCCCAGGGACAATTCCATCTGTCCATCCATCACCCTGGGGTGGGAATCATTGACCCCCTCAGAGAGGGTCTGCAACTTGGGCGTCCTCCTCGATCCCCAGCTCACATTAGAGAAACATCTTTCAGCTGTGGCGAGGGGGCGTTTGCCCAGGTTCGCCTGGTGCACCAGTTGCGGCCCTATCTGGACCGGGGGTCACTGCTCACAGTCACTCACGCCCTCATCACCTCGAGGCTCGACTACTGTAACGCTCTCTACATGGGGCTACCTTTGAAAAGTGTTCGGAAACTTCAGATCGTGCAGAATGCAGCTGCGACAGCAATCATGGGCTTCCCTAGGTATGCCCATGTCACACCAACACTCCGCAGTCTGCATTGGTTGCCGATCAGTTGCCGGTCACAATTCAAAGTGTTGGTTATGACCTATAAAGCCCTTCATGGCATCGGACCAGAATATCTGCGGGACCGCCTTCTGCCACACGAATCCCAGCGACCAGTTAGGTCCCACAGAGTGGGCCTTCTCCGGGTCCCGTCAACTAAACAATGTCGTTTGGTGGGACCCAGGGGAAGAGCCTTCTCTGTGGTGGCCCCGGCCCTCTGGAACCAGCTCCCCCCAGAGATTAGAATTGCCCCCACCCTCCTTGCCTTTCATAAACTTCTTAAAACCCACCTCTGTCAGCAGGCATGGAGGAATTGAGATATTCCTTCCCCCTAGGCCTATACAATTTATGCATGGTATGTTTGTGTGTATGTTTGGTTTTTAATAAGGGTTTTTAGTTATTTTAAATATTAGATTTGTTATATGCTGTTTCTTATTATTGTTGTTAGCCGCCCCGAGTCTATGGAGAGGGGCGGCATACAAATCTAATAAATAAACAAACAAACAAACAAATTCTCCAAAAAAAACTTTGACTTTGTATCAGAATGGTCAAATATCTGGCAACTCCAAATCTCAAGCAACAAATGCTCAGTCCTACACATTGGCAAAAATAATCAGAGTACCAAATACAAGCTCAATAAACAAGACCTTGCAGATGACCTTCACTGCCAAAAACCTTGGAATACTCATATCTAATAACCTAAGTGGCAAAGCCAACTGCAACATCATCAAAAAGGCTTCAAGAGCTTGTTTTTTATTTATTTATTTATTTATTTACTTACTTACTTACTTACTTACTTACTTACTTACTTACTTACTTACTTAATAAGCTGCTAATAAACTAATTTAAACTGCTACAACATTCTTCCTGTCAATGACTACTTCAGGTTCAAACACAACAATACACAAGTACACAACAGATGCAAAGCTCCAAACTTGAGTGTAAAAATATGACTTTAGCAACAGAGTGGTTAATGCCTGGAACTCACTACTTGACTCTGTGGTTTTGTCACTTAACCCCCAAAACATTACCCTTAGATTATCCACTGTTGACCTCACCCGATTCCTAAGAGGTCAGTAAACGGTGTGCATAAGCGCACTTGCGTGCTTACCCTCCCTATTCTAATATTTCCCTCTTATCAGTACCCATTTTATGTATATAAGCAATGTTATATCTATGTATATTACCAATGCATACTTGACAAATAAAATAAATATAGCAATCCTGTGAGTGGGGTTGGGCTTAGAGAGTGACTGATCCAGAGCCAGCCAGCTAACTTTTGACCTCTAAGATGGGATTGAACTACAGTAGTGCCTTAACCACCAGACCAAACTGGCTCTATATCCCACCTTGAGCAATTATCTGAAAGACAGGGACAAAAATATATAGAAGGTTTCCAGATTTTCACATAATACTCTGCTTCCGTATATATTGATTCGACTGATGAGAGTTAAATTGCAACTTACTGGGAGGGCGTTAAGCTCAGCACCTTACACAGAAAGTTTGATTTTGTAGAGAAAAATAGTACATGAAATAAATATTATGAATAAGCCTTTGCAAGCTGGTTGGAACATAATGCTCACGAAGAGCGCCTCTGAGCCACCGCAGAGTGCTCTTCGATTGTCATCTAGCCTACTTCCCCAGGTATCCCTTGGTAGATATACGCAGGCGCACCACCGCAGTGGAGCGCGCGTCTGGCTGTTCGGGGTAGCAGGCGGCGGCTGGCGGAGCACACGTGGGCTAGCGGCCAGGCGGCCGGGCGTCTGAGAGCTCAGCAAGTCACCATGGGTGGCAGCCGGCAGTTTTCCGTGCTGCTCTTCGCGGCTTCCCTGCATCTCCACAGCTGCAGCTGGTTCAAGCGTGAGTGTCCCAGGACGAGGCGCGCCTGCTTTTAGCTGCATTGCGGTGGCAGCAAGGATCGGGCCGGGCGGGAAGGAAGAAATGTTGCGATGGGGAAGGGTTTGAGCCTAGGGCGTCTCTCCCTAGCGCAGGGGTGACTGCGGCGCATTTGAAGCAGGTGGGGATGCTGCCTTTGCGCCAGCTGGTGAGGGGATGCTCCTCAGAGACTTTGCTCCGCTAGGTCGCCGAAGGGACCCGAAATACAGTTGAGTCTCCCCTTAAAGAACGTCTGGCTTCCCCCGTCTTCTGCCAAAGAGTTAGGCAAGGAGCCTGATCTCAGGGCAGGGAAATGGGGGGGGGGGGACTCCTGATTGCTGACGGAGTGGGACTCAGGAATGAGGTTGATACATTCTAGTCAAACATTAGGAAAGGCCTGGAGGCTTTTCCAGTAATGCTGCCTCTTCACCTTGTCCTCCCCTGTGCCGATAGAAACCGATAAAAGATGTGCCCCAACATTCCAGGGATGATTTGCAGGAGACCAGGGTTTATACTGGCTTCCTGTCACTCTTCCTTCTCTTTTACCTAGTTTTTACAATACCCTGGTCTCCTGCAAATCATCCCTGGAATGTTGGGTCACACCTTTTATTGGTTTCTATTCGACCCCAGGCCTTTTGCAGCAAGTGACGTAGTGTCAGATGCCTGGGGCTGTAATTTCCATCATCTAGTTATGGAGGGAGGTACTTGTATTGTTAGGTGCAATCCCAAAATAACTTGGTTTGGTAAATAGGGCTGTGAATTCTTTATCACTTTTTTGTTGCAAAGGATCTTTTAAACTATTAAGTCTGTTTTGGAGCCTTGGTTGGCAGTTTCCTTTTTCCATCCTCTTCGCATTTCCCCAAGCTCTGCAAAATGATAAAACATTCTTGGACCGTTTCCTTTTCTTCTGTTGAGTTTGCATTACTTCGCTTTCGTGGGATTTGGTGGAAGGAGAGTTCTGTGTTCATTTTTACAGAAAAGGACTTGATTCTACGCAGTTCAAGAGAATTTCTAGAGAGTGAGAGAAGGATCAGATGGCCACCTGCTTGTGTCCTTCATTTACTGCACATTTTGCTCCAACCCCCTCACATGTGTCCATCTCTCATTATTCTCTTCCTCTCTCCATGATAACACCTTGCTGCCTCCTTATTCCGATACCTCATAGATGAGCAGGAGGGAGGGATGGGAAAAGAATTTCTCATTTTACTCTCCAGCAGGTAAAAGCAAGAGCAGAGGCTGCAAGGGCGTGTCAGCCACTCTGCAGTGGGAGAGGACCAGGGAAAACAACTAAGGGAAGAGGAAGGAGGGAGGGAGCAATGGATAGCACCAGTACTGAATAGCTGGATGGAATTTCAGCCTGCTGTTTTATTTGCCTTGTTTCACCATCAGTGACAGGTCACAAACCATTGCTTTTACACCAAATTACTTTGGTTTTCTTCCCACTTATTTATTCAAAATGTATTATATGGGGCATGCTTCTTTCTTGTGGAAATCTTCGCCCTAATGCAATATAATGACAGACTAAAAAGTAAAGTCTCTTTCAAGTCGAGCTTCACACCTACTGATTTCATGGAAACATTTATGTATTTTTATTGGCAGCAATATGGGAGTGGAACACCTAGCCACTTTCTGGGATTTATTTTTTTTTAAACTTTCCAATGTTGCCTGCAGCCTGTTTTTTTCTCCAGCCCTAACCTAGCTGGTTCCTGGCTTAGCCAGAAGGATGACTTCTTCCCACTTTCCTCTTTAGGTCGCTGTGATTATGAATTGGTTGGGCCTCTGTATGTTTGGAACCTCGGTGCATCCTCTCACTCTAGCATCTTCCGTGCTGCTACATTTGGTCGGATTTATGGTAAGTTCAACAGGCAGAATCCCTACTCCCTCCCTCCACACACATTCCCTCTCATTTAAGATTTAACAGCAGCTAAATTAATTTCATATTACAGATTTCAGAAAGTTCAAAGGACGTTCATAAGCAGAGCATGATAATCTATCCTTTAAATTTCATATGTGTGCAAAAGTCAAAATCCACATAAGATTATCGAAGCATGATAACGATGAAAAATAGCATTTTAGGCTTGAGGGCTTCCAATAACAATTTCCTAGCAGTTGTTTTCTAGCTTTTTTTTCTTTGCTTCTTCTGACAGACAAATCAGGAAGTCTCCATCTCTGTATTACAATTGTTTAGCATTACATCTAGATTGAGATGTATGGCTATTGCTTTTTGTTTGTGTGTGTGTGTATGCCTTCAAATCAGTGTGGACTTCTGGCAGCTTCCCATATAAATCCCTGCTGCTTTTTTTGGGCAAGATTTCAGAAGTGGTTTGCTATTGCCTCCTTCCTAGAGGTGACAGAGAGGGACTGGCCCAAGGTCACCCAGCTTGCTTTGTGTCTAAGGCAGGGCTAGAAGTCATGATCTCCCAATTTCTAGCCTGATGCCTTAACCACTAAACTAAACTGGCTCCATTGTTTTCCTAGAAAGCCAGAATTGGGAACCAAGGACAAATCTTTTGCAAATCTGCCTTGCGAGGAGATGGGAACCTGGCAACATGGTCTGGAATTAATGAAAAACAAGTCATGGATAAAGGTTCTCTGGTTTGGTTAGTTGCTTTGCTTACAGCAGGAGCAGTCAAGCAGAAAATACCAGCATGCTTGATCTATCATTATCTTGTGTCAACCTGTTACTGACTTAAGAGCTTCCAGACAACAACTGAATCACTTTGGGGCCATGTTGGAGTTGAGAACCTGATGGAGTTGAGACAATGGTGTATTTCACATCATGCATTGTGGATAATGATGACTTTGGCACTATACTATACAGTATACCATAATTCCATGGCACCTGGTAGAAATCCAGGAAAGTGCTTCCAAACTTTTCTCCATCCTCCATTTGTTTGCTGGATTGGATGGACATATCTATCTGGGATTTTTTTTGTAGAGGAAAAACAATATATTATATATTTTCATTGGTCTCTCATGTGCTGCTAAACAGGGGAATAGAATTTAGTGTTTGCTGTTTTAGGTAAAGGGGCTAAGAATTACTTGGTAATTCTTCAGAGTGCACAAACATATGGCAGAGAGTTTTGAATGGCAGCATATATGTACTGTATCAGGAATATAGCTTCCTCTATTTCTATTCCAATCTGTTTTTTTCTGTATCTCCCTATTTATATTATGTTGTACAGGTGCTGGTGGTTGGTCACCAGATCCTCAAGACAAGCATCCATGGCTCCAGATTGATTTGACAAGGAAAGCACATATAAAAACCATTGCTACTCAAGGGACCTTCAATACCTACAATTGGGTGACACGCTACATTGTCCTCTATGGTGATCATCCCAGCAATTGGAAGCCTTATTTCCAACAGGGGGGCAACTGGGTAAGAGATAATTTGTGGCTTCTTCTCTCAGATGGAAAAAAGGATGGTAGCATGCAGTGTAACTGGCCACTTCCAGATATTCCTGTATATATTTACATATGCATTTATTCATCATCTGTTCCAAGCAGAGATGTAATCCTGTTATAAACTGAATGCCTTCAGAGATATTCTATGGCACTCAAGGATAAAATGATATTCCATCATGTTTGACTGAAAATGAATTTGGATTGGATTAAAGCTTCAGCAGCAGCAATGTTTTTGTTTTTTTATATCCTTCTAATTTCTTATCTTCACATAAATTTGTATTTATTTGTATTTTAATCCTTTTCTTATTTTTTTCTCTTATACCTTTCATTTATTGCATTTTCTATCTGTTTGTCTGCTTTGTTTGGGCGTGTCCCTTCCCTGTTTTGTTTTCTTCTTGGGCTTAGACTAAGGTGCTTTTAAAAAACTATGTTAGAACATTTTTTTATTCCGCTTTGTTTGGCTTTTTTAAAAATGTTAGCAATTTTATTATAATTTCATTGGCTCTTTGGGATCTTTTTGTGGCACATGGCTCAAATATTGAATTTCTGATGGGATATGAATTTAATTTGACACATGCAGACATTATACATGTATTGTGATAGAATGTATATAACCAATCTTGTTAATCTTATGTGTTAGGTTTTTTTTTACTATCTGAATATGTAAAAACTAATAACCTGCATATGCTTGAGATTACAAGTCCCTTTATTTCTTTTATGCAGCCTGGCTAGATGCAGTAAATCTGGATTAGTAGAAAAGCTATCCATAGTGACTGTGCAAAACTTAGTCAGTTGGGGAACCATGTAGTATAATTTAATTTTTTTGCAGAAAGTGGCATGCAAATTATACAAGTATATTAATTAATTCAAGAAAAAAGTCACTTAATTTGCCCGTTAATCTGAGCTATAATTTATAATCAATCCAATGCTTTTCTAGACTATCCATACCACTTGTTGATATACCTATGTCAAGTGATACCCAATTAGAGACATTTAAGCTTAACATTTTTATTTTGGTTCATGCTCTCCTTCCAGGTTCTATTCAATAAAATGGCTGTACCAGACTGACTGTAACCTGCCTTTCTGTTTCCAGAATGAGATTTTAGAATCTGGTTTAATGCCACACAGAATAAGAGTAGATTATTTTGGGGGGAATTGATATTGCATGTTTTATTTTGTTTTCAAAATATTTTGGATTGAAATTGAAAATAAATTTCTGGATATATATATTCATTCAATAACTGGATTGAATCTAATTAAAATTAGATAAAAATCCAATGCAAACTAAGAAAAATATAAATAAGAAAAAACAAACTGCAAAAAGTAAAAATAAAAATAAAGATGGGAGGCATTTCCTATTCGCATATCCCATCTTTTTATCTATTACAAATTATAAAACTTTTATCTATTAATCTTAATTAATAAAACCCATTAAGAACTACTAGAAATAATAACAACAATAATTACATACTGATAGTCCTTGATTTATGACAGTATTTGAGCTGTTCATTAAACTGGTCAACATGGTTGTGACCAGTTTTACTGTTACTTTTTTGTGACAGTCATTAAGTGAATGGAAGGGTTGATAAGTGAACCCATTATCTTGTGTTTTTTACTGTAAATTGGAGATAAATGCCAGCAAATAGTAGAGGAAGACAGAAATTATAATCATGTGACTTCAGCTGCCAATAGCTGAAAATGTGGCCCGGTTGCTAAGCGCCCAAAAGGCAATCATGACTGGGGGGAACGGGAATGTTGGAACTTCAAATCTAAGTCATAAGTATCATTTTTAAAATTTCATTGTAATTTCAGTTGTTGTTAAGTGACTGTTTTGTAAATCAAGAACTACTTGTACATACTTTAAACCAGTAAATCCATTTCATAATTTTTATACAATATCTTGTAATGTTTTTTCTAAAAATAGAAAGAAAAAAACCCCATTATATTTTTTAAAAAGCTTCGTTATTGAAACATAATTAAGAAAAATTGGATCAAGAACTACTGTGGTAGAAGCAACAAATTGAAACTATTAATCTTTAATCCCTTCAAATGATGTCCAACAAATTAATGTCTTGCCATTTTTCTTAATCTTTTTCAATTATTCATAGCTTATCATTTTCACCAACAATACAAAGCTTTGTTGTTCCTCTATCTTATTTATAAACCCAAACTTTTAAGCCTTCATCATTCAGTCCTAGTCAGACTGCAAAACTATTATTTTTTTCATCCTCTGAAGGGTGCAAAGACATTGGGCTGAGGTAACGTCACTGTAAGGTTGGGTTAACCTCTCTTTGCATGTACTGTATATTCCCTCTCTCCATATATTAAGAACATTAGAGGCTCCATAATCGTATTTTTAATGGGTAAAATTTGATTCTTTGATTTAAAACTCAGCATGAAAAAAGGGACCTTATACTTCATATAATTATTTTATAGCATGTGACATGTTACCACTAAGTTGAAGTCGGTGACAACATCCTGGGTGATATTGTACCCACATTTCTAATGTCATCTATTCCACATATATTTTTATCATGTAATATTAACATTGGAACTTTCATTGCTTGTGTTTACACTCCTGTGTTACTTGCAATTCTCTCTTCCCTCCTGGTGTTTCTCATGATCTATTAACTTTACATTACCCAACAGAATATTAATCTGATTCAGGAGATCAAATGTTTTCTTTGGATGATACTAACTTGATCTGTTGGCAAGGGTATCTCAGTTCACTCTGGATTTTTCTATAAATGTGAGGGCTGTTACTTAACTGAAATTGGCAATTTATTTTAGTCTTCCTGATAGGGCTTGTGTTAGTCTTCACAATAGGGTATTTTTTCTATTATTCCTTTTATTTACTGATTATGACAAATTTTTCTGATCATCTAATTTAATTTGCATTTGAGTTCTTGGGTACAATTTTGCAAAGTAAGCATTCTATTGATAGTTACTGAAGTGGAACCATTGGATTGTTTTTGTATAGAGTATCAGACCTGCCCTAATATGGTTAGGAAAGAAAGACTCTCAGCTCTATTAGATTGAAACAAAAAGTTCTTTTACTAAGGAAGTTGGTTGCAGTAAAGTGGAGCTAACTCTAAAGTTTCCCCACATGAAAAAGATACAGAAAATATTCCCTTTTCCTCTTCCCCCTGTGACCAATCCATGCTTCGCCAATCAGAGCTCATCAAGATGTTATGAGAACACTGAGATGTTGTTGACAATTCACATTCCTTTCTTGGGATGCATGGCCTTGGTGCCTCTGGTACAAACTAGGCTTTTCTGGTCTTCCCACCTCCCTATTTCTCTTCACACACATACACAATCATACTGACCATTTGTCCACCCTTTCCCCTCTCTAGCCTTTGATGGTGAGAACTGGCAGCAACTGGCAAGACCTGACACAGAGGTTCTTAAAATTAGTCTAGTAATATATTCTTTCAAAAGTTATAACTCAGATTTATAGCTGTCAATCATTAGTTGTAGCGGGCTTCACTTATAGTATGGATGGGCCTTACTTTATTATGGAATAGAATAGAATAAGAATGTATCTTCCTGTGAAAGAAGAAACTTTGAAGATTGTGGATAATGGGAATTGGTTGTAATGGGAGTAAAATGATGTTTCACTACAAACTGCAAATGCTTTTCATGTAAGTTACTACTTGTTAAGAGATTGTCAAAACGTTCCCATTTAGCTACTGTATATTAAAACATATCAGCTATATTTTATTTTATTTAAAACATTTGTATAGCCAATATATAGTGTCTCCTCCTATAATCAAGGTTTTAAGAAGGTGAAGGGGCTTATATGGGTGGTCACATTAGCAAGAAGAACTGATGGCAGGTAGACAAAGGCAGTCATAGAATGAATCCCACTTGATAAAAAGTGGCCATTAAAGAGACATAAAACAAGATGGATTGATGATATCTTCAAATATTGTGGGCCAATTGGCAAAAAGAAGCTCAAGACTGTATTGATTGGAAATATGCAACAGAGGTTTTCTTCCTGCAGGACAGACAATGGCTAAAATGATGATGATCATATTATGTAGCTTGTAAGATTGTCCATGCTTGCAGTACTGAGATGCCTGGAAAAATAATGCACAATAACTATAACTTTCAAGTTAACAAATAAACATTTCATTTGTTATCTAGGATCTATTTGGCATATGTGTGATTATCAGTGGGTTTTTTTTTCAAATGAAAAAAAAATTGGGCAAAAATCATGGCCAGTTACAAATATTTAAAAACTTTGATTTGACTATAAAAACTCTAGTGTTGCATGCTGTCTGTTTTAATGATCTGGCCTCATGACATTTGTTTTCTAGTAGTTATAATACTCTACTAGAGGCAACAATTTGGATCCCACCAAGAACTAGACTTTGCCTGTGATAGGCAAAGAATTCAGTGCTGTCTGAATGTGAGGGAAAATAATTTTATATACAATTTAATATTGTTTGCTTCTCTGGACCAAACATCTCTGCTTCTTTTAAAAACTAAGCATCTTTTACTACAAATGTTTGGCCTGGATGACATTTTGCATGAAGATTATATTTTATCCTAGAGAGCAGTTGCTTCAAATAATCTGTTAATCCTCAGTAAAACTATAGTTGAATATTTAATCCATGAAAATTGAAATTCCTTCTTAGTGTTCAAGGAGTACAGACATTTCCATTTGGAGCAACTAGATAATAGTAGAAATTCCAAAATATAATACTTCAAATAAAACTTTCAATAGGAGTTAATGAACATAATCCATGTAGGAAAATCTGGATCTTTCTAATCTACCAGAGTCCACAAGAAGCATCAAGTAGTAAAAATACTTGAGTAGCTCTAAAATGTAAAATAATTTCATATACAAGCATATATCTTTCCTTTTATAGGTCTAAGGATATATGTGTCACATTTCTTGAGCATTGATGCTATTGTCAGCTTGTGTTCTGTAATTCAAGTAGTCCTATTTATTAATTTGATTTCTATAGCCACCTATCTCATGTATGTGACTCTGGGCAGTTTACAATAGATAAAAACAAATGTTTGTTTTTATTGTTTTAATTTTAGAATTGTAAGCTAAGCTATCCAGAGTCACCATATTGAGATGGGCAGCTACAGAAATAGAATCAATTAATAAATATATTTAAAAAAAATATAAAATATGAAATATAAACACACAAAAGCTGAGCATTGGAAAATAACCATAAACAAAATAAAAAGTATATTCTCAAACAAACTTTTGAAGCACCAAGCACAGGCATAACCCCAAGCTTTTAGGGCGTTGTGAACGTCCAGGAAGTCTAATTTTAAATGGAATGAGGGAATTATGTTCCATGAGGTGGTGTCATAGTAGAAAAGACGCTCCTCCTGACCTTTTCCAGCTGACACTCATAGTACATCTACTATAGTGTGACTTTACTTTGTAAAGAACAGCAATGACATTCTAGCTGTATAGAATGTATAGGGTGCAGTTTATTGGAGGGAAACCTACGGTTATTAGGAAGGCACCGTGGAGAGCTACTTCCTGATGACACACTAGGACACTGCAGTAGATGTCTCTGAGTCCATAGGATTGCTTAACTGTCAGTAGCATGTATTTTTAATGTTGTTTGAGTACTGCCTCTAAAGTACTACTGGCAATATCAATCTTTGCTGCTTGATCTGCAGGCACTGTAATAGGAGATGAAGCAAGCCCTAGAAATATTTATAGATGGATTCTAAATCCATTCTTGTCAGCCTTGCTAGGTGGATCAGGGCAGGAAATCAACTCCAAGGGAAGCTAAACATACTTTTCAATTAAGATTGGCTAGTTACAGCAGAATCTTGCAAGTCTGACTGCGCTCTACCTCTTTTTCCTTCTCTTTATAATTAGAGATACAGTATCTGCCTGAGTCATTTTCATATGCAGTGTTAGTCTTCTTATGGACTTAAAAATGGTTTCAGCCCCTTTTGCCTAGAAGTAAGCTCCCTAATATTTCTGACAGGTTTCTCTTCGTCCCTCTTCACATAAATTTATGAGTGTTTGACTTAGCTTTAATGCATATCTCTTAGTATTGATTTACATAGATTCTTCCTGTGAGTTGGCAGAAACATACATGCATACAATTACTCCCCCAAATGAGTGACCATTGGATCTATTTTTTTCTGTACTTTCTCTCACTGTTCAAGTACAGTACAGTATAATTTGTTCCACATTCTTACATTTTTGGCACTTAGCAATCTTATCAAAATATCCTGGCCCTTTTATGTATCTTTTGTCCAATAAGTATCTCATGCCCTTAAATTGGATGAATATAGGGCCTTAATCATGAGGTAAAGTTTTTCTTGCCTGGGTTCTTACTAGCACTCCCTTTTCAAATTAATTTAGTTGGCTAGTTCTCAATTAACATTTCTTGATCTTAGCCCTGGGTTGCCCCTGGCCCTCTCAAGGTTGGCATTCTACCTACATTCACCATGTCCTGGATAGTTTAATTTTTTAAAAGTCATAGAAATCTAGTCACAGTTTTCTCATTCAGCCATCTTATGCAGGTGTAGTCGGTTCCCCAGTTGCAGTATTCTTTGGTGGAAGCAAACTTACTCATGATTTAATTTTCTCTTGAGGAGCAGCATCATGAAAGTGGAAGATTTCAAAATACATTATGCTTTTCTGGCCCCATGGCAGAAAGGAGGGCACTCAAATAATGTGTTTTATTGGACCCAAGAAATGTGCTTTCTCTATTGTGATACCTACTCCTCTTCCCCCCTCCCCAGAGATCTCTATGTCTTTTACTAAGTGGTCTTCTAAAAATCTTTGAAAACCTGGCTGTGGGATGGGTTGGATGTGGTTTTTGTTTTTGTTTGGTTTCTGTTCTCTTCTGAATGTCTATGATTTATTTGTTTTGTTCTCATTTTTCAAGCATGCAAACCATCCAAGATAATTTGGAGTCAGATGATTTTTAAATTTAATAATAAACAAAGCTGGATTTTTCTCTTTGCATTCAGTCTGGTTGCAGTGTTGCAGCAGGAGAACCTCTGCTTCCATTCAGACCATCAATAGGTCTGCTAAATTAGCAGACCTTTGGAGTGGAAAATGTTTATCTTGCTAAATCTCAAAACTGCAGACCTTCAGGTTTCATAAGGGAATTCTGCTATAAATTCTGCTCCAGATGACTGATACCCTGCTTTTTTTTGCCTTCGCAAGGTCGCCTCAGATTGTCATTTGAAGAATAAGAATGCAATTTTTTACTGGAAGAATAATGAAATGGAAGATAGGATTATAAAATTTAGAGAGTTCATGAGAAAGGCAAAACTAACCAGTTTAGTCAGGAAAAAAAATCCATTTTATTTCTTTTTCTATTAATTTTAATATTTTTATTATGTGGAGAAAAATTTAGTAAAAGTAATAATAAAAAGGAATGTTGTTTTTTTATGATATTATTAAATAATTCTATTTGTGTTATATTTAGAAATATCTTTCCTGATTTTATTTTTTTTAATGTTGTAAGCTACACCAAGTCCCTTTGAAGCAAGATGAGTGGTAAACAAATTTAATAAGCAAACAAATAAGTAAATAAATGACAAACCCTATCTTGCTATAGGAAGAATGCTGGCATATTATGCTACATACTGTATATTTCTGTATACAACATACAGAAGAGTGATTTCTACAAGAGTGTAGACCAAAAAACATTCAGAAACATGCTGGACTACAGGTGTTGCTTATAGGAATGTTTCTCCATTCCTTACCTGCTACCATCATCAATTAATTACTGTTTAAGTTGCCCACAGCTCCCTGAGCTGGGGATTGCTTTAGCGATCAGGCATGTACAGAGTAGTAAGTCCAATTTGGGGGGAAAAACATTCTCATACTTGTCAAAGTGGATTGAGCCTGGAAGACATATTCAGGGCCTGTGGTGTGTGTGTGTGTGTGTGAGTGAGTGAGTGTGAATAAGTGATGGTCTCCTTTTGGGATCAGCTGAGTATGCCACTGACAGATATCAGATTGTATCCTGTGCCAAAATAAGAGTAAAATACTGTAATATGTACTCTTAAGGATGACTTACAGTTGCTTCTGATGTTGCTTGGGAATCAAATGAAAGCATAATAAAAAGAGAAAGAAAAGAAGAAAAAGAAAGAAAGAAAAAAGAGAGAAAGAAAGAAAAAGTGAGAAAGAAAGAAAAAGAAAAAAGAAAGAGAGAAAGAAAGAAAAAGAAAGGAAAAGAAAAAGAAAAGAAAAGAAATAATAAGGTACACAAATTAAATACATAAGGATGCAACAAGAAATTGGCATGCTTCTGCCTGAGTGAAGTAATCATAGTGTCCTTTCCCTATACATAGATAACTTCTTTTTGGTTTTGGTTTTCTAGTTCTTTCTGGCATGTTATACATAGAATTCTTCTCTGGTTAGGGTCAAATATCATTACAAAGTTCACAAATCCCTCATCCACAATTTATTAAGTATGAGTTTGAGCAAATTTTAGGCTTCAGAACTATACAGGTAGTCCTCAATTTATGATCACAATTGAGACCAGGTTTTCTGTTGTTAAGGCAGGTATTAAGTAAGTCCTGCCTGATTTTATTACTTTTTTTTTAACATAATCATTAAATGCAATTGTTAAGAAAATCATGAAGTTATTAAGTGAATCTGGCTTCATCCATTGAATTTGTTGTCAGGAGTCTGCTGGGAAAGTTGCAAATGGTGATGTTCCCGGTGGGCTGCAATTGTCTTAAATACAGACAAGGGGTACGTGCCCAAGCTTTGATCATGCAACTATGGGGATACTGTAGTGGTTATAAGTGTGAGGATTGGTTGTAAGTCACTTTTTCAGGTTCATTGTAACTTCCAACACTCACTAAACGAATGGTTATAAGTTGAAGGCTACCTGTATGTCACTTCAGACTGAGCTTTCTAACTATAATTATCCCAAAAATAATGTTATATTTCCCAATCATTTTGAAATAGAAAACATATATAAACTGTGATTCAAGTTGTAAAACAGTCTTAACACATGGTTTGTGCGTATTGTTTGTGTATGTCCCAAAGCTGTTTTTTTCCAAGAGGCAATTGACTTTCTGGTTTTTCTTTGATGATATTTCACTTCTCATACAAGAAGCTTTTTCAGCTTGTGAAGAAAAACCAGAAAGCCCAGTTGCCTCTTGAAAAAGCATCTTTGAAGCAACCATGACTTGGATGACTGAGGATCTCCATAGACATTGTTTGTGTGTGTTTAACAGAACTCCTAAACCTTCCTGGAAATCTCAGGGGGGGAAATATTCATGGACCAATCAATTAACATATTTAGGTTCCTCTGCCATTTTAGGTATAGATTCCAGGCAAGCAATAATATTAACTTAGTATTTTGTATGCAGCAGCAGTTGAAGTTTCTCAGTCATGGTTTATAGCTCGGTGTTATATGAAGCCAGCCAAACCTAACTTATTCAGCGAAACATGATAAACTCTATAACTTATTTGAAACAACACTTAGAAAAGAAAGAAAAGAAGGATGTTTTGTTCCACATTATTCTGCCAATAATTACCCAGGGGCATTTAATCCAGGATGAAATCCTTATTCTTGTGGGTAAGAAGCCTTTAATTCTCCTGTTTCATCAGAAACAATCTGCAGTGGCTTCAGACTACGTGCTCCCTACTGCATTATTCTGTGCAGGCAAGAAAAGGGAATAAAGAAAATACTCTGCTTTTTGCAGAGTCAAGTTCATCATTTTGATTGGAATTCTAAATCATGGTTTACTGAATAGTTTATAGTGATGTAGCATACTATGCCAGTGTTTCTCAACTGTGGGAACTTTAAGGTGGATGGATTTCAACTTCCAGAATTCCCTACCCAGTCATACTTTAAAGTTGCAAAGATTGAAAAACAATGTATAGTGCTACGCCATTAATAAAATTCTTATTTATGAGTGAACAATACACTAAGAAAACTATCATAAATTGGAATGATAAATTGAACTAATGTTATCATTACAGCAATTAACTATATTCTGATAGATAACTGGGCAAAGAAGAAAAGAAATGATAGGGAATGGATACTGGAAAGAAAGAGAGCAATAGAGTTAGATTAATTACCCATCATCCCTGATTTTGGTCATCTTCAAAATGGGAGATGGATAATTACAAATTAAAGACCATTCAATCCAGTTCTCACATTGCATAGATCTCTAACATGATGTAGCTTCATGTAATTATGAGTCAGTCCATTATAGGTGGTTAGTTTTAAAAATTCTTATATAATATTATATATGAGTATAGTCTAGAATTTTAACTACGGAGGATGGCTTGCATGCATACATATATGTATATGTACATGAATATGTACATTCATACAATACACATAGGTATGTATATATGCATTCCTATATTTCCCATGTTGAAACAGATTTTTTGTTGGTTTATGTGTGAAGAGACTAATAGAGAGGATTCATTCTAAAAATTTAAACTTTCATTTGAACTCAAAGTAAATGGTTAATATTAATTTGCTGTTTGATACTTTTCAGAAGAAAGAGCCAATGATTAAAGATAGATCTTCCTTACCTTTTTTACTTTATCCAATATCTAGTAAAATAAGTTATTCAACCCAAACCACATCCAGTTCCTTTGCTATAATAAATTTAATACATATTGAAAACGTATTTTAGAACCTGTGAAAGACTTTTTGGATTAGAATGAATTATATAAGGAGATACCATAAAAGGAGAATTTTATTTCTTCTAGTTAATTGTGTTTGGCTGTAACAGCTGGCACAAGCCCTTCCCCAACTGACTATACCTATCTTTTATAAGTGAGATGATAGAGACTGAATGTAAAATTCTGTATATGTCTCTTATCTCTTGTTGGTCTCAGATTCCCCACCCTACCCCTTTTGTGAAAACCAAGATTTCTTATTTATACAATATTAAAAGCCTAAGAATTCTTAGCTACATCCCAAGTAGCATTTCCAATTTTTGCTTTTCTTTTTTCTGACCTAGACATTTTTTGGAAATGTAAATTCTAGTGGTGTGGTTAGCCATGACCTACATCATCCTATTTTGGCTCGCTATCTCCGGATCATTCCTGTGGCTTGGAACACGCAGGGCAATATTGGCTTACGAGTTGGCCTTTATGGATGCTACTATGGTAAGTGATTCTGGTGAGAAGTAGAGAAATGAAATGGAAGATATAAGACAAAATTTATTCTCACCCCACCCCACCCTTTTCATAAAAAATGGAGTGAGAGGGGTGCAAATGGAATTGAAGTGCTTGCCTTTCTGGTTTATATCACTTAGATCAGTGATGGCGAACCTATGGCATTGGTGCCACAGGTGGCACATGGAGCCATATCACTGGCACGCATGTTGTTGCCCTAACTCAGCTCCAATGTGTATGTGTGTTCTGGCCAGCTAATTTTTGGCTCGCACAAAGGCTCTGCGAGGGCGTTTTTTGTTTCCAAAGAGCAGGGGTCCCCAAACTTTTTACACAGGGGGCCAGTTCACTGTCCATCAGAGTGTTGGAGGGCCGGACTATAAAAAAAACCCTTGGGTTTTCTTAACGCCACCCTGGGGGAGGAGGCGGAGACAAAGTGGAGCAAGTCCCCAGCTCCTTGCCAAGTTTTCTCTCTCTCTCTCTCTTCTTTATTCTCCTTTTCTCTCTCTCTCTCTTTCTTTCTCTCTCTCTCACACTCTCTCCCTTTCTCTCTCTCTTTCTCTCTGTCCCTCTCTCTTTCTCTCTCTCTCTCTTGCTTTTTTTCTCTCCCTCTCACTCCCTTTCTATCTCTCCCTCTTCCTTTCTCTCTCACTTACTATCTCTCCCTCTTTCTTTCTTTCTCTCTCTCTTTCTCTCTCTTGCTTTCTTTCTCTTCCTCCCTTTCTATCTCTCCCTCTTTCTCTCCCTCTCTGCAGCAGACCCCCCCCGAATCCTTGCCCAACACCAAAAGTGCCCCAAAGTGCTCAAACGCACGCAAACCTCACCAGTGCAAAATCTCTGAAAGAGCAAAAAAATGGCAGTGCAGGGACCAAGACACAGATTGCTAGAAAGTGGGGAGGGAGAAGCTCCTGAATCTCCCGTCCACTCAGTACGGTCCGCCCCTTGGCTCTCCACCTCTCCTTGCAGCCGCCAGACGTTCGGCAACAGACCACACTGAGTGGATGGGAGATTCAATCGGTAAAATCTTGTACGCTGCTGCGGGCCAGATAAATGGCTTCAGCGGGCCGCATCCGTCCCGCGGGCTGTAGTTTGGGGACCGCTGCCAAAGAGCCTCCTGGCAGATGGGGGAGGGCATTTTTACTCTCCCCTTGTACTAAGGATCCTTTGGAGCCTGGGGAGGGTGAAACATGAGCCTATTGGGCCCACCAGAAGTTGGGAAACAGGCCATTTTCGGGCCCCAGAGGGGACAGGGAAAGCTGTTTTTGCCCTCCCCCCGCATTGAATTACGGGTATGTGTGATGGTGCATGAGCATGCTCTTTCGGCACCTGAGGAAAAAAAGATTTGCCATCACTGACTTAGAAGGATAGTAGCTAAGATGAAGCAGATCATCTTTTATGGCAGAAATGCAAAAACATCTGTGGGTAAATTATAGAGGCACTTTTTCAGTCTTTTGTTTTGAGACAGAATTATGATTGCCAGATTTGTTCTCCCATTTTTCTTCTTAAGCTCTGGAAAGAATTTGTTTTCCAGTTTCATTTTTCCAGGTGGGGTGTTTTGGTGAGAGTAAGGCCAAGTAAGATGGGGAGCAAATGGGAAATGTTTTGCATCATGGGGACAGGGAAAACTTGATCCCTGACCTCAGCCTCCTCAGACGTTTCAGACATGGAAGTTTAATAATTGGCGAGGATTTAAATGGTCTCATTTGGGATTATTATGATGAACTGGTGGTCACTTGGGGGAAAGGGCTTGACTTGTGATAATTATATATTTGTTCTTTCCGGCAGATTCTGAGATCTTATATTTTGATGGGGATGATGCCATTTCTTACCAGTTTCGTAGCAAAAAAGTTCGTTCCACTGAAGACATCATTGGGTTCAACTTCAAAACAATGGAGCGTGAGGGCATCTTAATGTATGCGGCAGGATCTCAGGGAGATTATATCAGTGTGGAACTTAAACAAGCCCAGCTGGTTCTGAGCATAAGCCTTGGTGAGATCAGAAGGAAGAAGCATGAACTTTTTTTTCATATGCTAGAGGAGGAGGAAAATTGTTGATACAACTGATAAGCAAGTCAGAAGAGAAGCAGTCACTTTTCTTTCAAGTTTGGATTGAGGTTAAATGTACTTCTGAATTGTGGCGTATATATCTATCCCAAACAATAAGGAGTTTTTGAGCACCATATCTGGGGGATTTGGGGGTGTGTGTGAATCCCGGGGATGGGTGAAGTCATGGGAACTGTGCATTGTTTTATTACATCAGCTGCAGATTGCAGTTAGGTTAGGTCCCACAGAGTTGGCCTTCTCCGGGTCCCGTCGACTAAACAATGTCGTCTGGCGGGACCCAGGGGAAGAGCCTTCTCTGTGGTGGCTCCGACCCTCTGGAACCAGCTCCCCCCCAGAGATCAGGATTGCTCCCACCCTCCTTGCCTTTCGTAAACTTCTTAAAAACCACCTCTGCCGTCAGGCATGGGGGAATTGAAACATCTCCCCTTGCCCATGTAGTTTTTTGTGTAGGATTCGATTGTGTGCTGTTTTTATATATTGGGGTTTCTTTTTGGACTTTTTAATCTAAAACTGTAATCTAGATCTTGAAATACAGTAGATTTGTTACTATGTACTTCACCATTGTTGTGAGCCCCCCCGAGTCTGCGGAGAGGGGCAGCATATAAATCCAATAAATCTAATCTAATCTAATCTAAGTAGGCTTCAAAATCAGTGAGCACACTCACCAATCCTACCATGTTTCCCCAAAATAAGACTCGGTCTTATTTTCTTTTGGGCTTGAAAATAGGCACTTAGGCTTATTGTAAGGGAAGTTTTATTGTGCTTTTTCAGGTGCAGGAGGCAGCGAGCATGATGGAAATGGGAAGGCAACTACTGTTGGCCTCACCCTCTCCATCCTATTCCCTGCATGCCCACTGCAATGGGCCAATCTCTTGGCATGCCCCGGCCTTCACTATGTTAGGCAGGAGCAGCCCAACAGGGTAGCTGAAAGGAGGGCGAAGAGCCCATGCGAGGCCAGCAGAAGCAAGTGCAGCACTTAGCCACTTTAAGGCCTGTGGATTTCATCTCCCAAAAGTCCCCAAACACTCCCCCCATTTTCCTGCCAATTGTACTTTCCTTGGGCAAAAGATTTGGGGAGGGAGGTGTTAAAAGGTAACATTTCAGAAATGTTACCTGCAGAAGTCTTTTGATGCTAGGCTCTGCCGCAGCTTTGGAGCAAACGTCTGATTTCCCTGCCCAGTTTTACAAGGGTGGAAGCTTCAAAGAGAACATGTTTTTGGTATGTGCTTCTATGTAGGGCTCTTCAAGGAAAGGACAATCCGCAGGAAAAGGGGGGGGGGTTATTCCTGTTGATCATCTTTTCCTTGAGGATGCAAGATTAATTTAGCCCTTTACCTCCTTCATGCCATGAATGAAAGAATAGAAATAAATCTTTTTTGGCTGCTTAGTCTAAGGCTATTGCTTAAATTGGGGGCTAAAGCATCTAGTAGATCCAACAGATGTGTTTCGGTTAAGATGTGTACAGAAAATAATATTCCATTCCAACATGTAACTTATTGCCTGGTTCTTTGTAACAATGGAATCAGGTAGTATGACTTCAGTTCATTTAATGAACTATTTAATTGTGACAACCTATTTAAAGACATGATTTACTGCAATTTTTAATGTTAGTGTTGTGTTGGTGGAAGGCCAAAAGGCAGGGTGGAGAAGTTGAAAATTACTTTTAAGTATGTGTTAATCAAGAAGTGGAAGGAAGCCTCCCCATAACCAGCATGTGCCAATATCATAACAGGCAGGAATGGAATGTGGGAGTGATGTGTTACTGGACTATAGAAACAAGGAAATTGTGTTGAGAACTTTTAGAACCTCTGCACTTTTTCTCAGCCAGTGCATATTGAAACTCATTGTCTTTTCCTTTTATTGTTACCAATCTGCACCTGATTTATATTTCCCAATAGGGGATTGACTAGTGTCTCGTTCCCATGTGCAAATTTATTTTCTCTTATAATGCCAGTTAGACTTTATTTAATCTTTGAACATCGGTCAGATTAGTCAAGCAGAAATATTGATAGTCTCATTCCCAAAAGACAGCAAAAATGTGAGTGCTTTTTGGTACTATAGTAAAGGCAGATAAATATAATGACCTTAATTAGGTCTGTTCTAAACACCTCCTGTTTCACATTAGGGCAAAATGCTGAAAATTTGCAAAGTCTGTTTAAAGAAAATTGGCATTGAATTAGCATATACCTTTTTTTAGTGAGCTAACCAGCACTGTGAAATGATACACATCCCTAAGTACTCTTTGGCTGAAGGCTAGATTGGTTTAATGATTTTTTTTAGATAGAAATGCAAAGACTTAGAAATGAAATGCCCCAGGATTTCTTTTCTTTCTTTTTAACAGCTATTTAAAAATTGCATCAGGAAAAAAAAGAATAAAAAAAGAAGCACAAGACTTATAAGCTGTATAAAACTGATTCTATTAGTACCCCATATAAATATGATCTTATGTCAATTTAATATTTTAAAATATTATTAAAATCAAATCAACATTTGGTACTTAGCATATGCAGCCTATAGTAAGAGTAATCAATCAGAATAAATGGTTATTTAATCTGAGTATGTCCTTACAATGAATCAGACAAAATCTATTATTTGTTGACATTATTTCTAATGCTTTTTAAAAATATGGTTTTTTACCATCAGGCAACAGCTCATTAAACATGAGTGGAGGGGAGACAACATTGAAGCTGGGGAGCCTCTTGGACGACCAACATTGGCACCAATTTCGCCTTGATCGCTATAGAAAATTTGTCAACTTCAGCCTGGACGGGGAGATTCTGCAATACCGCCTCAATGGGGAATTTGAGCAACTTGACCTAGACACAGAGGTGATATGCATTGGAAGAGATTACTTTCTTATAATGCTCATTTAGGATGTGAAATTTGAAATCAACTGAAATGTACCTCTCCACTTTTCCATGAAGTTGATATCTGCTGAGAACTTTAATGACCTTTAACCCTACATTTTCTGTCCTTCGTTATGGCCACATGATCTATGTGCAGCCATTAAAAATCAGGGACCTAATTTGCTCCCAGCTGACTTGTGTCCTTGTTTTCTGCAGATCTTCTTTGGAGGAGTGAGAAACATCGAGAAACAGCGTCTTGTCTATAGACCAAACTTTCGTGGCTGTATGGAAAACATTGCCTACAACCTGGTTTACATTACTAATTTAGTAAAACTTCGGCATCCCTCCATCTGGGTTGAGGTAAGAATTAACATAAGTGGGGTCTAGGATCTATGGCGGCCTTAATAATGTCCTCGGAGAGAGACAGTATATAAATCCAATAAATAAATGATAAACTTAGAAACCTTGCAGTTATCTGGACTTCAGCTTTCAGACTTCCTCATCCACTGTTGAAGGTTGTACTGTACTCCACAAACCTGGAGGATAAGTTTGGGAAAAGCTGGTCAGTGACAATGAAGATAAAACCTGACTCTATTAGAGTTGGAGGCAGGCTCTTGACCTGTGGTTGTTAATCTCTACTAAGTCTGTGCGTAGGATGTCCTGTAATTGATCCCACTGTTGCCTGCCACCTGTTTTTCCATTCTGATTTCATTGTAAGTGAATTGATTTTTCATAGCTGTTCCTGGAAAGGAAACTCCAGTATAATCTCCTCTAGGAAAGCTGATGTTATGAAAACAATCCTGATGTTTACACTCGGTAAGGAAGGGGAAACAAAATTGGAATATTCAGATTAGCTTGAAATTATATATGAAAAAGATTACCAAAATATCACAGGGTTCATGTTTTGGAGAGATTGAAATCATACTTCTGTAAAGTACTGTATTTTTTGGAATATAAAATGCACCTTCCCCCCACAAAAAACAGGGTGGATATGTTGGTGCATCTTTTACATCAAATGCAGCCATTTTTGCTGTCCCAAAGCCCTGCCTCCACCTGGAGAGAACTCTTGGGCACTGGAGAATGAAAAAAATGCCCCTATTTTTGTGTAAAATGGGCCTTTTTTGCCTGTTTTTCACAAAAATGGGGTGGGGAAAGGGTCACCTCAGACAGCTCTTGGGTGTTGGGGAATTATTATTATTATTTATTAGATTTATATGCTACCCCTCTCTGAGGACTCGGAAAGGCAAAAAAGCCCCTGCTTTTGCGACAAATGGGCCATTTTTCACCCGTTTTCCCCACAAAAATGGGGACATTTTTGTCATTCCCCAGAACCCAGGAGCTTCTTGCAGGTTCTCTACATTCTTTGCCCACCCAATTTTTGCAAAAAAAAAAAACAGCCAAAAAATTGCCAATTTTTTGCAAAAATGCAGGCGTTTTTGCCTTCTAATTACATCATCCAGCATGACTGGAAGAGGAATTTTAGGAGTTGAACTCCATTCGTCTTAAAGCTATCAAGTTTGAAGACACTTGGGTTAGGGATTAGGGGTGCAAGGATCTTCAAACTTGGCAAGTTTAAGATTTCTGGACTTCAACTCCCATTCCTGAGTTATTATGACTGAAGGAGGAATTCTGGGAGGGGAAGTCCACAAGTCTTAAAGCTGTCAAGTTTGAAGTTTGTAAAAAGTGTACATGTTTGTAAAAAGTATTCTGCTACACTGGTATTTTATTAAATAATATAATGCTACACCATTTGATTCAGAATACAGTGGTACCTTTACTGAAGAACGCCTCTACTTAAGACCTTTTCTAGATAAGAACCGGGTGTTCAAGATTTTTTTGCCTCTTCTTAAGAACCATTTTAAACATAGAAACATAGAAGTCTGACGGCAGAAAAAGACCTCCTGGTCCATCTAGTCTGCCCTTATACTATTTTCTGTATTTTATCTTAGGATGGATATATGTTTATCCCAGGCATGTTTAAATTCAGTTACTGTGGATTTATCTACCACGTCTGCTGGAAGTTTGTTCCAAGGATCTACTACTCTTTCAGTAAAATAATATTTTCTCATGTTGCTTTTGATCTTTCCTCCAACTAACTTCAGATTGTGTCCCCTTGTTCTTGTGTTCACTTTCCTTTTAAAAACACTTCCCTCCTGAACTTTATTTAACCCTTTGACATATTTAAATGTTCCGATCATGTCCCCCCTTTTCCTTCTGTCCTCCAGACTATACAGATTGAGTTCATTAAGTTTTTCCTGATACGTTTTATGCTTAAGACCTTCCACCATTCTTGTAGCCCGTCTTTGGACCCGTTCAATTTTGTCAATATCTTTTTGTAGGTGAGGTCTCCAGAACTGAACACAGTATTCCAAATGTGGTCTCACCATTTTCTACTTGAAAACGTGAGCCCGGAGAAATTTCCCAGGAAATTTGAGAGTGGCATGAAGGCCCGGCCAGTCTCCTGCCATTCCCCCTGGGTTTCTCTCTCTGGCGCAGTGTATGGGAAGCAGCCATCCGGCAGGTGTATGGGAGGCGCATGCTCCTCCTTGCCGCCTAGGAGTCCCTCTTTTTTTTAAACCTTAAAGTTCTGGATTTTTTTGATTCCCCTCACCTCACCTTCCTTCAGCAACGACTGTCCTTCTCTTCTTCCTCCTCCTCCCACTCAAATTCCGAGCTTTTATTTCTTTCCTAATGGGTGTGTATGCATTATTTGCTTTTACATGGGAAAAATTGCTTCTACTTACAAACTTTTCTACTTAAGAACCTAGTCATGGAACAAATTAAGTTCTTAAGTAGAGGTACCACTGTACTTTTTTCCATGTTTTCCACCTCTAAAATCTAGGTGCGTCTTATACTCCAATGCATCTTATATTCTGAAAATACAGTTTTCTTACCCCAGTTTTTATAAGCAAGACTTCTACAGTATCAAATATCCTTTAAGTAAAAGGATGTGCCTGCAGACTTACAGTCTAGAGCTTATTATATAAAATATAATAAAAAAGCAAAAAGCAAATTAAACCTAAAGACCTTCCCAACTCTGGGAAATTTTTCTTGGCCTTTTACTAGGCTCCTTTATTTGTAAGGATTTCCAGGTTCTTCACATGCAGTAATAGTTCTGTTGGGATAGGTCCCTCTATTTGAATTTAAAGGAAAGATATTATGATGTGCAGAATGGAATGCCTCATAACATCGCTTACCTGTGGAGTAACTATTTTACAGCCTGATGAGTTTTGCATTTGTAAAAGTGTGTATGGGTGGCCCCATTCACTTCCATGCTTGCTCACAAACTTCATTATCTCCCTCCCTCCCTCTTCTCTCCCAGCAACTTGCTGAAAATTGATGAATTCCTGCTGCTATTAGCAAATCAGTGATCTAGCGAGTGGGCAAACGGGAACCCAGACTGCTTCCTCTTTTGATATTAATTGCAGCAGCAATTAATCAAATACTCCAGCTCCTATTGATTCTATAATATGTGGACTTCAACTCTCAGAATTCCTGAGCTAGCATGCTTGGGTCAGGAATTCTGGGAGTTGAGGTCCACAGTCATAGAAGAGCCAACTTTACCTATTCATGAGTTAGATGATCAGGATGCTCCAGTTGGCTAATGAGAAAAGTGGATGGGGCTCTCTGTTGTTCCAAGGCCTGCTCAATGTATATATTGGGAACTATACTATACTTGGTTAAGATTGCTGAATATCTCAATAGGCAACTGCCACAATGCTAAGCATGAACAAGAAAGTAAGGAAGGGACTGAAAGCTCATCTTCCAGGAGGCGATCAGAGAGTAACATCTTTTGTTTTAAGGTCTTCTTCCTTAATGCAAAATAAATATTCCTTACGAACTGGGCTGTGTGGAGTCTGTGGAATGGTTCTAAAGTTAACTAAAAGAAGGAGCTTTACGGAGACCTTTTTGGTGGCTAAGACAGCAGATTATAATGTCACTTTATACAAGGCATGTGAATATGCAGCAAATGCATGTGGATTCACCTTCTTAATGGAATCACCCTTTCCTTCTCCTTTTGCTTTTCTTTGTGAATATCACTGTGCTTTCTCTCTTTGTTGCAGGGTCACGTGGGCTTTTTCTGTCGGGACAACCTCTTGTTCCCTTTTACCTTTGCTGGGGTCAACAACTTTTTGCAGATCCCTGGATATCCTCAGCAGATTATGCTGGCAGTCAGTTTCCATTTCCGCACGTGGGATGTTGTGGGGCTGCTTATGTACACAACCTTTGCTGATGATCTAGGATGGCTTGAGATGGTCCTAAGTGATGGACAAGTTAATGTCACAATTGCTCAGCCAAAAACCAAAACGAAGAAGCTGGAATTTGCAGCAGGTTTGCAACTTTTCCTTCTTCTTGACAACTTTTCAGAGATCTGGACTCGCTGAGGAACGAGCACGAGCCGTGGTGGTGGCTTCCACCATCTTC
Organism: Erythrolamprus reginae; assembly: GCF_031021105.1. Lineage (NCBI taxonomy): Eukaryota > Metazoa > Chordata > Lepidosauria > Squamata > Dipsadidae > Erythrolamprus > Erythrolamprus reginae. The sequence continues at coordinate 95,389,232 of NC_091963.1, read as the reverse complement.
TCCTCAAGTGACCCCCTATTGCAGGGAAGGGAGGGTGCACCGGAGCGGAGATAACTCCTGAAGTGAGTGGCCAAGTTCAGCCAAAGTGTAGCGAAGGCATGCAGAGCTCGCGGGTTAACTGACTGACAGGCAAGCATCTTTGGTGAGGGTGCTATGGTGAGGGTGTGTGTCTTCTCAGACCTGCACAGCCAGCCAGAGGGTCGCATGAGGAGGAGGAGGAGGATTCCATAGCTTGTGCTCTCTCCTCAGTTGCGGGCCTGTCTCTCTTTCTGTCGTACCCTTCTCCAGAATATCATTTTCACTCTGCCAGCCCTCGTATTAGTGAGGTTGGTTTCTGCCACTGCTGGGTTGGGCCAGTGTCTTGGGGCAGAGAGCAGGTCACACGACCAGGTCAGCAGGGAGCCGCAGGAAATGAGTCAAAGAGCAGCATGCCCCTTGGGAGCCGTGGGTTGCTGACACCCAATTTAGACTAAAGTTGCCTAGTTTCTGCAACTGTTCATCATATGTTTATGTCTTTAGGTCCTTTATCATCTTTGCACTCAACATCTCAAAAGAAGTCTCAACATCTTTTTTGTATCATAGCGCCAAAACTGAATGCAGTATTCCAAGTGTGGTCTTTCCAAAGCAATATAAAGTGGTATTAGCATTTCATGTGATCTTGATTCTATCCCTTTGTTAATGCAGCTTAGGACTGCATTGGGTTTTTTTGGCAGCTAGTTTATATTTAAATGGTTATCTACCAGGACTTCTAGATCTCTCTCACAGTTATTGCTGTTGAGCCAAATACCACTTAATCTATACTTTGCATTTGGTTTTTTTGCCTAAATGTTATTTTTCTCACCAGTGAATTATATTTTGTTGATTAGAGTCCAGTGTCTGTCAAGATCCTTCTAGTGGGGATAGCTAATCTTTAAAATATATATTTCATATAAATATATATGTCTTAAAATATATATTTCTTATAATAGATAGATAATCTTTAAAATATATATTTCTTATAATAAAAGCAAAATGGCTAGCAAATGCGAGGAAGCCAGGCTTTTGTATGGGGCAGGCTTTATGGATCGTAAAATCTATAGTTTCAATGGGATGGTTGTAAAATCTTAAAATCTGGCCAGTTTATTCATAACCTTATCCCCTTGTTCTTAATTTCTTGTATTCTATCATTCTTAGGATATCGTCTTAATGATGGTTTCTGGCACTCAGTGTCCTTGATAGTACGAGAATCTTCGGCTGTTATCACTATTGATGACCACAATGATGCCAGCTTCCGTGTTGACCGAGACATTCAGTTGCGTACTGGGAACCAGTACTTTTTTGGAGGTATGTAGTAAATTGTATGGGGGAAAAAGTTCAGATGAACTTCCAAAGCCTGGTAACCTTTAGATATGTTTGACTATGAGACCTGAAATCTAATACATGTGTTGAACATTCAAATGGGGAAGACTAGTTTAAGAAATGTTACAATTTGTAGTAGTTTCTTTCTGTTTAGTGGTGGGTTTTATAAATATAGTGATTTCAAAAATAAGCATTAAAAGAAATAATAAACCATCTGAAAAGCTTGGGATGCACATCTTTCCAGATATAGAGAGCAACCACACTACTTGTGCGTGCCAGTCTTTGCATACTTTAGCATTTGGATTTTTAGAATCAGTACCTTATTTTATTTTAATTTAAAGCTGTAAATTGGAATTACTGGATGGTTAAGCCTGAAGATACGGTATTTGAATAATTTCAGGGTGATGGAAAGCAGGATTGTGAACTGAGCAGGATCTTGTTATTTGTTCCTAGGAAAAAACATTGCAACTTTAAATAGTTGCAAATAGGCAATGCTATATTTGCATTCACACATACTCTTAAAGCAGTGATTTTCAAACTTTCTTGAGCCGCGGCACAGTTTTTACATTTACAAAATCCTGGGGCACACCACCAACCAAAATGACACAAAATGACACTCTAACACAGTACAATATTATTCATATAGTTAATAATATAGCAACTTCAACTATTCGCTGTGGCCACACAATGACAAGTGCGCAGCAGCCCGAGCAAAGACCTTCCTGGTTGTGGATGAGAGGCGGCCTACTATTGGTTCATTGCTAGTTATCGGAATGAATCTTAGAAGGTGATTGGCCAGTGAGCATTCCCTGGGCCTCCACTCTTCCTGTCGCTGATAGCCGGAGGGATTGTGAGGGGAATGTTTATGTTCAGATGGAGGTGGCTGGCGGCGGGCAAGATAAATGGCCTCTGGGCCGTATCCGGCACGCGGGCCATTGTTTGGGGACCCATGTTTAATTTCCCCACGGCACACCTGACCATGTCTCACAGCACACTGGTTGAAAAACACTGCTCTAAAGCATCCTTTTGCTTTCAAGACAAAGTTGTACTGCACAACCCTAATGATTAATTGAAAATTATGAAGTTTCACTTCCGCAACACATTATTTGGTTTCATTGTTTGGATTTGGAATTAGAGGAGAACCAGAATAATCAGTGTCCCCTGAGGCCCATTGTTTGTTAAATACAAATTAATATAGGTCTAATATCATCTTTGTATCTCTTTCTTGTGCGTGTATGGCTGGGCTGATGTTCTGTAGGGTGCCCCAAGCCAGCAGTACGAACTGGCTGCTTATCCAATCAGACAGCTTTTCATGGCTGCATGCAGATGGTTACTGTAGATCGTAAGCCGATAGAGTTGGACATGGTTCGTCAGCATCGGCTTGGAAAGTACTTTGAGGTGCATTTCAATGTGTGTGGCATCACAGACAGGTATGTCTATGAGAAGCAATATCTGGGTGGGCATAATTGGGTCTTAAATGAGGGTGCAAATGAGAGATCTAAGAAGCTCTTCTAATTTGTAGCATTAATATGGTGATCTTATAAGATGTAAGTCATTGTAATGGTAATGGATGTTTTTAATTATATTAGAACTTTTAGGTTTTTTCAATTACTTTAATTGGATCCTGATGTATTGTTATGTTTTTTGATATGTTGTGAGCTGCCCCTAGTCCTCGGAGAGCGGCGGCATGCAAATCCAATAAATAAATAAATAATATATATATAAATTGTTTGTTGAACAAGTCTCTCTATCCATTTTATCTCATGTTGTGCAAAAGGAGGTTGCTGAATCAAAACAAGTTTCAATCTTACCAATGTCCGCAGGAGCATGTAGATGTAATAATGAGAAAAAATACAAATAAAATTAGAAGCTAGCTGCTATGAGTTAGATGAACTAAAAGTAAGAGACAGATAAATATCAGAAATGCAGAAATCCTAAAAAAATTATTTATGTAGTACTTAGATGCTCCATGGAGCTTCCCACCTAGAGTATTAAGATAATAGTTTTGCTCAAGGCACATAGTTACAGAGGGCACCTGCGTTGTTCAAAACAGAATACTTTTGGATTTAATAATAGGTCATCAGCTCAGTTGCTAATAAGATATTTCAAACAAGATTACTATTAACAGGATTTCAAAATTGTTAGGGATGGATATAAGTGCAGTCAAATAAGGGAAAGGTGATTAGTAGCCCCCAACAATTTACCCTTAGATTATCTATGGTTGACCTATCCAGATTCCCAAGAGGTCAGTAAGGGGCGAGTACAAGTGCACTAGAGTGCCTTCCGTCCCCTGTCCTATTGCTCTCCTATATCTCCCATACCTTTCTTCTATTCCTATATCTCTTCTTCTATTCTTTCATTGATATGTTCTATTACTATATCTTCTTTTCTATTCTTTCTTAGATATATTTTACTATGAGTATCTCCTCTATAACCTTCATCATGTATTTTACTATGTGTGTGTGTATATATATATATATACCCACTAAAACCCTCATTGTGTATTGGACAAAACAAACAAATAAATAAATAAATTATGGGTTGCACAACTTGATTTCCTTTTGACATATGAGATAAAATGGATAGAGATATTTGTTCAGCTAATCAAAATTAGGAGGAACAAACATCTTACATAGTTCTAACTAATAATAGAATGTTATGGAAAACAAATTGATATATGAAAAGGTAAATCAACAACTGTCTTTTCCAATAAGTTGCCAAATTCAGTAATAAAGGAAGAACCAGAAAAATATAGTTAATGAGGCCATGACTGATAACTAGAAATAATGTGGACCAGGATCTACATAATGTTTAATGGTTAATGTTAAATCTTCAAGGGAAGAGAAAGTTGAAAGTAAGGTAGGGGCAATTTTAAGTTTGTAACACGCAGAGAGATGGACATTTTATAACATTTGAAATTTTTGGAAGAAGTGTCCTGCACAAGAATCAGAAACAAAGATGCCCCTTTCCTTGAAAACGTAGATCTGTGCTGGCAGAAGAATTCCTGTGATAACTCGTTTTTTCTTTTGACCCAGGTGTACACCCAACATGTGTGAACATGGCAGTCGATGCATCCAATCCTGGGATGACTTCACTTGTATCTGTGACTTGACGGGTTATATGGGGGAGACCTGCCATACTCGTGAGTCTGATGGGGCAAGTGAGGGAGGATTTAAAGGGCTTTTGAACATGGATAGCTTTTTCACTCCCTTCTTTCTCATCTAGCCGTTTACAAGGAAAGCTGTGAAGCTTACCGAATCAGGGGGAAAGTGTCTGGGAACTACACCATTGATCCTGATGGCAGCGGACCCCTAAAACCTTTTACTGTGTATTGTGACATGAGAGGTACGGGTAATGGATGGGAATTCCCCTTGTGACTGTTCTGCTGGGCTCTCTGGTAGGAGTCTCCCGAAAATTCAAATTTTAGACACACACACGTTTGAAAATTCAAAACCATGTTCTTTATCACAAAATTCAAAATAAACTAAGCACTCCTTTTGTATTGCAAAGAACACTCGTCCCAAAACAATCTGGTAGTCTGTACAATTACCCTTAAGCAGTCATTAAGTACTTAGCTAGCAGCTGTGAAGAAACTTCACACCCCTTATTCTTCCACCAAAGTGAGACACCCACCCCCACACACACGTTGCTCTGCTTTGGTTTCAAAGGCGTGAAAAATCAACAAACAAAGTCCAGAAAACAGCAACACACGATTCCTGAAGAACTGCGATCAGATACTCTTCCGCAACGGCCAAACCCACATGCTGCTATTTATAGCAGAAGCCCTAATTACAGGAGCCCCACCCAAACACAGGTGGCTTATCTCCTGTAATATGCCCTTACTTGGTCTTTTCTACGCATAATTCTGCGCTTGCGTGGGTCCAAGACGTCTTCATCCGAATCAATGGAAGATAATGGAGGTTGACCGCCTGGGCTGTGTGCCAAGCCCCTCTCTTCCAAGTCACTCCCACCTTCTTCTTCCTCCGAGGAAACTAAACTCTGAACTGACTCTGTCGGCAATAACACAGGCCTATGACATGTTGAAGTTTCCCCTGCATCCACCTCCACATTCCTTGGGGCAGGAGCTGGGCCAGAGCCAACCACAACAGTGACAGGGACATCGAAATGTTGTAGAAGCTTTTCTCCTAGAGATTTGGAGTTTGGCTCTCATTAAATTTGGGAAGGTTATTCCACTGCCACCAGAAACATGAAAGAGAGAAGAGGCAGTTGTATTGGGAAAATGCCTAATTTTCAGGCAATGTCCAGATGTGTGGACATCAACTCCCAGATGTTTCAGAAATGCCCATTCTGTCTGGGAGTTCTGGGATTTGAAGTAAACACATCTGAAAATTTTGTAGCTAGATGGAGTTGATCTTCAGCTTGAACTGTTGCCTGACTACTTGTACTTTTCAGAGGACCGTGCATGGACCATTGTTCATCACAATCGTCATTGGCTCACAAAAGTAGCAGGCTATAGCCCAGAAAGGCCTTTCCTGGGCACGGTTGACTACTGGAATGCATCCTGGGGAGAAGTATCAGCCCTGGCAAATGCATCTGAGTACTGTGAGCAGCAAATTGAATTCCACTGTTACTTCTCTCGCCTGCTCAACACCCAGAGTGAGTATGTATGACATTCTTTCATTCTATGGATGGCATGGATTTGCACACATATGCTATGAGCCAAGAGACGGGAATATATTTGGATTCCTTGATGCCCTCCGCTTGGCATTTATATGGCTTGGAACTCAACTAGAATAGAATAGAATTTTTATTGGCTAAGTGTGATTGGACACACAAGGAATTTGTCTTGGGGCATATAACATCTAGATCAGTGATTTTTAACCTTTTTTGAGCCGCGGCACATTTTTTACATTTACAAAATCCTGGGGCACACCACCAACCAAAATGACACAAATCAAATAAATAAATAAATAAATAAACACATACATACATACATACATACATACATACATACATACATACATACATACATACATACATAACCCCCTCGTATATACAATCCCATGTAACATCCCCTTATAAATACAGTCAATCATCAATCATCCCTACTCAAATTTATATCTCATTTCTGGGTACTTCTCCTGTCTTTCCCCCTTTTTTCTCTCATGTTTGTCATTTCTCTCTTTTCCTCCCTTTTTCCCTCATTCCTTTTCCCTCTCACTTCTCCTCTTTTTCCATCCCTGTCTCTCTCCCCCCCTTATGTGTGTGTGTGTGTATACACACTGGAACCATTTCCAAAACCAGTTGAGGGCTGGGGTTTTTTCTCTTTTATTCTTTTCAAAAACAGGTGTGGGCTGGGGGGCGTTTCTTATTATTTGGGTGCTTTTTACCATATGCTTCAAGAATCACCCCTCTCTCTTTTGTTTCTCTCTCCTCTCATTCTCTGCCTCAATCATTTCTCCTTTTTTCTCCCCTTTTTGTTCTCATTTCTCTCTCTCCTTTCCTCTCCCTATCTGTCTCTCTTGCTTTCTCTCTCTCTTGCTATCTCTTTTTCTCTCTTATTTTCTTTCTCTCTCTCTTGTTCTTTCTCTCTCTCTCTTTCTCTCCCTCCCTCTTTCTCTCTCTTTTTCTCACTTTCTCTCTCTTGTTTTCTCTCTCTCTCTCTTGCTTTCTCTCTCTCTCTTTTCTTTCTCACACTCTTTCTCTCTCTTGTTCTCTCTCTTGCTATCTCTTTCTCTCCCCCCTTTCTCTCTCTCTCTTTCTCACTTTCTCTCTATCTTGCTGTCTGTTGCTCTCACTCACTCTCGTTCTCTCTCCGTTCTTCTCAGCGGAGGCTGGCGAAGGTGATATTCAATGTCGGGGGCGCGCGGGTGGTTGCGCGCGCTCCCTACCCCCCTGCTCGCCGCTCGGAATATTCAAAATAAGAAAAGCCTTCACCGGCGAAGGTTTTTCTTATTTTTGAATATTCCGAGCGGCTAGCAGGGGGGTAGGGAGCGCGCGCAACCACCCGCGCGCCCCCGACATTGAATATCACCTCCGCTGGCCTCCGCTGAGAGAACGCCTGCCCCGTCTCTCCTGCAACCCCCTTGCTGAGAGCCCAGGACGAAAGTGCTCTCGGCAAAGGTGAGACGGGCAGGGCGTGCGTTCCAGGTGCGGGAGGAGCCACGCCGAAAGGCAGGAGACAGTGGAGGAGGAGGAGGGGCGGGCGGGGGGCAGCGCCGAAAGGCCGAGGGGGCTGGAGGCACCGTGGGGAGGCAGGGGTGGCCGCGGCTCCCTTCCCTTCTGCTGCTGGCGCCTCCCCGCCCCCCCGCGGGCTGGCAGGGGGATGAGGAGTGCACGGCCGTGAAAAAGGGTGCACGCGGGGGTATTTTGGGGTGCGCGCGCGCACACACGCGCAGCTTTCGGGGAAGCGACAAGAAGCCATGGGCGCGAGGGGGCCGACTTTCAAAGCAACCTTTGCCGGCCTCCCGCGGGAGGGTGCCAATAGCAGTGGCGGCGGCGGGGGGCAATAGCGGGGGGGGGGAGGCGAGCCGCCTCGCGGCACACCTGACCATGTCTCGCAGCACACTAGTGTGCCTCGGCACACCGGTTGAAAAACACTGATCTAGATAACATCATCAGTTGTAGAAAGTGCGGAGTTTGCTCCCTTACTCATTGGGGAGCTAGAAAGCTCACTAGAGAGCAAATCTAACAAGCAAATATCTACAAGCGAACAAACCAGATAGGAGAGCACCAAAGACCTGACAATTCAATCCTCCAACCCTGTTGGAGCTAAGAATATATATTGAGAAGTGATTATAGCTGTTTATTTTGGACAAATTACTTTGCTTTTCAGCTGAGAGAAAGTTGAGGAGCCATTCAAAGCATATGTATATATCTCCTATATAAGTCACAAAATTTGGCACTATGGGCAAGAAAGGATAGAACTGGAAAGAGAATTTGGAATTCTGATGAATAGCTCAATAATCACAATATGAAGAGAAGACAAAAAATGAAATATATTCCATGCTAGAAATTACTAAGAGTGGGATTGAAACAAAATAAGTACCGGTATATTAATATTTCATCTATTTTAATCAGCTCAAAATTGCTTTTTAATTCTCATTCTGTTTGCCCTATTGTAAACATAAATGACTAAAGCCAAAAGTCATTGAAAAAAATCATTAAAGAGATAGATCTTTCTCGACTAAAAAACTTTTCCATCCTCTACATGTGCTAGGAACTCTGGGAGTGAGAATCCCCGTTGTACCTGAACAGCTGAGCTTAAGTATTGGAAGTTTTTAATGTAGGGGAGTTAGGGAACATAATAAATGTGCAATGAAATCAATTGTGGTGTTGAGAAAAGCAATGCAAATTATATAATTTACCATAGGAGACAACATATTTTTTTGCAACTAATTTGTGATAATTTGTAATAATCTTAAAAGCAACTTGATGACTACTGTAGACTTAGGTGCGACTTTTGGTCAAATTCAGTAGGGGGATTTTCCTCTCCAATTTGTATTTTACCTTATGTTCTCTTAGCTGGGATGCCATTAAGTTTCTGGATGGGACGCAATGAAGAACGCCATTATTACTGGGGAGGTTCTCCTCCAGGCCTGGGGCGCTGTGCGTGTGGCATGGAGAAGAGTTGTGCCAATCCCCTTTTCTATTGCAACTGTGATGCTGAACACTTCATGTGGTGAGATCTGATTGCATCTTCTCTCAAAGGAGTCTGGGTGATGATATATTGTGAACTGAGTATTTCTAACAAATGATGGGGGTCTGTTTATCATTCCCTATTCCAGGCGAGCAGATAAAGGGCTGCTGAATTTTGTTGACCATCTTCCAGTCACTCAGGTTGTAGTGAGCGATACAAACCGTACTGGATCTGAGGCTCAGTTCTATGTGGGTCCATTGCGTTGCTATGGAGACCGTGAGTAGTGGACACAGTGGGGGATGATGTAATGGTCTTTTTCTGCGGATCTGTTAGACTCCATAGGAGTCCTCAAGTTTATGGGTTGCATACCATGCTCAACCCCATTTTTGTAGCCCACAAAAACCCTTAAGATTATGCTGATGAAACTCAATAGCAGATGTTTTTTAAAAATGAAGTTGATATTTCCTATTGCTTTTTGATGGGAAACAAAAGTGTGTAAATATTTTATAGGTTTATCTTAATTCCTCCATCTTTTTAAAAGAAGAAAAATTGACAGGCAGAGGGTTCTGCCTTCTCTTTCTGCTCAAGTTCCCCATGTACAATTGGTGGGCCACTTATCTTTATTTATTTTTTGTATTTATATGCTGTTCAATTCAATGCGGACTCAGGGTGGCTATGATACAAGCATACCCTCTGATATCAACCATCGGAACATTGTCTTGTTTTCACCAATTGTGAGGAGAGAAAGTTATAATTCCTCCTTTGCTCTTTAATTTGACTGGGTATTTGTTTAAGAGTCACAGTTTCCTTCCCCTCATATATCAGTGGATCGTCCTTTGTCTTTCTGTAAATTTCATCTCTCACTGTCTTTTTAAAGAATCTTATATGAACTTCATTCAGTAACTTATGGTGTCGGACATAATTAGTCTGACCTCTATATATCTCATTAATACTATTCTGAATTTTCCCTTTTCCCACTTGTAACACCTCTGGCAGTACTCCTATCATAAGATTCGTTAGATCTTCTTCCTTTTTTTCTCTTACATTTTGTAACCTCGGATAAAAGTCTGATTTTTAAAATTTGACATGCATTGAGATGCCTCTTCCAGGTCCTTTTTCATCAGCCTTTCCTGTTTCTTCTAATTTTTTCTCTATATGTTCTGTTCTTTCTTCCACCACCTCTGTTCATTTTTAACAATTGTATTTTCCCCATCCTCTCATTCGCTTCATCCATATCACTCCTCATCTTGACAATAGGTTCTTCCCTATTGTCTCTTGTGTTTTCAACATCACTTCCTGCAACATATTCAGAGTAACTTGTAAACTTTGTAGAGTTATATTCATTCGTGCTTCTGATTTTTCATCCCCCCCAACGTTTCCTATAGCTCTCTGCCCTGCTGGGGAGGCTGTCATCTGCACTATTTTTTTAAACAATTTTGGAAGTTGTTGTCATGCTAGACATAATTAACTTATTAAAAAAAACCTCTTTCATAGCACCACAGACTACCTTTCCAAATCTCAAATATTTTCTTTTCTTATTGGACTTAGGTCTAGTACACAGAAAGTTACTACACTAAAAATTACTAAAAGGTTGTCTCCCAATCTATATATAGCATGGTCTTCTAACAAATACAATCAAAGAATAAATCTATAGTCAATTATAAATTCATAAAATTCATAAAATCACTGTTATATAAAGCTTAGTTAATTAATAGCTAATATATATGAGATAAATATAGGTATAGATATAGATAGATAAATAGTTAATTAAAGATTTAATAGTGGGTATTATATATAAACACTCTGAAGTTCTTCACCAATTTCACCAAAGTTCTTTACTCCTGTTTTTCACGCATGCCTTTTTGAAGTCTCTGCATTCAAAATTCAAAGTCCATCATCCAGAATTCAAGATGTCTACTTCTGTCTATTTTGCACAGTCACTGTCACTTTAGATTTTATTCCCAAACTTGAACTAGTCGTTCTTCTAACTAGATCTGCTGACAGCCACAGGCAGTTACCTGACATCCATCAGTTCACTTTCAATCATCAGCTCTAAGGCCAAGTCCCCCATAATAGCCACTGCTCACGTTTTCCTTTCCTTCTTCTATGCTTTCCGACTCCTTTACTGTCTCCCACTCACACTGCTAACTCGCCGCTTCTCTCAAATTGGAGTCTCACTTGCCTGTCAGCTTTCAGTTTCACCAATTTAATGATATAACCAGGTTAATCCTTCGTTCACACTCTCCACCAATTCTTGTTGCTGCTTCACACTTTTTTCTCCTTCATGAATCAGGCCACTGTGCCTCTGGACCTGGCCATGACAGCTGTTATTTTCTACATCAGAATTGAAGGGTTCCTCCTGCTACAATGGAGATCGCTCTTCTCCCTGTCCCCCCTGACGTATCCCCTTTAAGATTTTCACCATTCCAGGGGGATCGCTTTGCATCTACCGGTCTCCAGATATAGAACACTGGACGGTGAAAACAGAGCTCTTTTCTCCTGCTCTGCACTGCCATGCTGACCTAGAAGCTCTTCCAGGACCAAGTTATTTAAAGACTGTTATTTCTCAATCACATCTACCTGATCCCTCAGAGTGGGGAGGAAAGGAATATTATGGGTCCTCTCTCCTAAGGAGGTCCATGAAGTAGGATCAAAAAGGAACTTCTCCATGGTGGCTCCCTCCTTGTGAACATCATTCCTGCAGAGAAAAAATTGGTGCCCATTTTGGCACTCTTTTGCAAGGCCCTGAAAATCTAGTTTTACCAACAGACCTGTGCAACATCAAATTAGGATTGAGCGCCTCATAAAGCTCGTCTGATTGTTATTATGAAGGCAGATGTGGCATTTATTGCTTTTTTATTTTGTATTAGGTTTTTATCACTAGTGAGTTCTAAAACCCTTTACTAGTGGTTCATGTGCATGCTTGCATGCATGTGTGACATTTTGCAGGCGGGTGGGCCTCCCACCACTGGCACTACCGGTTCTTAGAACCGGGACGAGCCAGGAGCAGCCCACAGCTGGTTTTTATCCTAGTTAGCCACCTAGAGTTACAGAGCGAGCTGAACAGCCATATAAATGTTTGTTTGTTTGTCCATTTGTCTGTTTTTTATTTGTTCATTCCTTCAGTTTTCTCACAGTATTTTTTTTTTTCATGATTTGCAGGCAACTCCTGGAATACAGTGTCCTTCATTAGGGGAGCAGCTTTGATTTTTCCTACCTTCAAGGTCAATTACAGCCTGGATATCAGTTTCTTCTTCAAGACTTCTGCACCAACAGGCACTTTCCTAGAGAACGTGGGCCCGAGGAACTATATCCGCATGGAGCTTAACAGTATGGAATTTGGGATCCAATAGGACATACATTTTGCTTTTAACATAATGTAGCATCTTTTTTAAAAATTAGTCTATGGACTTACTGTAGTTGACTAGGTCAGTGATGGCGAACCTTTTTTCCCTTGGGTGCCAAAAGTATGCACATGCCACTGTTGCATGTGCACGGGTGCCCACATACATGCAATATCCCTCCCACACATTCCGCCACCTGCACATGCATGTATGACCTCCTCCTCCCCCCCCGTTTTGGCCTCGAATCCCAAAACAGTGGTGGGAGAAGGGAAAAGCCTCCCATCTCCAAACAGAGCTTAGAGTGTTAAAAAAGCCTCTTTCCCCAAATGGAGCTGGGAGGGGGGAGCCTCTTTCCCCAAATGTAACTGCCGGGGAGAAAGCCTCTTTCCCCAAATGGAACTGGGGGGGAGAAAGCCTCTTTCCCCAAACAGAACTGGGAGGGGGAGAAAGCCTCTTTCTCCAAACTGAGCTGGGAGTGGGGGGGAAGCCTTGCATTCCCAAACAGCACTGGGGTGGAATCTCCAGAGATCTGGGAAGACATGAGCCACAGAAAATGAGGAAAAAGCATGAGCTTATCTACCAGAAAATCAGCTGGCCAGTGGGAGGCATTTGCACATGGAAGGTGAAGCTGAGCTGGTCAATGGCTCACATGCCTGCAGAGAGGGCTCCACATGCCACTTGTGGAATTCATGCCGTAGGTTCACCATCATGGGACAAGGTCATTGATACTGCAACTCCTAAGAGTCTTGCTGGTATATTTATAATAGTGTGGTGGCGGCTATTTATTTATTTATTTATTTATTTATTTAGTTAGTTAGTTAGTTAGTTAGTTAGTTAGTTAGTTAGTTAGTTAGTTAGTTAGTCAGTCCAATACACAATGAGAGTTTTAGTGGGTATATATATATATATAAAATCTACGAAAACAAATATATATGTATATATATTTTCAAAATATTACACAGGGCAAAACCCGAACTCAGAACAATCTACATACATATACCCGTGAAAATTTACGAAAACATATATATATATATATATACACACACACACATACATACATATACATATACATATACATATACATATATACATACATACATACATACATACATACATACATACATACATACTGCCCCTACTCTTCCTGCCTTCCGTAAACTCCTTAAGACCCACCTTTGCCGTCAGGCATGGGGAAATTAAACATCTCCCCCTGGGCACGTTTAATTTATACATGGTATGCTTGTGTGTGTGTCTGTTAGTATATGGGGGTTTTTAAATCTTTAAATATTTTAATTAATTGGATTATTATGATTTGTTTCACTTGTGAGCCGCCCCGAGTCTTCGGAGAGGGGCGGCATACAAATCCAAATAATAAATAAATAAATAAATAAATAAATAAATACATACATACATATACATACACACACATAGTAAAATACATGATGATGGCTATAGAGGATATACTCACAGTAAAATTAGCAGGAAATCAAAGAGCAGGCCTCTCCAACTTGTATTTAACATAAAGGCTGGTAAAGCTATCTGTAGGTTTGTTTGTTTGTTTTGCCTCAATGAGGGTTAATGACACTGATAATAAGGTCAATTGCTGAAATAGGTGATTCTCTAATGTTCTTAGTGGTGGGTTATGCAGTGGGAGTGACTAGGGATATAAGAACAATTCAATTCAATTTTATTGCAGCTCCAAGACCTGGCAAAAAACAAGAAGGAGAATTGCACTTATGGAATATCCTCCTCTAAAAACCTCTAAGATACTCCTCAATGTGGTGGATTTCATGCATTGGCATAAATATCTGAATCAGCAGAGATTTCTTTTTGGGCAGACCTGAAATGTTTCTGTAACTCTACGATTCTCTCACTTCTTCATAGCTTCTCGAGACTTGGTCTTTGCTTATGACATTGGAAATGGGGATGAGAATTTAACAGTGCACTCGGAGATGCCATACAATGATAATGAGTGGCACGAGGTTAAAGCAGAGATCAACGTGAAAGTTGCTCGGTTACAAGTTGACCGGTTTCCTTGGGTGATACGGGCAGCTCCACCCCAGAGTTTTATCCATCTTAACCTCACTAAAAATCTCACTGTAGGTAAGTAAAAATGCTCACATGCATATGTATGTGAGAGAAAATTAAGTACACTCGTGAAATAGTTATGAAGGTTAATAAAAATAATAACTTGGCTTTTAGATTAATAGAACTGGATTGCGAGTCCAGTTTCCTAAGAGATGGTATTTATTACTCTGTAAATAAATTATATGTAATTATGTAAATCTGTGGGTGATGGAAAAAATAATTTGAATGTATAGCTCTGTTGCATAAGCTGTACTATTTCTTAGGTTTTCTTTTGGGTGCATTTCAAATAGCTGGCTATCACCTTTAAAGCCCTACATGGCATGGAATCAGGTTATTTGCAATACTGCCTCTCTCTATGATTAATTGCCCACCTCCTTAGAATGGACAGGATAGGATAAGCCTATACATTTTTCCATCTTGTGCAGTGGTCCCCAACCTTTGCAGCTTTGTGAACTGATGGTGGTGAGACAATAGTTCTGCACAAACAGCAGGCACACACCCTCTCCTAAATGGAGTGCAAGCACACTTCTGCAGCCCAGTTCTGAGCAGGCTGTGGCCCGGGAATTAGGGATCTCATGTAGTAGAGTTGTCTTTTCTGTTTCTGCCTCTTCATTATGGAACATCCTTCCACAGGTGATCTGGAAGTCTCACTTCCTTTAGTCTTCCGGAAGACTATCAAGACCTGGCTTGTTACTCAGGCACTGTGATAGAGTGGATAGGTTGCTAAGTCATTCCAAGGAAATGAATGAGGCATCAGGTTTTTGTTTTACAGTTTATCATTTTTTTTTTAAATGAGGTTTTGTTGTGAACCACCCAAAGTTGCGTTTTAAGACAGGTGATCATACAAATATTTTAACTAGATTAAATAATTAAAATATATAATCTTTGGGTATATGACTAAAAAGACTGAAAGAACTAGCTCACAGTAAAGCATAGAGGGCAGAAGAACCAAGGCTATGGATTATGAGGAACTAAAACAGGCTAGACAGCGTGTAGATAAGAAAGTGCTTTATCCTCCTCCATAGATCACAGTACCAAAACAATGAGAAAAATAAGTATGCCAACTTTCTAGTTGAATCAAAGTGGCTATTTTTGGTTCACTTTTTATTTATTTATTAGATTTGTATGCCGCCCCTCTCTGTAGAGGCCCAAATCCTCTGAAAGCAATAGAAAACTGTACACAACCTATTATTGTACTGCTATCCCTTCAATTGTCCACAAAATAGGAGAGAAATTCCAGTTCTTAGAAAACAAAATATGCTTGAGCTAAACTAAAGCACATGGATCTTCTTTGCAGAGGATAATAAGCATCTAGGTCTATAATGTCTTAGGCCTGTTATGTAACTTGTTTAAAAAGAGATGTTCTTCTCTGTTTCTCATTAGAAAAATATAACTGGACCACTAATTTACCTCAGTTTTGCTTAGGGTGGTTTTAGGCTTTGTGGAGAGCAGAGCCAATAATATTCAGAGATGCACATGCAGAACCTGATGCAAAGAAAAGTGTACTGGATATAGAATTCTGAATCTTTGAATTTCCTTTTATTGTGTGAACAATGTAGATTTTACTTTAAAAAAATATAATTAGTCCTGGATGTTTCTATTTCAACAGTATATTTAGTGGAAGAGTTAATTCATTTTGTTTTGCTTATTAGTGTTTAAACAACAGAATCCACCTTTTATCAACTGAATAACAGATGCTTGCAGTAACGGGATTTTGCACAGAAGCCTTTTCTTAATTTGGGAAAGGTGGAACATTTTAAAAGCAAGCTCAATGTCTTATTATTGTTCTTAGAATGGGAATCACCCCATGTATTTGGTGACAGTTGGTAAGGAGAAATACAAAAACATATACTTCAATAGTCTATGAAGTGTGAGGTATGAAGAGCTACTGGATTATATAGAAGACAGGTCTTTTTGAAACTTCCAGGATCCAACTCAATGATTTTTTAAAAATATTTGGTTAAAACCTGTTACAATAGTTTGCAATGCAAGATAGATTTGATTAAGCTAGCTAGACTCCTATGTTTTTAAATACAGCCATTTATTTCTCCTTCTGTAGGAGCTGCTGAATACAACTTGCATCCATTTTTGGGGTGTTTGAGAGGTTTGCACATGAATGGAGTGACCCTAAATTTGGAGGGGAAAGCCAATGAAACAGAAGGGGTTCTGGTAAACTGCACTGGGCATTGTCGAAATCCCTTGGTACCGTGCCAGAATCATGGCCAATGCTGGGAGCACTACAGCCACTATACATGCAACTGCACAGTTTCTGCATTTGAAGGACCTTTCTGCAATCACGGTGAGAGCTGGGACTGAGGGCAGGAGAGGTGGCATAATTTGCATAAGCTGCCTTTCCTGGCCTGATTGATCTATCTATCTATCTATCTATCTATCTATCTATCTATCTATCTATCTATCTATCTATCTATCTATCTATCTATCTATCTATCTTTTAGATTTGTATGCCGCCCCTCTCCGCAGGCTCGGGGCGGCTCATAGCATTGATAAAAACAGTATACAATGACAAATCTAATATTAAGTCTAAAATAACAATTTTACATTAAAGACCTAAAAAACCCCTTATGAACAATAAAATAATGAAGGCTTATATTTTAATACAAATATGTATAAGAATATTATTGCAATTACATAAATATGATTTAAATAACAAATATTATACTATCATTACTACTTGCATGCAAATGAATGATACCCAGATGCCTCACTGTTCATGTATTGATATTGATGGATATTCAAAAAGAAGAGAAAAGGGGGGAAGGGTCCTTGGCTTGAATGTTCAGAGCAAAGGACCTCCTCACAGGCCTGAACAAGCATATTACCATTGTCTTTTTTTTCTAAAGGGCTTTTAGAGACATTGGATAAAACTTAGTCAATGTTATAATTTGTTTGTTTGCCTTGGCCATCTGTGGTGCCACAAAACTTCTTGAGAGGTTTGACAGAATAAAACAAGTAATACAATACAAAAAAACATACACACAAACATTCCATACATAAAACTACATAGACAAGGGGAGATGTCTCAGTTCCCCCATGCCTGACGGCAGAGGTGGGTTTTAAGAAGTTTATGAAAGGCAAGGAGGGTGGGGGCAGTCCTGATCTCCAGGGGGAGCTGGTTCCAGAGGGTTGGGGCCACCACAGAGAAGGCTCTTCCCCTGGGTCCCACCAGCCGACATTGTTTAGTCGACGGGACCCGGAGAAGGCCAACTCTATGGGACCTAACCGGCCGCTGGGATTCGTGCAGCAGAAGGTGGTCTCGCAGATATTCTGGTCTGGATATTCTGATGTCCTTTGGATACACTGGGCTATGCTAGCAGGAAAGTAACCCAAGAGCCACCAAGGCCAGAAAGAAAGAGAAGTCATGCAAAAGAGGGAAGTGGAAAGAAAGCAGTTATTTTTCCTGGCTTGGGATTTGTCTTCCCTTAACTGTTTTCTTATTTTGTTCTTTCTTGGCAGACATTGGTGCCTATTTTGAACAAGGCATGTGGGTGCGCTACACTATCCTAACAACTCCCATGTCGGTGGTACAGGAATTTGCCAACATAGTCCATCAACCAGTTCAGCCGTTCCCTGGCTACAATGTGACCGGCGAGGAAGTGGGGCTCAACTTCCGCACCACTTCAGCTCCCGCAGTGCTTCTCTACGTCAGTACCTTTGGCCGTGACTTCATGGCCATTTTGATCCGTGAGGATGGTAAGCATGATTTGGATAGCTTCCAGATGGTTTGTAGAGTTGACACCTTTTTTCTTCCTCTCAGGTTGGCACTAAGCTTACTTTCCATCCCCTTCCTGTGTCTCAGCAGAAAGGATAGGAGTCCTTTTCTCACCTTTCAGGGTCTTGAAAAAAGAAGGCACTATCTCCACTACCACCACCCCCCGAAACCTTTCAGAATGTTGATGATTTAGAGAGGTCAATTATAAATGTCAGATTGTCCTACTTATTGAGAAGAACATTTCATCAGAATATTCCCTATGATCAACCTTTAACACTAAGACTATTTGACATATGACTGTTTCACCAGCTTCTTAACGGGTTTTCTCTGAAAAGAAACTATTTCTTTTTTTAAAAATCTGCATTTCTTGTAATAGTCCCAAAGAAATGTGGTTTGTGCAATAAAAATATCATTCCAAAGAATATGTTTACTTTTTGTTTTATTTCCATGATGGCTTTCCTTGGGGAACTGTTGGCAGATTTCTCTTACTAAGACAGCTTTCTGAATTGAGTAAATGAAAACAATAAAAAGGCAGTGCCCACCCTAGGAAACTTTAAGAAATAGATTGAAAATTACACAGATGAAAACGTGCAATATTATAGTCCTCCAGTGATATGTTCCTCTGATCATTTTATCTTAAAGACTGTTGGAAAGTTAGAAAATAAGATACCCTAAATCAGAGGTTCTCAACCTGGGGGTCGGGACCCCTTTGGGGGTCGAACGACCATTTCACAGGGGTCGCCTAAGACTATGGGAAAAGACAAATTCCCCATGGTGTTAGGAAGTAAAGCTTCTATTCTGGTGCCTTGGAACATATTTTTACAATCCAACAAATCAGGCGTTTACAGTGGGGGTGTCCCTCTGACCTGTGTTGGGAGAATTGCCGCTACACTTATGGTTGGCGGTCACCACAACATGAGGAACTGTATTAAAGGGTCACGGCATTAGAAAGGTTGAGAACCACTGCCCTAAATGAACAAAGGGTCAAACCTCTGGATAATAATGTACGCCTTAAAATATAGGCGTCATTTTCATAAAAATGATGGGTCAATTTTGACATGACAGACATTTATCAAACTGCTAAAGGCTTTGATGCATTGAACAAATTATCTTCTCCTAGTCCCTCCCTCCCAAGTGGATTTTACTGTTGACAGTACAAAATATGACGTTGCTATTTTGTACTATTATAGAAGTCAATGCTATACAATACAATGATGTTCATTTAGAGATGTGTCCCCTCCCCCAAGCTTAAGAAAGAAATTATTGGTTATTGTTAGTGATTAAAAATTGTGTAGATATTGTAGTTCTGTCCTGTTTTAATTTCCCCAAAGTATCGGAGGAACATGTTGGAAGCAAAATAGAGTATTGGTGGAATCTGGATTTTGTCCAGATTCAGCAGAATTCTTGGCCTCTTAAATATAGAAAAATTCCATTTGATAAACTGAAATTATGTTCAGTCTGCTCAGTGTTCTCAATGGTGGTGATCTTCCTTCCTTCGTTTGCTGGTTAGGATTCAGAAGGCAAACTCTTGGTTACCTTGTATGTTAATGCTTTTCTCATAGGTACCCTACAGCTACGTTATCAACTGGGGATCTTCCCTTTCAGTTTGACCCTGAGCACACGCTCAGTGGCTGATGGGCAGCCACATAGAATCAACATTACTCGTGTCAATCGGACTTTGCACACACAGGTATCTACAGATTTTTATCCATCACATGGATGGGATAGGGTGATAATTCTTGATTAAATAGAAAAGAGGGCAGTAAAACTTTCTCCTTTTAATGGAAAATAGGTTATCTTTGAACTGAAGGCATTTATGTACAAGTCCGTATAATTCTCTTTTGGATTTTAGAGAATCCTCTTAGTATCTTTCATCTTCTCTCTCTCTCTCTCTCATCTAGTTGGATTATTATCCTCCCATGATAAATCAGTTTTCTGTCTTTGTGGATAGCAAACTTGATTCTCCCAAGTCACTCTATCTTGGCCGCTTTATGGGTAAGTACGAACAATAGGTCCTGCCCGTTCTTGGTGCCCCTAGGCCTGTTGCCATTTTCTTAGGATTTCTATCCATCCTTCATGGCATCTCTATCTCATATTACAACGCTTTATATGTTTCTAAAACGCAATGCATTCTTATCTTCAACTTCAAATTTGAATTATATTCTTCCTTTCATTTTTCTGTATTCTTCCTGTTGTTTCCCATCCTCTGTATCTTCTTTGCAGGATAGCAATGTTACCTTAGCAAAACAATATCAGTTCCAAGACAGAATGGAGAAAACAAACAAAGAAAAAAAGGTGATTCCACACAGGTTGTCCTAATTTTGCAACCACAATTGAGCCAAACATTTCAGTTGCTAAGCAAGACTGTTGTCAAGTGAATTATGCCCATTTTTATGACCTTTCTTGCCACAGTTGTTAAGTGAATCACTGCACTTGGAAAGTTAGTAATACAGTTGTTAAGTGATTTTCCCAATGGCTCTGCTGTCAGAAGGCTGAAAAAAGATGGTTATATGATCCCGAGAAACTGCAACTGTCGTAAATATGAGTCAATTACCAAGCATCTGAATTTTGATCGCATGACTATGGAAATGCTGCAGTGGTCATAAGTGTGAAAAAAGATCAAGTCACCTTTTTCAAAGTTGTTGTAACTTCAAACTTACAATGAATGCAAGTTTGGGGCTACTTGTGTACGTGGTAACAATGTACAATAGCGTTCATGCAGACCTTGTGATACTAATGGTTTTATTGATATGCTTTGCTATTGTCTTCTTCTGGGATATGTTTGCAATTTCCTAGCATTTTAGAAATCTAGCCTATAAACCTGAGATTTTTTTGTGATTTCCTATCCAGGTGCTAACTGATCCTATTTAGCTTTTCCTCCAAGATTTCCCACAGTTGGTTAGATTCCACCATATCGACGAAAGATTGTAATACACATTCTCTTTCAATTAAAAATATAAAGAAACAAGAATGGTGGTTTAACACAGTGATGGTGAACCTTTTTTGGTTTGTGTGCCAAAAGGGTGTGTGTCCTTGTGTGTGCGCATGCCCACACCCCTTCCGCCCTCCCTACACACATGCACAATTCCCCTGTCAGTGTTCCAGTTAACATCTAGGTTTAAATCAGAGTCCAAGGCAAAGACTTTCTCAAAGTTCCAATTTATTCTTAGAACCATCTTGGCATGTCTCTGGGGAAACCCGGATCTGATTTCCCCAGGATTTCTATTTCCAGATTACAGTTCATTCTCCTGTCCCCACACCCAGGGGTGGGCTGCTGCCCAGACGGGGTGGAATGCAGTGGGGTAGCGAAAATGGAGCTCCAACCCAAAGCACCCAATTTGCACTGAAAGATATTGAAAGAAAATGCAGGGCATCTTGCATAAGCCACGCCCACAGTGTGGTAGTAAAATTTTTGGTAGCCTTTCACTGCCCACACCCACCAGTTCGTCACATCCACCATTAATCTTCTGCCACCAGGTCTCTGCACCCCTATCTTTTTTTGTCCCAGTACTGACAAAAGATGACCTTGAAACTCTAAAAGGAATTGATTTTTTCTACCTCTAACTCAGTGAAGGGTTGCCGGCTCCTCCCACTACCAGTGCACTTCCTGTGCTGCTCTGCGTCTCTGGCGGGCACACATGCCTGCCGGAGCAAGATTTTGCTTCTGCACATGCGTACTGAACAAAATCTCACGAGAAGATGTGTGCACTCATGAGTTTTCGGTGGAGTTTTTGCTTTCGCACATGTGCGGAAGCAAAAAAAATGGCAAAAATATCACATGGCTGCACCTCTCGCGAGATTTTGCTTCCTGTGCATGCACAGAAGTAAAATCTTGCACTGATGTGCACGTACACCTGCCGGTCACTCTTATCTGTGTGCGCATTGCCATTTTCCCTAGTGGAATGCCCATCCTCCCCATCCAGATAGGAACACAATACTCCTCTAACTCCTCATGCAAGCGGCCCTCCCACTTCCCGCAGCAAGAAACATTCCAACAGAACATAGCATAATGTAGCAGGCCAAGACCTCCAAGCATTCTGCCTTTGACTTCACTCCATTCTCGCGCTTATGCATAGGACTCACTAAAGCCTGGGATGGTGAATAAATGGGCAAACTGGAAGTTCGGAAAAACGGACTTCTGGTTTGCCTATTGTGCTGTTTTTTGCACTCCGGAGGGTTCAGGGAAGTTTTCTGAAGTCCCGGAGTGTGAAAAATGGCCAAACGGGCAAACCAGAAGTTCATTTTCTGAACTTCCGGTTTGCCTGTTTTTCACACTCCAGTGCTTTAGGAAGTTTCCCTGAACACTCCGTAGTGCAAAATACAGCACAATGGGCAAACCGGAAGTCAATTTTTCTGAACGTGCAGTTTGCCTGTTGGTTGTTTTCTTTGCACTCTAGGGCTTCAGGGAAGCTTCTGTGAAGTGTCCAGAGGGCAAAACAGCCTTCCCCAATGCCGAAAATCAGCTGGCAGTGTGTGATGTAGAATACAGTGATAGTTTTAGAAAGATCTAATATCTAACAACTCACTCCCTGGTTATATGATGCAAAGGTCAGCATATGTACTTCTCAATACACATTGCCCCCCTGCCCCCACCCTGATATAATAGGAGGGAGAGAATACACACATACACAATATATATACAGTACTGGTTAGACCTTCACACCCACACATGCAATACAGGCATAGCCATCCAAATGAGAATTTCCAAGGATTAATGGAAAAAGAGATACCAGATGTTCAAGCTGGCTTTAGAAAAGGTTAAGCGCTGCAAGACATTATTGCTGATGCCCCTGGATAATTGAGAAAGCCAAAGAACATTCAAAAGGACACTCTCCGTATGTGCTTACGGTAATTGATTGTGTCACAGTCACATTAAGCTGTGGAAAGTGCTCAGAAAGATGGGGATCCCTTTTTCCTGATACCTCATTATTGTAAATATTAAATCTGATATCTTAAAAAAGAAAAGGATATAGAAATAACAAACCAAGAGAATGACCTGGATAATTTTTTTGCTATAATGGATTTATAAGAGAAGCTTGCTAAAACTTTGAAGAATTTTGTGAGAAGAGGCAAAGAAAAAAAAAAGCAATCAAGTTCTAGGACCTTATTTCTCCCTCTCCCGATTCTGACTTGAATCTTGTTTTTTTGCAGGTGTGGCTAATCGGCACAAAGTGCATTCTCTTTCCTTTCCAAGACACAATAAAATAATTTCTCTGTATTCTCCAGATTAGCATCCCCCACTGTCTTCACTGCCCTTATCATAGTCCTTTTGTTTTCAAATAGATAGTCCTTATTATAAGAATAGAAGAGGGAAGGATTTTTCCCCTTTTTTTTCCTATCTCACCATCCTAATCCTTTTGTTTCAATTCAGGCTTTTTCTGTGTGTTAAAAGGAAAAGAGAAGAATGAAGCAAGTACAGTGATACCTCTACTTAAGAACTTTTCTAGATAAGAACCGGCTGTTCAAGATTTTTTTGCCTCTTCTTAAGAACCATTTTCTACTTAAAAACCCGAGCCTGGAAAAATTCCCCAGGAAATTTGAGAGCGTCATAAAGGCCTGGCCAGATTCCTGCCAATCCTTTAATCCCGGGCTTTTTCGGGCTGCCAGAGGAGCCTTTCGGTGGTGCCTAAGGAGGCTTTGGCAGTCCAGAGTGAACAAAGCATATTCTTTCTCTGGGCTCTTGGAGAGGGAATAAACACCTGCCAGCGCCCAGAGAAAAGAAATGCTCTCTTCGCTCTGGGCAGCGACTGTCCTCCTCCTCTTCTTCTTCCTCCTCCTCCCACTTAAATTCCGAGCTTTTATTTCTTTCCTAATGGTTTTGCATCCATTATTTGCTTTTACATTGATTCCTATGGGAAAAATTGCTTCTACTTACAAACTTTTCTTTTTAAAAACCTGGTCACGGAACAAATTAAGTTCTTAAGTAGAGGTGCCGCTGTAGTTTTAATTTTGTCCTCTTCTCTGTCATTGTCCACAGAGACAGGAGTGATTGATCCTGAAATCCAGAAATACAATACGCCAGGTTTCAAAGGTTGCATCTCAGGAGTGAAATTCAACAGCATTTTGCCACTGAAAGCCATATTTCGGTCTAGTGGCAACAGTCCTTCTTACGCCATCAGTGGAAAGCTGGTAGAATCCAACTGTGCTTCTATGCCTTCCAGCTACATTAGGGTGCCTTCTGAGCTTGACCCTTGGTACATAGATCCAGGTAAGGCAGCTTAACATGACAATTTTGAAAAAGCTGGGCCTGAGTTCCTATCCTGGAGTGTCTATGGTGATTCTCAATCATCCAGGACATGTTTGTCCCAAAGTGCCTTTTTAAGAGCTAACTGGACTTTCTGTTTTTATTTGAAGACATTTTGCTTCTCATCCAAGAACCAAAGAAGTTTCTTGGATGAGAAGTGAATCATCTTTAAA
Source organism: Erythrolamprus reginae (assembly GCF_031021105.1). Taxonomy (NCBI): domain Eukaryota; kingdom Metazoa; phylum Chordata; class Lepidosauria; order Squamata; family Dipsadidae; genus Erythrolamprus; species Erythrolamprus reginae. Next base: position 95,364,715 of record NC_091963.1, on the reverse strand, counting down.
TAGATTTAAACTTTAAATCTTTAAAGATTTAAATCTTTAAACAGATTTAAAATCTTTAAAAGATTTAAATCTTTAAACAGATTTAAACTTAATATTAACCGCTCCAAACTTGACTGTAAAAAATATGACTTCAGTAACCGAGTTGTCGAAGCGTGGAACTCATTACCTGACTCCATAGTGTCATCCTCAAACCCCCAACACTTTACGGAAGGCACTCTAATGCACTTGTACTCGCCCCTTACTGACCTCTTAGGAATCTGGATAGGCCAACCGTGGATAATCCAAGGATAGAGTGCCTTCTGTCCCCTGTCCTATTGCTCTCCTATATCTCCTATACCTTTCTTCTATTCCTATATCTCTTCTATTATTTCATTGATATGTTCTATTCCTATAACTTCTATTCTTTCTTAGATATATTTTACTATAACTTTCATCATGTATTATTATTATTATTATTATTATTATTATTATTATTATTATTATTATTATTATTATTATTATTATTATTATTAATTGGATTTGTATGCCGCCTCTCTCCGGAGACTTTTACTATATGTATACTGTACCCACTAAAACCCTCATTGTGTATTGGACAAAACCAATCAATCAATTAAAAAAAAATATCTTCAAAGTCCAGTTGGCTGTTGAAAAAGCACCTTTGGGATTATCCTGGGGTGCCAACTCTATAATCCCCAAAATGAATAGAGTGCAGTTTTGTGCAGGGTGTTTTTTGGAGGCAAGACTTCACTAAGGGGTACATCTGTTTTTTCCTTTGAGTGTGGAACTTTGTTCAGACAAATGCAATGATATTGCACACTGGGGAGAAGGATTCCTATAGTGGCAATCATTTTTTTTAAAAAAAGGAACAAAACAGGCAGGATGACTGAAAGTGGAAGGTATTCTGCAGGTGCAAAGCAAAGAGTTTTGTCTTAGAAGAACCTGCTACATACCCCCTCCCCCCCGCTCCAGATGCCTTGACAGAAGAGCATGTAGGATAGCTAGGAGGAGAGGAGATAGCTCTCAAAATCTGGGAATAATTCAAGGTAGCAAATATATCCCATACACCTCCTTCCTCCTATTTTCCCCATAGCAACAACCCTGTGAGGTGGGTTAGGTGGAGAGAGAGTAATTGGTCCAAGGAAACCATCCATGGATGGACTGATCCAATGAGATCAAAGAGCTGAAGCTAGAGGAGTATATCAAATGTAGTTTTAATTTTTTATTTATTTATTTTGTCCAATACACAATAATACACAATGAAGGTTATAGAGGATATAGTAGAGAAGAAATATGAGATATAGGAGAGACTATATGACAGCGGACGGAAGGCACTCTAGTGTGCTTATGTACGCCCCTTACTGACCTCTTAGGAATCTGGAGAGGTCAACCGTGGATAGTCTAAGGGTAAAATGTTGGGGGTTAGGGAATGATACTACGGAGTCCGGTAATGAGTTCCACGCTTCAACAACCCAATTACTAAAGTCATATTTTTTACAGTCTAGTTTGGAGCGGTTAATATTAAGCTTGAATCTGTTATGTGCTTTTGTGTTGTTGTGGTTGAAGCTGAAGTAGTCAGGACATTGCAACATATAATTGTACATGGTCTTTTTTTATACTTGTAGTGGACTTCTTATACATCCACGATGATGGCTGGGTTGCAGTTATTATTGGAGGTGAGTTATCAAGGTGGAAGATGAAAAGGGAGTGAAAGCTATGGGAAGAGCCCAGAGATGGCTAGATTAAGCTGTTAGGTTCCATCTGCAACTAATTACGGTTCCCCCCCTCCACAGTTATTCTATTTATTTATTTATTTATTGGATTTGTATGCCACCCCTTTCCGTGGACTCGGGGTGGCTAACAACAGTGATAAAAGCAGCATGTAACAATCCAATACTAAAACAACTAAAAAACCCTTTTTTATAAAACTAAACATACATACAAACATACCATGCATAAATTGTAGAGGCCTAGGGGGAAAGAATATCTCAGTTCCCCCATGCCTGATGGCAGAGGTGGGTTTTAAGGAGCTTACAAAAGGCGAGGAGGGTGGGGGCAATTCTAATCTCTGGGGGGGAGTTGGTTCCAGAGGGCTGGGGCCGCCACAGAGAAAGCTCTTCCCCTGGGCCCCGCCAAACGACATTTTTAGTTGACGGGACTCGGAGAAGGCCCACTCTGTGGGACCTAACTGGTCGCTGGGATTTGTGCGGCAGAAGGCGGTCCCGGAGATAATCTGGTCCGGTGCCATGAAGGGCTTTATAGGTCATAACCAATACTTTGAATTGTGACCGGAAACTGATCGGCAACCAATGCAGACTGCGGAGTGTTGGTGTAACATGGGCATACCTAGGGAAGCCCATGATTGCTCTCGCAGCTGCATTCTGCACGATCTGAAGTTTCCGAACACTTTTCAAAGGTAGCCCCATGTAGAGAACTAAATCTAATTCTTTAATTTCTCATTCTTTCCCTACTTCTGCTTTTCTTTCCAGTTATCTTTTTCCTGCTCCTTCTGCTGGCAGCAGCCCTTCTCTTGATGTACCTTCATCATCACCGTTACAAGGGCTCCTACCACACCAATGAGCCAAAGGCTATCCAGGACTACAACAGTGGTGGAAGTAGTAGTGGTGGGGGGAGTACCAGGGGCAGTGGTAGTGCTGAACCTGCCACTCTCCCTTCAGCTAAGCCTGTTGCCTCTCGGAAAGATCAAAACTTGCCACAGATCCTGGAAGAGTCAAAAACAGAATAGCCAACTGGAGCCTGAGGGATTCATCTTCTACTCGTTGGTGCTGGCTGCAGCCTCTTGGCAAGACCAAACCCAAACTGCCAATCGTGCCACTTGCTGGGAGACTGATTTCTGCCTCCACCCTTCACAGCGTGATGAACTGCCTGGTGCTTCGCCTTGTTCAACTTGCACATCCTGTGGTGTTGCTATATTTCCCAGTTGGACCTAGTCCTTACTGGCAAGTGTCTAATCCAAGTTATTTCTGCCTCCCTCCATTTCATTCAGAAGGTAATTGTATTTAGTTAACTGTGTGTTCATTCATTTATGGGACTTCCATAATGCCTCAATTGATTCCAACTGGATATGTTTTGTATCTTTTGAAAAGTTTTAATTGGTGCCTGGGTAGTTGCCAAAACTATATCTATCTTTCCTCAAGTGGTAACCCTTCTCCCTACCTCTGGGCCCACTTTTTTTTCATATCCCTTCACCATTTTGGTCCTGCAGTTTCTTCTTACAGTGGGATGGGAAGGCAAAGGTGATTAGTAACATACTGTTTCCTGAGGTTTCAGCTCCAGTTTGTTAGAGCAACTTATAGCTAAATTCCGGGGCTCCTTCCACAATTCAAAGAGAGACATGACTGTCAATATACACTTCTTTTGGGAAAATGCAATGCAAAATTCATGCTGGCCTTCTCATATGCGATGCGTTAGCACATAGTCTTCCTGCTTAATTGCTTAGCATAAAAAAAGCCATTAGTCAAGCCATGTAATGTAGCATATGTAGAGCCTGGCACATTATATTGTGCCCTGAAAGAAAACAATGTGCAATATAGGTATATTTGCCTGCTGATATATATATATATAAAAATACACATGTATGTATAGCAATAGCGCATGAAAAAAAGAATCACTTGCACTTTGCTACCACTTGCTGCTTCATAAATCAGGGGTTTTGAGAATTTAAAATTCTTTCTACATTTTGTTCGTGTTTTAGTTGTGAGCTATTAGGAGGACTAATTTTTTAATGGTATTGTTTGTATAAAACACAAAATCCTGATCTGTTAAAAGTGAAGTGATAGTCTGTGTAGTCTGTTGTATGGTGGAGGAGGGATATTATTACCAATAACATCCAGCCCTCTTCTTTCACTAAGTTTACTTGTTGATTATAAGAAGATTCTATAACAATGGCCAAATGTATTTAATTTATCCAAAAGCCTGGGCATCTTCCTGGGCAGTTTATTTTTTCTAGAGTGGTTTGGGGAAAAAAAGTAAAGACTAACTTGTAAAAATAAAGGAAAAAAACAGGGTGATAAATTATCTGGTTATATATATTTGGGTGTGGGTTAGGAGAGGGAAAAATACATTTTGAATGGTTATGGATAGAATATGTTTTTCTCCAAGCAATATATGTATTTTAAGACTTACTTCCCAACAAAAATAACAGCACATTTCCTATTAATTAATTATTACTACCGTAGCATACTGCATCCTTTCTGTGAGTGTTCAAGGTAATTTGCACATAGTCCTTCCCGAGGCAAGTGTCTTCCCAACATCAGTTAGACTGAGAGCGACTGGCTAAGTTTGCTTAAGTGAGGACATGAATTGATATCTTCCAAACTTCTGGTAACCCTATTTCACTTTTCTGGTTGTTCATAATTAAGGAGAAAAAATACCCAATTTCAAGATTAATTTTCTACTCAAATCTAGTGAGAGTCTATTGTTTGGAGAAGTCTTTGAAGGGTTAACTTTCTCTGGGAAATCTGCATAATCGGCAGGGAACCTGCATTCTAAAGATTACTTTTCCTGGTAACTTTGCAAGATTGGACATTTTTTTGTGATGGCTCTTTAGATGCCATTTCTGGGAAAGAAAACATCACTACTGTATTGTACTCAGTTTTCTGAGAATATTTTGCAAAGTATTTGAATACTTTTAATGCTGTCCTATCAGTTGAGTGGATTTATTGAGCTAAAGTTAAAGAAGTGACACATTCCTCCTGCAAGGCTTACCTCTGGAAAATTAGTTGTGAAACAGTGTTCCAAATTAATAAAGGCATAAGAACTTGGACCATTAGCTTGGACCACCCCACTCAATGAATAACAGTGTGTTTAAGATGGGCCACAATTTATTTCGTAGCCAAAGCCTTGTTCAAAAGTAAAGCTGCATTTCCAATAGATGTTCAATAAACAGGGAATTTAAATGCTAAAATAATTGATGCCACTGTAATGCACTAGGATTTCAGTATTCCAGCTGAAAAAATCTGAATACCTACTAGATTGCAGCAGTTTCTGTTATTGTTGCTTGTGTTTGTTTGGAGTTTTGCACACTATTTATGATAGCCTTAAAAAGTATATGATTATTATTATGTGAGGTTTTTCAAGAACTCTGAACATCCTCAAAATCAATTATAATCTGAAGGTTTAAAGTTAAATAAGGATGTTCTCAAACAGCTTGTAACCTTGCTGTTACAACAGTACTGTGTACATGATCTGTGTGTACCTTGCTCCCCCCTTTACTTGAATGTATGGGAATTAGTTTGCCAATTTAGCTTATTCTCCAATAGTACCAATAAATTTCACATGAGACAGACTTTATTTAGCGATCACTACACCTTTATTAAGACAAACTTTTACAAGCGATAATATAAAGTGCACATAAGTTACCAGCAGCAAAGCTAAGAGTCATAAGCAATCAGAAGATGGAGGTGCCATGCAGCCACTGGCTCCTGAACCACTTTGCCTAGAAGAAAGGCAGTTCAATGAAGTACAAGGTGGGGGAAGCATACATGTTTTTGCTGCTATACAAGTAACTGGAATCTTCAATAGCTGCAGTATATAAGAAGTGCTAGGAACATGTTTGTGTTATAAAATATTATGTTATGCAACGCAGAGGTGAAGTCTAAACATCCATCAGCTGAAAGACCAACCAATGCTTTTGTGAGTCAAGATGCAAACATAGGCAATCATACGGAACACAGTGTCTATTGGCCTACAGGTGGTAGTCTGATCTGCATGCATGGGACTCTTTTTCCATCTTCTCATTTATTTATTTGATTTTTATGCCACCGTTCTCCTTAGACTCAGGGTGGCTTACAACATGTTAGCAATAGCACTTTTTAACAGAGCCAGCATATTGCCTCCACAATCCGGGTCCTCATTTTACCCACCTCGGAAGGATGGAAGGCTGAGTCAACCTTGAGCCGGTGATGAGATTTGAACCGCTGACCTGCAGATCTAGGAGTCAGCTTCAGTGGCCTGCAGTACAGCACCCTACCAGCTGCGCCACCCCGGCTCATATCTACACCGTATGGATGCTAGACAACAGCTAAGCAATAAGCCTGGTTAAAACTTTGCCAGAAACAGTTCAGCTGCATTACTGCTATGACTGTAGTAGCTAAAAACTAGGCACCTTGGTTTTCCCCTCTTCTTTCCAATTCAAAAACAAAAGCTAAGAACATGACTCTTAATTGAACAAAAGGTCCACTACCATTTTTCACACAGCCCCTCAAACTACTTTCTTCCAGAAATTAATGTCTCTTACAGTACTAGGTTCCTTTGAGAAGACTTTAACATTTCAAACCCAACCAGGTGCCAAAGGATGATTTTTGAGAAACTAGGCTGACAGCTCCCCCAGAAAATAATATAGCATTCCAAATTTAATTGCATCTCCAGAATGCATTATACTAGGAGGCTGCAAGTGACAAAAAGATGGCTTAAAAAAAATCAAACCAAACCTAGCAATTATATGGCATTCTTTTCTCACACCAAAATTAAATTCATTATATTTAGTATATTTAGAAGCACTCTAAACAATTAAGTTTCACTCATACTAGATACAAATTACACTAAACATATTTTTCTCACAATTATTAAGCAGCTAGAAAGCAGTAGTAAATAAGGTAGTGGAGGGCTTCCTTGATTTCTATCATGAACACCATGTGCCCTCCACGTTTGTATACTCATTCCCAGAAGTTCCTTCCCTTATGGTAGGCAGCAGGCTATACTAAGCCAGCAGTAAAGGCACTCTACATATGCTCAACTATACTTTTTAGCATTGTTTCATTTGTTCCAGGCTCACTTTTGGCCCAGGAAATGAACAGGTGGAATGTTGTGCGCAGAAGTGCTAAACTTCACAATTACATGGCTAGCATGATCAGAAGCAAATGAATATCCTTAGGCCAAATAGTGCTATTTGTGTAGCTAATACATGATTGTGTATACCTTATTCTACACACCCTGCCAAGTTCCATAAACTACATTTCTGTCTTCCTTCTCTTCTCCAAGATTGACATTGGTGCTACTATGTCACACAAGGGCACTACCCATGTAATAAATCCAAACTTACTGCTGGCACCAACAAAGTTTATCAGTATAATAAGCCAGTTTTATGATTGATTTGTAGCTCTCATATATTAACCTATGAGAAAATCAGTGTCTACAATAATCCACACCATGGAGGTGGAATCAATTTTTACTCCCTTAAACCTACAGGGAGCCCAACTCCCTGTCTTCATTGAGCAAGTCATTCTAAAGTGCATGCTATTTGATTGTTTTGGACATAAAGGGCGGGGGAGGACAGATTTTGAAAATGGGTGACAATTAAATTGCTCTTAAAAAGACTATTATACTCTCCTGGGTCACATGTACCCAATTGTTCTGTTTTCATATGTACACTAAGTATACCTCCTGGGGTTCCAAAAAAAACCCTCAACAACAACCCCAAAACAATTTAATGTTTTAAGAGAAAAGCAGAACCAAACATAGAAGATTGACGGCAGAAAAAGACCTCATGGTCCATCTAGTCTGCCCTTATACTATTTCCTGTATTTTATCTTAGGATGGATCTATGTTTATCCCAGGCATATTTAAATTCAGTTACTGTGGATTTACCAACCACAGGATTTACCGAATATGTGCGAGTTCCTCAACTAATTAAGAAAATAATAATAATTCTCTACTGAAAGTGCTAGTATGAAGCCCAAGAGAGAAAGCAAAAAGGATTAGAAAATGTAACAAGTCACTAACTGAAGGAAATGAACTATGGAGGCTTGGGAGCAAATGTTACCCATAATTAATTAATTAACATTAATTGATCTCTCCCCTGACCTCTGTATAATACTTTATGATTTTCTCTACAAGTAACATTTGTGTTGAGATAATCTCTGCTCTAAATTTGCCCGCAGCCAGAGCAAAGAAATACTTTCTTCAGTTCATATTAATTTTTTAAACCAATGAATCAAATTGATTAGTAACTTTAGTTTACAAAATGGTCTTAAACCACTTTGCCTTTACAGGGCCTCCTCATCTCCCTCCTAATAGTAATTCAGCAGAACTCTTCATGATGTCACTAGCTGCCAGTCAAGGGGCCTTGGAGTCAGCATCTCAAGTCCATAGAAAAAGCTGGATCTTTCTTTTCTCTAAAGAGGTGGTATGAAGCCCTCCTAACATATATAGCAACAAATAAAACAGCATGAATGGAATGCAGTGACCCTGGCTGGGAGCACAGAGGGCCAGTAATTTCAATCAGTTGTCATCAGTTTCTCTTTCAATGCCGACATATTTGAGGGCATCCGCTTGGCTATACCTGGGAGAGAAATGAAATTGCTGTGAATCAGAGCATTGTGGTCTTTGTGAAAATATTCATATGGTATTGCTTGGTATTCATACCAAGCAGTATTTTGGAAATTTTGAAAACTGATTTGAATTGCACTCACCTGTAATCAAAAAAGAGCTCTTCACCTGCTTGGATGGCTCTCTTGGCAAAGATCCCAATGCGGTGATCTCCATTCACCATCACCACTGAATTGGGGCAAGAAAGAGACAATCAATTGCTCAGATTGTTACAAGAATCACCCCACCAAGGCTCCCATTCTCACACTCATTCCCAGCCTTCAGGAAACAAAACTTCAAATTTGTATATTTGCTAAACCAGAGGGGGCATTATAGTCACACCTGAGAATGCAAATGTATTCAACTAACATAGATGCAATTGCTACATGACCTAAAAAGCCCCTTTTGCATCCTGGAATAAGTTAGAAATGTGTGAGTTATGGCTGATGGTTATTATCAAATATGGTTATTGCTGTTACCATTCTTAAACTCTGAATTCCAAGCTATAAAGTCATTCTCTAGAACAGTGTTTCCCAGCCTGGGCAACTTGAAGATATTTGGACTTCAACTCCAAATATTGAAGTCCAGATACCTCCAAGATGGCAAGGTTGGGAAACACTGCTCTAGAATATGAATGTGATCCTCAGCAGTGCCAACTAGCAATTGAGGAACTGAAGGAAAAAATAAGAAATAACTTATTTGTGTAAGCATTTATCTCTCACCCAGAGTCCTGTTTCTTTGCCCTTGCCTTTTTTATAATTAAGGGATGATAGAAGCACTGCTTCTATGAACAGATCTCTGTGACCAGACTTTCTGGTGAAGACATTTATATACTAATTTTAAAGAAAACCAGTAATTACAATGGCTGGCAACATAACCTCTTTTTACATACCCGATCCAAGATATACCCCATCATGCTTATCTTTTAAATTTGCATTCTGGGGTAAAAAACATAGCAAGGAAACATCTTAGGAAGATTTCAAGTTAAGAGTCCACTGTATCAGAATGAGAGCAGAGCTCTAAAAGTCTCACCTTTGGCATAACAGTTAGGGTTGACAGAGTGGTTTGCAAAGCGGATTTTGTTGCCTTTTCGTGTGGCGTCAACAACGAAATCTGTCAGGAAAAAAAAAAGCTTATAGGCCTCTGCAAAAGCTCATAGGTCTCTGCAAAAGGGTGTGGAACCACCCTCGAAAGAGAAGGAAGACAGAGTTCTAGAGCCTGCTCCCTCTAAACTGTTTCATCACTCCTTACTGGAGATCATATCATAGAGCCAACTGCTGGCTCTACTTCCCCACAGTCATTTACCATTATTGAGATTGAAGAGGAAGCTGGACATATACTTGTCATAGACCTTACCACGTCGGTCAGCCTCATCTTGAGAGATAAGCTGAGAAAAGGGAACACAATGGACACAAGAATTCTTGTTAGTTGCCGTAAGGTGACCAAGTCAGATGTTAACAAAATTTAGAAGGCTTTGTTTCTCCCAAAAAACTGGGAGATTTGAAAATAGTGCATCCAAAACAGACAAAATTTAGCTATCTTACTTGGAATAGAAGTGAGATCAGGAATAAAAAGAGCACCTAACTTTTCTTCCACTTTGTAACAATAAAGGTAGGGGCAGTAAATTAAACAATTGGATTTATTTACTTTTGACAAGTAAAAAACTGACGGGCAATCAAAGTAACATTTTAGATCAATTAACAGATAAGGAATGGATTTTAGTTCTTTTTAATCTACACAAAATTTATGGATTACTTGATATGGTCTCAATATTGGCGATACTTAACAATTAAAATATATATATTTGGTCATTCCATCCTTTGTTCCTCTCTTGTAAAACCCATACAGGAGAATCAGTAATCCTTAAACTGTTGATTTCTACTATTGACATACAGTCAGAGTTAAATTTGGGAAATGTCAATGTGTAAAATGAAAACAGAGTGGGAGAATTAGAGTTGTTGGGAATTGAATAGCATATACTTTAAATAAATCATTCCCATCATCTTCTCAACCCAAAAAATAAGGCTCAGTTGATGCTGTAATTTAAGTGGAAATTGTTTTCAATGAAACACACTGGTTTCATTTACACTGTTAACAAACCTTTTATAGTTGTTAAAGGAAAATATGCTACACTGCTCTAATTTCTGGCAATGCAATGATAAATGAATATGGGACTGTCCTAGTACAGTATTGCTCAATTCTGAAAGGAATCACTGGATGCAATAATTTCTTCCTGGAAACATCTCTAAATTTTACAGGCAAACAGCTTTAGGAGGAAATTCCCTCCAGGGCAGCATAAATAGTTTACATGAACTCTTATTTGCTAACAAATGTATAATTTTATAAAACTCGAAATAATAAATGGTGGCACAAGGATTTACCTTTACTTTATTTTTTGTACTACGGTACCTATATATTTTACATTGTTGGCCAGCTATATAGCAAACTTATTTTAACATTATTATGATACCCATAAGTTAAGCCTGAAAAACCTGCCCATTCCATCCTCTTTTTCATTGCCCCTTTGCTCTACTCTGATTTTTCATTATTGCCATGCTTGTGATGTTGCTATAAAAATCTGATTTTGAGTTAAGAAGGTGGAGCTGTATTGGAAATGCTATAAAACCTTTCTAGAAAGTTTCCTCAATATCACAGCTCGGCCAAAAATATCAGCCTACTGTTCACCAGAAATGACAAACCTATATTAACAAACCATTATCACCTTAAGGTTGTCCTCGCTTTATGACATAACTGAGCCCGCAATTTTGGTTGTAAATTGTAGTGGTCATAAAGTGGATGATCATTTAAATGTGCCAAATTATATATTTTTGTGGCAGTGTTAAATGAACATGGTGGTAAAATGAACACCACAGCCATTAAAAGTTTGTTTTTTGGCTAGAAAATGAAAGTAAACACCTGTTTCCGGCAAAATTATCATAAATCACAAGTTACTATAGGGTGCAGCAAATGGCCATAAATTGTGGGCCAGTTGCCAAGGGCCTGACGTGTAGTTATGTGGTGGAATGGACATTGAAACTTCAAATCTGGGTTGTACGCTCCATTTTGGGGAGCCATGATAACTAAACAATCTGTCAAGGATTTTTCCTGTACCAATTTCAGTGAATGCTGGCAAAGGTCAAATTTTACTGTTCCAGAAATAGAAAAAAGAATTTCCTTTAAGATATCATTTTCCTCTTTTCAGCTCATAAGTTCAAAGGTGGAGTTGTTGTTTAGGAGATGAACAAATAAGTCGCCCTCTGATTCATCTTGATAACTATTGCTGAGAGCAAGGATTGCAGCATAGAGGCTTCTGGCTTTTTAGTCCTGCTTTACTTTTCCAACTCACCTCCCCACAGTACTCGGAGATAAATTCATTCTTCTGCACAGATTCCTTAATGAAAGTTCCCCATCCAGCAACATCTGATGGGGCCAGAAGCAAGTGCTACGGAAAAAAAACAGGGAGAAGCATATTTTATGAAATAAATCAAGTAAACAAACCTAGGGTGTTACAAGATGGGGAGAGAAAAGAGACAAAAGAAATGGATACCATATTCTAGGCCACCAGGTGTAACAAGATATCCTCCACTTGCAGAATTCTTTGAAGGCCATCTTCCAAACCTCCAAATAAAGGTATATAGTGATACCTCGCCTTACGAACTTAATTGGTTCCAGGATGAGGTTTGTAAGGTGAAAAGTTTGTAAGACGAAACAATGTTTCCCATAGGAATCAATGGAAAAGCCCAAAACTCACCCCTTTTGCCAGCCGAAGCGCCCATTTTTGTGCTGCAAAAACGGGTGCTTTGCTGGCAACGGAAGTCCGGAGGTGGGGGGTTTCAGCAACAGAAGCGCAAAAACGGGCGCTTCGCTGGAAACGGAAGTCCAGAGGTGGGGTTTCCAGCAAGGGGAGCCTCAGCAAAATTGCAGCATCACAAAAACATGTAAATCCTCGAAACCCCACTCCGGACTTCTGTGTTTTTGTGATGCTGTGATTTCGCTGAGGTTCCCCTCGCTGGGAAACCCCACCTCCGGACTTCCGTTGCCAGCGAAGTGCCCGTTTTTGCGCTGCTGGGATTCCCCTGCAGCATCGCGAAAACATGGAAGTCCGGAGGTGGTGTTTCCCATGGAGGGGAGCCTCAGGGGAATCCCACCAGCGCAAAAACGAGCATTTCGCTGGCAACAGAAGTCTGGAGGCGGGGCAGCCCAGTGGCAGTGGCTTGGGTTTGTAAGGTGAAAATAGTTTGGAAGAAGAGGCAAAAAAATCTTAAACCCCGGGTTTGTATCTCGAAAAGTTTGTATGACGAGGGGTTTGTAAGGTGAGGTATCACTGTATTATAATCAACTTTATCTTCTCTTTCAAGGCTCCAGTTTAAAGAAAACCAGTCCTCACAATTATGCAAAGATGGCTGAAATCTCAGAGAATGGGCAAGGGTGTAAGCAACACTACTCATCAAGAACAAACTGGTTCTGAGTCCTTCCTACAGCTTCTCACGTTAGCTAGCAGAAGCAAAATAAAACAGTGAGCTAAATCAGTCCTATGTGGTTCCCAACTTGCACATTCCCATACTAGATTCGTAATTTTGATCTCCCTTGTTTTAGGACTGAAACATACCTTCTTGAGGCCCCGTTGGATGCTGCAGTTCTTGCAGGAAACCACCTTGGAGTCCCAGTGCTCTGATGCCCCACAGGTCAGGCAGAGGTCTGGATCACATTCCCGCACAGCCAGATAGCAGGGGCATTGCTTGGTGTTGCACTGAGTCTTGCATCGGCAGCCAGGAAAACGGTTCTGGCCTTGCAAAGGAAATATAAACATATTCAAAGGGATGCCACACACACACACAGACACAATGCTAGAAACCTTAGCCATGATTCGGCAGCTTGATAAGATAGCTTCGTTTCTTACAATCAGGATTGCACTGGCAGAATTTCTCACAGAAATTCTGTGTCATGATGCAAGGGCAGGAGCTGTCACAAGGGTGGTCTGGATGGTCACAGGGCTGGTAGTTGAACACTTGAGTTGATGAATTGTCTGCAGGGAGAAGGAACATCTATGAGTTGGGCCTCTGTGAATGATGAATGCATCATAGCCCCCAAACAGGACAAGACAGTGTTTCTAGTGGTGAAGACCACTGCAAGTTTACCAGTCTAGTAAGTGCTTGGATATGACAAAAATAAAACAATAACAACAACAACAACAACAGTGCTGGCACGAATCATTTAAGCTACTTTTCAAAATATCAGCAATCAGAATTTCCTCCTTTAGAATTTTGAATTCTGTATTATTTATTTATTTATTTGATTTTTTTTTTTAAAAAAATGCTGCCCTTTTCCTTAGACTCAAGGTGGCTTACAACATGTGAGCAATAGCACTTTTTAAAAACCTCGGAAAGATGGAAGGCTGAGTCAACCTTGAGCCGGTGATGAGATCTGAACCGCTGACCTGCAGATCTAGCAGTCAGCTTCAGTGGCCTGCAGTACAGCACTCTACCCACTGCGCCACCTCGGCTCATTAAAACAGAATACAGTGTTCCCCTCGATTTTCGCGGGTTCGAACTTCGCGAAAAGTCTATACAGTGGAACCTCGACATACGAGCAGCTCTACTTACGAGCTACTCGAGATAAGAGCTGGGAGAGGAGAGACATTTTTGTTCGTCTCCCGAGCTCAAATCCGCGATACGAGCCGAGAAGAGCAGGGCTGGCTTACTTTCCTTCCTTCCCGCGCTGATGCAGAGCCACTGAACAAAGCGTTGCGCCCCTCTGACGCTTTCCGCGGCTTCCGAAGCGACGCTGGGCTCTTTTGCCGCCAAAAGCGTCAGGGGGGCGTGACGCTTTGTTCGAGTGGCTCTGCATCAGCGCGGAAAGGAAGGAAAGTAAACCAGCCCGGCTCTTCTCGGCTCGTATCCCGGCACTTGGTGAGTGGAGAGGCGGTTGCCTCCCCTGCCGCCCCACTCTGGGGGTCCTTGGCTTCTGCTGGGGGGGGGGGGGGGGTCCGCGCACATCGAAGAGGCACCTCTCGCCTTCTGCCGCTGGCCGCCCGCCGTGCCGCTTTCCTTCTTCCCGTTGCGCCTTCCAAAGCAGCGCTGGGCGAAAGAGAGCGGGCGGCCAGCGGCAGAAGGCGAGAGATGCCTCTTCGTGCGCTCGATCTCGGGGGTTGGGGGCGAGCTTGCCACCAGGCTCGGCTGGGGGGGGCTTGGCTTCTGCTAGGGGGGGCGCGGCGGCCGGGTCCGGCTCCCGCCGCTGACGGGCCCCTCTGACGGCGTTCGGCGGCTTCCAAAGCACAGGGAAGGGCTTAAGCCGCTGCCTTTTCCCTTCCCCATGGGAGCGCCAGACCTCTTGTCTGCCTGGCCCGAGGCACGAAACCGCTGTTTATGCCGGGCGGCTCGCCTGGAACGCCAGCAATGCCACCGGGCCGATTGCCGAGCGGGGGCGGGGCGCGGGAGGAGGCAGCGCCCTCCCGGACCCCTCAGGCCGCTCCGCCCGGGATGGGGCTCGACCCGGGTGGAGCGGCCTGAAGGGTCCGGTGCGGCGCTGCCTCCTCCCGCCCCCGCTCGGCAATTGGCCGGGCGGCATTGCTGGCGTTCCAGGCGAGCCTCCCGGCTTAAGCAGCGGTTTCGTGGGTGCTGGCAAGCCCCCAGGTCGGCTGCAGTCTTTTAAAACAGCCCCGCCGCTTCTCCGCTGACTCCTGAAGCCAAAAGCCAAAGGCGAACTTCCGCGCTTCAGGAGTCAGCTGAGAAGTGGCGGGGCTGTTTTAAAAGACTGCAGCCGACCTGGGGGGCTTGCCAGCACCCACCCCCCAACTCGGAACCGCGGCAGGCGGCGGCGGAGGAAGGCGAATGCAGCTTGGAAGCTGGGAGTGGGGCGGAAGAGCTAAGTGGCCAAAGACGTTCCGCCCCCCTCCCAGCTTCCAAGCCGCATTCGCCTTCCTCCGCCGCCGCCAGCCGCGGTTCCGAGTTGGGGGGTGGTTGCTGGCACGGGAGGGGAGTCGCTGGAGCTGCCCCCGGACTTTCCACAAGCCCACGCCAGCCCACATGGCCGCCTCTCCCCGCGGCGGCGGCAGCGGTAGTGCTGCCCAGCGCTCCGGCGTTGTCCGGGCTTCTCCCGCCACGCGCAGCCCAGCAGCGGCGGAGGAAGGCGAATGCGGCTTGGAAGCTGGGAGGGGGGCGGAATGTCTTTGGCCACTTAGCTCTTCCGCCCCCCTCCCAGCTTCCAAGCCGCATTCGCCTTCCTCCGCCGCTGCCAGCCGGAGCGAGCTGTTGGGCTGCGCGTGGCGGGAGAAGCCCGGACAACGCTGGAGCGCTGGGCAGCACTGCCGCCGCCGCGGCGGCATTGGGCTTGGTGGAAAGTCCAGGGGCAGCTCCAGCGACTCCCCTCCCGTGGCTGCTCGGTGGAAGGCAGAGGGCGCGAGGAGGAGGGGGGGCGAAAGCCGACGCAAGGAGAAAGCGGAGGGGTGGGGGTGGCGGGGAGGCATAAGAAGAGAGGAACCCCCCTCCCCGCACTCACATTCTCTGACTAGCTAGAGGCGCGCGCGCGCGGGGCGCGTGTGTCGGTGTGATTGCGACTCCCCTCCCGTGGCTGCTGTTGAGGCGGCAGCGGCTCTCTCTCCATTCTTCTCTTTCCCCCTGTCAGGCTCCGAACGCTCCTGTCCTGGCTAAATCGTGTGGCAGCAAACATGCTTTGGGGGTTTGGAAGGTGCTACTTCTCCTCCCCAGCTAAACCCCCAAAGCATGTTCGCTGCCACACGATTTAGCGGCGAAGTAACGTGAAGGATTGGAAAGCTGAAAACGCCCGGTTTCAGTTCCCCAATCCTCCACGTTCCTTCGCTCCTGTCCTGGCTAAATCGTGTGGCAGCAAACATGCTTTGGGGGTTTGGAAGGTGCTACTTCTCCTCCCCAGCTAAACCCCCAAAGCATGTTCGCTGCCACACGATTTAGCGGCGAAGTAACGTGAAGGATTGGAAAGCTGAAAACGCTCGGTTTCAGCTTCCCAATCCTTCACGTTCCTTCGCTCCTGTCCTGGCTAAATCGTGTGGCAGCAAACATGCTTTGGGGGTTTGGAAGGTGCTACTTCTCCTCCCCAGCTAAACCCCCAAAGCATGTTCGCTGCCACACGATTTAGCGGCGAAGTAACGTGAAGGATTGGAAAGCTGAAAACGCCCGGTTTCAGCTCCCCAATCCTCCACGTTCCTTCGCTCCTATCCTGGCTAAATCGTGTGGCAGCAAACATGCTTTAGGGGTTTGGAAGGTGCTACTTCTCCCCCCCAGCTAAACCCCCAAAGCATGTTTGCTGCCACACGCGAGCGATCCGGGAGTCCAGGAGGGGGAGAGAAAGAGAAAGAGAGGGGGGGGGGGGAGAGAGAGAAAGAGAGGGATAGAAAGAGAGAGAGAGTGAGAGATGCTCAGTGAGCCTTTCTTTGAAGTTGCCTTTCTTTCTTTCTTTCTTGCTCTTTTTCTTTCTCTTTTACCTTCCCTTCCTCTATTTCTTCTTTTCTTTCTCCTTCCCACCTTCTTCCCTCCCTCCCTCCCTTCACTCATTCCTCTCTTACTCTCCCCTTTCATAAGTTTCCTTGCTTCCTTCCTCTGTTCCTGTCCCTTCCCCCTTTCTTTCTTTCTTTCTTTCTTTCTTTCTTGCTCTTTTTCTTTCTCTCTTTTACCTTCCCTTCCTCTATTTCTTCTTTTCTTTCTCCTTCCCACCTTCTTCCCTCCCTCCCTCCCTTCACTCATTCCTCTCTTACTCTCCCCTTTCATAAGTTTCCTTGCTTCCTTCCTCTGTTCCTGTCCCTTCCCCCTTTCTTTCTTTCTTTCTTTCTTTCTTGCTTTTTCTTTCTCTTTTACCTTCCCTTCCTCTATTTCTTCTTTTCTTTCTCCTTCCCACCTTCTTCCCTCCCTCCCTCCCTTCACTCATTCCTCTCTTACTCTCCCCTTTCATAAGTTTCCTTGCTTCCTTCCTCTGTTCCTGTCCCTTCCCCCTTTCTTTCTTTCTTTCTTTCTTTCTTTCTTGCTCTTTTTCTTTCTCTCTTTTACCTTCCCTTCCTCTATTTCTTCTTTTCTTTCTCCTTCCCACCTTCTTCCCTCCCTCCCTTCACTCATTCCTCTCTTACTCTCCCCTTTCATAAGTTTCCTTGCTTCCTTCCTCTGTTCCTGTCCCTTCCCCCTTTCTTTCTTTCTTTCTTTCTTGCTTTTTCTTTCTCTTTTACCTTCCCTTCCTCTATTTCTTCTTTTCTTTCTCCTTCCCACCTTCTTCCCTCCCTCCCTCCCTTCACTCATTCCTCTCTTACTCTCCCTCTTTCCTTCCTTCCCACCCTCCGTCCATTCATTCACCCATTCCTCTCTTGATCGCTTAAAGCCGGTCCCTGGTGCAAAAAGGGTTGGGGACCTCTGTCCTACAGGATTGGGTGGCAGAGAAGTTGAACATATGTAAATTTAAAAGTTTAAGAAAGTTTACAAGTTAAGTGAAAGAAACTTCATTATTCATTTATATGTACATGTACATTTCTTCATTAAAAACATGTCTTCCTGCATAATTTAGACTAACTTTGTGAGTTTTTTGAGGGCTGGAACCAATTAAAATTATTTACATTAATTCCTATGGGGAAAAGTCGTTCGAGATAAGAGCTGCTCGACTTAAGAGCCCAGGTCCGGAACGAATTAAACTCTTATCTCGAGGTACCACTGTACCACGATTTTTCAAAAATATTAATTAAAAAATACTTTGCGGTTTCCCCCCCTATACCACAGTTTTTCCTGCCCAATGATGTCATATGTCGACACCAAACTTTTGTCCGCCTTTAATAATTTTTTTAAAAAATAAACGTTAATAAATAAACATGGTGAGTAATAACCTAAATTGTTGCTAAGGGAATGGGAAATTGTAATTTAGGGGCTTTAAGTTTTAAGGGAAGGTTTGTGATACTGTTCATAGCCAAAAATAGTGTATTTACTTCCGCATCTCTACTTCGCGGAAATTCGACTTTTGCGGGTGGTCTCAGAACGCATCCCCCGCAAAAATTGAGGGAACACTGTACCTCTCCAATTTAATTGCAGACATCAGAACTACTAAAGAAATACTCTGGAGAATATTTTAGAGACAAAGGGAGTGTTGCCGTTTCTTGGCCTAACCTGATAAACCTTCTATCATCCATTCTGTTTTCCCAGAAGGAGATGGGAATAAGAAGACCCCTGCAGGAATTACGTTACCTTTCTTAAGCTGGATCTTCCTGCAGTGAGCAGCCCAGAGCCTTTGTTTGGATAAGGGGAAGAGAGAAAATAATGTTAATCTTGGAGACAGGAAAAAAGAATGGATTTCTAAAATATGCATTCTCTCTAACGCAGCCTCCTTTCTAGATCCCTTGGATAAAAAAATGAAACTTATAGATGAAAGAATAACCTGGTGAGAGGCAGAGGCTTTTCCAATACAAAAAAATTGACAGCGATGAGTAGGGTGCTGTTATACATTTCAGATATTTTTCAGAAGGGAGGGTGGGTGGTGAAGAGGCCCATTAAGACAGCCACTTTTTGCAAACCAAGCCTTCCCAAAGAACTATTCCTTGCATTTATTTATTTATTTGACTTCTGTGCTGCCCAATCCCAAAGGACTCAGGGCTGCTTACAATAATGATATAAACACAAACACAAATAAATACAGAACAATAAAAAGATGTTGAATATAATATCTAAAACTATAAGACCCCATAATAAAAAAAAAACCCATTTGTTATTTAAGAAAACAGTCATAATCACATGCATACACACCATTCACACAGTTTGGTCATGAGAGATGTACAATTCATGGCCCCCAGTCCTGCCGGTAGGGCCAGGTCTTCGTGGCTTTACGGAAGGCTAGTAGGTTGGGAGCAGTACTGACATTGCAGTGTAGTTGGTTCCATAGAGCCGGGGCACCCACAGAGAAGGCCCTCCCCTGCGGTCCTGCCAATCTGCACTGCTTAGTCCAGTGTTTCCCAACCTTGGCAACTTGAAGATATCTGGACTTCAACTCCCAGAATTCCCCAGCCAGCAAATGCTGGCTGGGGAATTCTGGGAGTTGAAGTCCAGATATCTTCAAGTTGCCAAGGTTGGGAAACACTGGCTTAGTCAATGGGACCAACTCTATGTGCTGTTATTGGTCTCTGGGAGGTACGTGCATGGTTTCTTTTTTGCTGGATTCCACTGAACACATACCTGTGCTTCCTCTTCTTCTTCTGGGAGGGATTGAGAAGCTCATTAACTGGCAGCTTCGTTATCAAGGATTCCTTTACAGCAAACTGAAAGACCTGCCAAGCAAGAAATGCAACTTGTTGAAGATGGAGTTCCAAAAGAGGCAACCAGATGCTCATGCCCCATCCTGGCCTACCAAAGCTCATACCTGCTTGCAAGTCTTGGTTCCCAGAAGCCGAGCAATGGAGCAGAAGTTATTGAAGTAAGTTCCATGGAAAACACGGAAGAGGGTCTCTTCCGCCCCTGTCCACTCCACGGGCTCCAGAGGCACATCAGACATGAAGGGCTGAGAAGAGGATGGACTCATCTTCGGCTTGGTTGGAGTTTGGCAACGTGAGTTTGCCTCTGGAGCAACAAAAGAAATGAATACTAAAATGACAAACCCGATTTAGGGAGATAGAACATAAATATTATAGTACAGTAATACTCATAGTAACAAAAGTCAATGGATAGATGACAGATGTTCTTATTGAAGAAAAGCAGTAACGCATAATCACAAAGGATTACTTGGGAAAATATATACAACGATAAAATATGCGTTCAGATGAAAAAAGGTATAGGTAGTTTAGTTTTGCTTTACAGTTGTTTTAATAATGTTAATTTGTTTATTATTTTTACTTTCTTAAATATTTTGAAATATGTAATAAATAAAATCTAGACTTTACAATTTTCTTTGGGGGGGGGGAGAGGAATATAGCCTGCATGATAAATCATTGAAGTATATATGAAATTAATTCATTAATGGAAAGAAAGCATGTATTAATTTATATATTTGAGACAAATTATAGTCTGGTGTACAATTAATATAATATAAATATAGTGACTTTAATGCTAATATAATGCTAAGACTGTCTTCTGCCGCACGAATCCCAGCGGCCGATAAGGTCCCACAGAATTGGCCTTCTCCGGGTCCCGTCGACTAAACAATGTCGTCTGGCGGGCCCCAGGAGAAGAGCCTTCTCTGTGGTGGCCCCGGCCCCCTGGAATCAACTCCCCCCAGAGATTAGAACTGCCCCCACCCTCCTTGTCTTTCATAAATTGCTTAAGACCCACCTATATCGCCAGGCATGGGGGATTTGAGACATCTCCCCCAGGCTTATATAGTTTTATGTATGGTATGTGTGTGTTGCATGGTTTTTAAATGTTGAGTTTTTAATGTGTTTTCTTTTAAACATTAGACTTGTCACATTGTACATTGTTTTATTATTGTTGTGAGCCGCCTTGAGTCTGCGGAGAGGGGCAGCATACAAATCTCATAAATTATTACTGTATTCTTATTATTAAATTATTATTCTTATTATATAATACTATTAATTTAATTTTCTTGGATTTTCTTCTGTACTTACTATTGTGTTTTCTTTTTTAAAAGTGGAAAATTAATAAGAAAAGAAATGGATACATCTGGAAAGTATGCATGTACCCAGAAAGCAACCGCAAAACATGACAACAATCTTGTTTTTTTAAAACACATCTCAAAAATGTTTACCAGCCAAGTGGCATCATTTGCCACAGGATTACTAATCTCAGCCAGGCAAGGACTGTTTATGATGACGGAAAGACATTCTGCATGTGCTTCAACACAGTGACTCAAAGCTTATGCTTGGCACTGAAATAGACTGCCAGCAAGCTCTGGTATAAATTAAATATGGGTAGATTCCACAAAATAAAAATATTATTCTTTGCACTTGAGCCTGCAGGAGAGCACATCGCTTTATAAGGGGAGAGTGGCCAGGATCTCTGCAATTTCTCCTTCTCTGCTTTCTGTAAGCCACGAGCAGGGGGACCTCACCCACCTGAGGAACTGGATGCCCAGTCATTGCCTGTGTCTCTGTCACTATCTCCTTCCTTTGCTTCAGCACTTGTAGAAGCTGCAGCACTGGTGGAGGCAGTGGCACTGGCATTGGGGTTCCTGCGCCGACGCCGTCCAGCATATTTTGACCGAGGGTTATGCATCATCGCAAATTCTTTGGCTCCCTCCTAAAAGACAAGATCAGATTAGAAAACACATAACCTTGTTTAGATACTCTAAGTAACCAGGAAGGACACAGATCCAGTATGGTGGTGGTGGCACTATTATTGTTGAGGATCCTGTCCACTGCGCAGGGGCTAAAAGACTCAAAACACTTCCTGGATAACCCTGATAGGATGTATCTTGACTTATCTTAACCAGACTGGCACATTTGTAAATTGATAAAGCTGAAAATCCTTGGAACATTCGCACGATTTGTATATACCAGTGATGGCGAACCTATGGCATGCATGCCACAGGTGGCGTACAGAGCCATATCTGCTGGCATGTGAGCCATTGCCCTAGCTCATGTGTGTGCCAACCAGCTGATTTTCAGCTTGCGCAGAAGCTCTGGGAGAAGATAAGCAGGGAAATTCCAGCATTGCAAAAACGAGTGCTTTGCTGGCAATGGAAGTCCGGAGGTGGGGTTTCCCAGCGAAGGGGCATCAGTGAAATCGCAGCATCGCAAAAACACATAGGTCCAGAGGTGGGATTTTGAGGACTTCCGTGTTTTTGCGATGCTGCGATTTCACTGATGCTCCCGTCACTGGGAAACCCCACATCCGGACTTCCATTGCCAGCGAACCGCTTGTTTTTGCAATGCTGCAATTGTAAGACAAAACAATGTTTCCCATAGGAATCAATGGAAAAGCGATTAATGCGTGCAAGGCCAAAACTCAACCCTTTTGCCAGCCGAAGCTGGCAAAAAACGGGTGCTTCGCTGGCAACGGAAGTCTGGAGATGGGGTTTCCACCAACAGAAGCGCAAAAACAGGTGCTTCGCTGGCAATGGATGTCTGAAGGTGGGGTTTCCAGTGAGGGGAGCCTCAGAGAAATTGCAGCATCGCAAAAACATGGAAATCCTCGAAACCCCACCTCCGGACTTCTGTGTTTTTGTGATGCTGCGATTTTGCTGAGGCTCCCCTCGCTGGGAAATCCCACCTCCGGACTTCCGTTGTCAGCGAAGCACCCGGTTTTGTGCTGCTGGGATTCCCTGCAGCATCGCAAAAACACAGAAGTCTGTAGGCGGGGTTTCCCATGGAGGGGAACCTCAGGGGAATCCCAGCAGCACAAAAATGGGTTCTTCGGCTGGCAAAAGGGGTGAATTTTGGGCTTGCACGCATTAATCGCTTTTCCATTGATTCCTATGAGAAACATTGTTTCGTCTAACAAACTTTTCACCTTAAGAACCTCGTCCTGGAACCAATTAAGTTTATAAGACAAGGTATATATATTTTTAAATTTTTATACATAAATGATAAAACAAACAAATGAATAAACAGATAAACAAAACAAAACATATAAATACAAACATTTGGGGGGGAAAAGTTTCCCCACTCTTTTAGAATGTTCAATTGGATAGTTTTCCCTCATAACTTAGTGTTCTTTTATTAATGTATTGCTTTGCTTTGCCTATAAAACCTTTCTAATGAACCCATTTACTCATTTTCTTCCAAAAATGGACTTTGCTGTAAAATTTTGGAGTCAAAGTGCTTGCTCCAAGAATTTTACAAACCCATTTAGGAACAAAACTACAGTATTGCCCTAAATACAGAAATCAAGTTATACAAAATTTTGTTTAGCATTAGGAAATATGAAGTAGTTTTCAAGATGGAAAGTACAGACCGATTATAACGTACTCAATTGCATGGAAAATTGAATACATGAGAAACTGAAGGTGTCTAAGAAATTGTGCTTTTTTACTGTGGTCTGCTAGTATCAGAAAATGCAGATTCTTTTTTTGAAACAAAATTTGTTTTTGATAGAAAAATGAGGATCATGCAGTGAAAACTAATATAAAGACAGGGGGAATGGTATGAAAATTTCCTAGATCCACACAGCTAAAGTCTCTAGACCACAATTAATTGGCAATGCAGGGAAAAAAAATCATTTCCGCCACCTGCTGGCCACCTGAATCTTTGCACCCTAGATCTAAAATTCCTAGGAAAAGCAGTTTAATTTTTAGGATAATGGGGCATGCCGTCCTTTTAGTAATGAAGGACAGTCCTATTAAAATAGATTATAAACAAAAAAGGGGCCTAACAGCACCTTTAAAATATTTATTAATTTATTATTTATTATTAGAGGATAAGTTTTAATGGGTTGGAGCTGACCTAATCAGATCAGGTTTCAGATGTGGATAAAGAACATTTACCTGGGAATTTACAATATTTGGTGACAACAATAACTGTATAACAATTCTTATACTATATTTTAAATGAATGGTTATAATATTGGTTTTGTGTCCCCAGCAATCCCCATCCAACATACCAACCACAAGAAGCAGTCTGATCCACAAGGTTCCGTCTCAATTTTGGTCTCCACATTTTTCCGCTTATAAACATTTGGAGTTGCATGAAAAGCTAAAAAAGAATAACCACCTTGCTTGGGTTAGAATAAGAACCTAGAAAAATGCCTCTTTTATTAAAAAAAAAAGCCTCAAAACTCAAGAAAACAATAATTAGTACTAGTCAAATAATTTCATAAGATTTTGGACATATGGACTTCACCCTATTTTAAATTCAGCAAACATGCAGAAAGGGAGTGGTGGGATGGGGAAGTGAGAATTTTCAGAGTGGAAATGAAGCCATAGCTAAAACCAGAAAACTACTTATATGCCTGCCTGATAATGCCAATTAATTTATAATATATTATTACTTACTTAGCAAAGCCAAACTTAAGTCTGGCTGTTTCAGGAAACCATTTATTTCAATGGCTGACCCACCTGGATTTTAATTGGAATATCTATGGGGCTTTAATATTGTAGCCGAGTGTAATTTAAATAATGATAGAAGTTATACAGATGTTCTAAGTCAGGGGTAGACAAAGCTGGCTCTTCTGTGACATGTGGACTTCAACTCCCAGAATTCCTGAGCTAGCCAAATTGACTCAGGAATTCTGGGAGTTGAAGTCCCCAAGTCATAGAAGAGCCAACTTTGCCTATCCCTGTTCTAAGCCGTTCTGGATACTTCAGTGTGATAAAAAGGAGGGAAGGTAAGATGATTTTTTTTTAAAAAGCAGTGGGGAAGATAAATGGAGGTAGTCTTTCTAGGATAACTTTGAAAAGTGGAATTAATCTTGTTATTCATGCATCTGTACACAAGGCAGGGAGAATATGCTAACACTTCCCATGAAAATGTTGCATGCTGGAAGAAGCAGGGAAGAGGTAGAGATTATATCAGAAACTTACGATGGAGGAAACAGTCATACTTGAAACAGCGTCTGCAAAAAAGTGTGTGAAAGGAATGCAGAGCCTGCTCACGCTGAACAGATTTGGCCTTTGGCCCATCAATATTTGGTGTACACTGGGGAGGGAGAACATTCATGTCGGATTCTTCTTCTGTCAGCTCCCTGTATCTAAAGAAATGAAGTAGGAAAGAGTCATTTACAGTCATATAGAGGCCTTCCAAAGTTGCTCCAAACAATGGAAAGACTGGATGAAGTCTGTACTTATGTACTGTACTTAACATTGTTACTTTAGAGAGAATGAGTTATTATTTCATAGTCTGAAGGCCACTGGCAGACATACTGTTCATAATACAGAATTCCTGTTCATATTTTGCTATAATAATAATAATAATAATAATAATAATAATAATAATAATAATTATTATTATTATTATTATTATTATTATTATTATTATTATTATTATTATTATTATTATTATGTATTAGATTTGTATGCCGCCCCTCTCCGGTTCACAACAATAATAACAACAGTGTGACAATGTAAACAAATCTAATACTAAAAAAATATCTTAAAAACCCCCCCCCCATCATTTAAAAACCATGCAACACACGGATACCATACATAAAACTATAGAAGCCTGGGGGAGATGTCTCAATTTCCCCATGCCTAGTGATACAAGTGGGTCTTAAGTAATTTGCGAAAGACAAGGAGGGTAGGGGCAGTTCTAATCTCTGGGGGGGAGTTGATTCCAGCGGTCCGGGGCCACCACAGAGAAGGCTCTTCCCCTGGGGCCCGCCAGACGACATTGTTTAGTCGATGGGACCCGGAGAACGCCAACTCTGTGGGACCTATGTCAGCTAATATAGTGTTTAAGCAATAAAACTACCTCAAATAAAACTGAACACTTTGTGGTAGGAAGCATCTTGGGGTCTGCAAAACGCTAACTGACATAGCAAAATATGAACAGGAATTCTGCATTATGACGATCAAATGCAAACCTCTGCATATGACAACAAGCATGGTTAAGAATGCTTGAGAGGATAATGCGAAAGAATCTAAAACAGACACTAGAGGGAGACAAAAGAAAGATCACCACTATTAACATTCCCAGATCACTGTCCTATAATAATCACAGTAGCTTGCAAACTCTACGCTGGGCAATGTTGTGCTAGTGAAAATACGTAAATTGTTTAGGTGTACAAAGAAAGCGCTCCTGATGTAAAACTTCAGATTTATTTGTTCGTAACAGAAGCATCACGAATAAAATAAGGCATACTATCTGATGTAACATTTAAAATATAAAACACAAAATTAAGGCATGTAGATATTAAATAGGTCTTTCCCAGAAACTAACAACATTATTAGAAATATGTTAATTATAATATTATTTATATTAGACTATATTAAGCATCTCCAAATAAAATTTTGGCAACATTAAGAGTATAGTTTGTTTTTGCCTTCTTCCGAGGTGTCTTTAACTTCTCAAACCATATTACAATAGCCTTCTGTTTTAACCACCATTAACTATATCTGATCCTGCTCAGATTTTTTTTTCAAGGCAGTATTTCTGTTATCTATCTTGGAAATTAGACTACGATATGCAAAACAAAAACAATAGAAAAACAAAATGACACTTTGCTTGAATTAGAAAATCCCTACCTTTCTTTCATGTCTTCTGGATAGCCATTCTCAGGAAACATTGACGAAAGAGCTGTAAAGATCATGTCATTTGGAAATTGCTTCTTTGAACTTTTCTTGTTACCTACGTTAGACATGCAAGAAAGCCTGCTGATATTTTATGAATTAAAATATTCCTCTCCCTAGAATACTGCTCTCCCAAGATAGGATTGGCTCAGAAAATCATGCGAAAGAAACCACAATAAATAAATATCGAATACTATAAAAACACAGAAAAAACTATTTTGAAGAAAATGCCAATAGGTGCCTTTTCCTCTCACTTTCCTTGTAATGCAGTCATTATACTTTCCCCAGCAAAATAAAAACAATACAGGGTTCCCTCGCTTTCCGTGGGGGATGCGTTCCGAGACCGCCCGCGAAAGTTGAATTTCCGCGAAGTAGAGATGCGGAAGTAAATACACTATTTTTGGCTATGAACAGTATCACAAGCCTTCCTTTAGCACTTTAAACCCCTAAATTGCAATTTCCCATCCCCTTAGCAACCATTCAGATTATTACTCACCATGTTTATTTATTAAAGTTTATTAAAAAAAATATTTATTAAAGGCAAACTAAAGTTTGGCGATGGCATATGACATCATCGGATGGGAAAAACTGTGGTATAGGGGGGGAAACCCGCAAAGTATTTTTTAATTAATATTTTTGAAAAACCGTGGTATAGACTTTCCGCGAAGTTCGAACCCGCGAAAATTGAGGGAACGCTGTATACTTATGGGACTTGTGCAAAATCACAAGGAATTGCGAATAAAACCGTACATTTAGGGGCCTTTAAAGTTAACCTGTGGTTATTTTGTTACTTCGTTTCATTTAATAATTTCTGGGGTGAAACAATGGAAGAGCTATGAACTTTGAAAGATCCATTTGAAACATGTTTTCATTAAAATCTGCTGGAGGAGAACACAACCCAGAACACAATCCACAGCCCCCCTTCTTGCCAATTCATATTGCCTAGTACAAGATATTAAATAGAAGAAGCACATAGCAGCAAGACTTGCAAAGCCATGTCAGTATAAATGGGGCTCCAATTCAAAAAGAAATTTTTATTTATTTATTTTATTTATTGGATTTGTATGCCGCCCCTCTCCGTAGATTCGGGGCGACTAACAACAGTAACAAAAAACAGCATGTAAATCCAATACTAAAACAACTAAAAAACCCTTATTGTAAAACCAAACATCCATCCATACAAACATACCATACATGAATTGCAAAGGCCTAGGGGGAAAGAATATCTTATGGCGGATAAGAAACAAGAAACATACTTTCCATTGTAAGCCGTTTCCTCTTCCTTGTGACAGGCAGGTCTTCCTTCAAAGCTTCTTGTTTGCCTTCCACAATATCGTGTCCTTCGTCTTCTTCCTCAGAATATTGGTTTAATGCATCCACCAACTCCAGAAAAACAGCATCACTGATCAGGACAGAACCTGGGAGCAACTCTGGAAGGAAGAACTGAAAGCTAGGCATAGGGGAAAAAAATTCAACTTCATGAAGAGTAAACTGAGTGTCTACAAAGACAAAATCTGACTTGTTTCCTCCCTATACATGATCTGGAGCCCTTCAACCCCAGTGGAAGACTGCGTAGACTTTACCTTCTTCTCCGTGGACTTTCCCGTCGTAGTTGTTAATGAGCTCCTCAATGAAGGTTTCGTCTTCTTCTTTTACTTCATCTCCCATGTAAGGGATATTGCACAGAACAGTTTCATCCTCCACCTGCAAACGGGGGCAGACACAGCCTGAGGGAGGCAGGTGGCTGTCCCTCGTCCACTCACCAGAGGAGCCTGCAAAGGGCAGATTGCATGCCCACCTTAACAAGAACCCAGAGGGAGGTCTGCTGATCTCTCTTCACAGTGAAGACTTCTCCTAGACAGCACCCTTTATGCTGGCTGGAGGAGGAGCGGAGCTGTAGCCCAACATATCTGGGAGGGAACTAGATTAGGAGAGGCTGACGCAGGATGCCCCAGCATCACAAGGTCTTTCTTCATGAGCCCTCACTCTTGAGGGCAAGGTCATGCCATTCAATCAGTGGTCTTGAGAGAAGGTTCCAGTGGCAGCAATGACTCACTTAATTTTATCTGGCTTATTTGCAATAAAAAAACTCTGGCTTTATCCCTGTAGAAGAGGGTTCAGAATCCCCCCCCCACACACCTTGCATTAGGTAGTTTTTTTAAAAAAAAAATTCTATCCAAAAATTGCTAAGGAGGGAGTGCAGCCTGCAAGAAGTGCCTTTTAGCTGCAGCTCAGGGAAGTCATTGGTACATACAAAAGTATTGACAGAATCCAATACATAAAATGCTTCTAATGTGGATAGCAGTGAGCTGCGAGCCGGAATGCTAAATTGCAGCTCATAAGTTCTTGCGGGACCTGTGCGATTTTGCTGCTGTACCTGTGGAGGAAGGAAAATAGTGCACGGAGCCGCAGGTAAAACCTCGTCGAAACACGGGCCCAATTTTGCTACCTCCACAGCTAGAGCAGCAAAATTGTGCTGGTCCCACAAGAACTTACGAGCCGTGGCGGGCGAGTGCAATTTAGAGTTCCAGCTTGTAACCCATCGCTGAATGTGGAGCAAAAGTTCCATGAGTTGCTTTGTCCAAACGTTGTGCCCTTTTGAGAGTGACTAAGGGTGACCCAGCATCAAGGCACAAAAATTGTGAGCAATTATTAATCTAATAATCTCATGTACAGTACTTGTAAAATGATGGTAAGTTAAAAAAAAAGGATGCACCATCATCGGAATACATGCTTCTGAAGACTCCTATCCCCACCCAACCCTCAGATTTCATTATTGATAAGAAGTTTCTGAGAACTGATGGAAAAGCTCCTCACCAGGAATATTAGAACATAAACTCTGATATTGTGAGCATTTCCCTAGCCCAGAAGCTGGTATTAGGGATGAAAAAGACTCATTAGAGCAGGGGGCCATTAGATCAGGGGTCTCCAGCTGGTTGAGGAATTCTGGGAGTTGAAGTCCACAAGTTGTAAAGTTGCCAAGGTTGGAGACCCCTGCATTATAAATGGCAGACTGTTTATAGGACATGCTCATTTTGCAGAATCAAACTGGAACTTCCTTGATCTCCTTTGAAAGACATAGCTTCTAAATGCCATATTTTCCCCACCTGAAATCCAGATGTTTTGAACACTGGAGACAATGTAGACAAGCAAGAAATTTCACTTCTGTAATATGATTAATAACTCTGCTACCTCCACCCCAACAGACAATTCAGATACAGTGGTACCTCTACTTACGAACTTAATTCATTCCGTGACCAGGTTCTTAAGTAGAAAAGTTTGTAAGAAGAAGCAATTTTTCCCATAGGAATCAATGTAAAAACAAACAATTCGTGCGATTGGGGAAACCACAGGGAGAGTGGAGGCCCTGTTTCCTCCCAGGAGATTCCTAGAGAGGCCCCATGGAGGCTTCTCCATGCCTTTTCCGGCCCTGTTTCCTCCCAGGTGATTCCTAGAGAGGCCCCACGGAGGCTTCTCCCCACCTTTTCCGGCTGTTTCCACCCAGATGATTCCTAGAGAGGCCCCACGGAGGCTTCTCCATGCTTTTTCCGGTTACAGTTTCGGAGGCTTGGGTTTGTAAGTGGAAAATGGTTCTTGAGAAGCAGCAAAAAAATCTTGAACACCCGGTTCTCATCTAGAAAAGTTCGTCAGTAGAGGCGTTCTTAGGTAGAGGTACCACTGTATTACAAACAACTGTGGAAGCCTTAGTAAAAATACCATGTACTTCAGGTTCAAAACGAAAAGCAGAAGACGTTCTTGCACTGGGTAGTATTCCACGAAGAAACCTGCTGTCTTCCAACCAGGCCTTAAAAGATGTTCTGGATTCAAAAGAAAATATTCATATTCAAGTTCAGAATGACGGCAACAGCTGATTACCTACCATGAAGTTCTGCTGGAGTGGAGACCAGGAATACATGATAGGCACCAGGGCTACAGTGTTTAGAGTCCGCATGAACAAAGTCTGGGTGCTCAAAGTGGGGAAGATGCTCTCAACTGTGCACTGGAGGAGAACAAAAGTGTGCCCCATCAGAAGGAGTAATACACAAGTCACCCCTCTAAAGTCCCTCTGTGCTGAATATATTTTCATCCATTCCTGTTACTAAAAGGAGACAGATATGACATGCCTCAGTGATCACGCTTTAGTATCAGATGGGAATCTTCTGCTATGCTTTTCTCTCTTGCTTCCGCTAGAGGGCCTCGTGACCCACTACATTCAGAGGGAAGAAGATGGATTTTTTTGATAGGGAAAAATCCATTGATTTGATATACAGGACCATCATCACATCAAGTTAACAATCGTATTATTTTTCTAGGCCTACTGTAACACACTTGGTACTTACCAATGAAAATCAGTATGGTCTATTACCAAAACATTTAAAGAATTTCTCTTCCTACGTAAATCTAACAATACTAGATTTGACAGCGAGTCTACGGAGAGGGGCGGCATACAAATCTAATAAATCAATAAATAAATAAACATGTTGCAGCCATTTTAGGAAACCCTAGTCCATAATTTGCAGGTACTTCACCTCATCCTGCCTTGCTTCTTTTACCTTCCTGGTCCAGATGGATCTTTCTCACAGGCTTTCAAAGCAGCAGATTAACGATATTTTGTGTAGACATATCTTTTATAAACGTGCCCCTCCAATTTGGGGATTTTGTTAAGCATCATACGACTGATAACAAATTAAATGCTGGGCTTAGCCTGCTTGTTGGCACACCTTCTAACTTGCAAACCCTTATCCCCTAAACTTAAAGTTGAAAAGAGCCAATTTGGACCGGTCAGTTGGTGAACAGTCATTTTCAACATGATCAGAGACATTAATTTGCATGACTTAGAAAGTTCCAGGTATGCCCACCGGTTATAATTCTGGGTAAAATATGTATCAATTAAACCCACCCCAACCCCTGAGCCTATTTCTCTTCAGTTCGTAAAGGACACACATCAAACAATTGTACGGCTTAGGAAACGCCTGGTGCACCAGTTGCGGCCCTATTTGGACCGGGAGTCACTGCTCACAGTCACTCATGCCCTCATCACCTCGAGGCTCAACTACTGTAATGCTCTCTACATGGGACTACCTTTGAAAAGTGTTCGGAAACTTCAGATTGTGCAGAATGCAGCTGCGAGAGCTATCATGGGCTTTCCTAAATATGCCCATGTTACACCAACACTCCGCAGTCTGCATTGGTTGCCGATCAGTTTCCGGTCACAATTCAAAGTGTTGGTTATGACCTATAAAGCCCTTCATGGCACCGGACCAGATTATTTCCGGGACCGCCTTCTGCCGCACGAATCCCAGCGACCAGTTAGGTCTCACAGAGTTGGTCTTCTCCGGGTCCCGTCAACTAAACAATGTCATTTGGTGTGAGCCAGGGGAAGAGCCTTCTCTGTGGCGGCCCCGACCCTTTGGAACCAACTCCCCCCAGATATCAGAGTTGCCCCCACCCTCCTTGCCTTTCGTAAGCTCCTTAAAACCCACCTCTATCGTCAGGCATGGGGAAATTTAGACTTTCCCTTCCCCTTAGGCTTATAAAATTTATGCATGGTATGTCAGTATGTATGATTGGTTTCTTAAATTGGGTTTTTTTTAAATTAACTTAAATATTAGATTTGTTTACATTGTATTATTATTGTTGTTAGCCGCCCCGAGTCTACGGAGAGGGGCGGCATACAAATCTGATTAATAAATAAATAAATAAATAAATAAAAATAATAATTTATTGGATTTGTATGCCGCCCCTCTCCATAGACTAAACAGGACTGAAAATAATAACAGTAAGAAGCAGGAAATTAAAAGCACAAAAAGACTGCTACAAAGGACCTTGCAGCAACTGGTAGGAAGTAAAAGTACTATTTTTGCACATGGAATGTCACCCTTTCCTGTTGCTGTTTGCTGGACAATCCTGAATGGTTTTATTATTCTGAAAAAAAACCCCCTTCTATTCATACTGATGACTTTACATAACTGATTTAAAGGCTAAACGCGGAACTTCATAATGACATGGGACATAGGGATATTATAGTGTGGGAGTGTGAATATGAACTTAGGAAAGGAAATACAGTATATTATATGCTGCAACACCTGTTTCAGAAAAGGGTTTCCTCCAACCAGCTTCATAGACTGAATAGGCTGAACTCTAAGCTTCTTCCAGTCATCGTTTAGGATGTTTATCTTTTCCTGAATCTTTGTGAAGTTAGACACAAATAAATTCTACAGGAATAGAGGAAAGAGAGAAAAAAAAACAGATCAATCTTTTGCCACCGCGGAAGAGGGATCCCAATTCACAGGAAGCCAGCAAAAGGAAATCATTTTAAAATCTGCATTATTGGCTATCAACTATTTTATATAGATAGGCAGATTGCAATTATACCATTTCTCCGCTGGTACAATCAAAACCAATCCTTTTCATTATCAAAAATATACAACCATGCCAATAGTCTACCTTCTGCCTCTCTCATGACAGCATCAAATAGGTTGACTTGGCAAGTCATTTTGTACCTATAAATATGGGGAAGTGTATTTTATTTTTTCCTCATGAATATATTTTACAGTGGGGTCCTTTGGGGACTGTGAGCCTGGTTGTTAGGAAATTTCATTACCAAAGTAGGTTATATCATCAGTGATAGAAGGAAATGGTGTTTGCTCCCATTTTATATTCCAGTGGCTTGCCCTTCAGTATTGCTGGGAGTGGTGGTGATGGTTCCTTGGTGTTTTACTATTAGCTTGTTGGTTTGAGTTGATAGTTCCTTGACTGGGATATTGCTTCTTTTTTTTGTTGTTGTTGGTCTAAAGTTGCTTAAAGTTGGTCTTTGTATTAATCTTTGTTCATCTGGGTGTTGATTGCTGGTGAGGGGGTGTTTAGGTCTTTTTGTTTTCTTTTTGGCTTTTTGATTATCTCTTTTGAATGGTATGTAGATGTTGCTTATCTCTACATACTTATTGATGGCTGATTTGTTGAAGTGGCAAACTTCCAGGTATTCTGTAGCATTTTTGGATTTGGCTGGGTCTCGGAATAGATATTCTAGATATTTTTCATCCAGTGTTTTAATGTTTTCTTTTTAATTGGAGTCAACCTTTTTCTATCAGAGGCTGCCCATATTTTTAACAGGCATAGCAGTCACATTATCAGGATTTGAACTTTTGTAGCCTCATTATTTATGCTTTGTGGCACCATAGAGACTATTAAACTTTACCACACTTTCATGACTCCTACCCTCTCACCCCCCCCCCCCCCACACACAAATTGGGTCATGTAATCTTGCCTTGTCTTTGTGCTGGAAACACCAATGGCCACTACTTTGGTGAAACATAAGGGTTGAGGGGAATGCCCGGTGTCCCCAAATAAAGTTTTTCCCCTCTCCCTCAGAAACAGATGGAAGATGTTGCTGCCTATTTCTCCTGTAGAATTACTCAAAAGAAAAAAAATGAGGTATATGACACTGTTTGGATACTTCTCAGGAGGCAGGATGGATTTGTAGTGGATCAACAGTAGTGAGAAGACTAGTGGGGGAAGAGAGAGAGCATCAGAGAGAAAAGGCTTCCATGTGGGCACCAATGCAGTCGCTAAAGTGGTTGGCAGTGTGCTGTTTATAAAGTTTGCAGGGAATTTCTTGAACTCCTTGGATATAAACTCTGGATTTGCTGAATAGAGAATAATTGCCATACACATATGAATAAATGATATAAATATATTAATATGTATGTATGTGTGTGTGTGTGTATGTATGTATGTATGTATATGCAGAGAGAGATATGCAAGAAACATCTGTCTTGCAACTGACTTTCTCTCAGGAAGATGAGAGCCAGTTGCAAAACAGATGTTTCTTTTGAGACAGACTTTGTCTATCCCAACGCACAGAGGTAAAGCCTACTGGGAAAAAAATCTGTTTAAGATTAAGCATATCTTTACCTTAGCTCCCAAGTTTGCCTGAAGTCTTTTAAGCTGCCGAAGACGCATGTATTCTGATTTTACCTTCCTTTTCCAATACAGAATACATTTTGATGTGGGTGAGCCTGGAATATCTACTTTCCTAAGAGGAAAAAAACAAACAAACACATTTGAAAATATTTCAACAGTATTAGCTGGAAAATTATACCTTTATTCAAAATTTGTCAAGCCCACTTAAGAGTTCCTAAAATAAAATGGAAAAAATAACTATGACAGAGTTCCAAGATTCTTGGTCAATGCCTATTATTTTCAATATTCTTTGGCTTTTAATCACTTCCCCAAAAGTTGCAGCTACTGAGTCCTTCGGGATTGGGCGGCATAGAAGTTGAATGAATGAATGAATGAATGAATGAATGAATAAATGAATAAATAAATAAATAAATACTTTGAAGCTTTTCTTTACTATTTTATCCTTCAAAAATATAACAGTCTTGAGATGCCGCTACAGATAGATGCTATACAAAAGACAACCATTTGTTTAGTGGCCCTTCAAAGATATAAAGGTTCTGAAAAAAGTGACTTATAACACACACACACACCATTAATGACTGTTGCAGCATCCCCATAGTCATGTGATCTAAATTCAGATGCCAGGCAACTAGTTCATATTTATGATGGTTGTAGTGTCCCGGGTCATGTGATCCCCTTTTGCAAACTTCTGACAAGCAAAGTTAATGAAGAAATCAGATACTCTTAACAGCCATGCTACCAACTTAACTGCAGTGCTTCACTTAACAAATGTAGCAAGAAAACTCATAAAATGGGTCAAAACCCACTTAACTATTTTACTTAGTAAAATAATTTTTGGGCTCAGTTGGGGTAATAAGTCAAGGACTACCAGCATTGCCCACAGTACCAGACTGAATTGATGTGCTTTTATAACACATTGATAATGAGGAGGCCCATGTTGTCATTTTGTTTAGTGTTAATACCTCCAAGTGATTAGGGACATGCCCCATGGGAGGGATATATCCAGCATCCTTTGCTTCCCTCATCTTATAGCTTTCTTTAAGAAATTATCCAAAATGTTTGGCTAAGTTTCTTTCAGATAAAGTCAGGCTTCACTAACTTTTATATAATACAAATATTGACTGACTGACCTATATGTTACTTAATCAAAGTATTTCTGTGTTATGTAAACAACACATACATGTTACAAAGTAAATCCCCAACTTTACGTCAACCTCCAAGAAAGCAAAGTTACTTTCCTCTCAAGTGTTGTGATTAGACCACAAGTGTTCCTTTTCTTTCCTCATTAAACCAATGATGGAGAAGCAAAAATGCTGAGTCTATAGACATGCGAAAAAATGTCTCAGAGAGCATGTAGCAAACACAGAATTTGTTGTGGAGACACTTACAACTTTTGGCTTAAGAGGCAAAAACCAATATCTTTTACCCTTTCTCATTTAACCAGACAAATCCCTGAGATATCAAGCAAAGGCCTTTACGTTTGGCTATTACTGGCATTTTTTAATAGCTCTGGGGATAGCTGAACAAAACGAGGGAGGACATTTCCACGTTTTAGCTTTAAATAGGCGAAAGGCAAGGAAAATGCAAGAACTAAGTCCAGCCAGCATGCCCAAGGCTGCTCAGAGCAACCTTTTGCCATGCCCCGCCCGTATCCAAAGACCTGCGGCTGTCATGCGATACCTCGGCACATCTCTCCCTCTCTTGCCCTCCCATGTATTGATTTTTAGATACGTCTATATACCCTTTCCTGACCCTCGTCCCACTTCGGAGTGAGGGACTTTGCATGACGTCATAGGCACCAATGCACCCGAAGTGCGCACTCCACAGGCATGATCCTCGTTACCCCCTCCCATTTCCCTTTAAACCCCTTCTTCGACACTCACTCCTTAGACATCGTACACAGGTGACCTACAGAAAACGCAGAACCCCCTTCCTGAACACGCATGCGTCACACACCGCATCGTACTCGCCCTCCTCCTCCTCCTCCTTCCCGACGTTGCCCTCTTCCGCAAAGCGACGCCTCCGTTGTCGCAGAGATCCATAGACTTACTAATTGGAGTAAAGTAGCGTCACTTTTGGCGCAGAAAGTTTGTTTTGTTCCTTATCTGGAAAGCTGCGTTTGGAAGTCGACACTCGTTGTGCTTATGCGGTAATGGTCGCCTCTCCAATTCAAAATACGTTGCACTGTTGAGTTTTTCGGCTGTCTCTATACTAGTATTCGCACAGCGCACTCTATGTACGTTAAATCCACGTTATTCTTGAGTTAATTTTAGGGAGGTACGAATGATCACAGGTAAAACCTAAAGGTGTTCCCAATAAGTAAATCGCTATTATTTTTGCCCACCACACATGTATTGAATTGACTTAAAACTTCAACCCTAGAGTAGTAATGCTGAGCGCATTACAATCCAAACCATATATTACGCGCCAAATTAAGACTCTTTTGATATGGAGTTTATTAACAAATAGAAGGAAAAAAAATGTTTACATGCTGGTCAAGGAAACAGACCAAGACCATGCGAGAACTGCAATTCATTGTTATTGTAAATGTGTATTACATGGAGAAGTTTTACTGGTAAACCAACTCCACTCTTAAGACCGATAAAGTTATAAACTCGCAGGATTGTTAGTTTTTATTAGCTCGTTTATTTAAAGCTTTTTAAAAAGGCCAAACGGCGAATATGGTACGCTTATTCATAGGATTAGGTTTTCTTTTACCTATGTTTGTTTGTTGAATATGTTACAATGGCTGCGGCTGTGCAAAAAACTAAGCTGAAGGCTAGAGGGAGTTCTTCCAAAACAGATTTAATATTAACATCTGCAGAGGCGCTCCCTCAGCATCTCAGACCATGAGAATGTTCTTTATTGGGGCACCTACCTTTAAACACAGCTCTCTGGAGACTTCCAGTCCAGGTATAGGTCTCAATTTTCCCCTTCACATTTCAGAGGTCGTTAGTGCTGGTCTTGTCAACATCACATGTTTATCAGTGTATGGCTTAAATTTAGTATTGATTGATTGTGTGCCATTTATAAATTTTGTTTATAAATGAATATAATTTTAATATTAACTTATCTAAATAAAAGGTAAAGGTTCTCCTCGCACATATGTGCTAGTTGTTCCTGACTCTAGGGGGCGGTGTTCATCTCTGTTTCAGAGATGAAGAGCCAGCGGTGTCCTAAGACATCTCCATGTTCATGTGGCTGTCATGACTAAACACTAAAGGTACATGGAACACTTTAATTTTTCCCACCAAAGGTGGTCCCCTATTTTCCTATTTGCATTTTTTAATGTGCTTTTGAATTGCTAAATTGGCAGAAGTTGGATCAAGTAACGGGAGCTCAACCTATTTCGCAGTAATGGAGATTCACACTCCTGAACTTCCCACCTTTAGATCAACAAGCTCAGTGTCTTAGCCAATGAGTCACCGCATCCATTTCCTTCCTTCCTTCTTTCTTTCTTTCCTTCCTTCCTTCCTTCCTTCCTTCCTCATTTATTTATTTCCTAAATAATTAAATATAATTATATTATCTACTTTTCTTATTTCATCTTGGTTTTTATGGCATGGCTTTCAATAAATAAATACAAAATTCACATTATGGCTTAACATAATTTGTGAAATCAGAGAGACCACACCTATTAATGCATTACCTATTACTGCAGAATAATAGAGATGCACACTTACAATTAGATGAAAGTTGACTAGGGGAGTTTTCACCCTGTCGTTAATATGCACTACACTCATCCTTAAGTCATCAGAATATTATATCTGCATAAATGACGCTGTGCTGATGACATTAATGGCCAAAATGAAAATGATTTGCAAATTCTAATAATAAAAGGCCAGAGTCTTAATAATGAAATAATAATAATAAAAGAGGGAAAAAAATGAAACCAAAATTAAACCTAAAAAAGATTGAACTAATGCAACAACAAGTCCTAGAGATGACAACTAACATAGTATAATGGTGAATACCTTCACTATCTTATTTGTTTCTTAACTATTATGGCTGAATTCACAAGTAGTTAAGAAATAAGTAGTTAAAATACATGCCACAGACTTAGTGCTTGATATAGCAGCCATATATGACTAGCATGACTATCTTTTGCCGCATACCTCCCAGAGATCAATAAGACTTCATAGAGTTGGCATCTTCTAAGTCCCGCCGACTAAGGCTTAAGCAATGCAGGTTGGTGGGACCATGGGGGAGGGT
The DNA here is from genome assembly GCF_031021105.1 of Erythrolamprus reginae. Classification (NCBI taxonomy): domain Eukaryota; kingdom Metazoa; phylum Chordata; class Lepidosauria; order Squamata; family Dipsadidae; genus Erythrolamprus; species Erythrolamprus reginae. The sequence continues at coordinate 95,326,147 of NC_091963.1, read as the reverse complement.
CTTCTTTATGGCTGTCCCGGCTCTGGAACCAACTTCTGCCCCATGTCCGTACTGCTCCCACCCTTCTGGCCTTTCGTAAGGCCATGAAGACCTGGCTTTGCCGGCAGGCCTGGGAACCATAAATTTACATCCTTGATGGTCAACTCTATGAATGGTGTGCCTGTGTATGACTGTGGCTGTGACTGTCTTTTTAAAAATAATCTTTTTATGGCGTTTTAGTTTTAGACAATGTTTTAACTTTAGATAAGGTTCAACTTCGTTTTTTATCCCTTTGTATCTATTTATATTGTATTTTTTATTATTGCTGTAAGCCACTCTGAGTCCTTCGGGATTGGGGGGCATAGAAGTCAAACAAATAAACAAGCAAATAAATAAATAAATAAATAAATAAATAAAGTCTTTGGAAAAGGTGTCTGTATCAACAAAGATCAAACTCTGCAAATTATATAGAATTTGGAAGCAAATGTTGGGCTTTGGAGAAGCAAAATAGAAGACATGCTGGGGAGGAATAAAAGGTGGGTTCCTCAAAGGTCGGACCGGTTCTATAGAACCAGTAATAATGTGGCGGCTTTGATCATTGGAACCGGTAGTGACCCAGACCTTCTATGCCCCTGAGCAAATTATAATTAATATAATTTAAATGAAACAAGATGGCAGCGCCTATGGTGCCATCACCATAGGCGCTGCCATCTTGCTTCATTTAAATTATATTAATTATAATTGTATTGTAATTCTGCATGGTATATCTCTTGTGGTTTGTTTAGTATTATACAGTATCTGTGACCACTGCTGTTGCTTTTTTACAATGTTTAGAGAAGCCTTGGCTATATTGGAATCGTTTTTTTTTTTTGCTTTTATTTTCATTTATAGTAGAAGTAAAACATATGCTGCATATTTAAAGAATGCTTATATTTAAAGAATATTCATATTGTTGTCAATAATTATTCTTTTGCCCATTATGGCAATTATATTTTTCTCTATGCCATGAGTTTAATCAGTTCAGAGTTTGACATTCTAGTGTCCTTTTTTTGGTATTGTATCTGTTTTCACAGTGTCCTTGAAAAAGGAACACATTTTCCAAAACACCTCGGGTCATACGAAAACTCTCTTACTGACCTTCTCAGAAGTGCTCAGCTCTCTTTGGCTGCCTTATTCAGGACAGCATAGACTCCTTGTATTAGAAAAAAGCTGCTGTGTTTTAAAATCTTAAAATACAAAAATATATAATCTTTTTTATATATGGTACTTGTTACAAGTTACCAATAATATCTAGTAATTAGGTAGAATAATCAAACCTAATGGGACAATTGCAAGAGATGACTAATGGAGATAGATAGATAAGATATGTTTCAAAGTGGAACAGAATAGTGGTTTTAAGGGGGTCTTCCACATCCTCTGGAAAGGGACAAAATAAACATCCACTTAGATTTTAGTAGTACAGTTTTCAAAAAATGTAACTGGCTGAAGACTGATTTAGGAATGAAGTTGCACTAGAAGCATAGAAACATAAAAACATAGAAGATTAACAGTAAAAAAAGACATCATGTTCCATCTAGTCTGCCCTTATACTATTTCATATATTCTATCTTAGGATGGATATACAGTATATTTACCCCAGGCATGTTTAAATTCAGTTACTGTGGATTTACCAACCACGTCTGCTGGAAGTTTGTTCCAAGCATCTACTACTCTTTCGGTAAAATAATATTTTCTCACGTTGCTTCTGTTCTTTCCCCCAACTATCCTCAGATTGTGCCCCATTGTTTTTGTGTTCACTTTCCTATTAAAAACACTTCCCTCCTGAACTTTATTTAACCCTTTAACATATTTAAATGTTTCGATCATGTCCCTCCTTTCCCTTCTGTCCAGATTGAGTTCATTAAGTCTTTCCTGATAAGTTTTATGCTTAAGACCTTCCACCATTTTTGTAGCCCGTCTTTGGACCCATTCAATTTTATTAATATCTTTTTGTAAGTGAGGTCTCCAGAACTGAACACAGTATTCCAAATGTGGTCTCACCAGCGCTCTATACAGCGGGATCACAATCTCCCTCTTCCTGCTTGTTATACCTCTAGCTATGTAGCCAAGCATTCTACTTGCTTTCCCTACCGCCTGACCGCACTGTTCACCCATTTTGAGACTGTCAGAAGTGCTATATTGAGTTCCTAGAGGTTCACTTCAAGTGGTGTATATACATAGGCTTATAAATGTGTACTGTCCATGAAGCTCATGAATGATCTCTGCGGCTCTGTTTGGAACTGACACTAAAGTGTCTGGCTCAGCCTGGTAAAAAAGAAGACAAAAACAAAGCAACCTCTATGTTAGTGTTTCCCAACCTTGGCAATTTGAAGAGATCTGGACTTCAACTCCCAGAATTCCCCAGCTAGCATTGGCTGGCTGGGGAATTCTGGGAGTTGAAGTCCAGATCTCTTCAAGATGCCAAGGTTGGGGAACACTGCTCCATGTGACAAAAGAGTGCTGGAGCTTTGGGATTCTATAATGCTGGCTGAGCTAGATAAACCACCTTGTTTTTGAAACTATAGTGAAGTCCATGTTTTCTTTAAAGTGCAGCACACTTGTGGAACTTGTTGACAGACTGCCAGGTGGTTGCCAGGAAATCGAATGTCATCTTGCCTCTTACCTTTTTCAGACCTTATCAGGTGCTTTAATGTCTTTTCAGCTTTCCTGGAATTATTCAGTGTTTAATCAGACAAATACACCCATAATGAAATATAGATGGGAGAGGGGATAAATAAGTTCAAGTAAGATACTTTGTTTTCCTTCTGAATGGCATAGCAGTGACTGGATCTTTTTATATTATTCCATTGTATCCTTCCCTTTGTTATTTTTTTATAAAGAGCTATTTTTACAAATAATATCAGGCTAGAAAACAGGAGATTGAATTTAAGTCCCACCTTAGCCTGGAAAACCAGCTTGTTGACTTTGGGCAAACCAATTTCTCTCAGGCCAACCTACCTCATAGGGTTATTTTGGGTGGAAAATAGGAGGGAGATTTCCAAAAGTTTCACAGCTGGTTTTCATGACTACGGTAGGACTTGAATTACCAACCTCTTGCTTTTTAGCCTGGTACTTTATCCATTGGACCAGATTTGTTCTCTTTATAGTAAGGATCCTGATTTTGTTCTTTGTTTTGATGTTGGCAAGTTTGAAGATGGATAGTTTTTAAATTGCTTTTTAGGTATGGGAACTGGAAATGGTCCCGGTAAAGAATTTGACAATTTCTGAATATGTATAGTTTATTCCATAAGGAATTGGGAATAAGACAGTACTTCTTTGGCAAACTATATCTGCATTATTATTTATTCCATTCAGAGGAATAGCAAATACACTGCTCAAAAAAATAAAGGGAACACTTAAACAACATAATATAAATCCAAGTAAATAAAACTTCTGTAAAATCAAACTATCCACTTAGGAAGCAACACTGATTGACAATCAATTTCACATGTCAGCACATTCAACTTTGTATAGAACAAAGTATTCAATGAGACTATTTCATTCATTCAGATCTAGGATGTATTCTTTGAGTGTTCCCTTTATTTTTTTGAACAGTACATGGCAACTCTTTCACATGTAAAAATCTGATTTCATTAGACCTGAAGTGAAAAACATGAAATTGAAGAATAACAAAATCCCATTTGTTGGAACATTGCCCACTGTCCAAAGATAATACAAAGGCAATAGGGGCATTAGATATTCATAGGATAAGGATGTCAAAAATGCTGATTTGTAGATTTTTATTTTACAGTTATGAAAATGTTCTGTGTTTCCTGACTTTGTTTCTTGAATTCTGTGCTGGCTTTGCTTTTCTGCAGAGGTTAGTATCCCCCTTTCCCCTATAGTGAAATCATTTTGACCAACATTTACAAATTGCTCTCTCCCTTGATGATTAAGGTGAGATGAAATATCTTGCAAAATCTTGGCAGGGAGGTTGAATAGAGGGTGTATAGCACAAAGGGAAGGAAGAGGAAAATCTTGGTTTCATTGTCTGAAAAGCCATTTAATTTGTGTCAGGAAAAGCCTAAGTGATCCAATAATTGCTTGGGTAATTACAGTGATGAATATATGGGTGTGGATGTAGATGTATGCTTTTAATTGAAAGTATATTGAAATCACAGAAATCTGCAGATCCCTAAGACAGGAGCATTTGTGTGTAAATTTGTGTATGTCTGTGATATTTTTGACAGTTGTCTGTTACTAAATTTCCTATTACTATCAACATTATTAATAAGAAAAGTATGTTTGTACAGGAAAAAAACATTAATATGATCACTATATTTGTTTTTTTAAAGCCACTTTATTTCCTTTGCCTGGAACTACATACATACTTCAAATTATGTAATTATAAATACTCAAAATCATTAGATTTGGTTACAGCACAACAAGCACAACAAACAGTTCTCACAGAATGGAGGATTTCTTTCCCAACATTGGTCAATTATTAGTTTCTTCATTAAATCTTAAGTCTCTCATGTAATGTATGTAGTCAGTTCTTCAACATTTTTCTCATCTCTGTACAATTACTGTATTCCCCATGTTCTTAAAAAATTAGTTTCATTATTCTATCTTAAAATATTCTGTTTACTGTAGACACCAGATAGAGGCCTTTAGTTACCAAGATAACTGAAGAAATCAGGGCTTCAAAGCTCTAGGTCACAGGTGAGGTAGGGAGTAGAACAAAAAAGTTTTCCCTTTTAAGTGGAATTAGTTTCAAAGAAATGAAAACAAAGTGAAGCCAATGAACCTTCCTCCTTTTTCTAGCTGTTGTGCAGACATAAACAAGATAGGAACAATGAAAACATTGTATTAGTGGAGACCAGGCTGAAGTGTTTTCTTTCAGCCAAATTGTCACATGTTTCAGTATGCTCAGAGAGCAATGGCCTGAAAAATCACAGCTTTAGATAAGACCTCCATGATAATAACTGATGATTAAAACTGTTACTCAAAGAATGGTTCTTTAAAAGAATAAGTGTAGTGCCTTAGCCTAAGGATGTTCTGAAGCTGTTAGTGTGAAATAAGTATATTTATTGCCATGGAAGATAAGGAATAGCAGTTAACAGATCTATACTGCAAGTTACCAGAAGTCATCTTGCTTTGAGAATCAAAAAAATATTCTAAAGAAGTTAAAACTAAAATGTGATTTTATAGCAACTTGTTCTTGAACTTTTAAGGTTATATATAATTTGTTTCCTTGATCATGCATTTTTTTTAAAAAATAGCAACAATAAGTTGTTTTATATATTTCTCTCCTTCCACCAACTCATTTTACTTCATTTATTGGACAGTGGGGAAAAAAAGGAAAAAAGGTCCAACTTGGGAAACAGTGAAGCCAGTAGATTCCTTGAAAATTTCCAGACATTATTGTAGTTAAATTTTAATTCTGAAAATATAAAATAAAAAGGATAAGCACATCAGGGTATGCAACAGGCTCAAACCAATGAAAGGCAAGTTGATGGTTCTGTAATGCTAGTGCAAGGACTTTTTCTCCTTTATTTTCAGAGCATTATAGGAGAAGAGCTATAATGACCATCATAATATAAGTAAGCAAAATACTATGTGCTTGCTTCTAGAAACAAGAAAAACAGTCTTTTGCAGCAAAGAAATGATAACCTGTTCTTCTCATTCATGTTTTACATTTTTTCAAATTTCTAATGCAATATCCTCCATACTTAACTGGAAGCTATATAAGAGTCATTTTGCTGGCCACTATGATATAAGTAAGAAGTAGGTAAGTGCTAGTTTGTTATCCAGAGTCAAAACTAGTAGAAGGATCCTAGGTCTTCTGAACATGGGAAAGCATAGATATGAATATCTATTTAGAAAAAAATTGTAACCAAAGACAAGCCACATAGAAAAACCTTCACAGTTTGGAAGCCAGGGAGTCATCAGCAGAAGATAAACAAATCTATTAAACTGGTAATAATAACGACATAGGCCAGTTTGCAGACCCTGGAATGAGTTGACATGAGTACAAGATAAGGCAGTCAAAATGTAAGAAGACTTAGTGCCTGATGACATGAACAGGAGCGATAAGTAGTTCAGTCACAACGATGAATGTTAATTCTATCCAAAGTTGAGGCTTATTGCATTCTATTGTACTGTCAAACCTCACTCTTAAGTCTAGAAAATTTAGGAAATTGGCTAGACTGTCTTCCATTTTGAGAAGTGCAAATTGCATGCTGCAACCATCATTTGCTGTTTGTGGATTTGACGTTTGGCCATTTTTCTCACCATTTAAAATTTATCAATGATTTATGTAGGGATTTGATTCTTCTCTTGCATAAAACAGATTGGGACTCCTAACAATTTTGATAAGTTAACTAATTCTGTACATGAATTGTTTCACTTCTTGTGAAGCAATCAGACATAGTAATTCTTCATGGGCACAAATTCCCATTGTGTGAAGCTTCTACAGATTTGGGAAGACTCCAACCAGATATGACTTAAAGTTGCTATTAAGGCCTACTTCATGGTGGTAAGAGTGGCAAAAGAACAGTATTTTAATTATATGTATTGTCTATTGGAGGGGGTGATTGGAGGGGGTGATTCTTTGAGAGCTGTATGCAACCAAATTTCATTTTAATGCATGCTGAAAGTGATAATAAAATTATTTTAAGTCTTCTAAGTATTATTCTGTTCTTATTGTGTCCTCAGAGTACTGCCCAGAGGCTCTGTTTTGGATCACCTGTTCCATCCTAGATCAAAAGGTATTTCAGAAAGAGGATAAGGCTTTGCAGGGAAAATCGTTGATGCAGTTAAAGATCTTTGAAATCTGATTCCCAGTATCTTAGACCAGTAATGCTCATGGTCTGTTTTGTTTCTTATCCTCTTTCTGAAATATCTTTCGTTCTTTTTTTCAGATGGGAAAGAACTCAGACCATATTTTAAAATAGTATATAATATAAATAAAGATATAAACAGATAAAGAGTGCTTTAATTCTTACTAAGAAACATGGATAATGAAATTGGAGAAAAGTTTCTTTTATGAAAAATGAAAGTTCCTGCCAAATTCAGACAGCTGATTTATGATAGTTAAATATGAACTCAGTTAAGCAACAGTATTTAGATGTTGTGAAAATTTAGCACATTGGCTTGCTGAAGTAGTTTGTTCCCTGGACATGTAACACAGTCACTATAATAATAATGGTCATTTTTCAAATGGCTAGTTTAATGTTTTGGTACAGAACTTTCATATCATATTGTGGCAAATCAGTTCCCACTTCATCATAGTTCCATGCCTGCAACCTGTCTGCTGGAGAGGTTAGATCTCTTTCTAAATAAATGTATAGCACTTTGTTATTTGCAACTTATCATTCAGGCACGTTTCATACCACACTCTTATCTGTATCTCTTCTGACTCCACCAGGTGAGGAAGAAAAAAAACCCCAAACCACCAGGGGAATGCTCCACTTTTCTTAACTAATTCCATAACTAGCTAAAATAATAAGGCTACGTAACCTCATTACTGTGACAAAACATGGCCCACATCCAGATTAACACATTTTATGTCATCATAATTTTTTGCTGGCTCAAAGTCTGGAAGATAGTTGGTTAACTGTACCCTTTGAAGTTTGTGCCATATCTTCATACTGACCTGGGGGGGTTCAGCCATTTCAACACAAGCCCAACTATAATTGTCCTAGCTAATTCATTATAGTTTGCATCAGGTTGAGGTTGATACAAACTGTAACCAATTACTGTAAATAATAGATAAGGCTGATTAGAAAGAATGAAGCAGATAGTTTGAATCTGAAGAAATGCAAAAGAGGATAGAATTTTGGGGCTTCTAGTCAAATTGATGAAAGGAAATAATTGGTTTCAAGAAGGAAGGACTCCTAAACAATTAAGGCAGCATTGTACTAAAACGATGATGGGCAAATTCTGTGGTCTGTAATTGGCTGATTGATTATATTACACATCACCAAGTCAAGTACCACTTTTAGCCTCACATAGATGGATCCTCCAGGATGACCTGTCCCCAATCTTCAAGTCTTCAACAGGGTTCCTACTTTGTCCACCTTGCTGATGGTTGTCCTTTTCTCTTTCCTTTCACCTTTCCCAACATCATAGGTTTCTCAAGAGAACTAAATCTTTGCATAACATGTCAAAAGCTCAAATTATGCTAAAATCCTGATATGAAAGAAGTTGCTTGAAAACCACTGGATATATCCCCTCCCCAGTTCACTTTTTTATACAGATAAAACTAAAGGGGTGTGAGTCTGGGTGGCTAGCATTCAGCAACCAAATTGGCTGGGACAATAGTTTCATTTCCTGCCTTCCTGTAGTAACATCCTTTGGAAATAAACACAGTGTTATCTGGCAGGAAGTTTTTACTTCCTTGCTCTTTCTGATATCCAGTATAATTTACCCTCACCCATCTATCCCCAAGTTGGTAATTCTTCAGCCTGCATAATGGGCCTTTTCCCAAGACTCACTTAATTGGATCATAGAGAATAGGAGCTAGGGGAATTAAGAATGCCATATATGTTCCAAAACTAAGTTTGTTAATGTAATCAATTAATCCAACGGATTAGTTTTCGCTCCAAACAGATTTGCTCTGTTTTGGAGTTAAAGCAATCCTTAATTTACTCTAGCAAAATTTCTCTAAGTATCCTGTTTCTGTAATCACTCTTTTCATTTGTGAATGACAAGATGGGGTGGATCAAGGCCGAAAGGGAGCAGAATGGTAGGTAGTGTATAACTTATTGAGTTGGCCAGTGGTACCACTATTAAAAAAATCATTGTTTTTTTCCTCCAGATGTAGGGAATTCGGGAAATGGAGAGATTATAGTCTCTACTCTCCTTTGTCATTCCTGCAGAAATGAAAAAAATGATTTCCGGATGATTGATAGAGAAATTTGAGATCATGTACTGTTAATGCGCAATACTGCACATTGGCCATAAAAATCAGAATATCAAATGCAAGCTGAGTGGAAATGATCTAAAAGATGCGCCACACTTTGTCAAGGATCTAGGAGTACTTATTTCAAAAGATCTAAGTCCCAGAGCTCATTGTAACAAGATTGTTAAAAAGGCATTAAGAGTTTTCAACCTTATTTTACCAAGTTTTCTCTCTGGTAGCGCTATACTTCTAACTAGGGCATACAAAACCTTTGCCAGATCTATCCTTGAATACTGCTCACCTGCCTAGAACACCACATTGTATTTCAGACAGTAATACAATGGTACCTCTATTTAAGAACTCCTCCACTTAAGAACTTTTCTAGAAAAGAACTGGGTGTTTCAGATTTTTTTGCCTCTTGTTAAGAACCATTTTCTACTTAAGAACCTGAGCCCTGAAAAATTTCCCAGGAAATTTGAGAGCGGCACAAAGGCCTGGCCAGTTTCCTGCCATTCCTCCTTAAATCCCGGCCATCTCGGGCTTTTCTGGGCTGCCAGAAGAGCCTTTCGGTGGCGCTTAAGGAGGCTTTGGCAGTCCAGAGCGAACAAAGCATTTTCCTTTCTCTAGGCACTTGGAGAGGGAATAAACCTCTGCCAGTGCCCAGAGAAAAGAAATGCTCCCTTTGCTCTCGGCAGCCCAGAGTGAGCAGAGCGGGTTTTTTTCTCTGAGTGCTTGGAGAAGGAATAAACCACTTCGCTGTGGTGACTCCTTCATGCTGCCTCCCACACACCTGGTGCGAAGTTGCCTCCCCGAGTGTCTGGGTCCAGAAAGGCAAAAGGGGGCGCTTCGCCCTGGCCAGATCAACTGGGCTGAGGAGTCCCCACAGTGAAGGAAAGGTGCCGGCTACAAAGCGAGTGAGCAAGAGGAGAGGGGAGCCCTTCAGCATGGGAAAGAAGAGGAAGCAGATAGCAGCAGCAGCAGCCGCCGCCTTTTGGTTAAAGGAGCAGGAGGTTCCCCCCCTCTCCCGCCTGGGTTTCTCTTTCTGGCACAGTGTATGGGAGGCAGCCTCACGCCGGGTGCATGGGTGGCGCTTGCTCCTTACAGCCTTAGAGTCTTTTTTTTTTAAGCCTTAAAGTTTTGGATTTTTTTTTATTACCCTCCCCTCCCCTTCTTCCTTCGGCAGCAACTGTTCTCCTCCCCTTCTTCCTCCTCCTCCTCCCACCCAAATTCTGAGCTTTTATTTCTTTCCTAATGGGTTTGCACGCATTATTTGCTTTTACATTGATTCCTATGGGAAAAATTGCTTCTACTTACAAACCTTTCTACTTAAGAACCTGGTCACCGAACAAATTAAGTTCTTAAGTAGAGGTTCCACTGTACATTAGAGAGGGTCCAGAAGTATTTTACAAGAAGAGTACTCACACTCCCCTGCTTGCAAAAAAAAAAATCTTTATACCACTGGGCTTGAAATGTTAGGTCTGGATAACAGCTACAGCGTCTCTGTTCTGACCTAAGCTTAGTACACAAGATCATCTACCTTTACATCCTACCTGTTAACAACTACTTTAACTTCAACTGCAATAACACCAGGGTTATCAGTAGATACAAAAGAAATGTAATCATCTCTAATTTTGATTGCAGAAAATATGACTTCAACAATAGAGTAGTAAATGTCTGGAACATGCTATCTGATCCTGTTCTTAGTTTCTCTAACCTCCGTACCTTTTATCTTAAACTGTCTACCGTGGACCTTACATGTTTCTTAAGAGGTCCCTAAGGGGGCGTGCATAAGTGCATCAGCATGCCTACTGTCCTACTGTCCCCAATTATATATATTCATTTTATGTCTTTATGTCTTGCTTCTTTATATCCATTTATTAGTGCCATTTTTTCATGTGTCCTGTTTCCTTGTGCTTGTTGACAAACAAACAATAAATAAATGTAGAAAAATTGACTGGGGGAGAAGATAACAAGGTCATTTGTGTTGCGTGAACAAAAATACATTGTTGTGTATTGGCTAAAAGATAGACAGTTGTCAGTCATTCTCCCCTTAAATATTTATGGAAAGTCTCATCATCCAGTTCATGATTGTCCCAAAGATGTTTGGGAACCAAAGAAAAACCAGAAAGTCCAATTGCCTCTTGAAAAAGCACTTTGGGACATTCTTCTAATATCAAAATGTATTTGATTTGTTTTGTTCTTCTTTCTGACATTTTGGTTATTTTTGGCTTAACTACTGGCCTACTCTGCAAGAAGAATTAGAGGACAAGAGAAGATAGCCCTTTCTTACTATTACAAAGATCTTTCTTCTGCCTTGTGGGATTAATTTATTAATTTCAAGGGAGAGGGGATTCTTATGAGACGACTAGTATAGAGAAGTGAAGACATTTCCATTAAATTAAACATCTTTTTTCAGTTATTGTTTACTTGATGTATGGTCTGTATGAGATGTATGATTGTTTTTTATATTAAGGGTTTTAAATTGTTTTAATTTATTGGATTTGTACTGTTTCTTGTTGTGAGCCGCTCCGAGTCTTCGGAGAGGGGCGGCATACAAATCTAATAAATAAATAAATAAACTTTGCAAACTCACTATTTTCATTGTTCAATTTAAATGCTCTATGAATCCAAAGACATTGTGTTGTTCTTCTCTTTCAGAGCTAGATTAAAATCTGATCTGATCTGGATTCAGAAGATAAACTGGACAGGAAGTCTAGCTGACTTTTCCTAGTCTTGCCCAGCCGGAGGCTAGACAGGGAAGTGCCAAAAAAAATCTGTGACAGCAATGCCAAACCTATGGCTGTGGCACATGGAGCCATATCTGAGGGCTTGCGAGGTATTGCCTTATGGCCAGGTGATTTTCAGCTTTCTTTTTTGCCATTTTCACTTTCCCCAGGCTTCCTGAAACTTGGGGATGGCAAAAATGGCCCAATAGGCCAACGGAAGTTTACATATGTGAATCACCCCCAGCCTCCTTTTTTCTTTCAGAGGCCTTCAAGAACTTCTTCGGCTTTGAACAGTTGCAGCCAGGCTTCTAAACATCTCGGGCAATTTCATCTGCAGTTGGCAATTAAAGGCCTCTGCAGCTGAAAAAGAGCTACAGATTGATCCAGAGCTCTGTTATTGGCTATAGAGCCCTTGCCAACTGCAGAAGGAATGGGCTGAGGTGTTCTTGTCCTGGTTGCAGCTATTTGAAGGTTAGCAGTACACTGTGTACTTCATTTTCGTTTTGTTTTCAAACTTCTGATTGGCCCATTGGGCCATTTTTTGCTGTCCCCAGGGTTTAGGAGGCTTTCCTGAATCCTGGGGAGAGTGAAAAACAGCCCAACAGGCTGTTTTATAGGTGGCACCTCCTGCCAGAAAGATTAGCAAAAATGTATAAAAACATGGATCCAAAATGTTGGAAATGGCAGTACCATGTGGGAACTTACTATCATATGTGGTGGATGTGGCCTAATTTTTTTTTAAAAAAGTGGATTAAAATACATAAATGGTTAGAAGAAATAATACAACAAAAGATTAATATGAAACCAGAAACCTTTTTATTAGGAATATTTGAGGATAATTTAGGGGAAAAGTATAGGTACATCACACAATATATTTTTACAGCAACAAGAATAGTCATGGCCCAATACTGGAAAAAGAACGAAATACCAAGTGATAGGATTATTATCAAAACAAACATTAGAGTGTGCGGAATTGGACAAATTGACATATGGACTAGATACAGAATTTTATGGAAGTTGGAATATGTTCTATAGTTGGATAGAGAAAAGAAAGAAAATAAGGAGAGCAGAGGAATCAGGAGAACTCTGCAGTGTGTAAAGCCATAGATAGAGATAGAGACATAAGGAATGAATAATAATAATAGTAAAGTGCTTGTATGTTGATTGCATTGCATATATAGATTGAAAGTTAATAACTGTGAAAGGATTACAGTTTTATTGATTGGAATATAACAGCAGTATAGTTTACTGTGAAAAGAAAAGATCTAGACATTGATTTTTTTCATTTTTTCATTTTTGTTTTCTTTGTTTTCATGTTTGTACGTATGTATTTACATTATGTTATGTAGGTATAAGTCTGAATCAATGTCTTCAATGTAATTTTAATATTTATATTAAATAAAAGTCATTTTTTAAAAAAAGAAAGAAAGAAAAACAGCCCAACAGGCCTATCAGAAAAACAGCCCAACAACCCAACAGGCCTTTGTGCATGTGCAGGGAAGGGGCAGGAGGGCAGCTCATGCATGGGAGTGAGAGCATTGCATTATGGGTGTGGGCACGTGCACACATGCTATCGCCTGCATGCGCACCCTTTTGGAACTTGAGCCAAGAAAGGTTCGCCATCACTGATCTATGGAGTAGGCAAGCAACTTCTGAGTTGTTTCTGAGAAAGCTGGATAGAGTCATTAGGAGTTATGCTCAATGCAGAGAAGGCTTCGCTTTTTTAATATTAGTTTATTTCAAAAGTATATCAATTGAATATATGAGGAAGCTTTACAACATACATCAAGGAAGTTGGGTCTAGAATATCTGCTTAAAGTAAATCTAAAAATCGTCCCCGGTAAAAATTATGTGATACTAGTAAGAACCTAAGTAGGAGAAAAATCAGAAAGCTTTCCTAGAAGAAAGAAGGACCTGAAAAACAATGTTGTATGCTGGGTGTAAAAGTCGGTATTATGCTACTTTCTGGTTTAATGTTTGTAAAAGTAAAAGAAATAATCACAATATTTATGTTTACTAATCCAGATTCTACATGGTTTCCCATTGCCTTTCTTAGTTCATGGTTTCAACTGAATATGCTTTGCAACAAAAAGAAAATACAAACAATAATAAATGTTTAAGGGGGTCTTTTCCAGCATGGTGTTCTCAAGATGTGCTGACAATAGCTCCCATACTGGCTGCTGGGGCTGTTGTGAGTTTTTCCAGCACATATGGAGGGCATTAAGTTTGTGACGAGGAATAAATGCTTGGAGTGTTTCTTTTCACATTGCCAGTATGCCTTGCTCATCCTAACTTGTAAAGCAAGTGTTTCTCATCAGGACAAAGCACCAGTCTGCATTTCATTACTGTGGGTTATTTTTTTCTAGGACTATTAATCTTTGAAATGACTCATTGCAACAGTAAGCTCCATTTTTCTTTGATATTTAGCACAGTTTCCCCTCCTGGACACATTTTTCCCCCTAGTGTTTTCCTGTCCATTGTATTGATATTTTTTTTTAATTAGAAGACACTCTGGTAAAGAATAGAGGTATTCTGTTCACATCATGGCTGTTTACTAATTATTACTTCTTGCATATTTAGCTAATATTTAAATGCCACCCAAATATTCAGACCAAAGGCTTATTGCCTCAGTGGCCAGTTAGATTTATTTATTTATTTATTTATTTATTTGCTTGCTTGCTTGCTTGCTTGCTTGCTTGCTTGCTTGCTTGCTTACTTACTTACTTACTTACTTACTTACTTACTTACTTACTTACTTACTTACTAACTTATTTATTTATCTATCTATTTATCTATCTATCTATTTATTTATTTATTTAATATATTTATATGCCGCCCAACTCCTGAAGGACTCCGGGCGGTTTCCAGCAGATAAGAACAAATTCTAAGATTAAAAACAATTCATTAATAAAAACCCTGTTAAATACACATACTCACATTAACATTCTTCATTCATGTCTCTGGCGAATGGTCAGAGAGCATCAACAGCCCCAGGCTTCCTGGACCAGTGTTGCCAAAGGCTGGTAAGGGGCGGAGAATACGAATCTCTAGAGGCAGTTGGTTGCATAGGATTGCAACTGCCACAGAGAAGGCTCTCCCCCAGCGGCCCGCCAGCAGACATTGTTTGGCTGATGGGACCCGGAGAAGGCCAACCCTGTGGATTCTTATTGGTCGCTGGGAGGTGTGCAACAGAAGGTGGTCCTGAAAATACCGTATATACTCGAGTATAAGCCGAGTTTTTCAGCCCAAAAAATGGGCTGAAAAACACAGCCTCGGCTTATACTCGGGTCATTGACAAAGTCACCACACGAGGGCGCCATTGCTTGAGCCAGAGCGAGGAGGCACCAGCTTTTGTCCCCTCTCGCACGCCGTAGTTCCTCTCCCTAGCTCAAGCAGAGGCAGCCATTTGTTCCAACCGAGAGGGGGGAAAAGCAATGGTGAGTAACTATTCCTTGCTCTCTCTGCATTGGTATTTTGTGGTAGTTGCTGTCCTTGCTTGGATAGGATCTAATAATGTGTTATGAGGCAGAGCTAGACAGGAATTCTTTTTCTATCTGTCTATCTTTCTATCTATCTATTTTTCTATCTAACTATTTTTCTATCTATCTATCTATCTATCTATCTATCTATCTGTATCTATTTCTATCTATCTATCTATCTATTTTTCTATCTGTCTGTCTGTCTATCTATCTTTCTATCTATATCTATCTGTATCTATCTATCTATCATCTATCTATCTATCTGTATCTATTTCTATCTATCTATTTTTCTATCTTTCTATCTATCTATTTTTCTATCTATCTATTTTTCTTTCTATCTATCTATCTATCTATCTCTATCTATTTCTATCTATCTCTATCTATCTATTCTATCTATCTATTTTTCTGTCTGTCTGTCTGTCTATCTATCTTTCTATCTATATCTATCTATCTATCTATCTATCTATCTATCTATCTATCTATCTATCTATCTATCTATCTATTTGGTTTTCTATGCTGATAACCTCACAGCAGCTAATGCTGAAGCTCTTCTTTGGATACACTTATTTGTTTGTTTGTTTGTTTGTTTGTTTATTTATTTAATTGGATTTGTATGCAATCCCTCTCCAAGGACTCAGGGTGGCTCACAGCATATATAAAAACAGAACAATAATGTAAATCCAATTAATGATGAGAAGGAATCCAGTTTTGAAGGATTTTAACTCTTAGGTTTTAGCTTTGTTCCTGATCGAGCTACTTTTTTTACTTTTTAATTTATTGTTAATATTGTTAATTTGTTTACCCTCTTTTAAATTTACAGAGCTAGTTTACTGGTTTTCTTTAAAATAAATATTCTAAAACATGTCTCAATTAATGTAATTTTATTGTTTTCCATTTTTATAAGTTACGAGTAGCCACTGCATTTTCTAACCTCGGCTTATACTCGGGTCAATACGTTTTCCCAGTTTTTGTGGCAAAAATTGGTGCCTCGGCTTATACTCGGGTCGGCTTATACTCGAGTATATACGGTAGTCTGTTCCTAAGCAATGTAGGGCTTTATGGATGATAACCAACACCTTGAATTGCGTTCAGAGACTGACTGGCAACCAATGCAGCTCGCGGAGCATTGGTGATATATGCCCTGGTACTCCCATTGGCTGCATTTTGCACCAGTTGTAGCCTCCAAACACTTTTCAAGGATAGCCCTGTGTAGAGTGCATTGCAGTAGTGGAGTTGAAGGTGATGAGGGCATAAGTGACTGTGTGAAGGGCCTTCTGGTCCAGATAGGGCCACAGCTGGTGCACAAGGTGAACCTGTGCAAAGGTCCCCCTAGCCACAGCTGAGAGATGTTGATTGAGTCTCAGCTGTGGATCCAGGGCCCAGATTGTGTGCCCTATCAGAGGGTGCTATTGTTCCCCCCATGGGAAATCAAATATGGACATTGGCATAGTCCTTTAGAAGCATTATCCACAGCCACTCAGTCTTTTCAGGGTTGAGTTTGAGTCTGTTAACTCCTGTCCAGACCCTCACAGCCTCCAGGCACCAGCACATCACATCTACTGCTTTACTGAACTGGCATGGGGTGGAGATGTAAAGTTGAGTATCATCAGCATATTGCTGATATCTCACTCCATGCCGGTGGATGATCTCACCCAGCAGTTTCATGTAGATATTAAATAGGAGAGGAGAGATGACTGTGGCACCCCACAAAGTAGGGGCCTAAGGTTCAACTTCTGTCCCCCCACTAACACCGACTGTGAATGGCCAGAGAGTTAGGAGAACCACCGTAAAATGGTGCCTCCCACTACCAACCCCTTTAACTGCTGGAGAAGGATACCGTGGTCGATGGTATTGAAAGTAGCTGAGAGGTCAGGTAGCACCAGGATAGGGGATTAATGTGACCAAAGCAGTTTCCTTGCTGTAGCCAAGCCTGAAACCTGATTGGAACTGGTCTAGATAATCTGCTTCATTCAAGTACCGCAGGAGTGCCACCACTTTTTTGACAACCTTCCTCATGAAGGACAAGTTGGAGACTGGTCGGAAGTTTTTCAAATCCGTTGGGTCCAGGGAGGGCCTTACCACAGCCTTCTCAAGGAGGTGTTGATCACATCCTGGAACCAGCCTCATGTCACCTCCTTACTGGCTGAAACCAGCCAAGAGGGACACAGATCCAGTAAGCAAATGGAGGCACTCATCGCTCCCATGGCCTTGTTTATTTCCTCAGGAGTCACAGGCTCAAATTCATCTCACACAACAGAACTAACACCTACCCCTGTCATCTCAGTCAACACTGCCTAATCGGAGTCCAGGCCTGTTCGAATCTGAGCAACTTTATCTGGCAGAAACTGGACAAATTCCTCAGCTTTACCCTGTAAAGCCTCAGCTTTAGCCTGTTCCTCGCTAAAGCTGCTCCGAGTCCTCGGAGAGGGGGGCATACAAATCTAAATAATAATAATAATAATAATAATAATAATAATAATAATAATAATAATGACCCGCTCCCTCCTTAATGTGGAGGGAGCAGGTCACCCAAAATAGGGCATCTAGGCGCGAATCTGTGGATGCAATAAGAGAGGAAAAATACATGCATTTTGCTGTCTGTATCACCACCAAGTAAGTTCTAATGTAGGCTCTTAGTAAAGTTCAGTCGGATTCGGATTTACTGGATCACCATTGTCACTCTAGACATCACTTTTGGGACTTCATCTTCTGGACCTCCTCAATCAATGGAGGAGCTCTTCTGGATCCATCGTCGCGGAGAGGTTGCAAAGGCATAAGCCCATCCAGAGCCCCCGATGATGCCTTGTTCAAGAAAGCTACCAGGGACTCAGCCCGATTGTGTGCAAGGGATTCAGGTATTTCCCCAAGCTCTTTCTGGAACCCTTCTGGACCCACCAGGCATTTGGGGCAGAACCACTTAATCAGCTCTGCCTCCCTGCAGTGGGGGAATTAGTGTCTTAAAATCCAGCCTAGCAGAGAATGATTTGACCATGACAAGGGAGAGATGTTTATTCTCCTTAACACCAGATCATTATTCCACTGTGCTGAGAGAAATACTAAGTTGAGTGTGTTTCCTCTCCTCTTGTGTCTCGGACCCTGTACTACTTGGGTCAGTTCCATATTTGCCATGGAAGCCATGAACTCCTGTGCCACATCTGAGGATTCACTGACTGATGGTACATTGTAGACCCCCAGAACCATAAGTCTGGGGAACTCCATTGCCAGCCTGGCTACCGCCTCTAGCAGCACAGGCAGAGATGTTGCAATGCAGCTGGGAGGCAGGTATGTTAGCAACAATCCCCTGAGTCCAGCCTCATAAGAAGGGATTCACAACTGACAATATTAGGAGCAGGGATCCTGCAAGGACTAGAGATGTTTCAGACTATAATTGCCACTTCTCCACCTCTTCCCTCGGGTCACGGCTGATGAAGCACCTGAAACCCAACTGGGCATATTTCTGAGAGGGGAACACCTCCCTCCTGGCCTAGCCAGGTTTCAGTTCTGCATACCAGGTCTGCCCACTCATCCAGGAATAAATCCCGGATTAGGGGAGTTTTGTTGGTAATAGACCTGGCATTCAATAACAGCAGCCTGAGACCAAGGCCCTAACATCCCTTACCACCAGCTACTTGGGTTGACTCCAGGTGGGCTGGAACAAAGGATCACTCTAAGACAGCGAGTCCTTGAGCAGCCTATTCCCTGGTTCCCGCTGTATCTCCCTCTCCCAGTCACGACCCTAATGCTCCGGCCCTCTTGTCCCCCAGAAATTGTCTCCCCAACCTCACTGCATCCCCTTCCCCTCCGACAGGCCATTCTCTCATCCATACTAGGTCAGGGGCTATGACTAGATTCTTTATTTTATTTTATTTTTATTTATTTATTTATTTTGTCCAATACACAATGAGAGTTTTAGTGGGTGTGTGTATGTACGTATGTATGTATGTATGTATGTATGTATATATATATATATATATATATATATATATATATATATATATATATATATATATGTAGATTGTTCTGAGTTCGGGTTTTGCCCTGTGTAATATTTTGCATGTTTATGCGACGTTTCGGTGAAATCACATTCACCATCATCAGGCTGAAGTTTCCAAGCTTCGTGCTGTTGTAAATATATATATATATATATATATATGTTGCAAATATATATATATATGTCACATGTTTTTTTGCTGAATTTGAAAATTAAGGGAGACTAGGATAGATCTATTTCGGCCTTATTTTGGCCTCATCAGCTAGCCATACCCACTGGGACTTGAACCTGCAACCTTTGCCTTGTAAGGCAGAGAATTATGCTCTAGGCTACAGTATCCAATCCCTTCAGCTCTGCACCAGGGAAGGGTTACATATTTTGTGTCGAATCACCTTGGTGTATCGCGAAATCACATTCACCATCATCAGGCTGAAGTTCCAATCTTCCAACACAAAGATTGGAACTTCAGCCTGATGATGGTGAATGTGATTTCGCCGAAACGTCGCATAGACATGCAAAATATTACACAGGGCAAAACCCGAACTCAGAACAATCTACATACATATACCCGTGAAAATTTACGAAAACAAATATATATATATATATATATATATATATATATATATATATATATATATATTTGTTTTCGTAAATTTTCACGGGTATATGTATGTAGATTGTTCTGAGTTCGGGTTTTGCCCTGTGTAATGTTTTGCATGTCTATGCGACGTTTCGGCGAAATCACATTCACCATCTTCAGGCTGAAGTTCCAATCTTTGTGTTGTTGTAAATGGAATGTTAGCAACTGACATTTCTTCCTAGTATGTAGTGTGGGGGTGGAGATTTGTTTTGAATGTAGCAAATAGATTGGGTGATTATGTTTCAGTGATCTGATTGGTTGGTGTAATCATAGTTATTAGAAGGAATGACATGGAGATTTTTATGAAGTGTTTTGTTTAAGGCTGATTTCCAAATATAAAATTCTAGAATCATAATTATTAGAAGGATTGACATGCTGATTATTATGAAGTGTTTATTTTGTTTAAGGCTGGTTTCCAAATCTCTGGCAGGCGGGAGGTATCATCTCTTTTATTTATACAAAGGGGTCTCCTCTCAATTTCTATAGCTTCTAGAGAAATTCTTCTATATAAATTCTCTGTTTTGTGGAGTAATTTAGTTTTTTCAAAGTCAATTTCGTGCCCTGTTTTTTTAAACAATGTGTTTTAAACAAAACACTTCATAAAAATCTCCATGTCATTCCTTCTAATAACTATGATTACACCAACCAATCAGATCACTGAAACATAATCACCCAATCTATTTGCTACATTCAAAACAAATCTCCACCCCCACACTACATACTAGGAAGAAATGTCAGTTGCTAACATTCCATTTACAACAACACAAAGATTGGAACTTCCGCCTGAAGATGGTGAATGTGATTTCACCGAAACGTCGCATAGACATGCAAAACATTACACAGGGCAAAACCTGAACTCAGAACAATCTACATATATATATATATATATCAAGGATCGACAAACCCAGGCGCCTGGTCGCCAGTGGCGCCTAGAAAATGTTGTCTGGCGCCTAGAAGAGACATGGCCAGGTGTGCCGCGAGGTGGCTCCTGCAAGTGGGAGCTCCAGGGCTGAGGCTTCAGCCCTGGAGCTCCCACTTGCAGAAGCCGCCCCCCGGCTATTGCCCGCCGCCGCCGCTACCCGCGCACCCCAAAATACCTCCCCTGCGTGCCCTTTTCCATGGGCGCGCAGTCCCCATTCCCCTGCCTGCCTGGGGGGGGGGGCGGGGGCGGGGAGGCGCCGGCAGTAGAAGGCGCAGCCCCCGCCCGCCCGATCCGCTCCCTCTCCTCCTCTTCCGCTGAAAGAAACGCGCGGAAGCTGCCTGCTTGAGCCTCGCGTTGCTCCACCCCGCTTCTTCCTGCTTGTCATCCTCCGTTGCCAGGAAAGCCGGGTTTGTTTTCCGTGAAAGCAGCGCGCCTTTTAACACGCTGCTTTCCTGCACCAGCGACGTTTGGCTGCCGGGGGGGCGGGGAGGAGAAAATCCTCCCCCCCCCAGGAGCAGCAAAAGCCTAAGCGGCGGGGTGCACCGTTTGCCTTCCGGCTCAGTCGCAGAGGCTTTTGCTGCTTGTGGAGGGGGGGGGGTTGGCGGTGCCGATGCCAAATGCTTTCCCTCCGCGGTGGGGGGTGCAGGGCAGGCGCAGTCAGCCCCAGGAGACAAAGATGGAATGAGAGAAAGGAAAGAGAGAGAAAGGGAGGGAGAGAAAGAAAAAGTGAGAGATAGAAAGGATAGAGAGAAAGGGAATGAGAGAAAGGAAAGAGAGAGAAAGAGAGGGGGAGAAGGAAAGAGTGAGAGATAGAAAGGATAGAGAGAAAGAGGGAATGGAAAGAGAGAGAAAGGGAGGGAGAGAAGGAAAGAGTGAGAGATAGAAAGGATAGAGAGAAAGAGGGAATGAGAGAAAGGAAAGAGAGAGAGAGAGAAAATAAGAGAGAGAGAGCAACAGAGAGAGAAAGAACAAGAGAGAGAAAGCATGAGAGAGAGAAAGAACAAGAGAGAGAGAGAAAATAAGAGAACAAGAGAGAGAAAAAGATAGCAAGAGAGAGAGAAAGCAAGACAGATAGGGAGAGGAAAGGAGAGTGAGAGAAATGAGAACAAAAAGGGGAGAAAAAAGGAGAAATGAGAAAATGATTGAGGCAGAGAATGAGAGGAGAGTGAAACAAAAGAGAGAGAGAGGTGATTCTTGAAGCATATGGTAAAAAGCACCCAAATAATAAGAAAACCCCCCCAGCCCACACCTGTTTTTGAAAAGGATAAAAGAGAAAAAAACCCCAGCCCTCAACTGGTTTTGGAAATGGTTGGAGTGTGTATACATACACACACATAAGGGGGGGGAGAGAGACAGGGATGGAAAAAGAGGAGAAGTGAGAGGGAGAAGGAATGAGGGAAAAAGGGAGGAAGAGAGAGAAATGAGAAACACGAGAGAGAAAAGGGGGAAAGACAGGAGAAGTACCCAGAAATGAGACAGTGGTATAAATTTCAGGAGGGATGAGTGATGATTGACTGTATTTATAAGGGGATGTTACATGGGATTGTATATATGAGGGGGTTATTTATGTATGTATGTATGTATGTATGTATGTATGTATGTATGTATGTATGTATGTATTTATTTATTATTTATTTATTTATTAGATTTGTGTCATTTTGGTTGGTGGTGTGCCCCAGGATTTTGTAAATGTAAAAAATGTGCCGCGGCTCAAAAAAGGTTGAAAATCACTGGTATACAGTATATTTTTCCCGCCTTGTGTTTACGCCCAGAAATGGTACATCTTGGCTTCCGTAGCTCCGCCCATCAACCTCGGAGCGAGCTGCTTTCCCAGCGTCCCCTGCGCTTGCGTGCGTCTCTCCCTCCCCCCCTTGCCTCCATTCCGCCTCCTACTCGAACCCCTTCACTCCCCCCCACCGCACACAGACGCTCCGATCTTGGCCGCTCACCCGCCTTCGGAGAGAAGCGGACGCCCCTCCCCTACCGGCGTGAGGTTTTGTTCATTCCTCCTCCGGCCGCGTGCGCGGTGACTTCCGACCAGTAACCCCTCCTCCCCCCTCCCCCCCTCACCCGCGTCCCCGGCCCGGTCTCCCTTTCCTTCTTCTCTGTTTCGGTTTCTGACTAACGGTCTCCCCTCGGATCCCGACGGGAGTACAGCAGAGCCGGCTCGGCGGAGCCAGGCCTGCGCCGGGGGGGAGGGGGTGAAAGCGATGTCAGGTGGAGACTCGGCAAAAAACCAAGTTTGCTTAAAAAAAATTCTGGCTCCTAAATTTTTTGGCTGGCTCCTAGATTCTGAACAACTTTGTCGACCCCTGAATATATATATATATATATATATATATATGTTTTTCTTATGTCGGATCACCCTGGTATATTTAAGGAACGTCACAGCTCCTTTTTGCCTCTAGGCCCAACCCAGGACCACTACAAGGCAGTTAATATATTTATAGCCGACAACTATATTCTGTATGTGTTAAAATGTTTTCAGCTGGAATTTTAAAATTAAGGGGGACTAGGGTGGTCCCATTTCGTCCTTATTAGGCCTCATCAGCTAGCCACACCCCTTTCTTTTACTGGGATTCGATCTGGTGAACTCTGCATTGTAAAGCAGAGAACTAGCAGTTAGAGCTATTCGATCTGAATCCTTCCAGCTCTGTACCAGGGAGGGGCTATATGTTTTTCTTATGTCGGATCACCCTGGTATATTTAAGGAACGTCACAGCTCCTTTTTGCCTCTAGGCCCAACCCAGGACCACTACAAGGCAGTTAATATATTTATAGCCGACAACTATATTCTGTATGTGTTAAAATGTTTTCAGCTGGAATTTTAAAATTAAGGGAGACTAGGATGGTCCCATTTCGGCCTTATTAGGCCTCATCAGCTAGCCACACCCCTTTCTTTTACTGGGATTCGATCTGGTGAACTCTGCATTGTAAAGCAGAGAACTAGCAGTTAGAGCTATTCGATCTGAATCCTTCCAGCTCTGTACCAGGGAGGGGCTATATGTTTTTCTTATGTCGGATCACCCTGGTATATTTAAGGAACGTCACAGCTCCTTTTTGCCTCTAGGCCCAACCCAGGACCACTACAAGGCAGTTAATATATTTATAGCCGACAACTATATTCTGTATGTGTTAAAATGTTTTCAGCTGGAATTTTAAAATTAAGGGAGACTAGGATGGTCCCATTTCGGCCTTATTAGGCCTCATCAGCTAGCCACACCCCTTTCTTTTACTGGGATTCGATCTGGTGAACTCTGCATTGTAAAGCAGAGAACTAGCAGTTAGAGCTATTCGATCTGAATCCTTCCAGCTCTGTACCAGGGAGGGGCTATATGTTTTTCTTATGTCGGATCACCCTGGTATATTTAAGGAACGTCACAGCTCCTTTTTGCCTCTAGGCCCAACCCAGGACCACTACAAGGCAGTTAATATATTTATAGCCGACAACTATATTCTGTATGTGTTAAAATGTTTTCAGCTGGAATTTTAAAATTAAGGGAGACTAGGATGGTCCCATTTCGGCCTTATTAGGCCTCATCAGCTAGCCACACCCCTTTCTTTTACTGGGATTCGATCTGGTGAACTCTGCATTGTAAAGCAGAGAACTAGCAGTTAGAGCTATTCGATCTGAATCCTTCCAGCTCTGTACCAGGGAGGGGCTATATGTTTTTCTTATGTCGGATCACCCTGGTATATTTAAGGAACGTCACAGCTCCTTTTTGCCTCTAGGCCCAACCCAGGACCACTACAAGGCAGTTAATATATTTATAGCCGACAACTATATTCTGTATGTGTTAAAATGTTTTCAGCTGGAATTTTAAAATTAAGGGAGACTAGGATGGTCCCATTTCGGCCTTATTAGGCCTCATCAGCTAGCCACACCCCTTTCTTTTACTGGGATTCGATCTGGTGAACTCTGCATTGTAAAGCAGAGAACTAGCAGTTAGAGCTATTCGATCTGAATCCTTCCAGCTCTGTACCAGGGAGGGGCTATATGTTTTTCTTATGTCGGATCACCCTGGTATATTTAAGGAACGTCACAGCTCCTTTTTGCCTCTAGGCCCAACCCAGGACCACTACAAGGCAGTTAATATATTTATAGCCGACAACTATATTCTGTATGTGTTAAAATGTTTTCAGCTGGAATTTTAAAATTAAGGGAGACTAGGATGGTCCCATTTCGGCCTTATTAGGCCTCATCAGCTAGCCACACCCCTTTCTTTTACTGGGATTCGATCTGGTGAACTCTGCATTGTAAAGCAGAGAACTAGCAGTTAGAGCTATTCGATCTGAATCCTTCCAGCTCTGTACCAGGGAGGGGCTATATGTTTTTCTTATGTCGGATCACCCTGGTATATTTAAGGAACGTCACAGCTCCTTTTTGCCTCTAGGCCCAACCCAGGACCACTACAAGGCAGTTAATATATTTATAGCCGACAACTATATTCTGTATGTGTTAAAATGTTTTCAGCTGGAATTTTAAAATTAAGGGAGACTAGGATGGTCCCATTTCGGCCTTATTAGGCCTCATCAGCTAGCCTCATCAGATGAGGCCTAATAAGGCCGAAATGGGACCATCCTAGTCTCCCTTAATTTTAAAATTCCAGCTGAAAACATTTTAACACATACAGAATATAGTTGTCGGCTATAAATATATTAACTGCCTTGTAGTGGTCCTGGGTTGGGCCTAGAGGCAAAAAGGAGCTGTGACGTTCCTTAAATATACCAGGGTGATCCGACATAAGAAAAACATATAGCCCCTCCCTGGTACAGAGCTGGAAGGATTCAGATCGAATAGCTCTAACTGCTAGTTCTCTGCTTTACAATGCAGAGTTCACCAGATCGAATCCCAGTAAAAGAAAGGGGTGTGGCTAGCTGATGAGGCCTAATAAGGCCGAAATGGGACCATCCTAGTCTCCCTTAATTTTAAAATTCCAGCTGAAAACATTTTAACACATACAGAATATAGTTGTCGGCTATAAATATATTAACTGCCTTGTAGTGGTCCTGGGTTGGGCCTAGAGGCAAAAAGGAGCTGTGACGTTCCTTAAATATACCAGGGTGATCCGACATAAGAAAAACATATAGCCCCTCCCTGGTACAGAGCTGGAAGGATTCAGATCGAATAGCTCTAACTGCTAGTTCTCTGCTTTACAATGCAGAGTTCACCAGATCGAATCCCAGTAAAAGAAAGGGGTGTGGCTAGCTGATGAGGCCTAATAAGGCCGAAATGGGACCATCCTAGTCTCCCTTAATTTTAAAATTCCAGCTGAAAACATTTTAACACATATATATATATATATATATATGCACACATAGTAAATTACATGATGAAGGTTATAGAGGAGATACTCATAGTAAAATATATCTATGAAAGAATAGAAAAGAAGATATAATAATAGAACATATCAATGAAAGAATAGAAGAGATATAGGAGATATAGGAGAGCAATAGGACATTTGCTTCTGTCTATACATTCAGCATAAGGCTTCCAGCCTTCACCCTTGGCCTGTTCATCCATGCCATCTGTCACTCCATCAATTATACACACATTCACTCCCCCCTCACTATAGAATAATTATATAAAAACAACTGATAGGTATATATATAATATATACAAAAGATTATATTTTAAAAAATCTTCTCAGTGTTCAAAGAATCAATGATAAACCCAGGTTTGTTGGCTGTTTTCCAGATCTCTATTTCAGTGGCATTGATAGGGAAGGGGAAAGTTCTTCCTGAGTCAAAGGTTTCCTTTAGCAATAGATTCATTTGACTGATAGTAATTCTAGAGTCTTGTTCAGAGCCCAAATAGTCTATTATTAGGGCCCAGGTCCAGTTTCTAAAAGATATAAGTTCAAATAAAGTGGCAATGAGCAATCTCATAGAGGAAGGGGTTAAATTCACGGGCTCCTGTAGTTCTCAAGCTGAGCCCAGAGTTGTTACAATAACAAAACCAACCATAATAATAATAATTATTATTTATTAGATTTGTATGCCGCCCCTCTCCTGGTAGTTCCGGTCATCGTAATCAAATGGCAATGGTCCAGCGGTGGGACTTCACCTCTAGTCCCAGGCATGGGTGCAAGGGGCTCTTCCCAAAGATGGCAAGTGGCAAGGGTATCTATATTCCCCTCCCCATACAGGGAGCCTTCTCGTTTTTCTTTTCATTACTCTGCATGAACGCTTTCAAACCATTGGTTAGCATCTCAACAGTCACTCCCAGTCCTCCGCAAGTAAACCGCTGTCTCTAATTACCATTTGTGATTATTGGTCCCACAGAAATGGGCCGTGAGTAAGCCACAATGGCCTTGATGTCTGAGGGTTGTCCCTGACGTCCCTGGGGTCTCGTTGCAAAGTCTTTTGGTGCAGCCACCTGGTTCTGTCTTCGTTCACTGTCTTTTGCTGTTCATTTCAGCTCCAAACATTGTTCTCGATGCATATGAAACACCCAGAAGTTGGTCATAACTATAAAATCTCCGGCCCATTTAAGTTCCCAAACAATGTGATCCCAACATAGCATGGCCCTGATATTGAGCCAAAGTGGTGCAGTGGATAGAGTGCAGTACTGCAGGCCATTAAAGCTGACTGCTAGATCTGCAGGTCAGTGGTTCAAATCTCATCACCGGCTCAAGGTTGACTCAGCCTTCCATCCTTCCAAGGTGGGCAAAATGAGGACGTGGATTGTGGGGGCAATATGCTGGCTTTGTTAAAAAGTGCTATTGCTCACATGTTTTAAGTCGCCATGAGTCTAACGAGAAGGGCGGCATAAAAAAAAAAATCAACCAACCAACCAACCAACCAACCAACCAAACAAACAAACAAACAAACAAATAATGGAATTGACACAGAACCATCGAGTTTAATATCTATTTATTAGTAAGCTTATGCTTCATAAATCTTAATTCCTATTTAAACTCAAAGTGCATTTAAAAATATTTCATTTCAAAAGCCCTGCTCCATAATATAAATTGTATTTTAATCACGTTTTAATTGTACCTTATTGTTTTAGAATGTGATAACTGCTTTGCCGTTGCCTAGTTTGTATGGCATCTTTATTTTATATTTCCTTTGATTTGATTGCATAATTTAACTCAAATTGTATTGTAAAACTCATTTTATGGAGTTATTGACTGGTTAAAAAGGAAAATAATGTTTTAATTATACTATTTGTATCTTTTTAAAATTCATTAAAATTATATATTCTTCTGTTCCATGTTCTTTTATTCTTTTGTCTCATCTTCTCTTATTTTTATGCAGGCAAACCTTAAGCAAATAGTAACTACTTAAGTAGTCCAGCTTTTATACCTTAGCTTTCTATTTTCCGGTACAATGAAACAGATGCGATTTTCATAGTCAGTTTTACAGGTACATGAGAAAAGCTTCTGTGAAAATTGCATTACTTTTGTCAATCAGGTGTCTCTTGGGCAACAGTGTTGTCAGTAGCAAATCCTTTCAATCTCCCAGCTAATCCTTTGTAGATGCTTCTGACATGAATACAGATGATTATTTTTATCATTATGTTTATGTTTGTAGTAAATAGCTAATTGCTTTGATTCACCCAACCAATAGTTAAATATTAATTTTAAACTGAAGATTTCTGTTCAAGATTGTAATAATAAAATTTGCAGTATTTTAAAAAATCATTTGAAATTTGGTGTTCAATCAGGGGTTAGAAAAGAGGGACTAGGTAGGTGAAAAACCCCTCTTTGCTGTTGGAAACCCTTGTATTTTCTTGCCTCACTACCTGTAATCAGGATGTAAGGGAAAGAAAATAAACTCCAGAAATTACCTTTTTGAGACCTTATTCTTATTTTAAGAGGAACAGATTTCCTTTTATTTTTTAAAATCTATTTTATTACAGCAAAACAAATATACAGAATAACTTTAGGAAGATAACACAAGCAAAACCTAATTCATATACTGATAAACACAATTACTAAATCTATTATTAAAATCGTTGACTATTGCAATGCGCTCTACATGGGGCTAGACTTGAAGAGCATTTGGAGACTTCAGCTGGTGCAAAATTCAGCAGCATGTGCAATTATGGGTGTACCTAGATACACCCATATTACTCCATCTTTACGTGAGTTGCTTTGGTTGCCAGTCGGTCTCCGAACGCAATTCAAGGTGTTGATTATTACCTTTAAAGCCCTAAATGGCTCAGGGCCAGACTATCTACGGACCGCCTCTTCGCTCATACCTTGCTGCAGCCAGTAAGGGCTCACAGAGTCGGCCTTCTCCAGGTCCTGCCTGCCAAACAATGTTGGTTGATGGGACATCGGGGAAGAGCCTTCTCTGTGGCAGCTCCGACTCTGTGGAATCAACTGCCCCCACAGATTCACATTATCTCCTCCTCCTCTTTCGGAAAGCTGTCAAAACCTGGCTTTTCTGGCAGGCCTGGAATTAAGACTAATTGTTAGTATGCATTGTTTTTTATTAATGTTTTCGTACTGTTTTTTACTTGTATATATAACTGTTGTTAGCCACTTAGAGTCCAGTTCGGAGTGAGTGGCATATAAATGCAATAAATAAATAAATAAATCCTGATTCATGTGGTCATATTCCCCGAATCATGCTAAATATTAAGCAAATAACTAGGAGTACATGCACTACATATGCATCACGTAACTACCATATCCTATTGATTTCATCCTAAATATGGCAATAACAGGATACATCCACTGAATTGTATCTTGGATAATAAGGTGATTGCAATTATTAAACGTTCTCTGAAATGTCCAAATTACATGAGGCATTTTTGTTATGTTAACTTCATTTCAAAATGGCTAATTTAATGTTATTTAAAACAGTCCATTCTTGGTTTAGAAGGACAGGGTATTTGTTCACCATAGTAATTGAATAAATAACTATTATGAGTTTTATTAACTTTCTCCCAGTTCCTGGAAAAGAGGGTAACTGACTTAGGAGCCACTGTTAATGCCTCCCAATTACCCTTAAATATATGAAACAGCAACAGTAGTTGGAACAATTACTCTAATTTTTATAAATTAATTTGCATTTAAGATATGAATTAAATATTATTGCATGTTTTTTTTCTGTTTCAATGCAGATAGTCTTCGACTTAGGAATATTTGCTTAGCAATTCTTCCAAGTTACAGTGGCACTGAAGAAAGTGATTTATGGCTGGCCCTTAGTTTTGGCTGCTATATATCCAGAAGAGCAGCACAGTCCTGGGAGCAGAAGCTGACAAATGCACCTCCCCACAGTGTCTCCTTAAATCCTAATCCCCAGGTGAGCCTAGTGATGAGGAGCGGGGCACCCTCCTCCCAAATCACAGGGTCACCTTGCACTGATCACCCCTACTCTTCATTCTCCCTGCTCGGGGATCAGGTGGGGGAGGCAGTTGTGGTTCTCTGGAGCTCTGTCACTTCTATGTTCCCTGTGACTTTGGGGAAGACTTTTTTAGGTTTCCAAATTACTTTAGTGATTCAAAGATCCCAGTTCCAGAAATTTCTGAGAACTGATTCTTCTGGGTTTAAGGGAGGAAAGGGGCATAAGATCTGGGGAACAGGTTTCCTTCTAAAGACTTTGAACATGGGCTAGAACAATGTTTTCCAACCTTGGCAATTTGAAGAATCAACTCCCAGAATTCCCCAGCCAGATATAAACAGGACTAAAAAGAAAAGTAGGGGATGCATGCTCAAGTGCGGGACTGGATAGTTTATCCAAGATTTTATTTTCAATTTCTGCGGTTGACTCTGCACCAAATAAATTGTTTCCTTCTTTATTCTGCTGATACTGTTGTAACAGCAGTATAACTCAACAATACATTTTATTATTTTTTGTTAGCAAAAACGTGTAGTTTATTTACTTTGGATTTTGTTATCTACTTACAAAATGTTTGCATGCTGTGCAACAGGGCAAGGGGAAGGAGAGAAAAATATTTATTTGGGGTTTTGCTATCCTAGAGTAAAGAAAGTCAGGGAAAGAAAAGTCCTTCTGTTTTGATACTTAACTCTGTTTATTATGCAAACCAAGGGGGTTGGACAGGGAGAAAATCCCTTCATTGTTTTAACAGTTTAGAACAAAGAGTCTGTATGAAGAGCTGGATTCATATATTATTCTCATTATCAAATTTGATTTTAAAAAATATAAACATTTCTTCTTCTCCTTCTCCTTCTCCTCCTCTTCTTCTTTATCATCATCATCATCATCATCATCATCATCATCATCATCATTGCTTAAAATATTACAAATAATACCATTTAAAAGAAATTTATTTATCTCACTTTCATGGAAAGTCCTAGAAATTAACTGCTCCTCCCCTCCCTCCCTTCTTGGACTCCTTGACTCCATGATAGAGTTGGTAGAATTTCCCAGATTGATGGTTCTGGGAAACTTTAATATGCCTTGTTTGGGTGTAGACTTTGAGGTGGCCCAGGAATTCATGGCCACCATGCCAGCCATAGACCTGATCCAGCTTATTAGGGACTCAACTCAACTAACGGGGATCACCCATTAGATTTGCTTTCTGTCTCAAAGTATTGGCAACATTATCTGGGTTGGGAGATATTAATATCAGTCTCTAATTATGGATTGATCATTTCCTGGAGGGAGGCTGAGCTATTCAACTGCCCTGCCTTAAACAACTGATTTACTTAGTAGGGTTTCAGTGGAAATTGACGTTCTTCCTGAGGTTCTGATACAAAATTAGGCAGAGATCATTCTTCCAGGGTATAAAATTTTTATTTTCTCCACCATAAAATAAAACAATATATAGTTATAAACACAACAAGGATGCTTAAAATCAATCATATATAAACTTTTCTTCTTACTCACTCAAAGGAGGCTCTTATCTCTCCTCATCTAAAAATTTCTATTAATTTTATACAACATTGTCAATTCTTAAAAATCTAAATAAAGATTCTTCCTCTCAGTATGCTACCGTCTAAAAAACTGCACCTAACTCTGAGCTTTGTCTCTATAGTAGGTTTGCTGAGTGGTTTGTGGTTTCAGTTCTATTAAATTATCGTATTTGGATAGCTTAGAGGCAACTGCAATTAAGTATTCCCAGTAAAGTACCTGCTTAAGACTCTGAAGTAAGGTAAGGGGCACGCATAAGTGCACCTTTGTGCCTACCGTTCCTGTCATGATGTGTTTTTATCTTTTCTATCTCTACTTTATCCTTATATTATGTTAAATACAATACAATACTATATTTGTATGACAAATAAAAATAAATGAAATAAAATAAAAATAAAATTTTATACAACATTGTCAATTCTTAAAAATCTAAATAAAAATTCTTCCTCTCCATCTTACTATAAAAAGTTACATTACATCAATGCAAAGAATAATAAAATCTCTTTTATCTAAATTTTAATATTGTATCATATAGCTAATAAGTAATTCTCTCTATACAGTGTTCCCTCGATTTTCACGGGTTCAAACTTCGCGAAATGTCTATACCACGGTTTTTCAAAAATATTAATTAAAAAATACTTTGCGGGTTTTGTCCCTATATCACGGTTTTTCCCGCCCGATGACGTCATATGTCATCGCCAAACTTTCGTCCGCCTTTAATAAATATTTTTTTTAATAAACTTTAATAAATAAACATGGTGAGTAATAATCTAAATGGTTGCTAAGGGAATGGAAAATTGCAATTTAGGGGTTTAAAGTGTTAGGGGAAGGCTTGTGATACTGTTCGTAGTCAAAAATAGTGTATTTACTTCTGTATCTCTACTTCACGGAAATTCGATTTTCGCGGGCGGTCTCGGAACGCATCCCCCGTGAAAATCGAGGGAACACTGTATATAAATCTTTAGTAAAAGAAATTATTCATAATATATCACCTACTTCATAAGATAATGTTCTATATGTCTAAAGTCTAAACAATAAGTAAATTTTCAGTTATATCATTATATAGTGCTACCACCATTTCTCATCTTTGCCAAATTAGACTGAGATCATTCCCCTCTGCTATTCAATATCTACATGAAACTGTTGGGTGAGATCATCTAGAGGCATGGGGTGAGGTATCATCAGTATGCAGATGATACCCAGTTGTACATCTCCACCCCATGTCCAGTCAACGAAGCAGTGGAAGTGATGTGCCGGTGCCTGGAGGCTGTTGGGGTCTGGATGGGTGTCAACAGACTCAAACACGGATAAGACGGAGTGGCTGTGGCTTCTGCCTCCCAAGGACAATTCCATCTGTCCGTCCATAACCCTGGGAGGGGGGTTTGACCCCCTCAGAGAGGGTCCACAACTTGGGCGTGCTCCTCGATCCACAGCTCACATTAGAGAACCATCTTTCAGCTGTGGCGAGGGGGACGTTTGCCCAGGTTCGCCTGGTGCACCTGTTGCGGCCCTATCTGGACCGGGACTCACTGCTCACGGTCACTCATGCCCTCATCCCCTCAAGATTCGACTACTGTAATGCTCTCTACATGGGGCTACCTTTGAAAAGTGTTCAGAAACTTCAGATCGTGCAGAATGCAGCTGTGAGAGCAATCATGGGCTTCCCAGGTATGCCCATGTCACTCCAACACTCCGCAGTCTGCATTGGTTGCTGATCAATTTCCGGTCACAATTCAAAGTATTGGTTATGACCTATAAAGCCCTTCATGGCATTGGACCAGAATATCTCCAGGACCGACTTCTGCCGCACGAATCCCAGCGACCGATTAGGTCCCACAGAGTTGGCCTTCTCCGGGTCCCGTTGACTAAACAATGTCGTCTGGCAGGTCCCAGGGGAAGAGCTTTCTCTGTGGCAGCCCCGACTCTCTGGAACCAGCTCCCCCCGGAGATTAGAACTGCCCCCACCCTCCTTGCCTTCTGTAAACTCCTTAAAACCCACCTCTGCTGTCAGGCATGGGGGAATTGAGGAATTCCCCCTCCCTCCCCCGGGCCTATATAATTTATGTATGGTGTGTCTGTGTGTATGTCTGGTTTAATAATGGGGTTTTTAAATGTTTTTTAAATTTGTTAGATTTGTTATGAATTGTCTTATTGTATGCTGTGAGTCGCCCCGAGTCTACGGAGAGGGGCAGCATACAAATCTAATAAATAATAATTAATAATAATAATAATATGCTTGAGTGAGATGCTCCTGTGCAAACTGTCTGCATTTATGGATCTCTAGGAATCCCTGATTATGGAAGAGCCCTGCAATATGAGATTATGTAAGAGATGCATAAAGTGATGCTGGAGAAAGGTGGAGGATGAACCTGGCTAATTTTTACAGGTAAGAAACTTTATTAGGATTTACCTTGGGACAATAAGTGTGGGGAATGTACTGACCTCCCACTCTTATTTTTATTTATTCATTTATTTTAGATAATTTATATAGCCGCCTAGTTGCTCGCAGTGATTCTAGGTGGCTTATGGATACTAAAACACAATGTAGAAAAAATAACAAAGCAACAATTCGCACATATAATTAGAAATAATTATACACTTATAATAATAATTATTGCATCTGCAGATAGCTGGCCAGATTAGAGATGCTAACCAGGTCCATTCTGGGTAAGGAGAGGCTGGGAAAGTCCTTGGAGAGTTGCTGGAGGACTATTTTATGCATCAGTTGGATAAAGTTGCTTGGCTTTTTTCTGAATTGGACTTCGGCTGGGCAGATCCTGTTGAAATGACTGAAGCATGCCTTTGCTTGGCTAACTTTCCTGGATTTCTTGGTGGCTTTCAATATCGCCAACTATGGTATTTTCTGTTTTTCACCCCAGGTTTTCAGGTGGGCATCGTTTTGCAGTGGTTTTCCTCCTTCCTTTATGGCTCCAGCTAGTGTTGCTATGAGAGGAGATGTCTTTTCCTAAACCTCTCTTATATGGAATGCTTCAGGTTTTGGATGATCCACTTCTTCTGTTGAATAGAATGGAATGGAATAGAATAGAATAGAATAGAATTCTTAATATCGGTATGAAGCTGCCCACTGAAATAATTAGGCAGTAAGTGGTGCGGTATCCTCAGTATGGGGATGATTCTCAGCTGTTCATCTCTATCCCATGCTGAGCAAGTGATAGTGATTCCACTTAGTTGCTTACCCAGTGCCTGAATGGAACACCTAACATTAAAAATGTCATTAAAAAAGCACGACAAAGAATGTTCTTTTTGTGCCAACTCAAGAAGCTCAAACTACCCAAGGAGCTGTGATACGGTTTTACAGAGGAATCATTGAGTCTGTCATCTGCATCTCTGTAACTGTCTGGTTTGGTTGTGCAACCCAACAAGACTGACACAGACTTCAGAAGGTAATCAGAACTGCAGAAAAAGCAATGGCTGCCAACCTGCCTTCCATTGACGACCTGTATACTGCACGAGTCAAAAAGAGGGCGTGGAAAATATTTACTGACCCCTCACATCCTGGACACAAATTGTTTCAACTCCTACCCTCAAAATGTCGCTACAGAGCACTGCACAGCAAGACAACAAGACACAAGAACAGTTTTTTTCCGAACGCCATCACTCTACTAAACAAATAATTTCCTCAACACTGTCAGACTTTCTACTAAATCTGCACTTCTATTCTAATAGTTTTTCTCATCATTCCTATCACCCTTTTCCTCCCATGTTGACTGTATGACTGTAACTTGTTCCTTATATCCTAAGATTTTTTATTAATATTGTTTCTTCATTGCTTATTTGAATCCTATGACAATCATTATGATTCTTGACAAATGTATCTTTTTCTTTTATGTACACTGAGAGCATATGCACCAAGACAAATTCCTTTTGTGTCCAATCACACTTGGCCAAGAATTCTATTAAAGTACAGAGGTGGGATTCAACTAATTTAACAACTGATTCTTCTTAATGACCTGGTGGGCATGGCTAGGGGGTTCATGTGACTGAGTGGACACGGCCAACTCAATGTCACTCATGAGAGGTGGGGTGGTGTATACTGCACGAGTCAAAAAGAGGGCTGTGAAAATATTTACTGACTCTTTGTATCCTGGACATAAACTATTTTAACACTTACCCCCTAAACATCACTATAGAGCATCACACACACCAAGACAACTACACACAAGAACAGTTTTTTTCCAAATGCCATCATTCTGCTAAACAAATAATTCACTCAATACCGTCAAAATATTGGATAAGTCTGCACTACTATTACTGTTCTGCTTTGGACCTACTTAGATTGGAACAAAGGAGAACACACACACAGATTTCAAATCAAACACATCAAAATTTTTAAAAGGATTTGTACAAAGTCAGGCTTTTAGTCTATGTTGGCAGCATTCCCGGTCAAATTGACTTAGCGATAAGGATTGAGCTGCGGCCAGGAATCAAATCTAATTTAGACATTCCTCAGTGATCTAATGTCTTTCAAACACACATACTCAAGGATCTTCAGGTTTTCCTCAGACAGCTGCATCTCTGCATGATGAACTTAAAGGGATAATAGCAGTGTGCCAGCCAAGCATTTATAGAACCTTGGATCTAGGACGTCCACCATTACAAACATTGGAACTCCACACCTTTTTACCCATAATTTCTCACTTATAAACTGTCTGGGTGTGGTCAACCATTTCCTAGAGATATTCACTGTCTAGACTTTCTTCCTGTCTGCTTCATGACCTTCTGACCCTGGCATCTAATAGGGGTTCCTGATCCCCAATATCCCCTTCCTCCTCTGAGTCAGACATTACATCATTGCGGTTTCTACAGTCTCTGGTGGTTCCCTAGGTTTCCCAGATTCCAATTCTCCCTCATTCTCACTCTCTGACTCAGCTGTCAAAATTACTGGCCTTGAGTACCAAGACGGGCCCGGTTCATCCTCCTCAGAATCTGTGACTAACTGAGCTCGTCCTGGACCACTCACAACAATTACTTTTAGTTTTTCTCATCATTCCTGTCACCCATCTCCTCCCACTTATGACTGTATGACTGTACCTTGTTGCTTGAAGATTTTTATGAATATTGTTTCCTGATTGCTTATTTGACCCCTATGGCAATCATTAAGTGTTGTACCTCATGATTCTCGACAAATATATATTTTCTTTTATGTACACCGAGAGCATATGCACCAAGACAAATTCCTTGTGTGTCCAATCACACTTGGCCAATAAAGAATTCTATTCTATTCCAAGCTGAGATTCAGCCTAGCAATGACATTTACTGTAGAAATGTGCATTAGGAGGACAGAATGGCTTTGGGTTTTTAGCTTCTCAGTCAGTTGCCACCCTTGACTCTGGATTGGGATACATTTCCCCAAACACAATGGCGTGCAATTTGGAGGTTTTCCTCATCTTGTGGTTCCTGTTCAAGGAGCAATTTGCAGCCATGGTCAAAGGGATCTTTGCACAAATTCATGCTGTATGCCAATAGTGCCCTTCCTTACGTCTTTAGTAAAACTATTCAAAAACTATAGCTGATCCAGAATGGGGCAGTTCTATCCTTCTTGGGTTTGTCTGTATTGCACTGCTTGTGATATGAGCTGAACTCATTTCCAGTTTCTTTTCAGGTGCAATTCCATGGGTTAGCTATGAGTTCTAAACATACAGGACCTGGTTATTTACAGAAATGACTATCCCTGAGGATATCTGATATCGGAGAGGGAGCCCTGAAAATCTTTCCCCTTAAATATTGCCACTGGCTGAGATCTTATATTTCTTGGCAGTCCCAGCTCACCTTAGAGGTCTCCAACCT
Source organism: Erythrolamprus reginae (assembly GCF_031021105.1). Taxonomy (NCBI): domain Eukaryota; kingdom Metazoa; phylum Chordata; class Lepidosauria; order Squamata; family Dipsadidae; genus Erythrolamprus; species Erythrolamprus reginae. The sequence continues at coordinate 95,288,885 of NC_091963.1, read as the reverse complement.
TTTTAGCCTCTTGAAAATATAGGCCTTTTACCAGCTATTGGGCTAGAATGAAGAGGAGCCAGTGATCAAAGAAATGATGAATGTTATAGTGTCATAGTGGGTTGGGGGTGGGTGGGGGGTATGCCGCTTGGTGTATGGGTGGCATTATTTAAATAATAATAACAGAGTTGGAGCGTTTATTTGTTTGTGTTTTTTTATATTTAAGATATCTATTACTTTTCAATGAAATTAAGTATGAGCTTCTGTGATTTTATTTAGCTTTATGACAGCTGCATAGCCTTATTTGTAATCACCTATGTGATATGGGTTACCTGTAAGATACACTCTGGGCTTAGTGGTTGAGTTAATTGGTTGCAAACAATTAGTTTAATTAGTTTTTCATTGCCAACTGTTCAGAACGTTGGTGCTAAGACTGTTCATAACGTTTTTTTAATATATCCGAAATAAATTGGAGGGGGTTTTTTTTAAGCTAAGCAAATGCTGCAAAGCAAAGATCAGTATCTGCAGATCCAACAGCAGCTGCCAGAAATGGCTGGTCAGGGCTAACTGGTTTTTACAAATGCTGAGATATTCTGACTTAAGTGGCTGTGTTTATGGCAACTGAGCACACAAAGGCTGCTCGACTAAGGCCTTGGATCCAGTCATTATGACCTCAGCAAATGGCATTGGTGCGGATAAGCCTGCCTCTGTTAGTAAATGATCTGTTCCAGATGTGTGGCCCTGAGAATGGGAGGGAGTGGGGGGAAGCCTTCTCCTTGTTCAGTGAAAGTACAGAGCTTTGGGAGACGAAGGTGGGCTGATAATGTTGGTGGGTGGTTTTGAGGAAGGGAAAAGGCAAAGAGCTTATAGAAATCAACCTTGGATACAGCTGCTGTGCCTGGTTTCAAGAGGCAGAATTCTATTTTGCTTGGTTCTCCCTTGGATTTGGTCCAAAACCTGCATGATGTGATACATCCATTTAAAGAGGCCCGAGTTGGGAAAACAGCACTAAGCTGGGTTGAAGCTGAGAGCAAGTATGCTACCGTCTAAAAAACTGCACCTAACTCTGAGCTTTGTCTCTATAGTAGGTTTGCTGAGAGGTTTGTGGATTCGGTTCTATTAAATTATTGTATTTGGATAGTTTAGAGGCACCTGCAATTAATTATTCCCAATAAAGTACCTGTATTCTAGCTTAAGACTCTGAAGTAAGATAAGGGGCGTGCATAAGTGCACCTTTGTGCCTACCGTTCCTGTCCTGATGTGTTTTTATCTTTTCTGTCTCTACTTTCAATTCAATTCAATTCAATTTATTGGATTTATATGCCGCCCCTCTCCGAAAACTTATATTATCCTTATATTATGTTAAACATACTGCAATACAATACTATATTTGTATGACAAATAAAAATAAATGAAATAAAATAAAAATAAAATTCTTGATGGTGATGAGCTGATTAAACATTAAATTAGAGGCTAGGTTGACTGAAGCAGAGAACAACACTTGAAATAAATTCTCCAAACTCCGCACTCTGAAACAAAACGACAGAATACATTTAACAGTAAAAGATGTTAACTTCCCTTGAAATTCTTTTTGGGGTGTATGATTGTGCTGTATGCTTTCCTTGGATCTTTGGCATATGCAGTAGAAGGGATCTCTGTTTATTTCTACTTGCGAATGAATGAACTTGACTATAGCCAGGAAAAAAAAAACTTTTTTTTTTAATCCCAAAGAAGCTTCTGCTGTATGGGACCTATTCAAAACTACTAATATAAAAATCACTTTAGAAAAGTGTCACCATCACCATCATTATCATCATGATATATCTGCGAGGAAGCCAAAGGTGTAAGTAAGTAATGCTCAGGAGTGATACCCAATCCAGGAGCATTTGAGACAACACAGTCAACATAGTAAATATAGAAAAACAGAAGTGGAAACAATCATTATAGTCTATATAATTTGACCCCTTATTCCTTGCAAGAATCACAGTTCAAGCAATCATACCTGTTGGTTCTCTGGCATCTGCAGGAATTCAGGTGACCAAAGGAATCTGATCTTCTCCCTCAGTCATTGGTTGGTTAATAATTGGTTGTTATATACACACATATACATACAGAACTAGTTGTTCCTGGAGTATTATTAATCATTACCACAAATATATATTTGAAGATACCCCTTTAATATAAAGCTTCTAGAGTGAGCATAACTCCCTGAAATAGGGCCTTTATAGACTTATTTTCTTAATTTCAAAATAAATCTTGCTTATTGCAGTATAATTCTGGAGAGGGACAGAAGGGAGTTTGCTGAGTTGCTATGATAGTAGATCATCATGTCTTTTCTTTTTTATGAGACGTCAAACCACTAAAAGATTGGGAGATAAAATTGAGCTGATATGGGAATATTTGGCCATTGGTATCAGAGTCTAAGCACAATTCACTCTGGAGAACTGGCAGTATTTTTTCTCCTGCAGATACGTAGCATTAAGTTGGTGTCACAATTCTGTGATTGGTGGCTGGTCCACAAGGTCCAAATAACAGCCATCTAAGAAAAGGATCACAAAAGTAGCTGTAGGCTTTCTAATCAAAGGATACAGATTTCATGGTTGAGCCAGACCTCCAAAGGAGTTAGATAAATTATTTTATCAGGCCACAGGCTCTAACTCTTGAAGCAGAATCAACATGACTTGGATTAATTTTGATAGCCGCTAAAGGGTGGAGGAATGCCCAGATGGGTGGAGATGTTGTTCAAATTATTGGAATGTTATCTTGACATGCAGCCTTATTGTATCAAAATGAGAAGATCATGTGTTTTGTTGGAGTCAACAATCAACATCTGGGCTAAAGGTATCCAGAATTTGGGGTGAAAAAATCATTTTAAAAAATCAGAAGAGAGCCAACAAATTCTCATTGGTCCTTGCCCACCAAGCCATGCCTAAGGAACCTGTAGGAAAAATGTTAAATTTCACTCCTGGCCAGTTTCGATTACAGTGATGCAAAAAAGATGTTGGGATGTTTTGCTATTGTTAAATTATTTATTTTATTAATTAAATTTATATAACCTGCACAAGGGGACCTTGTGGCTGAACTTGTTCAGTAAGTCATTATATTAGTGAGCATTTCATGAAACTGTTATGTATTTATTGTAAAACACCCAAATGGCTAGCATATTATAACATCTTTTCCCCTCTCCACCAATTGTTAGAAATATATACATTCCCTCCCTCCCTCTCTCCCTCCCCCCCTCTCTCTGTGTAGAGAGAAAGGGAGGGAGACAGAGAGAGAGAGTTTGATTTTTTTCTTCCCCACTCCCACCTCCTGGCCAGGATTTAGTCCTTTTTCTTGCTCTTAATGTTTAAGATTGAGGCACATTTCTGCAGTTTTTCTTTGTGGCATCTTTTAATTTCTTTAAAACCGATGCATAAGTTACTTGAGCAGTGCAGATGTTAACACTGCCTTAGGGCTGCCTGTCCTGGGTCTGGTTTTGCATGGGGAGAGAGGCAGTGTCTGCTTCCAACAGCTTGACGTTCCTTTCTCTTCCCTCTGCCCTGACTGCCCATTTGGAGCTTTCTCTTGGATTTCACAACCAAGTTGACTGAGTGAATAAAAAATTGCCAAGTTGAGGCACCCTGGGCCTTGTAAAGCTGCAGGAGCCGCGAACGGCACTCTGTTGCTGGCAGGCAGGGTGACCTGAGATGGCCGTCCCGGGGTTACAGAGGTTTTGGTAATTCTGAATGGGTGGGGAACTGGGAAGGAGAAGTTAGTTTCACTGAAGCAAAACCCCCGGGAGCAGGGCTTGCTCCTGAATCTCATTTTTCACATGTCTCCTGCACTCTCACTACTAGCCCCGTAAGAGGAAAGGAGGTGCTTCCTGTTATTCTGATTCAAATCTCAAGCTGGTCACAGGACAGAAGCAGACTGCCTATGCTTCAGAGTGGCAGGCTGTGCAAGATGGATGGCCATGCTCTGCTCTGGAGACTACTTTTGCTGATTTCCACAGGTAAGTGGTTCTCCAGGTTGGGTAAGTTATGGGAGTGGATGCTTGGGATAGTGCGGCACTGGAGAGCTCATAGTAGCTTTGGTCTCTGGACTGGCAAGTACAATGACGGTCCTCACCCAGATGGTTCATCTCGGACAAGTTGGAATAACATTTTAGGGAATGCTGAGGGGATGGTTGGACTTTGGAATCCAATGCTCAGATCTTTCTGTGATCTTGGTTCTTACCTGAATGGGCTCCATATCGTGGTCTAGCCCTGCCTTTTGTTCTCTGCATGGGCCCCACCCAATTTATTTACTTCTCCATTATTTTCCCTGTCCCCACATCATCAGTATTTTTTTTTCCTTCCTCAAAGAACCAATGAGGGTATTTTACAGATATAAAATCCTAAGAATTGAGATGCCTTCTTGTCCCTCTCCTCAGTTTTGCACAGAAAGAAGGCCAGGCTTTGACAGACCAAGTTTCTGTATATCCAAACTGTATTAAGCCTTTGGCAAAATTTGCGAAGCCACTTGCATTCTGAACCTGGCTGAAGTGGGAATGAATCAGAGTGTCTTGTGAAATACTTGTGCCACTTTTTCCTTCTTCTTTTCTTTTTGTTTGCAATGATTTCAGAAAAGAAATGAAATAAATAGATAGCTCGCTTTAGTGTAGCCTTCCATGTATGGAGACCTACATGGAAGGCTACATTAGTTTCCTGTTAAAAATGGTTGGACATTGTGTAGGAAATGCACTTTCCTACCATACAGATGTGGAGGGGTAAAGATTCTCCTAATCCGTCTTAGAGATCAATTTACGGAATCCAAACTACAGTTTGTCAAAATGAAAGATCAGATGTATTTTGCTTATAGTACTGATGCACTATGTTCAGAATGGCACAAAGATGTAATCTAAATGATACACTTCACAGTTTCAAATCTGACAAATGCTACACACAAATACTGTGGGAAGAATGCAAAAACCAGCAAATAAATACATTTTATAAAGTTATGCAGAACCTCTTCACACAAGATCTTGCTTTTCACTGTAGCAATTTCTCAAACCCAGAGAAGTTGTATATGTCTCAGTGGGGCAAAAATCAGTGGATTAAGTAATATGGAACAAAACAAACTATTCTGGCCCACTGACAAAGTTCCCAAATACAGAGGTATGTCTTTATTAAAACTAATATATCCAAAATCCTAACAAATAAGCCCAATGTTTTAAAATATATGTTAAGGACAATGTGGCCAGAGGCTTAAAAAAGAATAGAAAAGGATTTACAACATATAGAATGCTGATTAACCTTATTTTGGGAATGGAGGTGGGAAAATCCCTGTAATTTTTAAAATCTACTTGGCATAATGTAATTTATTCAATTCTGCATCTCCTCCTCTACTATATCACTCCAACAATGCATGCTTCAAAGAATCGGTATAAAATGTGCTTTACAGTATTATTCACTTTTCCCATTTTTTGTGGCCTTACCTTGATTAATTAAAAGTTTAGTCTTGGAAAACTGAGCATAATTATGTCTATGTTAAGTTCTTTGTAGTGAAGATATTAACTGAGGATTTGGAGTTAAAATCATACAATGATATCCAACAGCACAAGGCAAATTGAGCTAAAGGCTACCTCAGGTAGAGAAGAGAGAATAGAGGATTGTTATGGTTAATGTTTTTTTCCCGGGGTGGGATTCTCTTCCCCATTGTTATCCCAACTCAAAATTCCAAACTTGTTTGTGAGTTTGCCCTTAACCTATTGAACTTTTAATAGGATTTTCTGGCCCCCACCCACAACAGTTTCAGTAAGTCTGGACTTCACCTTAATTCTAAATTTCTAATGGTTAGAATTTTTTTCTGAGGTTATTTTTACATTGTCTCAATTTTCTCTCAACTGTAGTGGCTATTACACTTCATGCTCATTCTGGGACAGCAGTACCTTTCCAGAATGGTACAGTATTTGTGAACAATCAAAGTCTTACATATCAGGAATTAAAAGGTAAGCTACAGATTAAATAGAGTAAAGAATTTGGCTAAAGGTTTTCTTATAGTGCTAGAATCCAGGTTTATCCCACGACATAGAATGGAGGAAGGGATTTATTTATTTATTTATTTATTAATTATTAATTGGATGTGTATGCCGCCCCTCTCCGAGGACTCGGGGTGGCTCACAACATATGTAAAAACATAGTAGTACAATTAATATTACTTTACAAACCCTAAAAATCCTAAAATAATTTAAAACATTCATTATGAATCTTATGAATCTTATTTGCAGAGGGCTGAACTAAGAAATCTGTACCTACAAAATGTGGCAATGGGCACTGGTTCAGAAGGATGAAACTTTAAATAGCAGTTTATTTATTATGACAGTTTGCTTCTTCTTTCATCCAAGATCGGAAGCAATATGCAAATGACTATTACAGGGGGCTGTCATATTCTATACTGGGGTTTTCTTGGGTTTCAAAAACAGGATGCTGGCCTAGTTAGGCCTTTAATTTAATGCATGTGGGACCCTTCTGATAAGCTGCCAATTTTGATGGGAATTATCCTAATATCTTGGCATTCTAATGATAAAATAAAAATTATCATTTTCAGGGAAACAATATCACTTAATTTGTGCTTATTTGCTTTTTCCTTATTTCATATCCAGCTGATAGGGTGATACACCGAATCACATTTCAGTGCTGGGAATATCTTCCATTCTACCTCGACAGAAGCACATCCATTTAGAAAGCATATGACAGTGAATAGCTTATGCAATTCTAGCCCATAATAGAAAGAATGAGCAGGGTGGCTCAAGAGAAATAGTCTGATCCAGAGGTGGGTTTCTGCAGGTTCTGACCAGTTCTGGAGAACAGGTAGTGGAAATTTTGATTAGTTCGGAAGGCAGGTAGCAGAAATTTTGAGTGGTTTAGAGCAGTGTTTCCCAACCTTGGGAACTTGAACAAATCTGGACTTCAACTCCCAGAATTCCCCAGCCAGCATTCGCTGGCTGGGGAATTCTGGGAGTTGAAGTCCAGATCTCTTCAAGTTCCCAAGGTTGGGAAACATTGGTTTAGAGAACCTGGTAAATACCACCTCTGACTGGCCGTGCCCCATCTATTCTCTGCCTCCTGAGTCCCAGCTGATCAGGAGGAAATTGAGATTTTGCAATATCCTTCCCCTGGAGTGGGGTGGGGATGGAGATTTTATAGGATCCTACCCCTGCCACGCCCGCCAAGCCACACCCACAGTAAAAAAAAATTAGTACAAGATCAGCACTGGTCTGATCTTGCAACGAGGAAAGCTGCTCTGAGTCCCATGGGATTGGGTGGAATAATAATAATAATAATAACAACGATGATGATAACAACAACAACAACAACAACAACACTACACTGGGAACTGGAAAATTGGCAAATATCTTCACATTATTGTTTCTTTTTATAAAGTACTTTTAATTATTTGAGACAATTTACCTTCCAAAGTGGGCATGTTAATTTCTTTCTAAGAGCCTACAGGAAGGTGATAGAGCCTCCCTAAGTTGCAAGCAAAATGCCTTTTAATGTTGAGGTTATACTTTTACGCTTGAAACATTTGTCGTTATTAAGAAATACTCCCAAAATACCTCCCAGAGACCAATAATGTGTTGGCATTCTCCAGTTCCTATCAACTAAGCTATGCAGGTTGGTTGGATCTTTTTTGTGGCTGCCCTGGCTCTATGGAACAAGCTCCCCCCAATGTCTGTACTGCTCCCAAACTTCTGGCCTTCCGAAAGGCTGTGAAGATCTGTGAAGACCGGCAGGCTTGGTGGCCATGAATACCTACGTCTGTCACAGCCAGATTGTTATTATTATTAATTGGACTTGTATGCCGCCCCTCTCCGCATTGTGTTTGATCGGTATGCATGCTTGTTTTGGTTGGATACTTGTGGATATTATAATGGGTTTTTTATTGTTTAGTATTTAATATTTGACTGCTTTTTATTTTTGTGTTGTATTTTTATATTGTAAGCAGTGAAGGGCTACAAAAATTTTTACTACCACACTGTGGTCGTGGCTTATTTTGTGGGTGTGGCTTGTGACCAGGTGGAAGTGGCTTGACGATCATATGACGGGGTGGTTTAAAGGTGGCCAACTTGATGTCACTCACATCAAGGGTTTGGGTTAGGGTTAGGGTGCCTGGCCTCTCCTTGCCTCCAATAGATACAATTTCCCTATCTATTTACTATTACTGAACATCCAAAATATACTATTTAATTCTATATACAGTGGTACCTCTACATAAGAACACCTCTACTTAAGAATTTTTCAAGATAAGAACTGGGTGTTCAAGATTTTTTTTGCCTCTTCTTAAGAACCATTTTCTACTTATGAACCCGAGCCAGGAAAATTTTCCCAGGAAATTTGAGAGCAGCATGAAGGCCTGGCCAGTTTCCTGCCATTTCCCCTTTAATCTCGGCCATCTCAGGGTTTTCTGGGCTGCCAGAGGAGCCTTTCGGTGGCGCTTAAGGAGGCTTTGGCAGGCCAGAGCGAACGGAGTGTTTTCCTTTCTCTGGGCGCTTGGAGAGGGAATAAACCTGTGCCAGCGCCCAGAGGAAAAAACGCTCCCTTTGCTCTGGGCAACTTCTTCCTCCTCCTCCCACCCAAATTCCGAGCTTCTATTTCTTTCCTAATGGGTTTGCACGCATTATTTGCTTTTATATTGATTCCTATGGGAAAAATTTCTTCTACTTACAAACTTTTCTACTTAGGAATCTGGTTAAGTAGAGGTACCACTGTATATGTGCCATATGTGTACATACATATTACACACAGGCACACATAAATATACATTATCTACTATATAAACTGTAGGTGTATGTACACACACACAGATGCATGCATAGCTCTTCTAAAATTATACACATTCAACCTCATTTACTGCCGTAGGAAAAACATACCCAGACTCTGAAGGGGAGGGGAAAAAAATCTAAATTTTTCTACCGGTTCTGCGTACCTGACCAAAATTTTTCTACCGGTACTTTGTACTTGACCGTACCCGTAGGAACCCATCACTGGTTGTAAGTCACCCTGAGTCCCATGGGATTGGGAAAAATAGAAGTCGAATAAAATGAAGGAATGAGAAAATATTGAAGATAGCCATCTGCAGAGGCCTCTACAAAAGGGACAGTTGGCAAAAGCAGAATTATGTGGTCCGCAGGATTTAAAATTATGAATTTGGTGGTCCCTGAGGTCCAAGGGGTTGGAGACCCCTGGTTTATCACACTCTTGGGCAGAGCGTGTGAGCCATTTCATCCTTTCAGTGGTCCATGAAAATACATCTAAAGTATGTAGATAATAAAGTTGAAAAAAGGTGAACAATATTTTTATAGATCTATAGATACCTTGAGGCTGGGTGTGACATAGAATTGCTGGGTGGGAAGGGGTCGGGCGAGGTACCCTCTGACGTGGGTGATATTGAGTTGGCCACACCTACCTTGTCACAATGACCAGGAAGCCACTCTTACCCAGTCACGTGACTGCCAAGCCGCTCTTGCTCAGTCACATGACTGCCAAGCCACTCCCACAAAATTAAGCTATTCCCACAAAATTAAACCACGCTCAGAGAGTGGTAGTAAAAAATTTTGGAATTCACCCTTGGTTTGTTAGTTTAGATGGGGAATAGATCAGAATTTCTACCAAACACCTTTCTCTGTACCTCAGAGACTTCTAATAGGAGATGACCCAAGTAGATTTATTTCTATCTCACATCTCAGGGTAATTTCTTATGTTTTATTTCTTTTCCATTCTAGATTTGGTATACAAATACCGTATCAGTCAGTGTTGGGATTTGTTTACTGAGCAGATGGCCAATATAAGCAAAATATATTGGTGTGATTGGAAGACTATTCGCAGGTATTGCAGAGTTTCCCCTTTTACTGACCTTGGGAAAGGGTAGGCTTGCAATTTAAATGAGGAAGAAGGTTGTATGATTTTACCAAAATAAAGTTTTGTATTATTTGTATCAGAAGAAAATGAAGATACTTTCTTAAATTATATTGTACAGGTCATCCTCATTTAAGGACAGTCTTGATTAGCAGCCATTCCCATTTGTTACAGGGATGATAGTGTAACTTTACGACCAAATCACTTATGACCTTCACAGTTCAAAGGAAAGTTGAAATAACCTCATAAGCACAGCCATAGTTTCACTTGGCAACCATTTCACTTAATGACCGAATTTCCAATCCCAATTATAATCATAAATCATGGACTACCTGCTATGTATTACTTTTTCTTATTTCAGATACTTATACACTATTTTTGTAAGCAAGTTGATTCCAAATTAATTGGTGGCATTCAGGCTAAATTAATCATAATTAGGTTTATTGAAATTAGTGTGATTAGGTGGTATGCAATCATAAAATGTGAGGATGACCTTGGATCCAGGTACAGAAGTGCTGCTTAGGGAACCATCAGATAAAAGGGAGAGGGCAGCCAAGCTGAGCAACAGACACAGAAGGAATAATAGAAAAGATCTACCTAATCTAGTAGGAGGGAAAAAAACAGTAGGATATATGTACTTTCAGACTTAGAAGATTGTATTAATGTAGTCTTACAGTAAAGTAGAATTAGTTCATCTATTCATGTTTCCTCTCTGATCTACATGGGAACCTGACACCTGTCCACTTTTCTGTCCTGATCTCATAGATTTTTTGGCCATGTCTATTCCATTCAAAATGAGTGGTAAAATGATTTTTTTCTAAGACATAGGCAAACCTATCCAAGTCCGCTTCTCTTTTTGGTACAAACTTAGTTATACCAAACTAACCAAACCGAATGTAACCACATAGAGAAAGATTCTGTTATAATACTTGTTAGAATAAAAATAGTACTAATGTAGGACTTTTTAATGGGGTATGTTGTGTTTGTATCTTTTCATGTTTTACTGAAGAAAAGATGAAATGTTGGGTTCTAAATTAAGCTTAATAGCAGTTGATGTACCTACTATAGTATAGTTTACTATCTGACTTGTGGGGCTGATGTAATATTTTACTGCTTATATTTAATAGTTTACTGATATTATTTCCTTGGGATGCTCCCCCCTTACATATGTTCATTCCTCAGGGCCAAAAGAACTAACAATGTTTTCATTATTTTGAAAATTATAATCCTAAAAAAAAAGATAGATTTACAATATGGTGAAAGTAGTAATTGCAGACCATGTGATACTGGGTAAAACAAAATAATAACTATAATTTCTGGCCAGTAGATATGTGGAGGCAAAAAAGGAAATTACAAGCTGACATTCTGAACTTTGATATTGAAATCTGAATATTTTAAAATATTTCTTTAAAACTCAAAAGAAACGGTCCTGACTCATATTAAAAATATATGCAAGGTCCCTTCTATTAAACAATATCATCTTGTTGGACCTGGGATCATGCATTCCCTATGGCAGCAGCTGCCCTATGAAACAGTATCCCTCTGGAGATTTGAATGGCCCTAACCTTGTTAGATTTTTGGTAAGGATTCAAGACCTGGCTACTCTCCCAGGCATTTGGGCTGGATGCTTAGGTTAGTATTACTGGTTGATGTAAAGAACAGCTTTGAAAGCAAGAGGAAGAGCTGCTACCAAGGCAACAGTCAGATAAAAGACCCTGAGTCTGGGCCAAGAAAATAATTTGAGAAATTGTCTCCGATGAGCCTCTCCCTAGTTCATGCATGGATAAAAGGAGGGAGAGACATGCATATTCAAACTTAGAAAGATTCTGTTATTGCTAGAATAAAAATAATACTAAGTTTGGGATTTTTAATGGCTTGTGCTTGTGACTTTTAACATAGTTGTCACTTACTTTTTTAAAATAGTTTTTAATAGTATATTTCCCAGAATCACTTTTATGAGATGGGAGGTTATATAAATTATTTAAACAATTTAAAACAGAGGTCCCCAACCGCCGGTCCGCGGACCGGGACCGGGCCGTTGGGGTTTTCCAGCCGGTCCGCAGCGCCGCTGCCCTCCCGGCAGAGGACATTATGCAGGATAGGGTGGGGCGTCGGGCAGGGCGGGGAGAATCAGGAGGCTCCTTTGGCGGCTGGGGGCTGCCTGGCTTTGTGATTTTGGCTGGGGGGCAGTTAGGAAGGTCCTACTTCTCTCCCCCCAGCCAAAAACTCAAAGCCTATCTGCTGGATACGGGCGATGAGCGGGATGAGCGGCGCCGAAGCCGGTGGCTGTGGCAGCTGCTGCAAGAGGCTTCCGCACCGCTCTGTCCCACTCATCGCCCGTATCCAGCAGATAGGCTTTGAGTTTTTGGCTGGGGGGGGACTTAGGAAGGTCCTACTTCTCCCCCCCCCAGCCAAAAACTCAAAGCCTATCTGCTGGATATGGGCGATGAGCGGGACAAGTGGCGCCGAAGCCGGTGGCTGTGGCAGCTGCTGCAAGAGGCTTTCGCGCCGCTCTGTCCCACTCATCGCCCGTATCCAGCAGATAGGCTTTGAGTTTTTGGCTGAGGGGGAACTTAGGAAGGTCCTACTTCTCCCCCCACAGCCAAAAACTCAAAGCCTATCTGCTGGATACGGGCGATGAGCGGGACGAGCGGCGCCGAAGCCGGTGGCTGTGGCAGCTGCTGCAAGAGGCTTCCGCGCCGCTCTGTCCCACTCATCGCCCGTATCCAGCAGATAGGCTTTGAATTTTTGGCTGGGGGGGGGAGAAGTAGGACCTTCCTAACTCCCCCCCCAGCCAAAATCACAAAGCCAGGCAGCCCCCAGCCGCCAAAGGAGCCTCCTGATTCTCCCCGCCCTGTGGAGAAGTGTGGAGGGCTGCGTCACTAAGCTCCACCCCTCCATAACCCCACCCCCATTTGACCAAAGCCCCCCCCCCACCGAGCCATGTAAAACTGATCTAGCTTAAAGCCGGTCCCTGGTGCAAAAAAGGTTGGGGACCTCTGATTTAAAACATTCCCAAAATACTGTATACCATGGACCAATAGACTTTTTCTCATGAGATATTTGACCACATTAGAGGGGAAAATATGAAAACGAAGATTAATATTATTGAAAGTCCCATTGCATTTTGATGACATACAGTATTCAGACTATTCCTCCTTCATTCCCCACATATTTGATTGATGTATTTTCTTGATTTTTACATTAGATAAGAAAGCATATACAGTATAGGCATGGGGTCTGCATATCTATATATGTTCAGTAATAATTGTGCATGCAATTATTTCTCATTCTCTAACTTTGGAGAAAAGGACCAACTTCTGAATGGACCAACTATTTTTCCTGAGTATCTTGCTTACACTACTAATTCTGTTCTTACCTTCTTATTTTGTTTCCTTTACTCTTGGTTATCTTTATAGGCCATACAATCGCCTGAGAGAATGCCTGGAAAGTAAAGCTGATGACCTGAAGCTTTCCTACCCCAATTCCTTGGCTGAAGAACACATCATCACCAGCCACCATAACTATTTCGTCAATTGCACCCCACAGAATCAACCTCTCAAAGACCCTCCTGAAAATATTTTGCTGGCTCTCATCATAACCCCCATCTGTCTTATTCCTTTCTTGGTTGCTCTTGTTGTCTTGAAGAGCAAAGATGGTGAGATGAAATTGTGAGTCCTAATCTTTACTAGGTGATGTGATAGGGCTCCTATGGCCTAAGCAATATAATGACCACACTCAATTCTTGGGAATTATGAAATTTACCCTACCCAATTTAAGAACATTATCTAGCTGAGCCATCGCATTGGAGACTATTGTTTGAAGTGCTGTATGAGGGCACTTTGTACTAAAAGAAGGGTCATAGAAAGAACAAAACCAAACTCCATCATCAAGGCAAATGCTGATATACGTATGCTTCAGTTATAACTTGATTTAACATTACTGCCTATCTTATTCTGAATCAATTATGCGAATTGTAGACAAATTGGGCTACTGAAAATTCTTAGTGAGAACTTCCTAGATCAGTGATAGTGAACCTTTTTTTTGTTTTTAAATATTTTTTTAAAAAAAATTCTCCACAATTTCATGTATGTACATCAATACATATACTTAAAAATATATCAATACATATACTTAAAATATATCAATAATAAATTGATATTAACACCTAATCTTGCTGTTATTGATCAGTCTATTTCTTTCTTTTCTCCATACTCCCCTCTCTCTATCTCCTTCTCTTCTCCCTACCTTCTTTCTTCTTCTCTTCCCTTCCCACCTTCCCCTCCTCCTTCCCTTCCCACCTTCCCTTCTACTTCCTATTTCCCCTTTTAAGCCTTTCCCTGAGTGATTTTAATTCTAATGCATATTACATTTACTAGACTGATAGCATTTCCCCATCTTTTTGAATTATCAATGTTGCTTTTAAACTTATTGTTTAACATCATATCTATATTGTTAACTCTTTATTTTAGGTATATGTTATTGGTCTAATCCTACTTCCTTAATCTAATTCTGTCATTTGGGTTTCCTCAATTTCTTTTCCATTTCCTTTTTCTTTTAATCATGATAATTTAATCTCTATCTATATACCTTTTCCATACACTCATAGAATTTCACCTATACATTATAATAGTGAACCTTTTTTGATTCACGTGCCCTGAGGGGGAGCTTGAGGACACACACATGTGTGTGGTCATACCCATAATTCCACACAGGACCCCGCTGCTCATGCATGTGTGGAACCCCCCCCCCCCGCTCCCAGTATGTGATAGCATGCTCTTTTTTTTCTCTCCCTAGGATTCAGAACTTTTCTAGGAGCTGGGGAGGGTGAAAATGGTCTTCCGACACCCCCCTGGCCCTGGAGGCCCTCCAGAGGTAGAAAATGGCCCACTTGTCAAGTCCTGGTTGAATTAAAAGGCCTGTTATTTTGCTCTCTCCAAGCTCCAGAGACTTTCTAAGAGCCTGGGGAGGGCAAAAATGGTCTTCCCCATCCCCCTGGAGGTCCTCCGGAGGCTGGAAACATTTTGTTTGCCAACTTGAAGAAGCTTGCACATCTTCAAATTGAGAAAGGGGTCATTTCTGATCTCCAGAGGACTTCCGGGGATGGAAGCTCTTCCCAAGCTCCTAGAAATGAAACTTGAGGAGAGCAAAAAACCCAGAACTTCCAGTTCAACTGGAAGTTGACAAATGGAACATTTCCAGCCTCCAGAGGACCTCGGGGGGGGGGGGGGGCGTTTCTGCCCTCTAGGCTCTTAGAAAGGCTCTGAAGGTTGGGGAAAGCAAAAACAGTGCACACATGTGCACCAGACCTGAGTTTGCATGCCCAGCAATATAGCTCCATGTGTAGCATGTGTCATGTATGCCATTGGTTCACTATCACGGACCTAGATTATTTACCTAATTGCTTTTTGTGAGACACCAAGTCAGTGAAAGGTTTTAGGGTGGATAGAGATGGCCAAACGTATTGTATGTGAATGTTTTTTTCTGTTAGAAAAAATGATAAGTTGTTGTGTGCCCTTCTTTTTCACAAACTGATATCTTTGTCTTTCTACCAAACTGTCATCCAACGCTTACAAATGTCAGGTGGTAATGCCCTATAAAATAGTGTGTTTCCATGTAGGCAAAGTGTTAGGATAATCTCCCTTGTCTTTCTCCCTACTAAGATTATGGCAAGCCCTGGCTATCCCATATGTGGACTTCTTTTTGTAAGTAACCTGGATTAACTGGAGATGAGATGGCATCTGCCCTCACTGCCCTCTTTTTAGTTACAAGTTTCACTTCTCTACTCACTTTGACCCAAGTGGGTTCTAAGTTAACCTCGCTGCCAGTTTGTTCCCTCCAGTGCTGCATAGTCATGCGCGCATTGGGCACCACATGGGCGTGCATGCACAATGCTGAAAACCTAGTTTCTGTGCATGCACAGAAGCAAAAAACAAAATGGAGCTGGTTCAGGAGCGTGGCCGTCCAGCGAGGCGTGGCCATCCAGCGATGACTCCTGCTTCGGCAAGTAGGGGGAAAGTCCCACTACTAGTTCTATAAAACCGTTCTGAACCGGGAACAACCCACTTCTGATCCAAACATTTGCTCAATATACAGGCGATGTCCAAGGTAACTCTATGGAATTACATAGAGCTGCATTTTTCTCCTTCAGCAAGATGGAATAGAAAAAATATAGAAAATATCTGCTAAATGGATCAAGAAAATGAACTGAAAATTGGTTTAAGTTTAGCAAAAAGAATTATAAGGGACATTCATGACAAAACATGATTAGTGAACAGTTAGTAGAAATGACAACATAATCAACATTTTGGCCATTGTGTGATAATCTTGTAACTATTTTAAAAATGCAATACAATTACATTTTCCCATACTAATAGCACAGTACCATTGAAGCAAACTAGATCTATTGTTTCTTTCACTATTATTTTTTCCTTGCATCCTCTTATTTTTTTCCCTTCAACATTTTAGTAGCAACATTAATTTTAACAAACCCCAACAACCCAATACTATTGCTTGATCATGGCATTCTAACATAAACTCTAGACACTATATATTGCTTTTTTCAATAAAAGCAATTTCCCTATCATTATCTGTACTGCAAAGCAAGACATTTAGATCAGTTCAAAAACTATGTTCAGTAAGGTTTTTTTTTTGGGGGGGGGAATTCAAGATATAAGGAACACTAAAACTTCTATGGTTCTTCAGTGCCTCTTACCTTTCACCTTGATAACCTCTGTAAGACTCCTTTTTTGAAGAGTTTTCAAGTTGAAATATCCTGGCTTCCAAAGGAGTGACATGCAGAAATAATTGAAGAACAATAACAGCAGGTGGATAAACTGGACAGCTTTACTAGGCATTCATTCATATATCATAATTGTTTTCTTGGGACACATATATTTGTCTTAATTCATGTTTTCTTAGAAGTGAATATTTGATTATTTTTTCTCTGTAGCTTTTTTCTTTCAGTGTTCATAATACTATGTATGGTAAATAAATGAAAACTGAAAGGAAATCAGTAATTAAATCTCAATGCCAGAAAATGTTTCCTTATCATGATATAGATATTCTATAACTGAAATTGCAGAAAAATCACTGATTTTCAGTAATGTGATTTTAGTGTGTAATCAGGAGTTGCTAATAAGTAACCTTTCTGTGTAATTCCCTTTAATAGGAAATAATTTCTCTTTTTGTGCTTCATGTGGCAAAAATGATTATGGTATTCTGTTAAAGTCTCTTTGTTCTAAACACTACATTCTTATTTTAATTTTATTATGACAATGTATTCACTTTAGTCTAGTTTTGTTCTATTTCATTATGTATACCATATCAAATATCTGAGGGATGGGGCAGTGATTTTTTAATATTTCAGATGAAATAAACATAGAACATGTTAAGTAGAGCTACTGCTTGAATTTCATTTCTACTAATGTTTTAATTTAAAAAAAAAGTAAAAATTTTAGGCCACCCATCTCACAAGTTGATTCTAAGCAGTGCACAATGTTTAAAATCTAACAATTAAACCAATAACGTACATATGACATTCTAGATAAATGACACTTTCCAATCATATCAATAAAAGGGTTTGTCCTATCTCCGGTTCCAATGCCTTGGAGAAATTTCATTAGGAATATCTAGATTTCTGGCGGGAAGCTTTTTGCACAGAACACAAATCACATCCTCTCCCTTAGGCGTATGCCCTCTGCTAGATCTGGTGGGTTGAGCAAAAACAACAAAAATCACTCATGTAAATGAGCAGCTCAAAGAGTAGCAATGTTATATGGGTTAGCATGAGATGCTAAAAACTGTGTATAAATTAACATGTGCATGAAATTATGACTGCAAGCAACTAGTAACTGCAACTAGGAAACATATTTCAGTACAATGGTACCTCTATCTAAGAACGCCTGTACGTACAAACTTTTCTAGATAAGAATCGGGTGTTCAAGATTTTTTTGCCTCTTCTCAAGAACCATTTTCCACTTACAGACTCGAGCCTCCGAAACTGTAACCGGAAAAGGCAGGGAGCAGCCTCCATGGGGCCTCTCTAGGAATCTCCTGGGAGGAAACAGGGCCTCCACCCTCCCTGTGGTTTCCTCAGTCGCATGCATTATTTGCTTTTACATTGATTCCTATGGGAAAAATAGCTTCTTCTTATAAACTTTTCTACTTAAGAACCTGGTCATGGAACGAATTAAGTTCATAAGTAGATGTACCACTGTATATGTATCATATAATTTCTATGCACATATTTCAGTATATGTATCATATAATTTTGTATCTAGATACTAAACGCCAGATTTTGTATCACTTGCAACAGCTAAATGCTTTTCAGGGAGGTTCCACATCAAGCACATTGCACTAGATTTAGGGCATAGCTGAGATATTGATAATGTTTCACTAAATCAAGTGGGACAAAGGTATAGCTACCAAAATAGATTCAAATGTTATTCTTTGTATAGCTGTACTCTGCAGTCAATGACTGTTGAGGTCACGAGATAGTGAGAAAGTGAATCTATTTTTCCAGAGAAAGTGGAACTCCATCCAGAATAGGCCAAACCCCAATTACCAATTCTATTTTCTGTAATAGCTGTTCTGTTTTCATTGGATCTAATTTCTGTTTAGTCTCTTTCATTCAGTCCATTATCAAATTTAGGTATCATTAGCAACACCAAAGTTAGGGTAATATTAAACTTAATATTAAGCACTCCAAACTTGACTGTAAAAAATATGACTTCAGTAACTGAGTTGTCGAAGCGTGGAACTCATTACCAGATTCCATAGTGTCATCCCCAAACCCCCAACACTTTACCCTTAGATTATCTACAGTTGACCTATCCAGATTCCTTAGAGGTCATTCCTAAGAGGTCAGTAAGGGGCGAGTACAAGTGCACTAGAGTGCCTTCCGTCCCCTGTCCTATTACTCTCCAATATCCCCTATACCTTTCTTCTATTCCTATATCTCTTCCTCTATTCTTTCATTGATACGTTCTATTACTATTGTTCTGCCGGGCTCTCTGGTAGGAGCCTCCCGAAAATTCAAGGGTACAAATTTCAGACACACACACGTTTGAAAATTCAAACAATGTTCTTTATCACAAAATTCAAAATAAACTAAGCACACTTTTTGTATTGCAAAGAGCACTCGTCCCAAAACAACCAGGTAGTCTGTACAATTTCACTTAAGCAGTCATTAAGTACTTAGGTAGCAGCTGTGAAGAAACTTCACACCCCTTCTTCATCCAACAAAGTGAGACACACACACACACACACACACACACGTTGCTCTGCTTTGGTTTCAAAGGCGTGAAAAATCAACAAACAAAGTCCAGAAAACAGCAACACATGATTCCTGAAGAACTGTGATCAGATACTCTTCCACAACGGCCAAACCCACACACGGCTATTTATAGCAGCAACCCTAATTACTGGAGCCCCACCCAAACACAGGTGGCCTCTTTTATCTCCTGTAATATGTCCTTACTTGTTCTCTTCTACGCATAATTCTGCGCTTCATCTGAAGATAATGGAGATTGACTGCCTGGGCTGTGTGCCAAGCCCCCCTTTTCCAAGTCACTCCCACCTTCTTCTTCGTCCGAGGAAACTAAACTCTGAACTGACTCTGTTGGCAATAACACAGGCCTATGACATGTTGAAGTTTCCCCCACATCCACCTGCACATTCCTTGGGGCAGAGCTAACCACAACAATTATATCTTCTTTTCTATTCTTTCTTAGATATATTTTACTATGGGTATCTCCTCTATAACCTTCATCATGTATTTTTCTATGTGTGTGTGTGTATATATATATATATATATATATACACCCACTAAAACCCTCATTGTGTATTGGAATAAACAAATAAATGAATGAATGAATGAATGAATGAATGAATGAATGAATGAATGAATAAATAAATAAATAAAACAAACAGATAGCAAAAAGCAGGAGAGCTTGGTAATACAAGCATGCTGATGGTAACCCAGGCCAAACTTTAAAGTCAACATAGTTTAATATGGATGCTGAACAGTACAGGGCTGTGATGGCGAACATAAGGAATGTGTGCCCTATGTCAGCTCCAGCACACATGCATGCACTGGCCAGCTGATTTTCGGCCTTTGGAAAGGCTGTTTCAGCCTCCAGACAGCTTCCCTGAAGACCCGGAGGCAAAAAAGTTGCCCAAGGGACAAGCCAGAAGTTGAGAAAAAACGCACTTCTGTTTTGCCGTTGTATTGTTTTTTGCACTCTGGAGGGTTCAAGGAAGCTTCCTGAAGCCCCGGAATGCAAAAGTTAGGAATCTCTTGTGTTCAGTGTTTAGCCCGTTTTCCGAGTTTCTTCCACATGCTGACTTGTGAGCACTGCATGTTCAGCCAGGGTTTCAAAAAAAAACCCCTTTCCCAAAATTAATCCGAAATTAAAGTGTCCTCCAACGGCAAAGGTCGCATGAATAATAAATCCCCCATCCTTTCCCTGATCCATTCATATGCGCAGGTACAACTTTTTGCCCAAGAGACAATATTATAGACAAGGAGCCTGAAGTGTTGGAGCATCTTTGGGTGTGGATGGGTGTGGGTATGGTGAGTGTTAATTGAAGTCTCCCTTCGGTGCTTGTTTCTTTAATTTATTTTAAAACCCGTGTGCCAGTCAGCAATGAGGAAATACACGGTTGAAGCTGACCCAGCAATGGGTGGGGTGTGTGCGCAGTTTGAAGACCCCCCTCCTTTCCTCACAGATGTTTGGTTGGTCCCCCCCCCTGCTGCTATCAGGGAGGCCTTGTGAGAAGCGGTTCATTCTCTGGGCGCGAACATTTCACGATCAATGGGACGGTGTGTTTCCCACAGGCTAAACCTTGTTTATATACCATTCATATCTGTTTCAGATAGCTCAGTTATGCTTAGTCTTCAAATGCAACTGCTGTCTTGCTCACCTTGATACATAATCTTTATTTAGGAATTCGTTTTCTTAGCAGAAGGTTCCCAGACATAGTTCGGCAATATTATTATTTATTATTATTTCAGAGAACAAAGAAATCATATACACACCAGAGTTTTGTCTACCGAAGTATACAGAATCAAAGCCTTGTAGATGTTTCCGTGCTTCAGTTCTAAACTTCGCCCACCTGTCTTTCAAAGTCAACAGTGGGTTCCTTTTTGACCAGCTTCAATCCTTTTTATTATTCTCTATTATTAAAGAAAATGTAATTACTAAAAATGATATATTTGTTTTCATCCAGTCCCAACATCAATGAAATCAATAGTTTAATTGGTGGGGAGATTACATTTTTTTAAACTGGAGAAAATTCTAGCATAACGTTTTGGTATTCAGAAGATTCATTGAACATAATTTTGAACAAGATAAACAGTTAATTTTATGCATGCTTTCATCGCTATTTACGATATAATTAAATGAAAATCCCCTCAATAGCACATAAAACTTTTGACTAATGTGCTTCGTATAAGCCCTGCACTAGTCAAATGAATATAAGATGCGGTGTATGCAGTGTAAATGACTTTAGTAATTCCTTACCTCAGGGATCTCCATCAATGGCATGGGTTCCCCTTAAATATCTTGAAAAGTTGCCATAGTCTTAATGGAATAGAGCAGAGCTATCAAACACGATTTCATTGAAGTACACATCAGGATTGTGTTTGACCGTGGGGGGGACAGTGTAGTTGTACCAAGGTAGGCGTGTCCAGCTTGACATCACTTGTGTTGGGGGTGCCTCTGATGGCTCAAGTGCTCTGGCAGTGAAAATGGGTTCCTGAGCTTCATTTTTGGCCATTATTTATTTATTTATTTATTTATTGGATTTGTATGCCGCCCCTCTCCAGAGACTCGGGGCGGCTAACAGCGGCAATAAAACAGTGTACAATAGTAATTTGGTATTATGTCTTCTTGCAGCCCTCTGCCAGTGAAAATGGAGCTTGTGTGGGCTGCACATGCTTTCCAGACCCCATTTTTGGCCACAATGTCCTTGTGCAGCCCTCTACCAACAAAAACAGCTCAGGTTTCTCTGGCTGAGGGCTGCAAAAGGCCTGTTACAGCTGAAAACAGGGCCTGAGAGGGCTGCGCACAGCCCTACCAAGCTCAATTTTCACTGGCAGAAGCATCGTGGGCCAGTGCTTCACTGTTTCCAGACCAGTCCTGCAGACCAGATCTAAGCACTCCATGAGCCGGATCCAGGAATGGTTCCAAATTTTTTTTATTACCCTTCTGTGGGTATGGCTTATTTTGTGGGTGTAGTTTGAAAGTCATTTGACGGGTGTGGCTGTATTGTCGTGTGACTGGGTGGGGTGGGGGTTGCTGGGTGGTCATGTGACTGGGTGGTCATGTGATAGTGGACGTGGCCAATTTGACGTCACTCACATCAAGGGTTAGGGTTAGGGTGCCTTGCTTCTTCTCGCCTCAAAGGCCTCAATGAAATACAATTTTCCTGTCTATTTATTACTACTGAACATCCAGAATATAGTATTTAATCCTATGTATATATGCCATATGTGTAAATACATACTATACACAAGCACACAAAAAGATACATTATCTACTGTACTATATATAGTATACACACACAGACACATGCACACAAACACACACACACACACACACCCCTCTTCAAAAACTATACACATTTAACCTCAATTGCTGCATTTGGAAAAAAAGACACCCAGAGTCCACTTTCTGCTGCACATTTAAGCATAACTTCTGTACATTTGAACATTACACATGCCTTCAGATGTTCTTCCCTAGCTTACTGCTTATTGCTCTCTGCTATCCCCTCCCTCCCCTCTCCCTCCCCACACACTGCTGGAATCACCTCTCTGCCACTCTCCCTCCCACACTCACCCTCTGGCCTGTGGCGTTCTGCCTTACCAGCAGCAGTGAGCAGAATTCTGCAAGTAGGGGCTAGGTGGGTGAGTGAGCATCGGGTGAGCAGGGTATGTACAGTGGAGAACCCCCCCCCCTCCAAAGAGAAAAAAAGACTAAAAGAAGATGGAAACACATGCGAAATGCCAGAACCTTAGCTTCTGTGCATGTGCAGAAGAAAAACCCAGAAAAAGTCAAAACAATTCAATAAATAAATAAATAAATTCATTTTAAAAAAAAAGAAAGATGGTTGCCACCAACCAAATTGGTTTGATGCCATTGTCATGATATCACCAGTAGGTCGCAACCAGTTTGTCCAAACTGTGAGGAACCATTCCAAGCCAGATCTGGCCCCCAGGCCTTGAGTTTGACACCCCTGGAATAGAGGATGAATGTATTGTATAAAGCTTTAACTAAATGGTTTCTCCTGTGGATGTAAAGAGGAACATATGCTTTCTTGAGGACCCTGTGCAAGGGTAGGCTGTTGGGGGTTTGCAGGGGTTCAGGAGAACCCCTAGCGAAGATTCTGTGCAGTTTGGAGAACCCCCAAATCCCATTCTTGGCTAGCCCCACCCAACTGTCCTGCCCCACCCCTCCCAGAAGTTCCCATATAGCCATTTTCTATGCAGGTATGTGCAAGGTAGGTGGAGAGGCACAGCGGCAAAAAACAAGGTTACTGGAATTCCAGAAAGACGTCTGGGAACCTTCTGCTAAGAAAACTGCTGTCTTGCTCACCATGTTATATAACATGGTGAGCAAGACAGCAGTTGCATTTGAAAAGCATAACTGAGCTATCTGAAACAGATACGAATGGTACATAAACAAGGTGTAGCCTGTGGGAAATGCGCCGTCCCATTGGTTATGAAATGTTTTTGGTTTATCTGCTAGGACTGGGCATAAGGAGGTTGTTTTGCAAGGGTTCCTATTGCAATATGTTCATACGGTGGACTATTTGATTTATAATGTCGTATATTCAAAGCATATGCCCCTCTGCCCACTGTGGTGCCGGAGGCTAATTAGCCACATGCACCTTGGCCATGTCCATCAGTGACCGGGCAGAGAACCCCTTGCTAAAATTTTTGAAGGCCACCCCTGAGCATACGCTTCCTCAAAAACCTAAATAAAAAGGAGTCCTAAACTTGAGCACTTGGATATTCAAGCACTTGGATGTTCAGCTGAAGAGTTTTGAAAAGTTTGTGTAGAAATGTCTCCCATAAGGAGATATACAGGTCAACTTACAAAAGTTCATTTAGTGACTGTTCAGAGACACAACGGCATTGAAAAAAGTGAGTTATGATAATTTTTCACACTTACAACTGTTGTAACAACCCCATTGTATGTGATCAAAATTCAGATGATTAAAAACTAAATCATTATCACCATCATTATCATAATCATCATCATACTGGTAAATGGAAGGGATCTTGGGGGTCTTTTAGTCCAACTCCCTTGGCCAAGCAGCTTATCCTATACCAGTGATGGCAAACCTTTTTTGGTTCATGTGCCAAAGGGGGGGGGGGGAACAGGGTGGAACTCCATCACCACCGTGCGTGCACATGCGGTGCTCATGCTGGAATCGGTAATTTTTGCTGAAATCTTGAGGCGCAAGGGACATTTGTGTGAGATTCGGCTTCTGCGCATGTGCAGCAGCCGAATCTCGCTGCCCCAGCCAGCAGCAACAGCGCCCCCTCAAGCTCTGGCCGTGCAGCCTGCTGTGCTCTCTCGAAGCGGCAATGGTGGCTGCTCTGAGTGACTTGTGGCCTTCAGGAGCACAGTGCTGGAGGCCTGGCCCCATGCCGCTCTCTGCCGAGCCTGGACCTAAATGAATTGGCTGCTGCTTAGAGGGTGAGGCGAGCAAGATCCTCCTTCCTCCTCACCCAATTCTGCACAGGTAAGATGTAATGGTCCGGAATGGAATGAGGGAGGAGGTTGGGCGGAGGTGGTCTTACTTGTGCAGAAGTGTCAGAGGGAGGGGCACTCTGTATTTTCCCCTTGCCCTCCGCTGCTGCAGCCGATTCATCTGGGTCTGGGCTTGTGGAGAGTGGAGCACCGTGGTGCCGGGCCTCCAGCACTGTGCTTTGGGCCACGACTCACTCAGCTGTCCCATCACCATGTCCAGATACATGCTGAAGCATGGGAGAGCCCTGCAGGCTGCTAGCAGCCTGACATGGGTTGACGTATGGGTAGCAGGGCGGCACCAGTCCGGCACCTCCCCTTGCAGGCAGGCAGACAAGCAGGTCTGCCCTCCTTCTCATACCCCACCCCCACTGCACTGTGGTGGGGAAGGTGGCGGAGGGAGCCCAGGGACCATGCGAGACGATGGCCGCTGGGCACTTCTGCTTGGCCAAGCTCTGGGCTCCCTCTGGGGACCCCAGCAGTGCTGTCCATGGCTCTGAGGAGCACCCCAGCGGTACTGCCCAGGTGCTGAGGAGGACGCTGAGCTCAGCCAGTCAGGGCTCAGGAAAGCCCATGGAGAGCCAGATGGCTGCTGAGAGGGTGGAGCAGGGCCTGGGCAGGGGCCGAGATAGCAGCAAAAGAGCTCTGAGCCATCCGAGCCCACCTCTCTTCCACCCCACACCCTTGGAAAGGACGAGCACTGCATGATTCCTGGGGGTGGTGCCGGGGAGGGCCTGGAAATGGAGGGGCTCCAAGAACAAGGAGAAGGCCTGGCCAGGAGCGCCTCCGAGGGGAAGGCAAACCAAAGAGAGCCGTAATGGAGCCCAACAGCAGCAGCCAAGCAGCCGATTTGTGTGGAGGGAAAGAAACACAGGCCAGGGCCAGGTCCTTTCAATGGGGCTGGCAGATCTGGTTGAAGGAGACAGTGGGTAGGCCTTCCAGTAATATCATCCGGAGTTGTGGCGCTGGGCAGAGCGTTTCTGAAGCAGGCAACTGTCTTTGGAAAATGAAAATGCCGACCCTCCTGCAGGCCCATTGGGAAAGAAATGTGTACTGCAGCACAGGAGAGTAGAGCTGTGCAGTCAGAGCTTGGGCCAGCTGCCACTGTTATTATTATTATTTTATTATTATTTATTAGATTTGTATGCCGCCCCTCTCTGAAGACTCGGGGCGGCTAACAACAATATATAAAGACAATGTAAACTGTTGCTGTTGCTGTAGCAGCACTCGGCATTTCGTTGCTTTCGCCGTAGAAGCAACAAAATGCTGAGCACTGCTACGGCAACAGCAGCAGCTGGCCCGAGCTCCGGCCACGCAGCTCTACTGTCCTGCACTGCAGCACACATCTCTTTCCCTATGGGCCTGTAGGAGGGTCGGCATTTTCAGTTTCCAAAGACAGTTACCTGCTTCTTGGGGTGGTGATGGGACAACTTGCATTTCCTTGCTTCTGTGCATGTGCAGAAGCAAGAAAATACCAGAATTGTCAAAATCAGACCTGGGCAAGATGCGGCCCATGGGCTGGATGCGGCCCGCCCACTGTCTGTGACCGGCCTGTGGAGGTCGGTCCAACCTGTGCGCGCACACATGCGCACACAGGCAAACCCCAAAAGTCTTGTGGGGTTTCCAAAAGCCGCATGGTGTTTCCAAAAGCCGCATGGCATTTCCAAAAGCCATGCGGCATTTCCAAAAGCCGCATGGCATTTCCAAAAGCCATGCGGCATTTCCAAAAGCCATGCGGCATTTCCAAAAGCCATGCGGCATTTCCAAAAGCTGTGCGGTGGAGTCGGATGGCCTCGCCACCTGCACGCAGAAGCAAAAAGCAAAAAAGCGGCAGTTGCGTTGTGCCTGTTGCTTGGCTGATGGCGCTGCCTACACCGGAGCTCTCATCTCGCCCTCTCCACCTTTCCTGTAAGTTGACTTAACCTTCTTTGGGAATTCGCGGTGGAGCCTCTTCCACCTCCACTGGGGTAAATCAGATTGGGGAGCAGGGAGATAATTGGAAGACTGAGAATGGAGGGAAGGAAGAAGGAAGGGAAGGAAGGATGGAAGGAAGGAAGGAGAGAAGGGAAGGAGGGAGGAACAAAGGAAGGAAGGGAGGGAGGAGAAATGGAGGGAGGAACAAAGGAAGGAAGGGAGGAGAAATGGAGGGAGGTTCAACATAAACATCTCTAATTTTACATATTCAGTTTAATACATGAACAAAACTCAGCTATACAGTAGTACCTCTAAGAACGCCTCTATTTCAGAACTTTTCTAGATAAGAACCGGGTTTTCAAGATTTTTTTGCCTCTTCTTAAGAACCATTTTCTAGTTAAGAACCTGAGCCCGGAAAAATTTCCCAGGAAATTTGAGAGCGGCACGAAGGCCCAGCCAGTTTCCTGCCATCCCCCCTTTAATCCTGGCCATCTCGGGCTTTTCTGGGCTGCTAGGGGAGCCTTTCGGTGTTGCTTAAGGAGGCTTTGACAGTCCAGAGTGAACAAAGCATTTTCCTTTTTCTGGGCGCTTGGAGAGGGAATAAACCTCTGCCAGCACCCAGAGAAAAGAAATGCTTCCTTCATTCTCTGCAGCCCAGAGCGAACTGAGTGTTTTGCTTTCTCTGGGTGCTTGGAGAGGATAAACCACTTTGCTGTGGTGACTCCCTCACGCTCTCTCCCATGCACCCAGCGCGAGGTTGCCTCCCAGAACGTCTGGGCGTGGAAAGGCAAAAGCTACGCCCCGGCTGGCTCAGCTCGGCTTCAGCCAAGCCGTGACCACAGTGAAGGAAAGGCGGCGGCTACAAAGTGAGCGACTGAGAGGAGAGGGAAGCCTTTCAGCATGGGAAGGAAGAGGAAGCAGGTAACAGCAGCAGCAGCAGCAGCAGCTACCTTTGTATGGGAGGCAGCCTTGTGCCGGGTGTATGGGAGGCGCGTGCTCCTCCTCGCCGCCTCAGAGTTCCTGTTTCATTTTTTAAGCCTTTGGATTTTTTGGTTCCCCTCACCTCACGTCACCTTCTTTCTTTGGCAGTGACTGTCCTCCTCCTCCTCTTCCTCCTCCTCCGACCCAAATTACAAACTTTTATTTCTTTCCTATTGGGTTTGCATGCATTATTTTACATTCATTCCTATGGGAAAAATTGCTTCTACTTACAAGCTTTTCTACTTAAGAACCTGGCCATGGAATGAATTAAGTTCTTAAGTAGAGGTACCACTCTACTTTAAAATCTAACTGTATACTTTACAATGGTGTTGCAATTAAAAATAATGAATACTAAATGACTAAAATGTATTTATTCATAAAATAAACTATGTAACATTGTGCAGTAGGGAGACCATTGGCAAAAATGTACCCTTAGGCCCAAAATCTGGTTACCTAAAGCAATCAAATCATTTTTATTAAATATAACATTATTTTATTTGCTTGCACTCAATAAAGCAGGAAAGTTTTGAAACTTCTCGGTGTGACCACGATCAAAAATAAAATCAGAGCTCATATGCCTCTGGCCCCACACATTGCGTAGACAAAATAAAGAAAAGGGCAGACACAGTGGAAACCACAGCCTGACATTGAAATGCTTTAGATAAATCCATCTGTGCAATTTTATCATTATTTATCCCTTCCTACTAGGTCAGCATGCTTCCCATATTATCTTTGAAATATGGTCAGTGAATTAAAAACAATATGATTTACTGGACCGCAGGTTTTTTCCCCCTATTGCTACTCAGGGTCACTTTAATATTCTATGAATTTTTTCTTGTGAGAATCTTTTAACCATTTCAGGTGTACTGGAGTCATTTAAAAGGTTTAGTATTGAATGTAGTTTACAGAATATGTGAATTGGGAAGGGAACCTTCTCTCACACATTTTCTTAACAGGATATTTGTAACTGAAATGTGCACGTGTCTGGAATTTTCCAAGCAAAGAAAGAAAAAAAACCCAAGGAATTTCCCAGCAGCAAGATGTTTTAATAGGAACAACTTTGAGGAAATATATTTTGATTTTTTACCACATAAAGTATTCAGTAGGGACAACCTTTTAGGCTAATGATAGCAAACCTTTTTTGCTTCAAGTGTCAAATGGGTGCACATTCGTGCGATAGTGTGCTCGTATGTGTGCCCACACCTATAATTCAATGCTCCTGCACATGCGCACAACCCCTGTGCTTCCCCCATGCATGAACACAATCCCCATGTTTCCCCACATGTGCACAGGCCTCACTGAAGCCTTCGTACTTCCAGCTGGGTTGCTGGGCCATTTTTAGCCATCCCCAAGGTTCAGGAGGCTTTCCTGAAGTGTAGGGAGAGCAAAAACGGCCAAAAAGAAGGTAAAAAATTAGCTCAACAGCGCATGCATGCACACTCCAGCTGACATAGGGCAACGGCCTCATGTGTACTCTGATACAGCTCTACCTGCTACCTATGCCACCTCCTTCATTTTCCTCATAGGTATAGCTTTGGTGCCCTCTAGTGCCTGACTAAAGCATTTCTATAGAGTTCTTGCTCAGTTTTTTTAAGCGTCCTGAAAGAATTATTATACGCACTTTCTCCAGGCAAGGGGAGTCCCTGCCGTTTCACTGCTTGAAGCACTGCTTTCTCTTTCTCAGAGTCATAAAGATGAAGTGTTGAAAAACTACTACCCCGTCCTATGTATTTGCTGCCCAGGATTGCTTCTGGTGAAATGGGTGGCAAAACAACTAAATAGAATCTGCTTTAAGTCAGATTTCTCTTTCCTTTCTTGTGTCCCTCTGTGGCCTGCCTATAGCCGTGGGTATATAATGTCTTGCTACATTTCATGGCTGACTCTAGGTCTGGGATAAACCAGGGAGTGGTGTTGAGTTTGACCAACTTATTTAGCCGTACTCTAATCAGTATCAAATGATTGGATTTAATGCATGTAAATTTTCAGAATCTAGAATGAATATTTTTTTCAGGAATGTTATGAGAGCATATATTCCAGAGGATAGTTGCTTGAAACCTTTTTTCAGTCATTCTATTGAACTATAGACGCCAATGTGTAAAAGGCCCAGATTTCCAAAGTGAGGTTTATGGGACAAATATAACGTATTTAGCAGTGCTACCATTGGTATTTGTCAGCTCCTTCCCCAATTTAATGTTTGTTATATTTATTTATTCATTCATTTAATTTATATGCCACACGTCTCACTATCTACACACACACACACACACACACTGCCTAATCATTTTTCAAACTAGAATAGTTGATTCCCATAGTTCGCAACTTGTTTTGAACATATGTCAACTTTCTAGAAAATGTTTAATTAAGACAGTAATGGGTACAGCAGTGTATGCTCTTGTGCGCAGCAAGTTTGAACTCAAAGATGCTTCGTTGATTGTTTCTTAGAGACATATGAGTGCCTTCCTCGTAATTCTAACTTGTAGCTGAGGCTATCTGAATTATGCAGACGCCTTTTCAATGTAAGGTATTTGTTTCTAAATGAGGATCCTAAAATTATGTACTTTAATAATGAGGAAATTTTGTTCTCAAAATTTTTGTTCTTAGCTCTTCAAGTTGGAAACAAACTACAGTTTTTCTTGGAACTATATATATATTTTTGGATATGTTAGTTAGTCATTTTTGGTTCACTGCATTGTCTGCAACTTAAATAATGTAGGTTTTTTGTAAAAAAAAAAAAAGCATGAAAAAGTGGCATGAATGAAGGAGACAGAAACCCTGAATTTTCTAAAGCCCTAGAATTGCTGGTGTACATTCCAGATCATCAAAACCATTAATTTCATAGCCCGAAACAACATCACTTAGAACAAACTCAGTGCCAGGCCAGACCTTTCGCTCCTTCAAGGCATCCGCTCCCATGAACTAAGGGCAGAACTAACGAGATGCCGTGACTTGTGGGAAACCAACTTATATATAGACTACTGCAACGAATGCATCAAATCCAGGACCCACAATCCTCCCTACTTCTTCCAGTCAAACTCTTCTCATCAACCAGCCTACATCTCCCAACTGACCATCCCATAACAACAAACTGATACTTACCAACTAACCACACAACAACAACAACAAGATGGCATCCTAAACACAACAAACAAAGACTAGGAAAGTGCACCCCTTACTACCTCTAACCAATCCAAAATCTTCTCCCAACACAAAACTAATCTCAAATGCAAATTATTAAATGCCAGAAGTATAGTCAACAAGATGTCTGAATTCCTCCTCCTTGTTGACTCCTCAGTCTTTGATATTATCTTTATCTGTGAAACATGGCTCAATGTATCCTACCCAAACTCAATTATTACAACAAGGAACAATTTTGTCTCTCAATCTGACTGCGAATCCCGCAGAGGAGGCGGGGTAGCTATTGTCTCTCCTATATCCCATATATCTGCTCTTCTATCCCTTTATCTTTCTTCTATTCTCTTTTTGATTTATCTTATCCTATACTCTCTCTTCTATTCCTTCTCTAATTTTCTTTTCTTTTTTTCCCTTGAAGGTGTCCTCCACTACCTTTATTGTGTGTTACTGTGTATTGGACAAAGTTATATAAATAAATAAATACTATCTTCCACTCTGTAAAGTGCACAAAGATGTAGACATCCATTTGTTTCATCTTCTATCTCAATTCTGCCTCCTCAACAAGGATGATTAATGGCGCTGAGCTAATGATTTATGATGGTGCAAGCTAGGTTGTAGCTGGATTTCTCAGTCAACTTGAAAACACATCTGCCTCTTATTCTTCCTAATGTGGGGCACGGCGGGGCTGTGGCTGGAGGAGGAAGTAATTTCTGATAGAGGACTAGAGATTCTATCAATACCTGATCTGAATGGGAATTCTGGAAAACTAAAGAAAGCTCTCCTTTCTTTATAAAGAATTTTCTGCCTAGGCCCTCTATCATCTCTCCACGTAGTTTAAATATTTACTTTAAATATTAAAATAAATTTATGTCCTCGATTTCCTTTTCTCTCATACTGCTGTTTCATATTATCATATTGCTGTTTCATATTATAAAATTCCAAATTATTGCCAGCAGGAAAGTTCTGCGCAATTAATACTTATCTCAGTAAACTTTGACCTGCTCTTTGCATCAATGCTATATTCAGTACATTGCTATACTACATTTCACTCCACGCAACATGGTTTTAGTATCTTTTATTGCAGATGCACAAAGCATTCATGGAGTTATCAGGAATATTTGTTTAGGGCAAGCAAGATTCTTCAAGATTTGCGTGGTGATATCACAGAAGGACAGGGGTCAATGTTTTTCCACATGGACAGTATCATTCACTACACGGAATATTTCTATATCTATATTCAAGGTTTGCGGAAGGATATAAGGCAGACTAATATGAATATTTGGTGGAACTTTGGAAGAATAAACTGTAAGAGTAAGACATAAAAAAGCTTTCGGTCCCCACCCTTGAGGACATCCTGCCTTGGTTTTCTTGTCTGATCATTCCTGTAAATCACTCTTTCAGGTTCTCCTCAGAGCATGTTCCCTTTCCAAATTTATTTATTTATTTATTTATTGATTAATTGATTGGACTTACAAATGGAAGTGGAGAGAGGAAATTCTTCTCTGACCAATATTTTTCTATAGCTTGAAAGGAGTCCACTGTCAGTAGGACTTAGCTAAGAACTAATTTCAAATCTGGGAGGCCTGCCTTCAAGCAGAATAAAATACTGTCTTTTAAATACTTGAAGTGAAGATATTTGCCTTCCTATCCATAAATAGGTTTGTCCTGGGGGGATTGATTACAAAGATGGCACCTGGAATATATTGTATTCTTCCAGTTTAAAGAACTGCAATATCAGTAACTATCTGAATCCGTGGATCAGCTTCATATATTGGTACCTCTCTCAAATTAATAAGTGAAATTCTGTTTTGTCAGAATTTTGATATAAATATAATGATGATGATGATGATTATTATTATTATTATTATTTATTAGATTTGTATGCCGCCTCTCTCCGAAGACTCGGGGCGATTCACAACAGTAATACAAAAACAATATAACATTGAGACAAATCTAATATTAAAATAAAACATATTTAAAACCCCAACAATTTAAAAACCATACGTCACATGCATATCAAACAAAATATAAAAGCCTGGGGGAGGATGTCTCAGTTCCCCCGTGCCTGGCGATAAAGGTGGGTCTTGAGTAATTTGCGAAAGACAAGAGTGGGGGCCGTTCTAATGTCTGGGGGGAGTTGATTCCAGAGGGCCGGGGCCGCCACAGAGAAGGCTCTTCCCCTGGGGCCCGCCAAACGACATTGTTTGGTCGATGGGACCCGGAGAAGGCCAACTCTGTGGGACCTTATTGGCCGCTGGGATTCGTGCAGTAGAAGGCGGTTCCGGATGTATACCTATTGATCTCAGCTATTCCTTCTTAAAATAAATAAATACAGCATAAGAGGTAAATGTTGGAGTTCTCCACACGATGACTCAGTATAATTCTCCCTCTCTCCCCACTTTCTCCCTCCCTCCTTCCCTCCCTCTCTTCCTTCTTTCCTTCTATTCCCTCCAATTTTTATAAATCATCCTAATCATAAAGGAACCTGTATGGGCTCAGACAGTGGTGGGATTCAGCTGGTTCAGTAGAACTGGTAGCTAAATTTTTATGGAGTTTGGCAAACTGGCTGAATAGTGTCCATTTCAATCCCTCCAGCCAGCCGTGCCTTGGCCTGTCTCATGGGATCTGCGCTTAAGGTAGCAGCCCAGGGACAAAGTGCCAGCGAAGCACCAGTGGGTCAGGGAGGGTGTTAAAACAAGTAGACTTCCTGTCTGCACCGCCCATGCCATCTGCCCCTTTCTGGCTGGAACTGGAATGCCACCACATTTAAGTGTTGGTAGATACTGATCTTCCCTCCAGTAAGCCTGGGCAACTGTTAGAGAGGGATGGGTGCATTTCATCACCTGGTGCTCAGATGTCCTTCCTTCTCCCAAGCACTTCTTTGCCTACCTGATATCTAGCTCCATTGCACTCCTCTGTCACATTTCTCGCCATCCTATGCATCTGGGCACCAGCAGGTCATCAAAGAGAGGGAGGGAGAGAGAGAGAGAGAGAGAGAGAGAGAGGGTGAAGGCTGGTTCCCCCCCCCTCTTCTTCTTTGGGTGCTTTTTACCATATGATTTAAATCAAGAGTCACTTCTCTCTCTCTTGTTTCTCTCTCTTTCCTCTCATTCTCTGCCTCCATCATTTTCTCATTTCTCTCCTTTCTCCCCTTTTTGCTCTCATTTCTCTCTCACACTCTCTGCCTTTCATTTCTGTTTTTCTCTTCCCTCTTCCTCTCTTTTTCCTTCTCTCTCATTTGTTTGTTCTTCCTCTCCCTCGTTCTTTCCCTCCATCATTTTTTTTCATTTTTCTTTTTCTCACATTCTCTCCCTCTCTCACTTCCCCCCTCTCTCCTTACCGCTCGTCTCTCTGCCTCCATCTTTGTCTCTCTGGGGACCAGCCAGCAGCGGCATGTAGAAAGAAAAAAAAAAGCACGGACATCACTCCAGTCCCTTCAGTGCAGAACAAATGGAAGGGCAATTCCTTTCCCCTCCCCCCCTCTTTTCCAGCTTATGGGTGCGTGGCCTGATTCGCTCAGTTTGGCGAATTGACTCTTAGCCTTGCAGTCCGAATATTTATTGTCAACCATCTAACCTTAAAGCTGATGGAAAAAAGGGGGGGAACTTGTTATGGGAATATGACATTCCAAACCTTAGTCTTAAGTAATATAGTGGCCAATGAGACAGAATAATGTGAGTAAATAACATTTTTAGATGATGGTAGAAAATCATAAACACTGGTGGTGGTACACCACATTTTGAAGCTTTTATTTATACCTGTCTATCCTGTACATCAATTTAATGAATATTAAGAGAATGTAATAGCAGTCAACAACCTTTCTGAGATAACCCATCACAGATCAGAGGCGTCTATGAGTAAGGGGACTAAAAAACCAGGATGGCAATTACAATTGAATTATTAAAGCCCTGTTTTTTTGTATAGGTGTAACATCAGCACACATACCAAAGGCCATTGTTTATCTTGACTTTTTGGTCCTCTGCATAGATGCCCTAAGGATTTGCCTGGTGGACTGGGCAAAGAGTAAGAACTGGGGATCAAACTCTTCTATCTTGGATCACTGGGAAAATGGTGAAACAATGCATGACAGGATTTTAAAAAGCACAGTGGGGAAAGGGACACTCAAAGAAACAAAACAAAAATAAAAAAGTAGTACAGTACTTATAGATAATGAAACAAGGTATGTCTGCCTTTTTCGTGTATGCTGATTTTCTCTCAATGTTTTTTTTTAATTCTACCAAAGTTTTTTATTTCCTTCTGATAAATCTTAGGGTTCAAAGGCTTCTCAAGTAGTTTTTTTCTAGCAAAGATTATGTCAAAGTCCCAACTGCAGAATTTCCCTGC
The DNA here is from genome assembly GCF_031021105.1 of Erythrolamprus reginae. NCBI lineage: Eukaryota > Metazoa > Chordata > Lepidosauria > Squamata > Dipsadidae > Erythrolamprus > Erythrolamprus reginae. The sequence continues at coordinate 95,253,895 of NC_091963.1, read as the reverse complement.
CTTATATTGTTCGTGCCTAGGCAGGAACAATCAGCTTTTGATCTGAAATTCAAATTACTTCATATTGGACTCAACATGCATGAACAGTGCTACGCAAAGGCCATAGGTTGCTATCTACTTTATTTTTTGAGCAAAGTGTGATGACTATTTTTCAGACTCTGTATTAAGATTCAAACAGGAAATACATAAAATTCAAAGAAATACAATTTTCAAAACAAAATGGCTTCTTCAGGCAAAAGTCTGTATTTAGTGTGATCTACCTTGTCTCTAAACCCATCCTGAACTCTTTTGGGGAGATTGTCCTGATGTTTTCTGAGGTAGTTTTTCTTGGTACATTATATCAGACTTCTTTCAGCACCTCCCAGGGTTCTTTTTTAGGTTAAGGCTTTCTTTTCTCTGTTTAGGTGATCCAATACTGCCTCAAGAACATTCAAGTCTGGACCCTATGGTGGCCAATCCTTGATGTTCAGTGGTTTTTCAGCTGTTTTCTTCACCAAATGTGTTCTAAGTTGCTTGGGTTTATTATCATGTTGAAAAATAAACTCATTCCCAATCAGGTGCTTTTTAGAAGGAATGGCATGATGAATTAAAATCTGTAAATTTTGTCTGTACTTTTTAGCATTCAAAATGTTATCAATTCAGGCTATCACTAATACCATGGGCAGAAATTCAGCCCCAACCATGACACGCCTTTTATCATGTTTCATTGACGGCCACAAGCAGTCATTCATTTATCCCTCTCCAACTATTCTTCTCACATACTGTCAATGATTGGGCCCAATTATTTCAAAGTTGGATTCATCACTCCGTAATACTTTTTTTCACTGGTCCGTATTCTGATCTTTGGGAGCTTCAGCATATCTTAGCCTTTTCATCCAGTTCCTCTTCTACAAAAATAATTTCTTGGCTACTACCCTTCCACAAAGACCATTACTGATCAAGATTTGGCAGACTATAAAAAGGTCAATTTGACATTAGATGCTGAGCCAGGGGATCCAGCTGGACTTCTTCTGGCCTCTCAAAGAATAAACTCTGAGAAACTTCTCATCAGGCTTTGAAATTTTCTTTGGCCTTCCGGTCCTCTTTTTCGTACTTGACCTCTCCTGATTCCTCAAGTTCCTTTATAATTGCTCGAATATGCAATTTGTTTGTTGATTTCCCTTTGAGAGTGGCTTTGCTGATGCAAAACTATGATTTTTATATCTGTCACGTTCTGGGATCTTTCGCATTTTGATTGGAAAGATGTGAATGAAAGCTGGTGTTATAAGCAAGCTTCCAATGAATTACACTTGAATATGTACTGAATTTAGTGCTCAAGCCAGGGGTGGGCTACTGCCCGGATGGTGGGGACAGGACGCAGTGGGTTAGTGAAAATGGATCACCCCAGAGCACCCAATTTGCACTGAAAGATATTGAAAGAAAATGCAGGGCATTCTGCATAAGCCATGGCCACAATGTGGTAGTAAAAATTTGGCAGCCCTTCACTGGCTCAAGCATATCTTGGAGAAACATGTTGTAGCACAATTTTTGGTCATTTGAGGACACATACAGGTATTAGCAGTGACAGTATCTAGAGTTCCGTTCCATTTAGGTTTACAGAAGCCAAGTGTCTGCTGTTGCTCCTTATTTGTCAATTTGACCTATGGAAGCTATTTTTTCCTATTTTTAAAAAATAGAGCATACAAATATCCTGAATTTTTTGGTTATATTTGAATAAGGAGATTAAAACATAATTATATAGGTTCATTATGCCATTGCTTCAATAATAAATATAATGGTGGCTTAAAACTTTTGCACAGTACTATATAGTATTTATATGGGAGAAAGACTTATGGGACTCAGGAAAATTTTCAATTTCTGCACATAAACCATGCACTGGCCAAATGAATATAATATGCAATGTAAATTACCTTAGTATTTCCCTGTTTCAGACATGTCCATCTACAGCAACAAATATTTTGTAAACTGCCTGCCTGCCTGCCTGCCTGCCTACCTACCTACCTACCTACCTACCTACATACATACATACATACATACATATATATATATATGTTTTTTTTATGTCGGATCACCCTGGTATATTTCAAGGAATGTCACAGCTCCTTTTTGCCTCTAGGCCCAACCCAGGGCCACTTCAAGGCAGTTAATTTTTATTTATAGCCGACAACTATATTCTGTATGTGTCAAATGTTTTTTTTAGCTGGAATTTTAAAATTAAGGGAGACTAGGATGGTCCCATTTCGGCCTTGTTCTGGCCTCATCAGCTAGCCACACCCTTCCTTACTGGGATTTGATCCTGTGGACTCTGCCTTGTAAGGCAGAGACTTAGCAGAGGTGCTATCAGATCAGATCCCTTCCAGCTGTGTACCACGGAGGGGCTATATGTTTTTTTATGTCGGATCACCCTGGTATATTTCAAGTAACGTCACAGCTCCTTTTTGCCTCTAGGCCCAACCCAGGGCTACTTCAAGGCAGTTAATTTTTATTTATAGCCGACAACTATATTCTGTAGGTGTCAAATGTTTTTTTTTAGCTGGAATTTTAAAATTAAGGGAGACTAGGATGGTCCCATTTCGGCCTTGTTCTGGCCTCATCAGCTAGCCACACCCTTCCTTACTGGGATTTGATCCTGTGGACTCTGCCTTGTAAGGCAGAGACTTAGCAGAGGTGCTATCAGATCAGATCCCTTCCAGCTGTGTACCAGGGAGGGGCTACATGTTTTTTTAAAATGTCGGATCACCCTGGTATATTTCAAGGAACGTCACAGCTCCTTTTTGCCTCTAGGCCCAACCCAGGGCCACTTCAAGGCAATTAATTTTTATTTATAGCCGACAACTATATTCTGTATGTGTCAAATGTTTTTTTTAGCTGGAATTTTAAAATTAAGGGAGACTAGGATGGTCCCATTTTGGCCTTGTTCTGGCCTCATCAGCTAGCCACACCCTTCCTTACTGGGATTTGATCCTGTGGACTCTGCCTTGTAAGGCAGAGACTTAGCAGAGGTGCTATCAGATCAGATCCCTTCCAGCTGTGTACCAGGGAGGGGCTATATGTTCTTTTTATGTCGGATCACCCTGGTATATTTCAAGGAACGTCACAGCTCCTTTTTGCCTCTAGGTCCAACCCAGGGACACTTCAAGGCAGTTAATTTTTATTTATAGCCGACAACTATACAGTAGACCCCCGCTCGTTGCGAGGGTTCCGTTCCAGGACCCCCCGCAACGAGCGGGTTTTCGCGAAGTAGCGCTGCGGAAGTAAAAACACCATCTGCGCATGTGCAGATGGCGTTTTTACTCCCACAGCGCTAGCGAGGAGCCGAAGATTGGGGGCGGGGCGGCTGTTTGCCGCCGGCATGGAGGGCTTCCTAGCAGCCCCCCAAACCCGGGTTGGGGGTCCGGGGGGCGCTGGCTCTCAGCTCGAAAGCGCCGAGACAAGCCGTTCCTTGCCGCTTGCTATCGGCGGTTTTGAGCTGAGTCCAGAAGCGAAGTCGCTTCCGGACTCAGCTCAAAACCGCCGATAGCAAGCGGCAAGGAACGGCTTGTCTCGGCGCTTTCGAGCTGACCGGACTCAGCTCGAAAGCGCCGAGACAAGCCGTTCCTTGCCGCTTGCTATCGGCGCTTTTGAGCTGGGTCCGGGAGCGAATTCGCTCCCGGACTCAGCTCAAAAGCGGCGAGAATGAACGGCGTGGGCGGGCGAAGGGCGGGCGGCAGCGAGGAGTTTGCGTGGGCGGTGGGGAAACTCCTCGCTGACGCCAGCAAGAGGGGGAAGACCCAGGGAAGCCGCTGCCATCTACGCATGCGTGCCCGGCACGCATGCGTAGATGGTATTTTTGACTTCCGGGTTGAAAAATAGCGAAGTACCCTGTTCGCAATGGTTGGGGACGCAATAAACGGGGGATCACTGTATTCTGTATGTGTCAAATGTTTTTTTTAGCTGGAATTTTAAAATTAAGGGAGATTAGGATGGTCCCATTTTGGCCTTGTTCTGGCCTCATCAGCTAGCCACACCCTTCCTTACTGGGATTTGATCCTGTGGACTCTGCCTTGTAAGGCAGAGACTTAGCAGAGGTGCTATCAGATCAGATCCCTTCCAGCTGTGTACCAGGGAGGGGCTATATGTTTTTTTATGTCGGATCACCCTGGTATATTTCAAGGAACGTCACAGCTCCTTTTTGCCTCTAGGCCCAACCCAGGGCCACTTCAAGGCAGTTAATTTTTATTTATAGCCGACAACTATATTCTGTATGTGTCAAATGTTTTTTTTAGCTGGAATTTTAAAATTAAGGGAGACTGGAGGATAACAGTACACACACTTACAAGGCAGAGTCCACAGGATCAAATCCCAGTAAGGAAGGGTGTGGCTAGCTGATGAGGCCAGAACAAGGCCGAAATGGGACCATCCTAGTCTCCCTTAATTTTAAAATTCCAGCTAAAAAAAACATTTGACACATACAGAATATATTTGTCTGCTATAAATAAAAATTAACTGCCTTGAAGTGTCCCTGGGTTGGACCTAGAGGCAAAAAGGAGCTGTGACGTTCCTTGAAATATACCAGGGTGATCCGACATAAAAAGAACATATAGCCCCTCCCTGGTACACAGCTGGAAGGGATCTGATCTGATAGCACCTCTGCTAAGTCTCTGCCTTACAAGGCAGAGTCCACAGGATCAAATCCCAGTAAGGAAGGGTGTGGCTAGCTGATGAGGCCAGAACAAGGCCAAAATGGGACCATCCTAGTCTCCCTTAATTTTAAAATTCCAGCTAAAAAAAACATTTGACACATACAGAATATAGTTGTCGGCTATAAATAAAAATTAACTGCCTTGAAGTGGCCCTGGGTTGGGCCTAGAGGCAAAAAGGAGCTGTGACGTTCCTTGAAATATACCAGGGTGATCCGACATAAAAAAACATATAGCCCCTCCCTGGTACACAGCTGGAAGGGATCTGATCTGATAGCACCTCTGCTAAGTCTCTGCCTTACAAGGCAGAGTCCACAGGATCAAATCCCAGTAAGGAAGTGTGTGGCTAGCTGATGAGGCCAGAACAAGGCCGAAATGGGACCATCCTAGTCTCCCTTAATTTTAAAATTCCAGCTAAAAAAAACATTTGACATATATATATATATGTGTGTGTGTGTGTGTGTGTGTGTGTGTGTGTGTGTAGATTGTTCTGAGTTCGGGTTTTGCCCTGTGTAATATTTTGCATGTCTATGCGACATTTCGGTGAAATCACATTCACCATCATCAGGCTGAAATTCCAAGCTTCGTGTTGTTGTAAAATGGAATGTTTGCAACTGTCATTTCTTCCTAGTATATAGTGTGGGGGTGGAGATTTGGTTTGAATGTAGCAAATAGATTGGGTGATTATATTTTAGTGATCTGATTGGTTGGTGTAATCATAATTATTAGAAGGATTGACATGGTGATCATGGTAAGGTTTTTGGGGTTTGGGCAAGAAACTGCATTCCATGCATTGTCCACTCTGTTGCTGAAGTCATATTTTCTGCAGTTGAGTTTCGAGCAGTTTACACTGAGTTTGGATCTATTTAGTGCACATGTGTTGTTGAGGTCAAAACTAAAGTATTCATTGACCAGGAAGACTTTGTAGTAGACAATTTTTTGAATTACATTTAGATTAGATCAAAAGCAACATAGGTATAAGTTTTATATGCTGAAAATTTCAAGTCTGGTGGAATAAGGTATTCTCTTTTTGTGTATAACTGTAATAATTGCATTAATGCAATGTGGGTTACAACTGTATTCGAGGATTGGTCTGGCAAATTTTTTGTATGCTCTAGTTAGCAATTTAATATTGCCAGAGAAGAAACTATGCAAGATTAGGTTAAAAACTCTTAATCCCTTTTTGCTATAGTCTTAATGGAACAGGGAATGCATATGTTGTTTAAAGATCATCAAATATCCTGTGCATATAATGGGTGTTGTGGTTAGCTCTGGCCCAGCTCCTGCCCCAAGGACTGTGGATGTGGGGGAGACATCCACATGCTGCAGGCCTGTTTTGCCCCCGGTGGAATCTGCTGATGAAGGCTCCTCTGACCAAGAAGACATGAGTGACAGGGAGGAGGAGAGTGTGGCAGACAGCTCAGAAGAGATCAATTATCTAGCTCCTCCTTGGATTCAGAACAAGAGTTAATGATACAGCATACGGAGAGCGATGCATAGGCAACAACAACTGAGAGATTATTATAAAAGAAAATGAGGCCACCTGTGGTTGGGTGGGACTGTGGTAATTAGTGAGGCTGCTATAAATAACAGCCTGTGGGTTTGGCCATTGTGGAGGATTATCTGATCGTTGTGTTTTGTGACTGCTTTACTGACTTTGACCTTTTGTGTGCTGATTTTTCCCCGCTTTGAAACTAAACCAGGGCAAAGTGTGTTTCACTTTGTGAAAGAAGAAGGACTGTGAATTGCCTCACAGCTGCAAGCTAAGTATCACAGAACTGATAAGGGACTTGTACAAATTACCAGTTTGTTTGGAGACGAGTGCTCTTTGCTATACCAGAAGAGGGCTTAGGTTAAGTGAATTTTCATTATAAAGAACATTGTTTTGAATTTTCAAACGTGTGTGTGTCTGAAATTGTATCTGTGCGTTTTTGGAAGGATTCTACCAGAGAGCTCAACAGAACAATCGGGAGCATACACTTCCTCAAAAAAGAAAAAAAAAAAGGAAAAAAAGAGAAAAACCAGTCTAAAACTTGAACTGAACATTTGGAGTTCAACTAAACAGCTTCTATTGAGGGATATATAACAGATGAGCATTCTATCTGAACAATCAATATAAAATATATAAAAATTAAAATACAAACTTAGTTGCATTGTTTTCATTTGCAAATATAAACAAAGAAGGCAGGACAATTAATTCACTTGTTGTTATACTGTGAATATTCTGTTCCTTTCCTTCTTTCTAAACTGTTTTGATGGAGCAAGGAGAGCAGCCATTGATTCTCTCTTCTCCCTCCCTCCTGACTTCCTTGGTTTCCATAGTTTTCCATAGGAAGGGTGAGTCCATTCTCTTTTACAGACTCTGGTTTCTCATATCAGGATAGAAGCTGAGGGAAACTGTATTGTAAAGGTTAGGTTCTCTATTATTTTGGACAAACAGAGAAATTGAGGGCATATGTATCTTATTCCAGAATGTAACAATCGCAGGAGTATTTAATCCATACAACTAACGTTTGCTTAGAGCAATGTTTCCCAACCTTGGCAACTTGAAGATATTTGGACTTCAACTCCCAGAATTCCCCAGCCAGCGAATGCTGGCTGGGGAATTCTGGGAGTTGAAGTCCAAATATCTTCAAGTTGCCAAGGTTGGGAAAGACTGGCTTAGAGAACAGTGTAGCTGCATAGACACCTCCCTGTGGCAAATGGCTACCATGACAAAGATGGGGAGGGGGTAAGCTGTCAGGTGACAGTTCAACCTAAACATCTCTAATTTTACATATTCAATCTAATACCTGAACAAAACTCAGCTATACTTCAAAATCTAACTTTCTGTATACTTTACAATGGTATTGCAATTAAAATAATGAATACTAAATGACTAAAATGTCTTTATTCATAAAAAACAAACTATGTAACATTGTGCAATAGGGAGACCGTTGGCAAAAACGTACTCTTAGGCCCAAAATCTGATTACCTAAAGCAATCAAATCACTTTTATAAAATATAACATTATTTTATTTGCTTGCACTCAATAAAGCAGGAAAGTTTTGAAACTTCTCGGTGTGACCATGATCAAAAATAAAATCAGAGCTCATATGCCTCTGGCCCCACACATTGCGTAGACAAAATAAAGAAAAGGGCAGACACAGTGGAAACCGCAGCCTGACATTGAAATGCTTTAGATAAATCCATCTGTGCAATTTTATCATTATTTATCCCTTCCTACTAGGTCAGCATGCTCCCCAAATTATCTTTGAAATATGGTCAGTGAATTAAAAACAATATGATTTACTGGACCGCAGGTTTTTTCCCCCTATCGCTACTCAGGGTCACTTTAATGTTCTATGAATTTTTTCTTATGAGAATCTTTTAACCATTTCATGTGTAGTGGAGTCAATTAAAATGTTAAGTAGTGAATGTAATTTACAGTATATGTGAACTGGGTAGGGAACCTTCTCTCACGCTTTTTCTTAACAGGATATTTGTAACTGAAATGTGCATGTGTCTGGAATTTTCCAAGCAAAGAAGGAAAAAAACACAGAGAATTTCCCAGCAGCAAGATGTTTTAACAGGAACGACTTTGAGGAAATATATTTTGATTTTTTATAACATGAAGAATGCAGTAGGGACAACTTCTTAGGTCCTCTGCCACTTTTTTACTTTCATCATAGGTACCAAATATCTTTGGTGCCCTCTAGTGTCTGACCAAAACTATTCTGCAGGATTTCTACTAAGTATTTTTAGGACTCCTGAAAGAATTATGATACACACTTTCTCCAGACAAGGGGAGGTCCCGCCGTTTTCTCTTTTTCAGAGTCATAAAGATGAAGCATTGAAAAACTACTTCCCAGCCATGAAATACATGTCCATATGTATATGCTGTTCAGAATTGCTTCTGGTGAAATGGGTGGCTGTTGTGATTCAGCCTGAGGCTCCTCAGGGACCGGCTGGAGCTCTGCCGGATCCATGCCCAGAGGAGGAGGACAGTGGAGGGGGAGGACCAGGCAGATGGGGGAGAGGAACGTCAGGAAGAGGAGGAGGGAGAGCAGCCTGAGACCCCCGGGGGGCCCCCTCTCCCCAGCTAGTAGCCTGGATTCATTGGATGAAGACGCACAGGCTATAATAGACATGAGGCAGCGACGTGCAGCTCAAAGACGGGGCCAATTAGAAAGGTATTTCCATCCCTGAATTGGCAACAGCTGGGTTTGGGTGTGGTTCTCCTCAGCAGGGTTGAAAAGGCAGGCCCGCCCTTACAGTCTTGTGAAGAGTTATCAACTGGGAGTCCTGTGACCTTGCTTCGATTCTTGGCGTCTCTGATCTTGGCTTGTGGCCTAGAAGTCTGAAGACTTGGGGGAGGCGTGGGTTTTATTATCTCCAGCCTTGTTTTTGCCAGCAAGAATCCTGTTTTATTGCCTGGCCTTCGTGAAACCTCTGTGAAGCTTCATAGTGTTCCTGTCTGTAAGAACAGTTTTTGTTACCTGTGTTTGCTTTCAATTATATAAACTGCCTTTGTTTTTTACCAGTGTGTCTGGCTACTCTTTTTGGTTGGTGTTGGCGTCTGGGGGGACCCAAACAGAACAGGTGGCTATACAACTAAATAGAATTTGCTTTAATTCAGGTTGCTGTTTCCTTTCTTGTGTCCCTGCGTGGCCATGTTTGTAGCTGTGGGTATATAATGTCTTGCTACTTTTCATGGCTGACTCTAGGTCTGGGATAAACTAGGGTATGGTGTTGGGTTTGGCCAACTTATTTGGCTGTGCTCTCATTAGTATCAAATGACTGGATTTAATGCATGTAAATTTTCCATAATAGTCCAGACCAGAATGAATATTTTTTTCAGGAATGTTACAAGAGCATATTCTCCAGATAGTTGCTTGAAACCTTCATTCATTCTATTGAACGGTCACAATAGTGGATTTAAGTGAATTCTAAATGCCATCACTACTGGTTCACAAAATCGGGCAAAACCAGGAATAACCCACTGCTGAACTGTCGGCTCATTAAACATCAATAAACATCACTAAAAAAAACCCCCATACTTGCTAACAATCAATCTTAATTCCTGGCCTGCCGGAAAAGCCAGATTTTAACAGCTTTACGGAAAACCGGTAGGGAGGAGATAATGTGAATCTCTGGGGGCAGTTGATTCCTTAGGGTCGGAGCAGCCACAGATAAAGCTCTTCCCTGAGGTCCTGCCAACTGAATTGTTTGGCGGACGGGACCTGGAGAAGGCCGACTTTTCAGGCCCTTACTGGCTGCAATGAGGTATGAGGGAGGAGGTGGTGCCCTTCATGGCATCGGACCAGAATATCTCTGGGACCGCCTTCTGCCGCACGAATCCCAGTGACCAGTTAGGTCCCACAGAGTTGGCCTTCTCCGGGTCCCGTCGACTAAAAATGTCATCTGGTGGGACCCAGGGGAGGAGCCTTCTCTGTGGCGGCCCCGACCCTCTGGAACCAGCTCCCCCCAGAGATTAGGATTTCCCCCACCCTCCTTGCCTTTCATAAACTTCTTAAAACCCACCTCTGCCATCAGGCATGGGGGAACTGAGACATCTCCCCCTGGTTTATATAATTTATGCATGGTATGTTTTTGTGTATGTCTGCTTTTTAAATAAGGGGCTTTTGGAGACTTTTGGAGGCTTTTGGAGACTTTTTAATATTAGATTTGTGATACATTGCTCGTATTATTGTTGTGAGCCGCCCCAAGTCTGCGGAGAGGGGCGACAATCAAGTCAAGTCAAATCAAATCAAATCAAATCAAATCAAATCAAATCAAATCAATCAGCCAATCAGTCAATCAATAGTCTGGTAAAGTCAAATTCACCTCCAGTAATGAAAGATCTCTGGATGATCTTTGGATAGAAACTTTCTCTTAGTTCTCTTTTCCAGTTATATGGAAAAATTAAAATCGGGGTGCTATTGAACATTGGACAAGGAAAAGAAATCCAACTAATAATCACATATAAAATGATAAAGCTATAAATAGAAGGTTTAGCAGACACCTTTGAAATATTGTTTTAAGGTCTGTCCCAGACTTTTAAATAGCTTTTTCATTGCTATTAACCCTCCAAGAACCATATGGGGTCAATAGCACCAACTTCCAAGTTCCAGATTGCAGAAATGAGATGATAGCAAACAAATACCTTGTCCAGGACTATGATCTAACTGCTGGGAACAAATCATATTATTTGTACCTGCTGTAAGAATAGGTTTATCATAGTATGAGTGATTAAAAAAATATGAAATAAAAAGTGTGTTTGGTATCTATGTGATTGTTTTTCCTCTTGCTTATATTGGCTTGTGAACAAAAGGAATTATCCATCTGATTATTTGAAAAGCAAGAACTTAGGAGTCAGCCTGGAATCATTTCTCATTTACATTGACTCATAAAGTACCAGCTTGATTTTATTGCCCTCCTGCACACCCAGACTCTGTGATAAAAGGAAAAAAAACATATCCGTTCACTGTGGGTTGATCAGCTTTCCTTTTCCGTCTTTCAGATGTCCAAGGTCCTCAGTTCTACCATTCTTTCTTTAGGAAACAGAGTGAGGTCCTCACTTGTGCTTGAATCTCACTTCAGTAACATTGATTTGGATTCATCCTAGGCTTTTGAGAAACAATATAAAATGATGGTGGGGGCTCTCTTTCTCTTCTTCCTTGTCCCTTGTGTTGAAGCAGGTGAGTAGAGCCAAAGGTATGAACAGCTATTCAAACAGAATGCAGAATGAGAAATATTTCTGCTTGTCTCTTAATTAGAAAAGTTGAATTAAATATAACTCAGTGTTTGTGCTCATTTTGGTGCAATTGTAAATGTCTAAGGTACTTCCCAAGAATAATGTCTTAAGCAGATTCTCTTCTATGTATTTCCCAAAGTGGGATGAATTACTGTACTATAGGTATAGATATACTTTTAGCTATATTGGATAGTTTCATTTTATGTCTTGGTAATTCAGTAATTAATTGCTTGATATAATCAAAACTTTCTACCTAGCCATAAAGACCTTTTCACATACAAGAAAAACTAGAGTTTCTGGCTACAAAACATATTGGGGGAATTTATGGAATTGTTGTGAACATGAATGAACAATCAGATTGATATTAAATATAAATTATACATTGATCTAAGTTACCAATATAATTATTAGATCAATAAATTCTGTCAAAAATAGTTTAAAATTTTCATATTCTAAAGATTGCAACATGAGAATAGGCATCTTAGTTTCTATATGATTGCTTCATTCATACATTTTTTTGTAAAAAGAAGTCAAATAATATCTCTTCCAAAGTTTAAAATATTTTTAACCAAAGTGCAATATAATGCCAGCTTTTTTAATTAGCTTAAATGTTTATTAACATGAATTTACTGTCAATATTTGGCAGTTGAATCTTATTTCATCACAATAGCTTTTTTTCCCCCCAAAAGGAAAAATGTCTTGGTGGTAATGGCTGGGCATTGTTTAAATGAGTCTTGGAAACTCAGCTTTTCTCCCAGGCCTGCCTCAAGGAATGTGTGGAAGGCTCTTTTTGAGAATATTTGGGTTAGGATTTTACTATTCTTCTGTGATGTCTACTATCTTTGGCTTGTGATAAAACATTTATGTGTTTTATGACTATACACTGCCCAATTTTCTTTTTCACAATGGGAAGCCTTTGTTGTTTCATTTCATACACAAAAATGACAATTCCCAAATTACATTGATATATGGGAGATCTCTTTCTTCTAGAGTTTTGCTACAATGGTGGAATATTTGATGGGTTCAAATGCATCTGTGATGAGGATTTATACTATGGGCCCAGATGTGAGTTCCTTGTTGAAGATACCCTCAATCGCAATGTCACAACAAGTAGAACAACAAGTGCTCTCTCAAGAGAAACACAGACCTCTCCAACAAACCCCATTGATACCAGAATTACCCCACACGTTACCATCCCTAAGAGCACTGTAGACACACTTTCCCCAAGAACTCTCCCTGGGCAAACAGAGGACTTTACAACAACACCCAGGATGGTGCTAAGTGATGGGACCACAACCTCAGCTTCTACAAGTTCTTCTTGGAATGGAACAAAGAGCACTACCATCGTGAAAGATCCCTCTAAAAACACACCATCCACAGGTACCTTAGTCCCAAGTAGCTACAACAGCATAGCTTGGATCTTCTATTTTATTTCATTGTTATTTTTTAGAAATGGGTACAATTTAGGACAGATTGAGTATGAATGGGATTAGCCACTATTCATGACTTTTCTATGCAAAATACTGCCTTGTAAGTGTGCCAGTGACTGAAGCCTAATATTGAGGGGATGACGTTTGTGGTTTTCCCTACATAAATAACTGTTCCTTCATCTCTTATGACTGGGGTAGTTGAGAGTAATATTTCAGCAGTAGCTGAAAGGCCACAGAAAGCTCCCATTTGTTCTGGGAGATTGGGAGGATAGACACCTCCTTTGGGACATGACTAAATGTTTGTGCCATCTACTAGTGGAAGATTTGTTGAATGGAGAATATTTGTTTCGGTCAAGAAGAGCCATCTTCGGTGTGCCCTCCAAGGCCATCATGAGCGTGTGCGCGTCAGGTATGCATGTGCATGGTTGTTGGCATGAAATTTGGCTTCTGTGCATGTGCAGCAAGCAAAATCTTGCATGAGGACGCACGCACAAGTGAGATTTCCATGATTGTTGCTGATATTTTTGCTTCCACATATGAGCAGAAGCAAAAAACCAGCAAAAATCCCTGAAATCTCACTCATGTGAGCATCTTCTGTGCATGCACAGAAGCCAAATCTCATGTGTGGGTAAAAATGCATACATCAGGGATGTGCAGCTGCATGTGCTTTCCAAAAATTGCTACTGGAGTGGACCACCTGTCCATTCCAGTAGCGGCCCATCAGTGATTTGTTTATATAGCTGTGACTTTGTTTGTTCAGCGGTGACCTTGGAAAACAGAAGCTAACTGGAATGTTAATATTTTGAAAAAGATATTAAAGAAGAAACAAAAGGAAATATTGTAAACACTGTGTTTGAATTTGAACTTTGAATGAACCTTTGGAAAAAAGGGAGAAAGCTACATTATATACTAAAAATACTAAATGAGCTTTATAGATGAAATTGGTGGAAGTGATGCATTAAGCTGTTGAAAAGATGTTTTTCTAGATAGCTGGAAATATAAAGTTGCTTCTGCAGATGAAGATGGAGATCTAGGAGATAAGGGAACTGTACAGTGAAGTCTTAGAGAATTTAAAGAATCAATGAATGACTATATTGAACCTTCGACTAAAATCACTGGAAAATTACAGGATGCAGTGGACTTATAGGAAATATTTGGAGAAGAAGATGCTACAGAACAGGGTGAATGGTTGGAGGAGATATTAGGAGGCTATGGAGATGAAAACAATGTCAAGATTGAAAATGGACAGACTAAAAGATATGCTACTAAATATGCTGATTGCGTAGCTTTAACTAATGACATAATAAAATACTTTAAGAAATGTCTGGGCAATGAATGGGTGATAGTCACATGAGTATACTGAAATTAGCACAAATAAGAAAAAAAAAGAAAATAAGATGTGAACAGAGGCACTGGATTTGGCAGGCTAAAAAAGAATTTAAAATTAAAACTGAAATTGAGTTTAAAATTAAAGTTGAATTTAGACAAGAGAAATGGGAGTTTGAAAAGGGCTGAAAAATGCTTAAAGAGAGGTAGGAGGCACTGTGGCTTAGAGTTTAATATGTTAGAAATATTGCTAGTATTATACACTTGAAGGAACATCAAGAAGTAAGTCTAATTAGAGGATAATTGGTATAGCTAGATGACAAAATTAGAAAGTTTTGCAACAAAATATGATCGAGTTACTAATAAAATACTGCATTTTAATTATTGGAAATAGAAAATATATTGCACTGTTTGAATGTATGTTGAGAGAGAAAAAATGAGAGCATTGAGAATTCATAGTCTTTAGCTTGTACAGATTACTCCATGGTCATAGATAAATTGTTTTCACATTTTGCCAAATTTTGGTTAAAACCTGGAAAGATGGGTGGTGTGCAGAACTTCCACTCAAATCTTCTGGAGATATCTGTGCATGATCAACATTGTTATCTGTGTTTATTTGAATCATTCCTTTGAAATAATAATTTGTTAGAGAGATTGGAGTACTGATTTAGAGTGTCAAGAGTCTTCAAATATTTAAACAACAACAGAGAAAGATTTTCTAATGAAAAAGGCAAGATACAAGACTTGCCTTTTCATTCTTTTTTTTTTAAAAAAACCTCTATTGAACTGACCACACTTTTCACTTCATTGCTTGAAAATCAGATCTCTTTCCCCACCATACATTTTAGCTAATATCAGTTTAGAGATTGAAAAATTTGAAAAGCAATTATAACTGATGTCATATGAATACATGTGAGCTCATTTATCTGCCAAGTTGTTTATTTTTGTATATGTAGCAAAGAGTAATGCTTCTGCTCAAATTGCCATTTTATGATAAGAGATTATAATTTACAAATCTATGTGATGGAACTATTCCATTCTGTTCCAGAGATATGCTACAACGGTGGAATATTTGATGGGATCAAGTGTATCTGTAATGAGGATTTATTCTATGGACCCAAGTGTGAGTTCCTCGTGGATGACTTTCCAGTCCCTGAATGTAAGTTTAGTCAAGGAGAGGTTGATTAGTTTTTCCAGATGACAGCCTAAGATAACTTTCTCAAATTGTTTTCTTCGAGATATGTTGGATTACTATACTGTACTAGAATAAAGAGATTACATATGGAAGAACAAAGTTTACAAAATGTGGCTTAATAGAAGCTGCATTATAATGCCTGTAAACTGGGAACATCTAAAGAAATAGATAACTCTCTATTCCAAGTTCCCCCTATTTGGGAAGATGGTTTACAGTGGTTTGCCCAAGTTAAAACAATTAATTTGGAACCAATGTTTTCCCCACACATGGCTACAGAGGCCTCATGAATAGTTGAGAAGATATGCTAGTTCTGTGCAAAATAACCTTTTAAAAAATTTGTTAAGTTCTGGGCGATGAATAAAGGTGAGGCGAGTGACCTCTCCAGATCCCTAAGAGGTCAGTGAGGGGCGTGCATAAGTGCTCCAGTGTGCCTTCTGTTCCCTGTCCTACTCTCTCTCCTATATTTCTTTATATATCCTTCTTCTATTCCTATATCTTTTCTTCTATTCTTTCATTGATATAATTTACTATAAGTATATCCTCTGTAACCTTCATTATGTTTTTAAACAAACAAACAAACAAAAAAATTTCTGACAGCTTTTTACTCAATATTGCCTGTGAGGCCACTAAACTCCCTGGCTGACACAACTCCTTTTATAAGGAATTGATCAGTCAAACGACCAATCAGGAGAGAATATTTTCCCCCTCCCACAGAGGACTAGAATGAGAACTTCAACTGACAACTATACACTATATACAACATATAACATCATCTAAGAAGAATCATGGAGATGGGATTTGGAGATTGCGTCAAAAATACCTGATTGGTCATTTACTGCTTTTTTTATCGTGAAATTAAAAAAAAAGACTTTTCAAACCAGATGAGGATCTTTGGATTTAGGCATTTGAAACTGCGTTGAAGAATGGAAACACATTCACCTCTTGCCTGTTACATTTTAAAGTTCATTTGCGGGGAAGTAACTGGTTGAGGTTCATATGAATATCTTTCCCCCTCTCTTTTAGTACTTGTGACCATTACTGTCGAAGCTCAGGTGAGGATTACTAACAGAGAGTTCAAGAAATCTCTGGAAGACTTAAGCTCTAACTATTATCGGGAAATTCAGGCTCAGTTTAAAAAGCAGGTAAGATTGGATCAAGGAAGTAGCCTACATCTGATCAATGTTACTATTTCAATGAAATGTATCTTACCCTCTTCCCAGCACTCTTAATTCATACCAAGAAAGTGTCTGCTTCCCAATCAAAAACTTGCTTCTTATATTTTAAGCATTCTGCAGATAGGGATAATACAAGACATAGCACAGACCACATACTCAATGCTTTAGGAGGCTTGCTTCTAATTCAAGTCTCTTTCCTGGCATTTCTTTGTTTATGAAGGTTTTTTTGTTTTTTACTTTTTCTACCTTGCAGATGAAAGAAGTTTATCATGCTGTTCCTGGATACTATGATGTGGAGATCTTAAGAATGAGGTGAGTGTCTAAAGAGAGGCTAATTTAATCTTTGGGATGATGAGCCATCAAGTGAACTTGAATATGAATAGAACTTTTCTCCCATTGTGGAGACTCTTTTCAGCCTCTTCAGATCTTTTCTTCTCAACAATGTGGATAGTTCAGGATCTGAGCAGAGAAGGAACCAAGCATGGCTAGAGGATTTTAAGATTGGACATTTTGCATGTCTTTTTTTTTACAGATGAAAATGCAAATTTTCATCTGTAAAAAATGAGCAATGAGCAAATTAAAACAATAAAATATTGTTAAATATTTTTTCACAAAAAATGACATAGCAAGATAATTCAAAGTGTTTAAAAAACAACGTGATATATTTATAGCACATTAAAAAGCAGATTTGCTGCTTCATACAGTTAGTTGGAAAATGTTCCACCCCGCAAGCAAAAAACCGGAACTGCCTGAATGCTCACATTGTTGGTTTCGCTAAGTTGTCTCCTCACCCAGAACATGTACTTAGGCAAATTAGTGTAAATTCCTGGTAATTTAGTTCAGTCAGTCAGTACCATAGCTGGTAATTCCTACAATATAGTATTTAGAATCTGATAAATAGCATACCACAGGTCGACCACTATCTCCCTGACAAGTATCAACAATTCCAGTTTCAGAGCTAGCACAGAAAGCAGTATTTGGTATTCTTCCTGCATGCCAGTCAAACTGATTGCAAGTGTCTAATGAAAAAAAAAAATTAGCTGGGCTTTTTGCAATATGAGCTGCAATACTGAATACAGTGGTACCTCTACTTACGAACTTAATTCATTCCGTGACCAGGTTCTTGAGTAAAAAAGTTTGTAACTAGAAGCAATTTTTCCATAGGAATCAATGTAAAAGCAAATAATGTGTGCAAACCAATTAGAAAAGAAATAAAAGCTCAGAATTTGGGTGGGAAGAGGAGGAGGAATAAGAGGAGGAGGACAGTTGCTGCCGAAGGAAGGTTAGGGGAATCAAAAAAATCCAAAACTTTAAGGCTTAAAAAAAGAGAGGGACTCTGAGATGGCAAGGAGGAGCATGCGCCTCCCATACACCCGGCTCAAGGCTACCTCCCATACACTGCGCCAGAGAGAAAAACCCAGGGGGAATGGCAGAAAACTGGCCGGGTCTTTATGCCGCTCTCAAATTTCCTGGGATTTTTTTCTGGGCTCAGGTTCTTAAGTAGAAAATGGTTCTTTAAAAGAGGCAAAAAAAATCTTGAACACCCGGTTCTTATCTAGAACAGTTCTTAAGTAGAGGCATTCTTAAGTAGAGGTACCACTATATATTTCAGTCACCATGTCTTCTAGAAAATATCTAAGAAAGATGAAATAGCTCTTCAAGAGAAGCACCAACAATAATGAGCTTACAAGTTAAAGCAGTTAGACTTGGACTAAAGTCAGGGGTGGGCTACTGCCCGGACTGAGGGGGGAACGCAGGGGGGGGGGTAGTGAAAATGGAGCTCCACCCCAGAGCACCCAATTTGCACTGAAAGATTTTGAAAGAAAATGTAGGGCGTCCTGCATAAGCCACACCCATAGTGTGGTAGTAAATTTTTTGGTAGCCCTTCACTGACTAAAGTTGAGGTTGAAATCCCACTCAGTCAGGAAGGTTTCAAAAGAACTTTGTTCCAGTATGAAACTCTTATTCTAAGCTCTTTCTTAAGACAGTTGTGTGGCTTAAACTGAAAGACTAGAAGTAATAGTTCATTTTGAATTTGATGGTGGGAAGGGGTGGGGCTATTACAGTCTTTATCATACCTCCATGGAGAAAAAAAGGTAGTTCAGCATCTGAGGAATTGTTCTTTTCATTGTTCTTTTAGGAATGGCAGCATTATTGTGGAACATAAAGTCATCTCCCAAGTACTAATAGAGAGTAATGAGGAAAAGATTCAGCATAAAACAGAAGTTATCACAGAGGCAGTGAAATACGCCTTGGAAAACATAAATAGCACAGGAGAGTGTGTTGACCCTTCAGGTATGGTATGGCTGGGTAAACTCTTCCACTGGGATATGGTTTTCCTGAGTGAGAAGTAAGCAAGATGATGATGATGGTGATGATGATGATGATGATGATGATAACAACAACAACAACAACAACAATAATAATAATAATAATAATAATAATAATAATAATTTATTACATTTGTATGCCGCCCCTCTCCGAGGACTCTGGCTCCTTTTTGATGAGGTTTTTTTTTTAGGATAAGCCACCTTTTTTTCTTCAGGCTCAAACGTCCTTTCGAATGGCCTGCACATTTCAATATAGCCACTAGATGGGAGCAAATGCATTTTGTTTTCTATTTGCTCCAAATCAGAGGAAGATCCTTTTTAAGAAATTGGTGTTTTCTATGTGGATCAGTAAAAAGATTATTTTGCTCACTTTTTTCGGGGCAAAAGAGCAGGGATGAAGGATTCAAATGAAGTCTTGGTTCATTTATTAGGTTTTCGTGGCTTATAATTTCCTTTTCTTCTGGTAGGGGAAGGGACTATGATTATGGGAGGTTTTGTTTGAAAGAACAGACGGAGAAGAGAAGGGGAGATCTTGAGGTGCTTAGCCTCATATCCTCTCTGCTAGGCAGGGAAGAAGTTTAAAGAATTTGGTTCATCAAGAATGAAAACTTCAGTACGGAATAAAACAAAGTCTAGTTTGAAGAAGTAAAGTTAATAGTTTCTTTGCACTTTAATGGGTTGTTTAAAAAGGCCTACTGTACTTTTTGGAGTATAAGATGCATCTTTTTCCTCCCTAAATGAGGCTGAAAATTCAGGTGCGTCTTATACTCTGAATGTAGCTTTTTTAAAAAGCTTTTTCCCCCCTGCCCTAACTAGGTGCTAATGATCTTCCCAGCTGTTACCTTGCAGGTTCTTTCATTTTTAATCTTTGTAGGGTTTTTTCCATTGCTCTAACTTGCTCCAAATGTTTCTTTCCATCCCTAACCAGGTGCTAACGATGTTCCCAGCTCTTACCTGCTTGCAAGTCCTTTCATTGTTACTCTCTGTCAAGAATGTTTTCCAAACCCTGTCTTTGTAGTTTTTTTATTGCTCTACTTCCTCAATGTTTCTTTCCAGCCCTAACCAGATGCTAAAAATGTTCCTAGCTCTTACCAGCTTGCAAGGTCTTTCATTATTACTCTTTGAGAAGAATGTTTTCCAAGCCCTTCCTCTTTGCAGGGGGTTTTTCATTGCTCTAATTTGCTCCAAATGTTTCTTTCCAGCCCTAACCAGGTGCTAATGATTACAAGCTCTTTCATTGTTACTCTTTCTGAATAAGGTTTTTTAAAGTCCTAATTAGGGTATAAAATAAATGTGCTGAAGCTGAACAGACTAAGGATGCTTGCCAGATAAATATCTGGTAAGCAGATTATTTTTCCTATTTTCTTCCCCCAAAACTAAGGTGTGTCTTACACTCTAGTGTGTCTTATACTCCAAAAAATATGGTATTTGATTTTTTTTAGTGGAGAAGAATTTTGGATGAAATAAACCAAGGTATATAACCACCCAGATAACTAATGAATACAATTATACTTTTTTTTCCCAGGACAAAAACTGTGCTTTGTTCCTTTACCTAATCCGATTCTTAATTCAACTGTTTCATTAAATGGTAAGTTTCAGTAAACAGTAGGGTACATGTGTCAAGATTATCAGGACTATGTTTTAGATTTTTAAACTACTTAATTGTTCAATCTACATTTTAAATGTGTAACTAATAACTGCCATGGATATTTAAACTGTTTGTTTTCATACATAAATGAAAGTCCCTGGATTATTTGATGATATATAGATCCAATTCATCCATATCCATCAATCCATATCAATTAACTACTTTATGTCAGCTTGTAGTGTCAATCACATGACACAGTCATGGAGAATCTCTATCAAACCAAGAGGATTCCCCAAACAAAATCCATGGAGAATGAATGAAAGAAGTCTTCTCCAGCTACCATATGCCTACTTATTAGAATTAGTAGCAAGGCAAAGACAGGAGGTGAAAAGAGGTTGATTCCTTGTCTTCATTTCACCTCCCATTAAGTTTTATCTAGGATGCTACAGCTATACTTCTAAAAATCCACTTATCAAGTTTGAAAACTGGCAGTGAGCATCCTGAAGGTAGATTACTTTCAGGAAACCAGTGATTTTACTCATGCAAAATTAATATGGAGACGATTCTCAGCCTCATATCCTGAGGGGGCATTATAACAGCCATTTGTTGATAAGAGTATGTCAAAAACTATCTAAAGAAAAATTGTGCCCAAGGGAACAGGAAAAATACTATTTCAAAACTTTAACAGCTAAGGACAAGTTTAACATGGCTCCCAATTGGCTGGGAATGAAGAAAAAGCATTAACTATTAAGTATTTCTTAAGAATTGGTAGTGGGGATGGATCCAGCAATCTTGAGAATGTACATGTATAATGATGGTAAAATAAAGTAGAAAATTCAAAGTTGAGGAACAAGAATGAAGAAAATATAAAGGGGATTTTGTTCTTTTGCTAAAATTCAATTTGGCCCTAAGTAAATATTGTACTATAAATAGAGCAGTAACTGAAGGGGAAAAAACCTAAGGATGTACTGTAAGGACACATTTATGATATATAGTAATTAGGAGAGCATGAGGAAGAACTGAAGAAAGAAAAAGATGAGTTTTAGTATCTCCATTTGTTTTGTATTAGAATTTTAATTCTTCATTCAATTCATTCTGCAGAGTTGGGCCACCTATAAACTATGTTAAACTTGTTTCTTTTGGTTCTTAACAGACATCTTTTTGTTGCAGTACAGTTTGTTGGTTTGACCTACATGTATTCCCTGTATTTCATTATATATTTAGCTCCTCTTTTTCTCACCAGACACATGTAAAAATATTATTGATCCGAAGTATGCAGACTATTATTATCCCCACCTGGTGAATGGTATTTTGCGCTGTGTCTCGAGATGTTACAAAGGCACTCCTAATTCCATGAACTGCTTCAATGGTGTTTGCCGAATCTCTGAAATTGGCCCCCACTGCATGTAAGTAGACAGAAGAAGGGGGAGTATCAAAGGAGATCTTTAGAGCAGGGGTCCCTACCCTTGGCAACTTTAAGACTTGCAAAGCTAGTTGGGAAATTCTGAGAATGGGAGTTGAAATCCATAAGTCTTAAAGCTTCCAAGGCAGGAGACCACTGCTTTAGAGCCAGGATATAAATTAGAATATAAATATTAAATTATTATTATTATTATTATTATTATTATTATTATTATTATTTATTAGATTTGTATGCCGCCCCTCTCTGAAGACTCGGGGCAGCTCACAACAGTAATAAAAACAATATAGTAGTGGAACAAATCTAATATTAAAAAACATATAAAACCTTACCATTATTTAAAAAACCAAACAGCACATAAATCTTGGACAGTTATTAGAACTAACTGAGATTTTCTCCCATTTCACTACATTTTTCAGTTTGCAGAAATTTACACATTTTCCTAAATTTAGTATACAAAGCTATTAATATAGTTGTTATCAAAGTGCTATTTATTAATTAAATTGTTATATTGTCTTACTCCCTACAATTCACAAGTAAATAGAAGAAAAACACTAAGTCTTTTGAGGCAGGAGGTATATCATTCCCTCTATAAAAATAGCTCACATCATAGCATGGATCCAACTGCAGGTCACCTCCTTGGCCATTTTTATCATCCAACAGTGGACCAGATCCAGTAAACATGTGACCAAAGTAACAACAAAGAAAGCCTGTCTACTTCATCAGGAGCCAGGGTCTCAAACGCACCCAGTTTATACCATCAGATCATACTCCAGACACCTTGGTCCACCCTGCCCTCCATGTTGGACTTTATCTGAATGATATTATTCATCAGATAGCCTTAATAATTCTCACAGTGTCCAAAGTTGTTCTGAAAAGCCATCCCTACTGAGACCAAAAGACCCTGAATATGATCATTGTACAATTATCAGTGGATGCAATGTGAATAGGAAAATATTGATATTTAGCCACCCGTATCACCAATAGGTAATCCCTAATATAATAATTTGATCAGATAAGTCAGTTTGAGTCTTCCTTTTGAGTGCTCCAGATATTTCTACTGATGTTTCATCTCCCAGTGCTTCTAGGTAAGCCAAGGTGAGGTCTTGGATTAATGCGCAGAGAGAGGTTGCATAGGGCAATATGGTCCAAAATTCTGGCCATCTAACTTATTCCAGGCAGTTTCTCAGTCAAATCACTCACCTGATCTTCAGGAAAAACCCTAAGCTCTTACTGGAACCCCAATGAGTTGATCGATCAATGTATTAAATTGGTAAAATTCTATGACAAGTGCAGAAAATAAGAAAAGCAGGAAAAATGATTTATTTAATATAACATTGGAAAGGACCTTGGAGATCTAGTCCAACCTCCTACTTAGGAAGGAAACCCTACACTATTTCAGACAGATGGTTATCCGACATCTTATTAAGAACTTCCAGTGTTGGAGCATTCACAATTTCTGGAGGCAAGCTGTTCCATTGATTAATTGTTCTAAGTCAGGAAATTTCTCCTTAGTTCTAAGTTGCTTCTCTCCTTGTTCAGCTTCCACCCATTGCTTCTTGTTCTATCCTCAGGTGCTTTGGAAAAGAGTTGACTCCTTCTTCTTTGTGGCAACCCCTGAATTATTGGGGCACCATCAGATTGTGTAAAATGAAAGGCAATTAATATTCTAGAATAATTTGATTGACATTTCAAAGGAGTCTCTTGGAATACTGACTCTAAGACAAACTCTACAAAGTTAGAGTGATTTGAGGGCATGAATGAATAAGATACTAAATCAGCATGAATTCCCCTGTGTTTAAAATTTATTTCTTTTATTTAGCATATGGCAAAAAATTTAAAAAGCACAACACAATTACACAATAACCAGATGGTATTCTAGAACAAAATACTCCAGTAATTGTCTGTTGTGCTTTCATCATCTTTTGTTTGGATCACAGTAATGACCTTTTGTTGGGGCTGCCTTGGAGTCTACTTGTAAACAAAAGGTAAAGGTTGTCCCTCTCCCATTGTTTCCAACTTTAGAAGGAAATTCTCATCTCTGTTTCTTAGGCAAAGGAAGTTGTTGTCTCTTTTCCCACTCTAAGAAGCTAGGATAGCTTCCCACTTATTAGTGCTCCAAAAACCAAATGCAATCAATCCTTTTTTTAATCTATGAAGACAAGAACTGCAGAAAAAACAATTGCTGCCAACCTGCCTTCCATTGAGGACCTGCATACTGCATGAGTCAAAAAGAGGGCGAGGAAAATATTTACTGACCCCCTGCATCCTGGACAGGGCTGCCATCAGGAATTTTGGGGCCCCATACAACCTAAGTGTCTGCCCCCCCCGCCATTTTAAAACTACTGCCCCCAAATCCGGTGCCATGCCCACCATGGCCACACACCCTGCGCAAGCCCTCCCCCGGCCCTCTGAGGTCAAACACAGCCCTGATGTGGCCCTCAATGAAATTGAGTTTGACACCCCTGGCCTAGAGGCTAAATCCTATGAACAAGGGCTAAGAGAATGAGTATGTTTAGCTCAACAAATAGAAAACTGAGGGGGAATATAATAGTAGTTTCCCAATCCTTAAAGGGCTGCCACAGAGCAGATGGCCATGCCACCTGAAGGTAGTACAAGAAGCAATGGGCGGAACCTCACCAAGAGGAAATGCAATCTGGAAATAAGGAAAAACTTGGGACTGGGCGGCATATATATATAAATATATAAATATATAAATATATAAATATATAAATATATAAATATATAAATATATAAATATATAAATATATAAATATATAAATATATAAATATATAAATATATAAATATATAAATATATAAATATATAAATATATAAATATATAAATATATAAATATATAAATATATAAATATATAAATATATAAATATATAAATATATAAATATATAAATATATAAATATATAAATATATAAATATATAAATATATAAATATATAAATATATAAATATATAAATATATAAATATATAAATATATAAATATATAAATATATAAATATATAAATATATAAATATATAAATAAGCCAAAATTCATTACTATTAAAACTAAAACAACCAGAAAATTATTAATAAAAACAGGTGAGGGCTGGGGTTTTTTTCTGTTATTATTTAAGTGCTTTTACCATATGCTTTAAATCAAGAGTCACCTCTCTCTTTCCTGTCATTCTCTGCCTCAATCATTTTCTCATTTCTCTTTTTTCTCCCCTTTATTCTATCATTTCTCTCTCTCTCTTCCTTCCACTCTTCTCTCTCTCTCTTTCTTCCTCTCTCTCTCTTCCTTCCTCTCATCTCTCTCTCTCTTTCTCTTTCTCTATCTTTCTTTCTTTCTCT
The DNA here is from genome assembly GCF_031021105.1 of Erythrolamprus reginae. NCBI lineage: Eukaryota > Metazoa > Chordata > Lepidosauria > Squamata > Dipsadidae > Erythrolamprus > Erythrolamprus reginae. Next base: position 95,228,667 of record NC_091963.1, on the reverse strand, counting down.
CTCTCTCTCACTCTCTTCCTTCCTCTCTCATCTCTTTCTTTCTTTCTCTCTTTCTCTTTATCTTGCTTTCTTCCTCTCTCTCACTCCCTTCCTCTCTCATCTCTCTCTTTCTCTATCTTGCTTTCTTCCTCTCTCTCACTATCTTCCTTCCTCTCTCATCTCTTTCTTTCTTTCTCTATCTTGCTTTCTTCCTCTCTCTCACTCTCTTCCTTCCTCTCTCATCTCTCTCTCTTTTTCTTTCTTTCTTTCTTTCTCTTTCTCACTCTCCCCCTCTTTCTCTGTCTCTCCCCCTCTTGTTCTCATAGAAACATAGAAGACTGGTGGCAGAAAAAGACCTCATGGTCCATCTAGTCTGCCCTTATACTATTTCCTGTGTTTTATCTTAGGATGGATATATGTTTATCCCAGGCATGTTTAAATTCAGTTACTGTGGATTTACCAACCACGTCTGCTGGAAGTTTGTTCCAAGGATCTACTACTCTTTCAGTGAAATGATATTTCCTCACATTGCTTTTGATCTTTCCCCCAACTAACTTCAGATTGTGTCCCCTTGTTCTTGTGTTCACTTTCCTATTAAAAACACTTCCCTCCTGAACCTTATTTAACCCTTTAACATATTTAAATGTTTCGATCATATCCCCCCTTTTCCTTCTGTCCTCCAGACTATACAGATTGAGTTCATTAAGTCTTTCCTGATATGTTTTATGCTTAAGACCTTCCACCATTCTTGTAGCCCGTCTTTGGACCTGTTCAATTTTGTCAATATCTTTTTGTAGGTGAGGTCTCCCTCTCTTTTTCTCACTTTCTCTCTCTTGTTTTCTTTCTCTCACTCTTTCTCTCTCTCGTTCTCTCTCTCTCTTGCTATCTCTTTCTCTCCCCCCTCTTTCTCTCTCTCTCTCTTTCTCACTTTCTCTCTATCTTGCTCTGTCGCTCTCACTCTCTCTCGTTCTCCGGACGCTGGCGAAAGTGATTTTCAATGTCCCTGCCAGCCCACCTGGAATATTCAAATTAAGGAGGAAAAAAAGCCGGCAAAGGTTTTCTTTCTTTTTTGGCAAGAAAAACCTTGGCCGGCGGAGGAGAAAGAGAGGCGGATCAGGTGGGCGGGCGGGCATGCGGGGGGCAGCGGCGAGTAGCCAGGGGTGTGAGGGGGCTAGAGGTGCGGGGGGGCTGGGGGGGGCCACGGCGTGCACCCCATTGGAAAAGGGTGTGCGGGGCCAGGGGGGCATTTTGGGGTGCGCTGGCTAAGGCTGGAGCTCGGCGTCGGTGCTGCTCACTGGGTACAAATTACTGCGGGCGCCAGGGGGCCGGCAAAACCGTCCGCCCCCCCATTTGTCAATTTGGCCGGGCCCCTGACGCCACTACCAGTAGTACCGGCCTATCAGCGGCCCTGATCCTGGACACAAACTGTTTCAACCCCTACCCTTAAAACGTCGCTACAGAGCACTGCACACCAAGACACAAGAACAGTTTTTTTCCGAACGCCATCACTCTACTAAACAAATAATTCCCTCAACACTGTCAGACTTTTTACTAAATCTGCACTTCTATTTCTATTAGTTTTTCTTATCATTCCTATCATCCTTTTCCTCCCACTTAGGACTGTATGACTGTAACTTGTTGCTTTTATTAATACTGATTGTTTCTTCATTGCTTATTTGACCCCTATGACAATCATTAAGTGTTGTACCACATGATTCTTGACGTATCTTTTTCTTTTATGTACGCTGAGAGCATATGCACCAAGACAAATTCCTTGTATGTCCAATCACACTTGGCCAATAAAATTCTATTCTACTCTATTCTAAGTCAATTGAGTATGACAGTTATAGTTTCTTTGGCAGTTATAATCTGAGGCCTATTAATTTATTCTGTTCTAATTTTCTGTTTTATTTTTTAATGAATTATTGCTATTGGAAGTTACTTAGAGTCTTGCAAAGAAAGCTCTTTTTATTAATTCATTTCTCTTTCCCTAGTTGCAACAATTTGGACATGTTCTGGTATCTGGATAGTTATTGCCAATTAGCCATCCAAAAGAGTGTGCTGGGCCTTAGTCTTACTCTGGCTGTGTTCATTGTGATAAGTATCATCCTTGTTATTTGCCTCATCAAAGCAAAGCGGAAAAAATCCAGGAATAGGTAAGAAGCCTGAGAAGTCCAATGGTACCATAGCAAGGGAGAACATATTTCTAATCCATATAATTGATCCTTGGACCATATGATTGGGAAGAATGTCCTAATGAGAAGAGCCAGGAATTTTGAGATCTTTAAGATGGGAAATTGTTATTGATAGTTATTTAAGGGCTAAGTGGCTACCGTTTTTAGAGAGCCAAAGAGTTGCTCACCTCACACAAATAGTGGAGAGAATTACTGTATCATGGGAGGGCTATTTCAATCTTAGGGTTTATTTACAGTGATCTGTATTGTTCTTTCAGCTTGTCTGATGATGCTGACTATAACAAAATAGGCCAAAAGAATCCCATGTTTCTAGGATAGAGGCTAATGGAACCGCACTTGCACATAACCGATGACCACGAGCTGATGTGAAGTATGATTGTTAAAAATGATTAACAAGACTTTCTATCTGAGAACAAAGAGGTTGATGATAAATGGCTTGATACATGTTGGACTTTGCATCAAGTGTAAGGAATATGCAAATAGCCATGGAAGTGTTTGATTCAAGGTGCGCAAAATTATGAACCACGGTGAAATTCCAACTTGTTCTATCTTGTGTGAACATTTCCTGTCACATTGCCATCTTCTCCATGCTCATGGCTCAGCCAATTTTTCAGTGGAGGATATGCATGAGGTACGAACGTGACCTTCACTGATTTGCTTGGAATTAATAAATGTGATGATTGCTGAATTTTGTGTTTGTATTTTTTCATTGCTAAAGATCTGATTTCTCTCTCCTTTCTTGGGAAAAGAAAGTGATTAAGCCAATTGCACTATTGGAGCATGCTGATTTTCAAAGAATTTGCTTGGTGGATGAGCTATACTGGAGATGGACAGAAGAATGTGGTGTATGATGTGGGCTGGATATTTCAGTATTTTGATATCACTGATAATCCTTTGGGCTGCAACCACGGCTTCAGGACTGGGGACACTGTTATACAGAGGTTCCACTCCTATCTAGGAGAAACATCCCCAAGAGCAGTTTTGGCTGACTGCAGGCTGTCCTTCTTATGGAGTAAGTCAAGGTAACACTTTGGAAATCCATGGAAGAGGAAGACAAAATGCCAAATGACAAGTGTGCTACCAAAACCCTGCTCCTTTGTTTTTATGTGAGATGACAACACATATAGAAATGGTGGAATTGATTTGTATTCCAGTGCCAATTGTGGTTAGGGCAAGGAAAACCTAATGCACAGTTATAGAATAGGTAGTAATTAGTTAACAGCAATAACTAGTCCTAATGGAAAAAAAGTTAAGTATGAGTTAACAGCCATTGTAGTCCTAGGCAACCTCAGCAGAAGGATTGCATCAAGACTAGATCAAGTGTTAGTACCTCTTTATATATCTGGTAAGACCACACTGCAAGATGCTGCAAAATTTATGTCACCGTGATACAAAAAAGATGCCAAGGCTCTGGAAAAAGTGCAGAGAAAAGCAACAAAAGATTATTAGAAGGCATATATGAAAGGTTGTAGGAACTGGATACATCTTACAAACTGGGTGTGACATGATATCAGTTTTCTAATATTTGAGGAGTTGTTGCAGAGAAGAGGGGGTGAATCTATTCTCCAAAGTGGTATCACCAGCTGGTAAGATCAAGTCACCACTGCCAGCTCACCACTGCCAAATTGCCTCTGCAACTCATTGCTGTCAATTCATGCAGGATGGCCAACTCACTCATGGACAACTAGAACCCCTTAGGAAATGAACTTGTCCAATTCTCCCTTGTTCATACACCTTGGGAGGAAGTGGAAAAGGAACTCTTTGGGACTTTAGCCTAAAAGAGTAATGGTGTGGGTCTAGATTAAATGAAATGGGTTTGCCCATATATTTACCTAGATTCTCATTGAAATTGGAGGGAAGAAAAAGGGGAGGATTTGCCAGATACAATGACTGATATATTGATGAGTTCAGGGGGGGGCTGCTGCTTGGATGGGGGAGAATGCAGTGGGGTAGCAAAAATGGAGCTCCATCCCAGAGCACCCAATTTGCACTGAAAGATGTTGAAAGAAAATGCAGGGCATCCTGCATAAGCCATGCCCACAGTGTGGTAGTAAAGTTTTTTGTAGCCCTTCACTGGGTGCGGTAGATAGTGGCAGATATATTGATGAAAGCATTAGAGATAGGGAAAGATGAAATGGTGAATGAAATTGATGAAATTTTCAGAATAAGTACTAACTATGCAAAACAAAACAATCTCCCAAAGGAAGCACATGTAATATTTGTAAAAACATCAATAATACATAGATCAGGGGAGGATTCTTCAGAATATAGAGGGAGACAACTTATAGTATTGAAACAGATACCTAGAAGGATATGAGAATTAAGAAAGTCATGCCAACATATAATCTCAAAATTAACAAGAAAAACATAAGTTTTAGATGGATAATTCCAAGGGGTATTATGATAAACTGTCAGGACAAAAGATACAAATTGTAATCAGTGGAACAGGCAGAAGAATTTACATACAGAATTTCAGCACAGAAAAACGGATGCCAGATAGAGAACCAAGAGTAACATTGATACCCAAAGAAAACTAGGACTTGATGGGTATAAAAAATTACAGACCTATATCACTTTTAAATTGGGTCTATAAAATATTTACAACCATAATGGCAGAAAAGATTAAAGGATATATAGAAAAAAAATATACACAGGGACCAAAATGGTTTTATACCACATAGATATAAGGAATAACATTAGAATAATATTAGACACCTTAGTGTTCTATGAAGCAAATGGAATTAATATTTTAAATGCATAAAAGCATTTGATAATGTTAAATGGAATTTCATATGCAATGAAACAGAATATATGAAGTTTGGGGAAATTTTTATACAAATGTTCAATACCATATACTCATGCCCAAAACCTAAAGTAATTATTAATGATGATGTAACTGAGAGCTTTGAAATTCAAAAGGAAACAAGGCAGGGTTGTCCACTCTCATTCTTATTCATATTATCATTGGAAATATTAAGAATAATTAGAGCGGATAATCAAATTAAAGGTATGGAAATAATGGGAGAAATTTATAAGACCCAAGCATTCACAGATGATCTGGTATTCATCATAGAAGAACCATTAAAATAAAGAAATAGGTTAAAGGGGGTATTGATGGATTATAGAAAATTGGCTGGATTAAAAATTAACAATGAAAAAACAAAAATGATAGTTAAAAATATGACCAAACTGCAGGAATTAGAATTAATAGAATAATTGGGAATACAAACAACAAAGAAAATGAAATATTTAGGAATATTATTAACAGCAAGGTGTGCAACATTGAAAAAAGATAATTACAAAAAATTAATTGAGCAAATTAAAATAGATTTAGATGGATGGTCAAATCTGCAACTCTCCTTCATGGAAAGAATATCATTAATTAAGATAAATATCTTACCCTAATTTTTATTTTTATTCCAATACATACTGATAAAATTAGAGAAGAGGTTCTTTCAAAATTTAAACAAAGTTGTATTAAAATTCATATGGCAAAAGAAAAAAAGCAAGAATTAAAAGGAAATTATTGCAAGATTCAAAGGAGAGGGGCAGATTTGATCTTCCATATTGGGAAAGGTATTATCAAGCTACAATACTAATTTGGATTAGAGATCGGATTCAGGTAAAAAATGAGAGAATATTGAAATTGGAAGGTCATGATTTGCAAATTGTGTCACATGCCTTTCTCTGGGAGGGGAAAATACAAAATTCACCAATACTTCCAAAAACATTATATCAGGAATGCATAAATTGAAGTCTGAAAGAAAATAAAAACACAAAACTACACGTAAACCCCAAATTGGTTATCCACATTGGAAATATATGTACACCCAAACTTTATTCAATCAGGAAAAATAGTAACATACAAACAACTGTTAGATGAAAAAGGAGATAATTAAATGTAAAAGGCATAAAAAGGCATAAAATTAGAATGGTGGGCATACTTGCAAATACAAATGAAATACCTGAAAGATAAAAGAGAACCATAAAATAAAAATGGAAACAACAGGATTGAATAAAATAATTTTAGGAACAAGAGAAAAATGATTAGAAAAATATATTACTATTTATTAGAACAGGCATTATGGGAAGAAAAAGTTAAAGAGACAATGCTAAAATGGTATCGAGACCTTGGATATAATATCTGTTTAGATAATTGGGAAGTTTTACGGCAAAGAAATAGAAAACTAACATTAGCTACATCCTACAAAGAAAATCTCGATAAAATGTTTTATAGGTGGCATTTCCCATCAGTAAGACTGGCTAAAATGAATTAAAATATGTCAGGAATACAGTGGTACCTCTACCTAAGAATGCCTCTACTTAAGAACTTTTCTAGATAAGAATCGGGTGCATTGTTTCTGCTAAGCTGCCTGCGTGCACGCTGGCGCTGGGAGAAATAGACCCCCGCACACGAATCAAAATCCTTGCACAGAGGGAGGTAAGCCAATTAAACTGCTTCTCTCCTCAGCGTGGGAATTTCGGACGTGCCCCCTTTTCAGACTATTTAAGCCTTGGCCGGCAGCCAAAGAGGCTTTAGTTTGGGAGCTCCCCGGATCCAGTTAAGGTAAGTAGGGGGCGCTGCTGGAGTGCTAGTGGGCAGGGGGGCCCTTATCCTTACCGCCGCCGCACCGCGAATGTCCTGTGGGGGGAGGCTCGAGCCGTGCCCTTACCGCCGCTTTGCCTCGCCGCGCTGAGTGTCCAGGGGGGGAGGCTCGAGCCGTGCCCTTACCGCCGCTTTGCCTCGCCGCGCTGAGTGTCCTGGGGGGGAGGCTCAAACCATCCCCTTAACGCTGCTTCACCTCGCCGCGCCGAGTGTCCTTATTTTTTTAACCTCTTTTAACCTTTAAGGGGTTAAAACATCAAGTATTGCATTCCTAGAAAGGGGAGAGAACAGGAGGATCTAACAGGTTGCCCACGGGAGGAAAGTGGTGTGCCGAGTATCTTCTGGGCTCTTCCGAGAGTCGCAGCAGCAGCTGGTGGTGAGTTAAGGACAGGTCGGAAGAGAGGCTGGGAGCAAGAAAGGCTGCTTAATTTCCTCCGCAGCGAGGAAGCAGAGAAGCAACCAGAATATAGAAAAATACATTGGCGGTCCTGTAGTCCAACCCCCTCCTTGAGCATGAGAACTTAGAGCCGGCGAAGGTTTTTCTTATTTTGAATGTTCCAGGCGGGCTGACAGGGGGATGGGGAGCGAGCGCACCCGACATTGAAAATCACCTTCGCCGGCCTCCACTGTGAGAAGAATGGAAAGAGAACGAGAGAGAGTGAGAGCAACAGACAGAGCAAGATAGAGAGAAAGTGAGAAACAGAGAGAGAGAGAAAGAGGGGGGAGAGAAAGAGAGATAGCAAGAGAGAGAGAACAAGAGAGAGAAAGCGTGTGAGAGAAGGAAAACAAGAGAGAAAGAGTGAGAGAGAGAGAAAGCAAGAGAGAAAGAAAGAAAACAAGAGAGAGAAAGCGAGAAAAAGAGAGAGAGCAAGAGGGAGAGGGAGAGAGAGAGAGAGAGAGAAAGAGAGAGCAAGAAAGAGAGAGAGATGAGAGAGGAAGAAAGAGAGTGAGAGGGAGAGAGAGAGAGGAAGAAAGCAAGAGAGAGAGACAGAGAAAGCAAGAGAGAGAGAGAAGAGTGAAAGGAAGAGAGAGAGAGAGAGATAAATGATAGAAAAAAGGGGAGAAAAAAAGAGAAATGAGAAAATGATTGAGGCAGAGAATGACAGGAAAGAGAGAGAAACAGAGAAGTGACTCTTGATTTAAAGCATATGGTAAAAGCACTTAAATAATAACAGAGAAAAAGAAACCCAGCCCTCACCTGTTTTTATTAATAGTTATGTTTTTGGTTTTGCTGGTTGTTTTAGTTTTAATAGTAATGGATATATTTTTTAAAAAATATTAATTTATTTTAATAAAAAAGAAGGGATTATTTATTTATTTATTTATTTATTTATTTATACTTCTATGGCACCCAGTCCCAAGGGGACTGCCGCTCAGACACTATACTTTTCCGCCCACACTGAAAAAAAATTAGAGGGAACATTGATCGGGTGTTCAATATTTTTTTGCCTCTTCTTAAGAACCATTTTCTACTTAAAAACCTGAGTCCAGAAAAATTTCCCAGGAAATTTGAGAGTGGCATGAAGGCCAGGCCAGTTTCGTGTCATTCCCCCTTTAATTCCGGCCATCTCGGTCTTTTCTGGGCTGCCAGAGGAGCCTTTCGGTGGCGCTTAAGGAGGCTTTGGCAGTCCAGAGCAAATGAAGCATTTTCCCTTCTCTGGGCACTTGGAGAGGAAATAAACTTCTGCCAGCGGCAAGAGAAAGGAAACGCTCCCTTTGTTCTGGTCAGCCCAGAGTAAACGAAGCATTTTCCTTTCTCTGGGCGCTTGGAGAGGGAATAAACCACCTCACTGTGGTGACTCCCTTGTGCTTCCTCCCATACAGCCATCGTGAGGTTGCCTCCCAAAGCACCTCGGCGCAGAAAGGCAAAAGGAGGCGCTTTGCCCTGGCCAGATCAACTTGCTTTCAGCCAAACCAAAGAGTCACCACAGTGGAGGAAAAGTGCTGTCTACAAAGTGAGTGAGTGAGCCATTCAGCATGGGAAGGAAGAGAAAGCAGATAGCAGGAACAGCAGCTGCCTTTCAGTCAAAGGAATGGGAGGTTCCCCCCTCTCGCCCACCTGTATAGGAGGCAGCCTCACGCTGGGTTTGTGGGAGGTGTGTGCTCCTCCTCGTCTCCTCACAGAAAGTCACTCTTTTTTTTAAGCCTTAAAGTTTTGGATATTTTTGATTCACCTCACCTCACCTTCTTCCTTTGGCAGCGACTATCCTCCTCCTCTTCTTCCCCTCTCCTCCTCCCACCCAAATTCCAAGCTTTCATTTTTTTTCCTAATGGGTTTGCATTTGCTTTTACATTGAGTCATATGGGAAAAATTGCTTCTACTTACAAATTTTTCTACTTAGGAACCTGGCCACAGGTTCTTTAGTAGAGGTACTACTGTATGTTGGAAATGCCCAAAAACAATTGGAACTTATTATCATATGTGGTGGGAATACCACAAAGCAAGAAACTATTGGGAGAAAATTAGGCAATGATTAGAGGAGATTGCTGGATGGGAAAGGTGAGGGTAGCCACCTTCACGTTTGGCTGAAACAGGGCGATGTTTGCTTCTAAGATGGGCGGGATGCCACCAGGTGCTTTGTCCTGTCTTCAACCATCTTCATTACTGTTGTGGTTGGCTCTGGGCCATCTCCTATCCCAAGGACTGTGGGGGTGGATGTGGGTGAATCCTCCCAGACCCTCAGGGGGGGCCTGGCAGGCAGCCCATTAGGAAGCAATGCATCATCCTCTTTATCTTCACTGGACTCTGATGAAGAAACATTTATTGACGTATGTAGACTAAGAGCCTTGAATAGGAAAGAGCAGCTACGTAGGTATTACAAGAGATAAGAGAGTTCATATGGGGTTGAGTGTGGTTCAACTAATTAGGGCTGCTGTTAAATGGGCAGCGTGCTGGCCTCTCAGTGTGGAAGATTATCTGTTCGTGATTGTGGATTTGCCTTGACTTTTCGGATTCTCCAAGGACCCTGTGCTTTGATATCTGGACTCTGAATCTAAATCATAGTTAACCGTGTGAGTTAAACAAAGTCTGAAGGAGAGTAGCTGTGACGACTTCACAGCTACTGGTTAATTGCTTTGAGGGGTTTTTTTTGTTTTGTTATTTCACTGCCTTCAAGTCTGTTTGTTTTACAAGTGAGCCCTTTGACTACAAAAAGAGGGTTTTGCTTCTATCTTTCTGTGGATAAAGAAAGTATTGTTGATTTTTCTTGTGTGTGTGTCTGTTTTGGCTACTTTTGCATTTAATTGGAGGCTCGTGCCAAAAGCTGGCAGAACAATTACCAGTGTTGGATTGGCACGGGAAAGAAGGAGTGGGGCACAGGAACAGTTCAGCACTTTCATGTCTCCTAACTGGATTGCAATATGAACTGCTGGCAGGCTGCAGGAAAGCCGCTTTTAAGGGCTTCCCCATTACCAAGCCAGCCACTGACAGCAGTTTATTTCCCCCGCTACTAAATTAGCCAATCAGCAGCAGCTATGCAAATCTGCAACTACATATAGCCGTTATTTTTCTGTTTTCAGTTGTATGATATAACACTATCTAATAAGATATGAAAAGGCAACTCTTGCTTTATGTTAATGGCAACCTGCACAGTCTACAAGACAGGAGGAAGAGCTGCTACCAAAGGCATTAGTTAAATAAGTGAGGCTTGAATCTTTTCCAAGAAATTAGAGAAAACATTCCACAGAGGCTCCACCCTACCCACATAGAAATAAGGGGAAGGAAGAGGGAAGTACGTTTGATCTTGCAAGATTATCTTAGAATAGTTACTACCATAAAGTTAGTGCTGACTTATATGGCCTTGGTTTTTTTTAAAAATCTTGCTTCCTCAAAGGGCTGACACAACTTGATCAGCCTTTCATTAGCTCTAATGCTTTTCTGGCCTTCTTTTATGTTTTTTTACATGCTCTGTCACAGACATTTCTCTTAATTATTAGTATTTCTTTTTCTTGACCTTATGCTTCCTTTACTTTCAACACCGTATAGTGAATAGCAGGGTTATGACAGCAGAGATTTAGAACAAACAGGATTAGACTGACTACCTATCACAACTTCAAACTTTCCTGAATTTTCTACTGTAACTAAAAACTATATGTAGTTGCTCAAGACAGCCTTCCTGACACAGAAACATTCAGATAAATTGGAATAAATTCCAAAATTTCCAGCCTGACTGTTATTATCATTGCTATAATTAGTAATCAATTATCTACATCTAAGGAATACGGTAATCCAAGGTTTACAGGAAATGTTTGGCCTGTGCTGAATTTCTTCTGTTATTGAATATCTAGGTATTATAAGTTTTATAACTGTTCCTCAAAGAGAGCAAAGAGAGGCAAGGAGCAATATTTATCTATCTATCTATCTATCTATCTATCTATCTATCTATCTATCTATCTATCTATCTATCTATCTTATCTATCTATTTGATTTCTTTGCCGCACCGGAGCGGCTTCCAACAAGCAATACAGTTTAAAAATCCAATATTTAAAAACAAAACACATTAAGAAACCCTTATTAAAAACAATCACGCAACTCAACAAACCATGCATAAAATGGGACAGCCGGGGGAATCAATTTTCCCATGCCTGGTGACATAGGTGGGTTTTTAAGACGTTTACGAAAGGCAAGGAGGGTGGGGGCAGTCCTAATCTCTGGGGGAGCTGATTCCAGAGGGTCGGGGCCACCACACAGAAGGCTCTTTCCTTGGGTCCTGCCAAATGACATTGTTTTGTCGACGGAACCCGCAGAAGGCCAACTTTGTGGGACCTAATTGATCGCTGGGATTCGTGCGGCAGAAGGCGGTCTTGAAGCTATTCTGGTCCAATGCCATGTAGGGCTTTACAGGTCATAACCAACACTTTGAATTGTGACCGGAAACTGATCGGCAGCCAGTGCAGGCTGCGGAGTGTTGATGTAACATGGGCAGATTAAGGGAAGCTCATGATTGCTCTCTCAGCTGCGTTCTGCATTATCTGGAGTTTCCAAACATTTTTCAAAGGTAGCCCCATGTAGAGAGCATTACAGTAGTCGAGCCTCGAGGTGATGAGGGCATGAGTGACTGTGAGCAGTGACTCCCGGTCCAAATAGGTCCGCAACTGGTGCACCAGGCAAACCTGGGCAAATGCCCCCCTTGCCACAGCCGAAAGATGGTGTTCTAATGTCAGCTGTGGATCGAGGAGGACGCACAAGTTGCGGACCCTCTCTGAGGAGGTCAATAATTCCCTCCCAGGGTAATGGACGGACAGATGGCATTGTCCTTGGGAGGCAAAATCCACAGCCACTCCATCTTGTTGAGGTTGAGTTTATAACCATGTTTCACATTGAAAAAGCAAATGTATCTGGAAATGATGGCAGCAATCAGACATGATGCCTCATAGTGTATTCTCTAGGCACACCCTTTTTACCAACAACCTCACCTTGTTTATCAATTAGTCATTATCATTATGTTTTATGACGCAACTTGAGATGCAGAACAGAGCTAAATATTGTGCTGTATCTGAGGTATAGAAATTGAGGTTCAAAGTATACAGTTTTTATTGCTGTTCCTAAAGATAAGCAAGGCAAGCTTCCTGAATTTTCATCCTAGGTTCTCATCCACGCATGACACAACATGTGCTCAGTCTTCATGGTACAAATGATTGACTAATTTTCAGATCTAATATTTTGACCCATATCAAAGAAATGCATTATTCCAGAGTATTTTATTTATGAGATTTAGAGGCTGCCCAACTCAAAAACAACTCTGTAAAGTTTATACGAACATATTCCTTATAACAGAAAATGTAAACACCAAGCTCAGTACCTCAAAGTCTGGGAGAACAACAATTTTTAATGACTCCTGGAAGGCCACCAGAGTGGGAGCTTGAGGGATCTTTCATAGAGGGAGGAATCCAAAGTCAGATGCCACACAGAGAAGGCTCTGTTTGATTAATGTGGCTGAAGCACACCACTTCTGCTCAATCCTATTAGACATATAGATACTATGGTTGACAGACAAGGATTCTATATGGGATAACCAGCACCTTTAGTTTTGGCCGGAAACTCACAGGTAATCTGTGATTGAACAATGATGGCACATGGGCACACTGGGCATACCCCACGCTCCCCATCCAGATCTGCATAGCTTTTTAGACTCTGAGGCAGAAAGTTGATGGCATCATTTGGCTGGCACAGAGTCAAGATACACAGTTGACTCTCATCTGCATGCTGATGATGCCAGTCCCAAACTGATGGATGACCTCTCCTAGCAATTTATCTTAATTTTAATTTTAATTTTATTAATTTTATTTTTTTTCTCCACCATACACAAATGTAAATATAAATATAAATGTAAATGTAAATGTAAATGTAAATGTAAATGTAAATGTAAATATAAATATAAATATAAATATAAATATAAATATAAATATAAATATAAATATAAATATAAATATAAATATAAATATAAATATAAATATAAATATATTCACCATTTGTGTATGGTGGAGAAAAAAATAAAATTAATAAAAAAGAGAGAAATTACTAGGAGAGGTCATCCATCAGTTTGGGACTCGTATCATCAGTATGCAGTTGCAAGTTCCAGTGAGGATATGGCTAGCTGATGAGGCCAAAACAAGGCCAAAATAGATCTATCCTAGTCTCCCTTAATTTTCAAATTCAGCAAAAACATGTGACATATTATATATATATATATATATATATATATATATATATATATATATATATATATATATATATATATATATGTAGATTGTTCTGAGTTCGGGTTTTGCCCTGTGTAATATTTTGCATGTCTATGAGACGTTTCGGTGAAATCACATTCACCATCATCAGGCTGAAGTTTTAAGCTTCGTGTTGCTGTAAATATGGAACTCAGAAAACCCGAACTCAGAACAATCTACATACATATACCTGTGAAAATATACGAAAACATATATATATATATATATATATATGTATGTATGTATGTATGTATGTATGTATGTATGTATGTATGTATGTAGATTGTTCTGAGTTCGGGTTTTGCCCTGTGTAATATTTTGCATGTTTATGCGACGTTTCGGTCAAATCACATTCACCATCATCAGGCTGAAGTTTCCAAGCTTCGTGCTGTTGTAAAATGGAATGTTTGCAACTGTCATTTCTTCCTAGTATATAGTGTGGGGGTGGAGATTTGGTTTGAATGTAGCAAATAGATTGGGTGATTATGTTTCAGTGATCTGATTGGTTGGTGTAATCATAATTATTAGAAGGATTGACATGGTGATTTTTATGAAGTGTTTTTTGTTTAAGGCTGGTTTCCAAATGTCAAAATTCCAAATTCATAATTATTAGAAGGATTGACATGGTGATTTTTATGAAGTGTTTTTTGTTTAAGGCTGGTTTCCAAATTTCAAAATTCCAAAATCATAATTATTAGAAGGATTGACATGGTGATTTTTATGAAGTGTTTTTTTTGTTTAAGGCTGGTTTCCAAATTTCTGGTAGGCGGGACGTGTCATCTCTTTTATTTATGCAAAGGGGTCTCCTCTCAATTTCTATGGCTTCTAGAGCAATTCTTCTATATTCTCTGTTTTGTGAAGTAATTTAGTTTTTTCAAAGTCAATTTCGTGACCTGTTTTTTTAATGTGCTGGACAAGGGAGGAAGTCTTTTCTTCTTTTTTAACTGCATTCACATGTTCTGCAAGGCGTGCACTTACTCTTCGGTTGGTTTGACCAATGTATGTGGCTGCACATGTTTTGCAAGGGATTTCATAGATTCCTTGGTATTCCAATTGGATTTTATCTTTGGGGCTCCTTAGGATATTAGATATCTTTTGGTTGGTGCAAAATGAAGTTTTGATGTTATGTTTGTGCAGAATTTTACTAATTTTGTCTGTGGTGCCCTTGATGTAAGGGAGGATGGTGGTACCATTGTCCTGTTCTTGATCTTGTTTTTTGGGGGGTGTCTCTTTTTTGATTAGGTTTGTGATTGTTTTCTCTTCGAATCCATTAGAAATTAATACATCTTTGAGTTTGTTCAATTCAGTTTTTAAGTGCTCATGGTCAGCTAAGCGTTTGGTTCTGGTGATGAGAGTTTTGGCCACTGAGGTGATTTGTGCGGGGTGGTGGTGTGAGTGTGCATTTAGATAAAGCCTTGACAGCTATCCAGGACAAACACAAACCCCCCAAATATATCCTAGACCTTACCAACCACTGCCTGACCAATACATACTTCATCTATAATGAACAAAGATATAAACAGATAGAGGGAGCCCCCATGGGATCACCTCTCTCACCGGTCATCGCCAACCTCTATATGGAATATTTCGAAAATAATGCATTAGAGCAATCCAAATACAAACCTAAACTTTGGCTGAGATATGTTGATGATACCTTTGTAATTTGGCCACATGGTAAGGAAAAACTAGACAATTTCCTCACACATCTTAACAGCCTACACCCCAAAATACAGTTTACTATGGAAACAGAAATCAATGATCAACTTCCCTTTCTAGATGTACTGGTCTATAAAAAATCCAATGGCAGCCTAGGACACACTATCTACCAAAAGAAAACCCATACCAACCGTTATCTAAATGCACACTCACACCACCACCCCGCACAAATCACCTCAGTGGCCAAAACTCTCATCACCAGAACCAAACGCTTAGCTGACCATGAGCACTTAAAAACTGAATTGAACAAACTCAAAGATGTATTAATTTCTAATGGATTCGAAGAGAAAACAATCACAAACCTAATCAAAAAAGAGACACCCCCCAAAAAACAAGATCAAGAACAGGACAATGGTACCACCATCCTCCCTTACATCAAGGGCACCACAGACAAAATTAGTAAAATTCTGCACAAACATAACATCAAAACTTCATTTTGCACCAACCAAAAGATATCTAATATCCTAAGGAGCCCCAAAGATAAAATCCAATTGGAATACCAAGGAATCTATGAAATCCCTTGCAAAACATGTGCAGCCACATACATTGGTCAAACCAACTGAAGAGTAAGTGCACGCCTTGCAGAACATGTGAATGCAGTTAAAAAAGAAGAAAAGACTTCCTCCCTTGTCCAGCACATTAAAAAAACAGGTCACGAAATTGACTTTGAAAAAACTAAATTACTTCACAAAACAGAGAATATAGAAGAATTGCTCTAGAAGCCATAGAAATTGAGAGGAGACCCCTTTGCATAAATAAAAGAGATGACACGTCCCGCCTACCAGAAATTTGGAAACCAGCCTTAAACAAAAAAAACACTTCATAAAAATCACCATGTCAATCCTTCTAATAATTATGATTTTGGAATTTTGAAATTTGGAAACCAGCCTTAAACAAAAAACACTTCATAAAAATCACCATGTCAATCCTTCTAATAATTATGAATTTGGAATTTTGAAATTTGGAAACCAGCCTTAAACAAAAAACACTTCATAAAAATCACCATGTCAATCCTTCTAATAATTATGATTACACCAACCAATCAGATCACTGAAACATAATCACCCAATCTATTTGCTACATTCAAACCAAATCTCCACCCCCACAACAGCACGAAGCTTGGAAACTTCAGCCTGATGATGGTGAATGTGATTTCACCGAAACGTCGCATAAACATGCAAAATATTACACAGGGCAAAACCCGAACTCAGAACAATCTACATACATATACCCGTGAAAATTTACGAAAACAAACAAATATATATATATATATATATATATATATATATATATATATATATATATATATATATATATATATAATATCTAATAGTACAGAAATCATATACAAAAACATATTTCTTATCATTTAATCAAAAATTTCCTTCTTGTTTTGTCCCCCCCATCCTTCTCTCTCAAACTCTCCTCTGTTTTTCATCAACTCCTCCTCCTATCTACTTGCACCTTCACTCCTCCTTTACCTCTCTCTCCTTCTCTTCTTCTCTTTCTATGTCCACCCTTTTAAATCTTTCCAGTGTATCTCTCTCTCACGTTTGCAGACTGGTATACTATAATTCCCTTCTCTTCTTTCTTTGCCGCCCCCAGTCTATTTTTTCCATCATTCTCTCTCAAGCTCCCCTCTTTCTTTCATTACTCCTCCTCTACCTCTTTCTCCTTTTCTTCCTCCCTTTCTACTTCTTCTTTCACCCTCTTGAACCTTTCCAGAGTATCTCCCCTCTCCAATTTGCAAACCTGTATTGTATAACTCCTTTATCTATTCTCCCTTTCCAAAAAAGAAAAAAAATATTTATGACTTTCTAAATCAGTGATGGTGAACCTATGGCTAAAGTGACCAGATTGGGAAAGAGGGACCCCATTGGAGTGGGGAGTCAGTGTCAGCAGCCTCGGCATCAAACAACATGTCCAGCCGCTGCTATTGGTGCCTCCACCCTGGAGCTCCTGCTCGCAGCTGACCGCCACGCCACTGCCCTGCAGCTATTGCCTGGTGCTGCTTCTGCCAGCGCCCCCCTGCTCCAACTTCGATCCCTGCTTGGTGCTGCCGCCTTTGCTGTCTGGCCCTGATCCCCCTGCAGGCCCACCTCGGGCCCAAGCCCTTCCTGCTGCCCGAAAGCTGCAAAGCTCACCTGCTGCCACCACCAGGGAAGCTCCAGCTGGGCAGGGCGCTGCAGCAGTAGGAGAGGCCGCCTGGAAGGGCTGTGCACATGTTTGCTCCAAACTTTTTGCAAACTTTGCCAGGCTTTGGGACTGGGGGGGGGGGGAAACCAGCTCCAAAATCAGGACATTTTTAAACTGCCGTGAGACGCGGGAAAAATCAGAAGACCGCAGAAGGCAGACCCATAGGTATTCTGGTCTGATGCCATGAAGGGCTTTATAGGTAATTACCAACACTTTAAATTGTACTGTATATAGTTTGTCTAATTAGTCAGTATTTTAAGGGTTTGTTCATACAATTTGTTGGATGTCTATGAGTTGTATCGATCAATGTCTTATGTAAGTTATACATAAATGGTGTTAGATTGATTGTATGCGTGTTTTTTAATATTCTGGGGGTTTTTTAAATGAATTTTTAGCTTAAAATTGTAATTGGATTGGTGGGTATTGGATTTGTTATTATGTATTGTTTTTATCTTGTTGTGAGCCGCCCCGATTATTCGGAGAGGGGCGGCATATAAATCCAATAAATCTAATCTAATCTAAATATAGTGATGTAAGTTACTTCATACGTTGTTGTCTTTAAGTGATGTTGTTATTGGACAGTCTTCTTTTTTGAAGATTTTTAGGTATTTTCTTTGTCTTAACCAATAGTACCATTTGTCCCCGGCCCTGTAGAAATCTGACTCATCCCTGTTTTGCAATTCCATTGTTAATTTTGACCGTTCAGCACATTCCATAATTTTGATTAAAAGGTTTAAGGTAGTTGGGCTCTTTTCTTGTTTCCAAAATTTGCCATATAAAATTCTTGTGGCACTGAGAATATGAAGTATAATGTAGCAATCTTCTTTTTTTAATATTTTGTCTAACAATTCCTAGTAAAAATAACTCAGGTTTAATTTGAACAGTGTGGGATGTGATCTGGTCTAACAAATGTTTATTTTTTTTGCCAATATTTTTTTTGTAATCTCACAGGTCCACCAAATATGGTAATAGGTTCCAGGTTTCTTTCCACATTTCCAACATAGGGGTGACATATTTGGGTACATTTTAGCAAGTCTGGCAGGTGGCAAATGCCACCTATAAAACATTTTATATCGGTTTTCTTTGTACGAAATCGCCATAGTTACTTTATAGTTTAAAGTCCAGATTTTCCCCATTTGTTTAAGTTGATTGCATAGTCAAAATTTTGGCCCCATGCTACCATTGACCCTCTGACTACTCCTTCTACTGTATTGTGTTGTAAGAGGAAATTATATCTTTTAGATATTGTTTTCTTTTCTGGTCCTAAGATGATCTTGTCAAGCAAGTTCATTGTATTTTGACTTAATTTGTATGTATTGTGGCCAGTCAAGTTTGATTCCTTTTTCCAAAAGCTTCTGCTTAGGGATTAGGTCGTTATTGTTATCTAAGAATTGCTCATATGGAGTGTTGGGTGAACCCAACGAAGTTTGGGTTCGGCGAACTCACCCGAACTTTGCCGTGAATTTCGGGTGAGTTTGCTGAACCTGAACCCAAACAGCGGCAGTGCTGCTGCGGCATCCTTTTCATTAAAAATAAACAAGGAGGTGGGGAATTCCCCATCTCCTTTTGCTTCCTTTTATTTTTATGGAAAAGGATGCCACAACAGCACTGCAAGCAAAAGGAGGTGGGGAATCCCACAATGGGATTCCAGGGGCGGGGCTTTGATGTCACGGAGACTCCTTCCTCCCCGTTTCGGCCAGCCAGGAAGGAGTCTCCATGACGTCAAAGCCCTGCCCCCGGAATCCCATTGTGGGATTTCCCACCTCCTTTTGCTTGCAGCACCGCAAGCAAAAGGAGGTGGGGAATCCCACAATGGGATTCCCCACTCTCCTCCCTGGCGGCGGCGCTTCACAGTGTTCGAGAGAACCCAAACTTTGCAAGTTCGGTTTGCCCAACACTATTTATATGTTATTATTTTATCTGGGGAAAGGGCATTCAGGTAAATAATCACTTCCATTGGGGATATCCATTTTGGGATAGAAAAGTAGTGATGTCTTTTTATATGCTGCCAAGTGCCTTTCACATATAATGTTGTTTAAAATTTATTTGTTTGTTTGTTTGTTTGTTTGTTTATCTATCTATCTATCTATCTATCTATCTATCTATCTATCTATCTATCTATCTATCTACCTATCTATCTATTTATTGGTTTTGTATGCCACCTCTCTCCGTAGACTGATTGATATTTTATGAGTGTCTGCTGTTAAGAAAGTATGCTACCCTGTTTTAAGGTCAAAACCTTCAAGAGTTAATATATTCGGTTTTTTAAAATTATCCAATCTTTCAGTAAATTAACGGACCAGACTGTCTCCAGGACCGCCTTCAGATGGAAACAAACAAAATTAATCTGTAATTAAGATGAAAATTGTAGCTACTGCAGTTTGGCTTATCAGGATATGAAAGATAACATGTGTGTAGTGTGTGTGTTTATGTGTGCCATTTTTCAAGGGTTCAAGGTCCTCAGTTCTAACTCATTTACTTCAAGAAACAGACTGCAGTCTTTGCAGTGGTTTGATTCTACTCTAGTAGCCCTAATTTGGATTGTCTCACAAACTTTCAAGATGAGAAAGGTGTTATTTCTCCTCTTCTTTCTATTCATTTGTGCAGAAACAGGTGAGTAGAGTTCGGGCTGTAAATAACCTTTGAGATATATGGTGGATGGTTCTGAAAGAAAAAAAATCTCTGTGTAAATGATGCATCTTCCAAAGTGAGATGCATGGCAATGGGGGAAATACAAATACATGTAGTAATATTCTGATTCTGTATGTGAGTTAGTGACTGAAAAAGCTACTAGGTTATGTCTTGGTAATTAAATAAGACATTGTTATATATAACCAAAACTTTATATGGAGTTATTAATGAGTCTTTTATTTGCAATACTTTCCAAATTAAAAAATCACATATAAAATTGATATATGTATGGAATTATTCTATATATTATTCCAACAAATAATCAAACAAATAAATTTACATGATATAGAGAGCTGTGGTGGCACAGTAGTTAGAATACAGTATTGCAGGCTAATTCTGCTGACTGCCAGCAATTCAATTTTCACCAGCTCAAGATTGACTCAGTCTTCCATCCTTCTGAGGTTGGTAAAATGAGCAATTGGGGGCAATATATTGACTCTGTAAACCACTTAGAGAGGGCTGAAAAGCATTGTGAAGTGGTATATAAGTCTAAGTTATATTGCATCAAATATAATCAAAATTGTACAATTTATACAATTCATACTGTAAATTTTATAAATTGTATAAATATAACAATGTATATAAAAGGTTGTAGATCTGCTTAAAAGAAATGTTTTGATATGTAAAATTTGAAAAATCAATATAAACACTATATATATATATATATATATATATATATATATATATGACGGTCTTGGTATATTCGGGTTTCTTCCCGTGTAGGATTTGGAAATTTCTGGCGACGTTTCGATGAGGTCTCACTCATCATCTTCAGGCTGGTGTTTCTGTCCTTTTTCTCAGGCGAAGACTGCGAGACCTGAGCTGCATTCCTTCTATAAATACTGGTGGCTGGGTGTGGTTTGATGGCTCAGTAATTGCCTGCTGTGTAGAAACTTCCTGGTGAGTCAGAGGGGTAACAATTGGGGTCGTTGATGTAGCTGAGGTATGCTGGTTAGTTAATGGTTGTAGATTAGGCGTGATGTCCTGTGTAGTTAGAACTTGTAGGCTGCTTGATTGCTTTACAATGTGTGTCCTGAGTCTGGTTTCTGTGGCTGGGATATGTTTGAGGGCTGGTTTCCAGATGTCTGGTAAGCGAGAGGTATCATCCCGCTTGTTCATATTTTGGGGATGTTTTTCTATCTCGATCGCTTCCATGATTATCGCTTCCATGATTATCATGGAAGCGATCGAGATAGAAAAACATCCCCAAAATATGAACAAGCGGGATGATACCTCTCGCTTACCAGACATCTGGAAACCAGCCCTCAAACATATCCCAGCCACAGAAACCAGACTCAGGACACACATTGTAAAGCAATCAAGCAGCCTACAAGTTCTAACTACACAGGACATCACGCCTAATCTACAACCATTAACTAACCAGCATACCTCAGCTACATCAACGACCCCAATTGTTACCCCTCTGACTCACCAGGAAGTTTCTACACAGCAGGCAATTACTGAGCCATCAAACCACACCCAGCCACCAGTATTTATAGAAGGAATGCAGCTCAGGTCTCGCAGTCTTCGCCTGAGAAAAAGGACAGAAACACCAGCCTGAAGATGATGAGTGAGACCTCATCGAAACGTCGCCAGAAATTTCCAAATCCTACACGGGAAGAAACCCGAATATACCAAGACCGTCATACCTGTACCCGTGAAAATCTACGAAAACAAATATATATATATATATATATATATTTGTTTTCGTAAATTTTCACGGGTATATGTATGTAGATTGTTCTGAGTTCGGGTTTTGCCCTGTGTAATATTTGCATAGACATGCAAAATATTACACAGGGCAAAACCCGAACTCAGAACAATCTACATATATATATATGTGTATATATATATGTGTGTGTGTGTGTGTGTGTGTGTGTGTGTGTATATGTTAATTTTCAAATTCAGCTTAAACATGTGACACATACAGATAGAATTGTCGGCTATCAATAAAATTAACTGCCTTGGAAATGGCCCTGGGTTGGGCCGAGAGGCAAAAAAGGAGCTGTGATGTTCCTTCAATATACCAGGGTGATTCGACACAAAATGTAACCCTTCCCTGGTACAGAGCTGAAGGGATTGGATACTGTAGCCTAGAGGATAATTCTCTGCCTTACAAGGCAAAGGTTGCAGGTTCAAGTCCCAGTGGGTATGGCTAGCTGATGAGGCCAAAATAAGGCCGAAATAGATCTATCCTAGTCTCCCTTAATTTTCAAATTCAGCTTAAACATGTGACACATACAGATAGAATTGTCGGCTATCAATAAAATTAACTGCCTTGGAAATGGCCCTGGGTTGGGCCGAGAGGCAAAAAAGGAGCTGTGATGTTCCTTCAATATACCAGGGTGATTCGACACAAAATGTAACCCTTCCCTGGTACAGAGCTGAAGGGATTGGATACTGTAGCCTAGAGGATAATTCTCTGCCTTACAAGGCAAAGGTTGCAGGTTCAAGTCCCAGTGGGTATGGCTAGCTGATGAGGCCAAAATAAGGCCGAAATAGATCTATCCTAGTCTCCCTTAATTTTCAAATTCTGCTTAAACATGTGACATATATATATATATATATATATATATATATATATATATATATATATATATATATATATATGTAGATTGTTCTGAGTTCGGGTTTTGCCCTGTGTAATGTTTTGCATGTCTATGCGACGTTTCGGCGAAATCACATTCACCATCATCAGGCTGAAGTTCCAATCTTTGTGTTGTTGTAAAATGTAAAATTTTACAACAACACAAAGATTGGAACTTCAGCCTGATGATGGTGAATGTGATTTCGCCGAAACGTCGCATAGACATGCAAAACATTACACAGGGCAAAACCCGAACTCAGAACAATCTACATACATATACCCGTGAAAATTTACGAACACAAATATATATATATATATTCGTAGATTTTCAAGGGTACAGGTATGACGGTCTTGGTATATTCAGGTTTCTTCCCATGTAGGATTTGGAAATTTCTGGTGATGTTTCGATAAGGTCCCACTCGTCATTTTCAGGCTGGTGTTTCTGCCTTGGAAATGGCCCAACCCAGGGCCATTTCCAAGGCAGTTAATTTTATTGATAGCCGGCAATGTATATATATATATAGTGGCCAAGAGGCAAAAAAAGGAGCTTTTATGTTCCTTCAATATACCAGAGTGATTCGACACAAAAATATGTAATCCTTCCCTGGTACAGAGCTGAAGGGATTGGATACTTTAGCCTAGAGGTTAATTCTCTGCCTTTCAAGGCAAAGGTTGCAAGTTCAAGTCCCAGTGAGGGTATGGATAGCTGATGAGGTCAAAATAAGGCCGAAATAGATCTATCCTACTCTCCCTTTAATTTTCAATTAAATTGAAAATTTATGTATGGAAATGCTGGTGCAGATGCAGCGCTGATCTACAATTACGTGCAACCATTAATAGTCTTAGATCTGACCTGCTCAGCCATCTTGGAGCCAGCAAGGGGTTGCCCTGAGCATGTGCACAGGAAGTGGTGAGTATTGGCATTCTAGGTGAAAGGTAAGCACTCAGAATGCAGTCAGATTGTGGAGCAAGACATAGAAGACAATCCCCAGGGACACCAGACTCGCTGCTTCCTATGCATTTGCCTAGGAGGTAGGGCATAAGAGGTCCCTCACTCTCTTCCCCTGGATCTAAGACGGACTGCATTCGTTTTTGTCTTGCTGCCATAAGGTTGTAGATAAGTGCCAGATCAGCTTGGACCCGCCAAGGAACCATGGACAGATCCTTAACTGATTCCAGAGCAGCTCTGATGGCCAGATCTAATGACATTGTGGGCCAGATCTGGCCTGTGGGCCTTGTGTTTGAAATCTTTGATTGAGGGCCTACAAATTCCTGTAACATGTACTCACATGCACGCTCCATCAAATTTTGCACCAACTAAAACTTCTAGCTAGTTTTTGAAGGCAAAGACTTTGTGGAAGCTGCAACAGTGCAAACTGCAGCTATCTGACGAATAAGTAAAATAACTAAATGAGAGCATAAATTGCTGCCTTGTCACCAGTTGGTTCAAGTTTCAATGAGGAGACACTTAGTAACAGGGCCCCAATTACAGATATATCTCTCTAGAGAAGTACATTTGATCTTAAGACACAATAAAAGGCACCCTAGTACAGCAAGCTGTTCCAATACGTAACCATTTACTTACTTTCTTTCTTTCTTAAATGAATTCGGGATCTATCTATCTATCTATCTATCTATCTATCTATCTATCTATCTATCTATCTATCTATCTATCTATCTACCTACCTACCTACCTACCTACCTACCTACCACTCCTACCCAGTCATATGACCATTAAACCACACCCACAAAATAAGCCACACCCACAGTGTGGCAGTAAAAATTTGGCTGCCCATTACTGCTGATCTAAGCTCCAGAGCCCACTGTAACAACATTGCCAAAATAACATTAAGAATTGTAAACGCTAAACAAACAAACAAACAAACAAACAAACAAACAAACAAACAAACAGTATTCTTATGTGAGAAGTGTGGGAATGGTGAAAAAAAAGTGCAACATGGCTTTCTTTGCAGTTTTAATCCTAAGCAATTTTCCTTTAAATGGAGATAAGCAATATTCTTTTTGCCCCTTTTGGTCCAGCATTATTTGAAGTCAAATGAAGGTGAGGAAAGTCACTTTTCCAAAGGCCGAGTCAGACATTTTCATCGGAGGCAGAAAAATAAAACTTTGAATAAAAATATTCAAAGTCCTTGGAGACAGGCAGCATATAAATTCAAATAAACAAACAAACAAATAAAAATCACATTAAAAACCTATTTCATTTTTCTCCATCTTTCTTCTTAGATGGCTTCATGGATAATGCTAGAAATAGACTTAAATATAATGAACCTAAAAATGTACAGCATATGCAAGGGAAAATGATACAATCAGAAGATGAAAGAACTTGGGAAGACGCCCTTGGACCTAAAGACCAGAGAGATCATAAGAGAGATGGACCTGTTGAGATTAACAGCGTGGATTCAATGGACAACAAGGTGATAGTAAGGAAGCCATGGAGCAGAAACCTTCTTAGCAATGAAGATGAGGATTTATCATCACTCAACTCAACATTCAGCATCACTACCAAAACTACTACTGCCAAGACTACTAGCAGCCCTTCCACTACAAAAGCTACTACTGCTAAGAGTATCACCAGTTTTGTAGTTTCCACTATAAAAACTACTATTGTCAAGACTACTGTGAGAACTAGCACAGGTGGTGAGTATCAGTTTTCATTGGATCTATATGTTTAGTCATTTGTAGATTAAGCTTTGCAAAATTCATTATATTTATTTTCTTTTATTCCTGTTATCAAATTATACTGATCTTTTCTCTGAAGCACAGCCTGAATCTTCTAATTTTTTTTAGAAGAGTTTCAGTTTAGGACATATGGAGTACAAACGCTACTATTAATTACATTTCTATCAAATCACATTGTTGACATAATCTCTTATACAGTAAGTGTGTCTGTGACTGAAGCATAATTATATGAAGTGATTCTACATATTGAGGGGATGATATTTGTGGCTTTCCCTCTATAGTGACTGCTACATCCTCTCTTACTACTGGAGATTCTGTCTGGAGTAGCTGAGTGATATTTCAGCAGTAGCTGAAAGGCCACAGTAAGGTCCCATATGTTCTGGGAGATTAAGAGGACAGACATTTCCTTTGGGACATGGCTGCTTTGTGCCAAGTTCTAGAATAAGGGAGCACCAATCATTAATGGGTTTGTCCAGTTTATTTCATATTCACAGAATTGTTTTTTCATCGGATATTGGCAATTTTTGTTTGAAGGAAGCTGTTATGCAGAACTCCCTCTCTAATGTTCTTCTGGAAACAATCATTTATGATTAAGATCTTTGTATGTATTTAAATACCAGTGTTAGTGTCTTAAGAAAGGAAGGTCAGTACTTATTAATGTATGAACAGAGTAATGCTTGTTTACCAAGGCTGAGCACACACAGAAACATTTAGATTGAGATTAGTTGTGAATCATGACTCAGCCACACACAGAAAGATTAACTTGAATTTAAGTTTACCTTGACAAATAACATATTCAGATAAACAGTCTAAAGTCATACACATAATATGTCAGAATAACAATCCAAATATTACCAGTTGCCTTTGTTATAATAGCAAACAAAAATATCAAGCCTAAACACATTTTAGCTGAGATACATAACTACAATACAGAGAGATTGCAGAGCTAACCTAACAGCCAGTAGCTGAATAGTGAGAAGCCAGACAAAGAGAAACAGAGAGGGTGACTCAAAGAATTAAGCTATAAAGTCTAGCTCCCTCTTGTGGCAGTCTGAAAACCTGCAGCCAATATATTGGCAACCCAACAGTTATGGACAGAGTTCTAACAATACTGATTCAGAACATCAACAAAAATGATGAAAAGAATGTTTTTCTAATAAAAAAGAGGCAAGAATTTCCTTTAAAAAAATAAAAAAACCTTACTTCATTGATTTCATTTTCCTCTTCATTGCTTAAAAAATGATCATCCTCCCCATCCTTCCTGTTGGCTTATGTCACATTAGCGGCTGAAAGAGTGAGGAGCAATTTGGAGTCATATGAATGCTTGTAAGCTCACTTCATTTATCTGCTGCATTTTTTATTTTTTATATATGCATACTGTGATAGAGAATTATATTTCTATGTAAATTGCTGCATTGATTGTAACTTTCAAATTAGATCTGCATAAGGGGACTTTTCCAGAGTTATGTCAAAACGGTGGAATCTATGATGGGGCCAAGTGCATCTGTAATGAAGATTTATCCTTTGGACCCAAGTGTGAGTTCCTCATGGATGACCTTCAAGTCCCTGAATGTAAGTACAATCAGGGAGAGTGTGATTACTTTTTCCTGATGGCAGCCTAAAACAAATTCTTGCTTCCAGATATGTTATATTATCATACTAGTATAAGGAGATTGCATATGGAAGAAATGTGGCATAATAGAAGCTCCTTTGTAGTGAACATAAACTGGGACTCCATAGAGCAGTGATTTTCAACCTTTTTTGAGCCGCGGCACATTTTTTACATTTACAAAATCCTGGGACACACCACCAACCAAAATAATATAAAATGACACTCTAACACAGTACATATTAGACATATAGTTAATAATATAGTTTCTAAATGTATTTATACTCATTTAGTGTGAAACCGAGGCCAACATTTACCTCCAGTCCTGAACAGGATTAGAAATTGGGACCATGGGTAGGAGTAGCAGCTTCAACTACTCGCCGCGGCCAAACAATGACAAGTGCGTGGCAGCCCGAGCGGGGACCTTCCTAGGTGTGGATGAGAGGCGGCCTGCTATTGGTTCATCACTAGTGATCGGGATGAATCCTAGAAGGTGATTGGTCAGTGAGCGTTCCCTGTGCCTCCACTCTTCCTGTTGCTGATAGCTGGAGGAATTGTGAGGGGATTGTTTGTGTTTGGATGGAGGCGGCTGGTGGCAGGCCAGATAAATAGCCTCTGCGGGCTGTATTCGGCACATGGGCCATAGTTTGGGGACCCATGTTTAATTTCCCCACGGCACACCTGACCATGTCTTATGGCACACTAGTGTGCCGCGGCACACTGGTTGAAAAACACTGCCATAGAGAAATAGATAGTTCTCCATCCTGGTTCTTTGCTGGATAAAGTTTCATCTAAGGAGAATCATGGAGGTGAGGTTTGGAGATTGCCTCAAAATGCATGATTGGTCATGCAGTGTTTCAAAACACAGATCTGTGAATATCTATCTAGAAACAACATTACAACTAGAAGCAGCACAGGATTATTAAGAACAGATCATGCCAAACCAATCTTATTTCATTATTTAATCAAGTGACTAAATTATTAGACCAGCTAAATGCAGTGGACATAGTATACTTGTAGTATATTCATAGCATGCTTAGTATACAAGACCCTTACCTGATGTCACACCCACCTAACTCATCATAGACCCTGACCTGAAATTATCTTCACCTGACTGACCTCCCTGTCACAAGACCTATTAATCACACTAAGAGTTTAAGTAGAACACTGACATCTCCTAAATTCTGCTGAAGATGTTACCTAGCCTGGTAATGAAACTTTCAGAAACCAACTCACAAATTCAGACAATGAACCTCTACCCCCATCCTACCCCCGGTCTGCAGATACTACTACTGCATGGTATACTGAGATTTCAGTAAGACATTCAAAAAAATCTATTTCTCGGTAAGCTAAAATAAGGTGAAATACACAGCATCACCACTATATAGATTTGTAACAAGATGACAAATGTTACTCAACAGGTTATTGTACTACATCTACATGGAAGGTAGGAAGCAGTGGGGGTAGGTTATGTCTTAGGCCCAGTAGTCTTCAACATCTTCATAAATGATTTAGATCAGTGGTTCTCAAGCTTTTTATGGCAGTGACCCCTTAATACAGTTCCTTGTGTTGGGGTGACCCCCAACCATAAGTCTAGCGCCAATTCTCCCAACAGAGCTTTGAGCTGATTGGCAGGAAGGTCAGAGAGAGATGCCCCCACTGTAAACACCTGATTGGTCGGATTGTAAAAATATGTTCCAAGATTTACTTACTTACTTACTTACTTACTTACTTACTTACTTACTTACTTACTTACTTACTTACTTACTTATTAGATTTGTATGCCGCTCCTCTCTGAAGACTTGGGGTGGCTCACAAGATGCCAGAATAGAAGCTTTAGTTCCTAATACCTAATACCAGGAGAAATTTGTTTTTTCCCAGGGTCTCAGGCGACCCCCGTGAAATGGCCATTTGACCCCGAAAGAGGTCCCGATCCCCAGATTGAATGGGGGAACTCATCAAATTTGCAGATTACATAAACCAACAGGAATAGGCAACTCCCCAGAAGACAAACTCAGCATCAAAAAGGATCTTGGCAGACTGGAACAGTGGGCCCTATCCAACAAAATGGAATTTAAAGAAGAGAAAAGCAAGGTTTTATACTTAGGCAGGAAAAATCAAAGGTACAAGTACAGATTAAGTGACACCTGGCTCAAAAACAGTAACTGTGAGAAAGACCTTGGAGTTCTAGTGCACGATCACCTAAGTATAAGGCAGCAGTGTATAGCCAAAAAAGCTAATACAATCCTTGTTTGCGTATATGGAGGCATAGAATCGTGAAGCATTAACACTGCTCATAAAACCTTAGTAAATACTAAGTAAATACTTAGTAAATACTAAATACATCTGAAATACTGCATCCAGTTTTGGTCACCAAATTATAAAAATAAACTTCGGGAAAAGTGCAGAGAAGAGCAACTAAGATGACTCTAAACCCAGGAAACAAAAAAGATATAAAGACCAATTGCAGGATTTGGGTATAGCAAGTCTAGAGCAATGGCCCCCAACCTTTTGAGTACTTGGAACTGCTTCTGTGGAGGCAGGGTTTTCTTCCGACCTGAGGGGGTGTGGTTTCACATGCTGCCTGCATCCCACTAATGGGGCTTTGTTTGTTTGTTTGTGGCCTGCTGCAGGTCCACGTACTGGGGATTGGGGACCCCCGATCTAGAGTAAGAAAGGACTAGGGGTGACATACTGGCAATATTCCAGTATTTGAGGGGCTGCCACAAAGAAACAGGGGTCAAGTTATTTTCCAAAGCACCAGAAGGCAAGGCAAGAAAAAATGAATGGAACTAATCAAGGAAAGAAACAATCCTGGAATTAAGGAGAAACTTCTTAACAGTGAGAACAATTAACCAGTGGAACAGGTTACCTTCAGAAATTGTGGGTGCTTCATTGCTGGAAGTTTTAAAGAAGAAACTGGATAGCGACTTTCTGAAATAGTATGGGGTCTACTACTTGCACAGTGGGTTGGACTCAAAGACTTCCAAGGCAGTTCCATTAGCTGTGTTGGAGAATGGGAACACATTCAACTCTTGCCTGTCACATTTTAGAATTCCTTTGCAGAGAAGTAACGTTGAGGTTCATATAAATATCTTTTCCCCTCTCTTTTAGTATCTGTGACCATTAATGTCGAAGCTCAGTTGAGGGTTACTAACAAAGAGTACAATAACTCTCTGGAAGACTTAAGCTCTGACTATTCTCGGGAAATTCAGGATCAGTTTAAAAAGCAGGTAAGATTGGATCAAGGAAATAGTCTATATCTGATCAATGTCACTATTTCAATGTAATGTATCTTACACTTCTCTTTAACCAAGGCCAGCACTCCTAATTCATACCAAGAATGTTTCTTCTCCCCAATCAAAAACTCGCTTTTTGGATTTCCAGCTTTCTACAGCTGGAGAATTAGACAAGGCATAGCACAAACCACATACTCAAGGCTTTAGGAAGCTTGCTTCTAATTCAAGTCTCTTTCCTGGCGTAAGTTTCTTTGTTTATGAAGGCTTTCTTTTACTTTTTCTACCTTGCAGATGGAAGTAGTTTATCGTGATATCCCTGGGTACTTTGATGTGGAGATCTTACAAATGAGGTGGGTGTCTAAAGAGAGAATAATTTATTCTTTACAATGATGAACCATCAAGTGAACTTGAATATGGGTAGAACTTTTATCCCATTGTGGAGACTCTTTTTAGGTTTCAGTAATTCCTCTTCAGATTTTTTTAACAATACAGATTGACCAGGGCCTGAGCATGTCTTATATATACTTTCATTAACCAAATGTTCCAGGAAACATCTGAGGGGGGTGAAAAATATTCTTTCAAGTTAAAGCAGTTAGAACTGAACTTAAGGTCTGGGTTGAAATCCTACTCAGTTATAAAGCTGTCAGAGAAACTTCAGCCTACTCCGAAACTTTTATTCTAAGCTGTCTTGGAAAACTGTTGTGTAGAATAAATGGAATAGAAATGGGGTAGAAGTACTAGTTCATTTTTGCATTTGATGGAGGAAAGGGGTATAACAGCCTTTATTATTATTATTATTATTATTATTATTATTATTATTATTATTATTATTAAATTTATATGCCGCCCCTCTCAGAAGACTTGGGGCATATCTTCATGGACCAATAAAGGGTACTTCAACACCTGAGGAATTGTCCTTCCTTCACTGTTCTCTTAGGAAAGGCAGCATTATTGTGGAGCATAGAGTCATCTTACAAGTACAAGTAGAGAATAACAAGGAAATGATCCAGCAGCAGGCGAATAATATTATAGAGAAAGTGGATCATTCCTTGACAGAAATCCATACTAATGGGGAATGTGTCATGAATTCAGGTATGGTCTAGCTTGGTAAACTTTTCTACTTGAATGTGATTTCCTTTGACTGACAAATAAGCAAGATTCCTGCCTACTTCTTCTTTTAGACAAGAGAGGGTTTTTTTTAAAGGATGAGCTACCTTTTCTTCTGCAAGCACAAATGATCTCTTGGATGTTTTTCACATTTCAATATAGCCACTAGATGGCACCAAGTATATTTTATATTCTATTTGTTTCAAATCACAGGAGGACCCCCCCCTCCAAAAAAACCCCTATTGTTGTCTATGTGGATCAGGAAACATTATTTTCCTCAGTTTCTATGGGCAAAAGTCCAGAAGATGTAGAGCTTAAATGCAGCTTTCATTATTCTTTAGGTTTTTGTGGTCATAATTCCCTTTTTTTCTGGGGGCGAACAGACTATGAATACATGAGATTTTGCCTGAGAAAACAGATAGAAGAGAGGAGGGAAGATCTGGAGGTGGTCAGCCTCAGATCTCCTCTGCTGGGCAGGGAAAAGGTTTATAGAATTTGATTCATCAAAAATGAAAACTTCAGTGTGAAATAAAACAAGGTTTGGACCAAAGATAATAATCATGTTTGCACTATCCTGATTAGAATAAGTAAAATTAATGGTTTCCCTGCACTTTGGTGGGTTGTTTAAAAAGACCTGGGTTGTTGTTTTTTTTTGTGGAGAAGAATTTTGGATGAAATAAACCAAGGTATATAACTACCCCAGATAAGTAATGAATACAATTATACTTTTTTTTCCAGGACCAAAACTGTGCTTTGTTCCTGTATCTAACCTGATTATTAGTTCATCTGTTTCATTAAGTGGTAAGTTTCAGTAAACAGTAGGGTAGATGTGCCAAGATTATCAGGACTATGTTTTAGATTTTTAAACTACTTAATTGTTCAATCCACATTTTAAATGTGTAACTGCTAACTGCCATGGATATTTCAACCGTTTGTTTTCATACATAAATGAAAGTCCCTGGAATATTTGATGGCATATAGATTCAATCCATCTATCAATCCAGTCAATCCATATCATCTAACTACTTGGTGCCAACGTGTAGTGTCAATCCCATGACGCAGTCATGGAGAACCTCTAGCAAGCCAAGAGGATCCCGCAGACCAAATCCAATCGAATGAAGGAAGTCTTCTCCAGCTACCATATGCCTACTTGTAGCATTAGCAGCGAGGCAAAGACAGGAGGTGAAGATGGAAAAGAAGCCATGCAAGTCATGCTAAAATATGTTGTCATTTATGCTCTTCTCTAGCTAGACAACTATGCTAAAGTGCCAGTTCTTTAGCCAGCAGAAAAACATTTAAGCATAAATTGCTAGTCCCAACAATGACAAAGTAATGAGGCCTGATTATTATACTGTTATTTTTGTTAAACATAAGATAACTTGTGAGAAAAGAGATTGATTCCTTGTCTTTATTTCACCTCACATTAAGTTTTATCTAGGATGCTACGGCCATACTTCTAAAAATCCACTTATCAAGTTTGAAAACTGGCAGTGAGCATCCTGAAGGTAGATTACTTTCAGGAAACCAGTGATTTTACTCATGCAAAATTAATATGGAGACGATTCTCAGCCTCATATCCTGAGGGGGCATTATAACAGCCATTTGTTGATAAGAGTATGTAAAAAACTATCTAAACTATCTTTATTTCACCTCCCATTAAGTTTTATCTAGGATGTGACAGCCATGCTTCTAAAAATCAACTTATCAAATTTGAAAACTGACAGATTACTTTCAGGAAACCAGTGCTTTTCCTCAGGGAGATGGTTCTCAGCCTCATATCTTGAGGGGGCATCATAGCCAATGTTCCCTCTAATTTTTTTTCGGTGTGGGTGGAAAAGTATAGTGTCTGAGCGGCAGTCTCTTTGGGTTTGTGCGGCATAGAAGTATAAATAAATAAATAAATAAATAAATAAATAAATAAATAAATAAATAAATAAATAAATAAATAATTTAAAAAATTCCCTTCTTTTTTTATTAAAATAAATTATTAATAAAACAAAACCAAAATCTTTTAGTATTATTACTATCTTCTCTTTTTCTATCCCTGTCTCCTCCCCCCTTGTGTGTGTGTGTGTGTGTGCATGCATGTGTGTGTGTGAACTCTTGAACCATTTCCAATAACAGGTGAGAGCTATTGGAAATGGTTCAACAGTTCAAACACACACATACAAATGCCTGGGGTTTTCCCCTCTGTTATTATTTGGGTACTTTTTACCATATGCTTTAAATCAAGAGTCATTTCTCTCTCTTTCTCTCTCTCTTTCTCTCTCCCCCTCTTGCTCTCTCTCTCTTTTTCTCACTTTCTCTCTCCCTCTTTCTATGTCGCTCTGTCTGTTCCTCTCTCTCTCTCTTTCTCTCTCTCTCAATCTTTCTCTTGTTTTCTTTCTCTCTCTTTCTCTTGCGTTCTTTTTCTCTCGCTCTTTCGTTCTATCTCCCTTGCTTTCTTTCTCTTGTTCTCTCTCTTGCTAGCTCTTTCTCCCCCCTCTCTTTCTCACTTACTTTCTCTCACCCTCTCTCTCTGTCAGCGAGGGGGCTGCGAGAGCGCTTTCTCCGAGCGCTTTGGGAACGCCTGCCTTGCCTCTACTGCAGCCCCCTTGCTGAAAGTCCAGGACAAAAGTGCTCTCAGCAAAGGGGCTGCAAGAGGGGCAGGGAGGGCATTCCTAAAGTGCACGGAGAAAACCCTCTCTCGCAGCCCCCTTGCTGGGAGCACGGATGAGGAGAAGCCGCTACAGCGACTGCCGCTACAGCGACTGCCGTGGGAGAAGTTGCGCCCCAAGGCAGGAGGTGGAGGAGGAGAAAGCCGGAGCGGGGGTGGATCGGGTGGGGGGGCAGCACCGTGAGGCCAGGGGCGTGAGGGGGCCAGAGGCACCGTGGGGAGGCAGGGGCGGCCGCGGCTCTCTTTCCTTCCACCCATGTCTACTGCCGGTGCCTCCCCGCCCCCGCGGGCTGCCAGGGGGATGGGGAGCGCGTGCGCCTGTGGAAAAGGGTGCATGGGGTGGTGGTATTTGGGGGCATGCGCATGAGCGCAGCTTACAGTGAACAGTGATCATAGCGGGCACTTGGTAATAAGGATATGTCAAAAACTGGTGCCAAAGGGAAGAGGAAAAACACTATTTCAAAACTTGAACAACTAAGGCAGAGTTCCCTCTAATTTTTTTGGGGGGGGGCGGAAAAGTATAGTGTCTGAGCGGCAGTCCCTTCGGGACTGGGCGGCACAGAAATAATAAATAATAAATAAACAAACAAACAAACAAACAAACAAACAAATAAAAACCCCACCCTGTTTTGCCTCAGAGAATTTCAAAATAAAATACTGTACTGTGTGTCTATAACAGTGAGCTCATAATAGGGCAACTCTATCAATATCAAAATGCCACTTAAATAGTTGAGCTAGATTTTGATTTTCTTTCTCTCTTCCTTACTCCCATTCTTTTTCTTTCTCTTTTCCTTCCTCTCTTTTTTCTATCTGTTTCTCTCTCTTCCTCTCTCTCTCCTTCCCTCTCACTCTTTCCCTCTCGGCTTCTGGGCAGGTTTGGAAAACTCTGAGTTGATGATGATTTCTAAGTGAGCAATTGCTCACTGCTCAGCTTAGAGGGAACTATAAACTAAGGACAAGTTTAACATGTCTCACAATTGACTGGGAATGAAGAAAAAGCACTAACTATTACGTATTTCTTAAGAATTGGCAGGGGGGTTGGATCTAGTAATCTTGATAATGTACTTGTATAATGATGGTAAAATAAAGTAGAAAATTCAAAGTTGAGGAACAAGAATGAAGAAAATATAAAGGGGACTTTGTTCTTTTGCTAAAACTCAATTAGGCCTTAGATTGGTAGATATTGTACTATAAATAGAACAGTAACTGAAAGGAAAAAATCTAAAGATGAATTGTAAGGACACATTTATGATATATAGTTGTTAGGAGGACATGAGGAAGAATTGAAGAAAGATAGAAAAAAATGAGTTTTCAGTCCTGTTACGTATTCATGTAAATAGGATTATGTAAATAAGTTATGCTAATATCCGTTCAAACTGGTTCATCTGCATACCCGGCCACTGATTGGTGAGGCAGCGGTCGGGAAAATCTAAACGGCTGTCAAAGGCACACCTACAGTAAGGGAACCCTTTAAATAGGGAAGCTGAGCCGCGTGCTTTATCTTTTTGTTGCGAAATTGAAAGTGTGTTACTTTATTGTTACCCCAGCCGATTCCTAATAAAACTAATCAGTCCAAAGCGTGTCCTGCTGATCATTCCAATCTAACAATTCCATCCATCTGTTTCGTATTAGAACTTTAATTCTTCCTAGCAGAGCTGGGCCACCTATAAACTATTCTAAACTTGTTTCTTTCAGTTCTTAACAGTCATCTTTTTGTTGCAGTATAGTTTGTTGGTTTGACCTACATGTATTGCCCATATTTCATTATATATTTAGCTCCTCTTTTTCTCCCCAGACCCCTGTAAAAATATTATTGATCCGAAGTATGCATATTATTATCCCTACCAACTGAATGGAACTGTGCGCTGTGTCTCAAGATGTTTCAAAGGCACTCCTGATTCCATGAACTGCTTCAATGGTGTTTGCCGAGTCTCTGAAATTGGCCCCCACTGCATGTAAGTAGACAGAAGGAGGAGGAGTATCAAAGGAGATCTTTAGAGCAGGGGTCCCTAATCTTGGCACCCTTAAGACTTGCAAAGCTGGCTGAAGAATTCTGGGAGCTGAAGTCTTAAAGCTGCCAAGGTTGGAGACCCCTGCTTTAGGGCCAGGTGTATTAGGATGTAAATATTCAATCTTGAACAATTATTAGATTTAACAGAGATGTTCTCCCATTTTACAACATTTTTCTGCTTGCAGAATCACACATTTTCCTAAATTCTATATACAAAGTTGTTATTAATATAGTTATTATCAAAATGTTATTTATTTGTTAATTTTTTTATATTGTCTTACTCCCTATAACTCTGGGCAGTTTACAAGTAAATAGACGAAAAACAAGAAGAAATACAATAAGAGAAAAGGAGAGCCTCACTATGTCTTTTGAGGCAGGAGATGTATCGCTCCCTCTTTCAAAATAGCTCACGTCACAGCATGGACCCATGGACACAGCAGGTCACCTCCTTGGCCATTTTTATAATCCAACAGTGGCCCAGATCCAATAAACATGTGACCAAAGTAACAATGCAGAAAGCCTATCCACTTCATCAGGAGTCAGGGTCTCAAATGCATCCAGTTTATACCATCAGATCATGTTGGGGTTAATCTGAATGACATTATCCATCAGATAGCCTTAATAATTCTCACGGTGGCCAGCAGATGTTCTGAAAAACCATCCCTACAGAGACCAAATAACCCCGAACATGGCCACTGTACAATTATCAGTGGGTGCAATGTGAATAAGAAATATATTGATATTTAGCCACCCTTATCACCAATAGGTAATCTCTAATATAATAATCTGATCAGATAAAACAGTCAGTTTGAGTCTTTCTATCGAGTGCTCCAATTATTTTTACTAGTGTTTCATCTCCCGGTGAGTTCTTGGATTAGTGCACAGGGAGAGGATGCATAGGGCAATATGGTCCAAAAATCTGGCCATCTAACTTATTCCAGGCAGTGTCTCAATCAAATCACTCACCAGAACTTCAGGAAAAACCCTAAGCGCTTACTGGAATCCCAATGGGTTGATTGATCAATGAATTAAATCAGTAAAATTATATGACAACTGCAGAAAATAAGAGTATCAGATTGTGTAAGATGAAAGGCAATTAGTATTCTAGTATAATTTGCTTGACATTTCAAAGGAGCTCTCCTGGAATACTTCGGAAACTTCAGATCATGCAGAATGCAGCTGCGAGAGCAATCATGGGCTTTCCCAAATATGCCCATGTTACACCAACACTCCGCAGTCTGCATTGGTTGCTGATCAGTTTCCGATCACAATTCAAAGTGTTGGTTATGACTTATAAATCCCTTCATGGCACCGGACCAAATTATCTCAGGGGCCGCCTTCTGCTGCACGAATCCCAGTGACCAGTTAGCTCCCACAGAGTGGATCTTCTCCAGGTCCTGTCAACTAAACAATGTCGCTTGGCGGGACCCAGGGGAAGAGCCTTCTCTGTGGTGGCCCCAGCCCTCTGGAACCAACTCCCGCCAGAGATTAGAATTGCCCGCACCCTCCTTGCCTTTCGTAAGCTATTAAAACTCACCTCTGCTGTCAGGCATGGGGGAATTGAGATCCTCTTTCCCCCTAGGCCTTTACAATTCTATGCATGGTATGTATGTATGTATGTTTGGTTTTTATATTAATGGGTTTTTAATCATTTTTAGTATTAGATTACTATTGTACACTGTTTTATTGTTGCTGTTAGCCGCTCCGAGTCTCCGGAGAGGGGCGGCATACAAATCCAATCAATCAATCAATCAATCAATCAATCAATCAATACTGACTCTAGCACAAACTCTATAAAGTTAGAGTGATTTGAAGGCATGAATGAATAAGATACTAAATGAGCATGAATTCCCCTGTGTTTTAAATGTATTTTTTTTTTTAGTATATGGCAGTGATGGCAAGCCTTTTTTCCGTCAAGTGCTGAAAGAGCATTGGCGTGTACTATCATACATGCCCGAGTACCCACACCCATAATTCAGTGCCTGGGGAGTTTTCTCTGCCCCCCAGAGGCCCTCTGGAGGCAAGAAACAGTCTGTTTCTCAACTTCTGATGAGCCCAGTAGGCTTGGGTTTTGCCCTCCCCAGGCTGAAAGGCTTCCTTGCACCTGAGAGAGGGTAAAATGCCCCCTCCTATCCTCACGAAGGCTCTCTGAAAGCCAAAAATGCCCTTCAGAGCCTCTGTGTGAGTCAAAAATCAGCTGGCCGGCACACACACGTGTGTTGGAGCTGAACTAGGACAACAGCTCGTGTCCCAGTAGATATGGCTCCACGTGCCACCTGTGGCACCTGTGCCATAGGTTTGCCATCACTGGTATATGGCAAAATTTTTAGAAAGCACATCACAATTAACAGATGGTGTTCTGGAATAAAATACTCTAGTGATGGTTTTTCATCATCTCTTGTTCAGATCAACTAAAGTTATGACCTTTAGTTGAGGCTGCCTTGGAATGTATTATGAAATGGAAGATAAAAGTTATCCCTGTCCAGTTGTTTCCAACTTTAGAGGACAATTCTCATCTCTTTTGTTTAGCCGAAGGAAGTCATCTTTGTCTCTTTTCCCATTCTAAGAAGCTAGGATAGTTCTCCACATATTAGTGCTCCAAAACCAAATACAATCAATCATTTTTTTAATCTAAGAAGACAGGTTAACTCTGTTATAGTTTCTTTGGTAGTAATGATCTGAGGCCTATTCTATTTTATGTTTCTGTTTTATTTTTCTAATGCAATGCTTTAATGAATTCTTGCTATTGGAAGTTACTTAGAGTCTTGCAAAGAAAGCTCTTTTTATTAATTCATTTCTCTTTCCCCTAGTTGCAACAATTTGGACATGGTCTGGTATCTGGATAGTTATTGCCATTTAGCCATCCAAAAGAGTGTGCTGGGCCTTAGTCTTGCTCTGGCTGTGTTCATTGTGATAAGTATCATCCTTGTTATTTGCCTCATCAAAGCAAAGTGGAAAAAATCCAGGAATAGGTAAGAAGCCTAAGATGTCCAATGGTACCATAGCAAGGGAGAACATATTTCTAATCCATATAATTGATCCTTGGACCATATGATTGGGAAGAATGTCCTACTGAGAAGATCCAGGAATTTTGAGATCTTTAAGATGGGAAATTGTTATTGATAGTTATTTAAGGGCTGAGTGGCTACCGTTTTTAGAGAGCCAAAGAGTTGCTCACCTCACACAATAGTGTAGAGAATTACTGTATCATGGGAGGGCTATTTCAATCTTAGGGTTTATTTACAATGATCTTTGTTATTCTTGCAGCTGGTCTGATGATGCTGACTATGACAAAATAGGCAAAAAGAATCCCATATTTCTAGAATAGAGGCTAATGGAACTGCACTTGCACATAACCGATGACCACGAGCTGATGTGAAGTATACAGAATGATTGTTTAAAAATGATTAACAAGACTTTCTATCTGAGAACGAAGAGGTTGATGATGAGTGGCTTGATACATGTTGGACTTTGCATCAAGTGTAAGGAATATGCAAATAGCCATGGAAGTGTTTGATTCAAGGTGCCCAAAATTATGAAGCATGGTGAAATTCCGCCTTGTTCTATTTTGTGTGAACATTTCCTGCCACATTGCCATCTTCTCCATGTTATGGTCCTGCCAATTTTTCAGTGGGGGATGTGCATGAGGTACGAACGTGACCTTCGCTAATTTGCTTTGAATTAATAAATGTGATGATTGGTGAATTTTGTGTTTGTATTTTGTCATTTTAAAAGATCTGATTTCTCTCTCCTTTCTTGGCAAATGCACTAGTGATTAAGCCAATTGCACTATTTTGCTGATTATACTGATATTCTGATATACTCAAAAAAATAAAGGGAACACTCAAATAACACATCCTAGATCTGAATGAATGAAATATTCTCATTGAATACTTGGGGTTATATTTTGTTGTTTAAGTGTTCCCTTTATTTATTTATTTTTGAGCAGTGTATTTCAGTCTGAGTTCTGGTCTGCTAATGAAAGCAAAGAATTTGCTTGATAGGTGAGCTTTACTGGAGATGGACAGAAGAATATGGTGTTGGATATTTCAGTGTTATTTCAGTGTTTTGATAATCCTTTGGGATGCGACCATGGATTCAAGACCGGGGACACTGTTATGCAGGGGTTCCACTCCTATCTAGGAGAAACATCCCCAAGAGCAGTTTTGTCTGACTGCAGGCTGACCTTCTTATGGAGTAAGTCAAGGTAACACTTTGGAAATCCATGGAAGAGGAAGACAAAATGCCAAATGACAAGTGTGCTACCAAAATCCTGCTCCTTTGTTTTATGTGAGATGATAACACATATAGAAATGGTGGAATTGATTAGAATCAAACACTTAGAAGCGATCACACAATTAGAAACGATGAAATTTGGAACCAAGTTTATAAGATTAATCGAAGCCATTTATTCCAATCAAACAGCAAAAGTCCTTTTAAATAATGATATTACAGAGAAAATAAACATAAGGGAATTTTTAAGGGCTGCCCTTTATCTCCATTAATCTTTATTATTGCATTAGAAACTTTATTAAAAAGAGTAAGAATTAACAAAGAAATTAAGGGCCTAAAAATTAGACAAGAGCATTATAAAGTGCAGGCTTTTATTGATGACATTTGTTTATTTATTTATTTATTTGATTTGTATGCTGCCCCTCTCCGGAGCGGCTCACAACAACAGAACAACACAAATCCAATAGTTAAAAACAATTTAAAACCCTCAATATAAAAAAAACAATCATACGTCTCATACAAACCATATGTGGTCTTCATTGTAGAAGATCCAGTGGAAATAGCATCAAAATTAATAAAAGAAATAGAAGGAAGCAGGAGTTAAAATAAATAAATAAAAGACAAAAATAGTTATTAAAAATATGACTCAGAGACAAAATACAATTCTAGAAGAAATATTAAATATAAGAATGACACAAAAAAGTCAGATATCTCACATTATAGATTATGGCCAATTGCAGTACAATAAAGAAAGATAACTATGATATACTAATACAGAACATCCAAAAGGATCTAAACAGATGGTCAAAACCTCAAATTTCATTAACGGGATAAATAGCTGTTATTAAAACCAATGTGCTCCCCAGAATATTATATTTATTTCAAACAGCTCCAATAAAACTCAATAAACTTCTCTTCATTAATCTGAACAAGAAAATTAGAAAATTCATCTGGTCAAAAAGAAAGTCCATGGAGAGGGGTGGCATACAAATCAAATCAAATCAAATCAAATCAAATCAAATCAAATCAAATCAAATAAAGAAAGAAAGAAAGAAAGAAAGAAACAAACAAACAAACAAACAAACAAATGTGAGGACCAAGCTAAAGTTAAAGCAAGACCATAGAAAGAGGGGGATTTGGGCTTACCAACTGTGAACTTTATTATAAAGCCACAATACTGAAATGGTTAAAAGATTGGATAGTTCTAAAAATATCAAAGAATATTGACTCTAGAAGGATTTGACCTTCAGATAGGGTGGCATGCCTTTCAAGGAACATTAGAACATAAATCACACTCATATTTCAAACAACATTATATTAGAAGAAGTTTATTAGAGGTCTGGCAACAAATAAAGCGGCACCATTATCAGGCAATACCAAAATGGATATCACCCACTGAGTTGCTAATCTATCCAAATCTACTTTATCCAGAAAAAATTATGATGTATGAACAGATAACTGATGAAAATTTATTTATTTATTTATTCTTTGTCCAATATACAATACATATGAGAGAGAATAGACATTAGGTAATATATATAAAGATAGGAAGTAAAAAAGAAGAGAAGAGGATAGGAAGAGAATATATAGAGAGGAGAGAATATATAAGATAAAAGGTAAGGAAAGAGAATTGGACAGGGGACGATAGGCACATCAGTGCACTTATGTACGCCCCTTACTGGCCTCTGAGGAATCTGGAGAGGTCAATCGTGGAGAGTTTAATGGAGAAGTGTAGGGGATTGGGGGTTGGCACTATTGAGTCCGGTAATGAGTTCCACGCTTCGACAACTCGATTGTTAAAGTCATATTTTTTACAGTCAAGTTTGAAGCGATTAATATTAAGTTTGAATCTGTTGTGTGCTCTTGTGTTGTTGCTGTTGAAGCTGAAGTAGTCGTTGACCGGGAGGATGTTGCAGCGTATGATCTTGTGGGTGATGCTCAAATCGTGTTTTAGGCGCCGTAGTTCTAGGCTTTCAAGGCCCAGGATGGTTAGTCTATTTTCATAGGGTATTCTGTTTCGAGTGGAGGAGTGGAGGGCTCTTCTGGTGAAGTATCTTTGGACGTTTTCGAGAGTGTTGATGTCTGAGATGTGGTGTGGGTTCCAGGCAGATGAGCTGCATTCTAGAATGGGTCTGGCATAGGTTTTGTAGGCTCTTGTGAGTAGTGTGAGATTGCCGGAGCAAAAGCTGCGTAGGATCATGTTAACAACTCTGGAGGCTTTTTTGGCGATATTGTTGCAGTGGGCTTTAGCACTTAGGTCATTGGATATTAGTATTCCAAGGTCTTTTACTGAGTGTTGGTTGGTAGTGAGGATTTGTTTATTCAGTTCATATATGTGGTTTGGATTCTTTTTGCCGATGTGGAGGGTAGAGCATTTGTTGGTTGATATTTGAAGTTGCCAGGTGTTGGACCAATCTGAAACGAAGTCAAGGTCTTTTTGGAGGGTGAGTGTGTTGTCAGTGGTGTTGAAAAGTTTCACATCGTCGACAAAAAGTACACAGTTGCTTACGATATTATCGCAGAGGTCATTGATGTATAGGATGAAAAGAGTAGGACCTAGTACGCTGCCTTGGGGAACGCCGCTTTTGACAGGGACAGGGGAGGAAATGGCGCTTCCGATTTTGACAACTTGTTGCCTGTTTGACAAGAATGCGGTAATCCAGTTGTGGAGGAGACCTGAGATGCCATAGGATTTGAGTTTTAGGAGAAGTTTGTCGTGAACCACTGAGTCAAAGGCTTTGCAGAAGTCAATATAAATTGCATCGATGGATTTTCCTTGATCAAGGTGGGTAGTCCAGATGTTTTTGCAGTGAAGTAGTTGTAGGTTGCAGGATAGTTTCTTTCTGAATCCAAATTGTTTTTTTGATAGTAGGTTGTTAGATTCTAAGTAAAGAGTGATTGAACGATTTATAATTGATTCCATGATTTTACAGGGTACACAGCATAGTGATATTGGTCTGTAGTTGTCAACTAGTGATGGGTCTCCTTTTTTGAAGATGGGGATGACTACTGCTTTTAACCACAGTTTGGGGAGAGTGCTGGTCATGAAGGAATTTTGGAATATAATGCTTAGGGGTTCAGCTATGGCAGATGAGAGTTTCCTTAGGAAGTATGCACAAAGACCATCTGGACCGACAGATAGGGAAGGTTTGAGATCATGGATTACTTTTTCAACGTAGTCTGTGGTGAAGATGATTTGGCTTAGGTTATTTAATGAGTTAGGAGTGCGATTTGCGAAGAGGGGGGATGAGTCATTACTGCTAACAAAAACGGAGTCAAAAAAGGAGTTGAATAGATTAGCTTTGGATGGGTCGTCGTGGTACTCTTTGTTGTGTGGTCCAATGAGAGGTGGAATAGGTCTGGAGTCGTTAAGTTTGTTGTTGACAAAGTTGTAGAAGGCACGGTTAGATTTGGTGCGTAGGAGGTTTTCCTCTTGTTCACTGTGATAGTTTAGACATTCTACTTTTATTTGTTGGCATATTCTTCTGTAGCGGTTTTTAAAGTTGTTTACAGGACCTTTTTTGTTTCTACGCCAGAGGGATCTTTTTTTGGTTTGTAATTTCTTTAATGAGATGGGAACGTTGTTTTTCTGTTTTCTTCTAGGAGAGGTAATTGGAACATACAGATCTATAAGTCTATTGATTTGGAGTAAGAACGTGTTGTAGAGGTCATCGATGGAGATGCAGTTGGAGAAGAGGGATTGCCAGTTAATAAATGAGAGATTGACGTCTATGAGTTCGTAGTTGGCTTTCCTGAAATTGTACTTAAGTGTCGCGTTGTTCTGTTGAGTGTTATGATGGCGTAGGTTGAGGTTGAAGTTGATCATGCTATGGTCGCTGTTGGAGAAGGGTTCTATGATATGCAGTCCATAAATAGCACTTTTACTATTGCAGAAGATGAGGTCGAGGCAGCTGTTGAATCTGGTGTTGTTTAATACTAATTGTTCCAGTCCCAGGCTGGTGACGGTGTTGTAGATGGCGGTATGTATAGGTTCGGTGGAGCATTCATTTAATGTCCAGTTGATGTGTGGTAGGTTGAAGTCACCTAGGAAGATAATGGGGTAGGGGCAGGAGGATGCCCATGTTAGTAGGGAAGTTAATTTTGATGCATGGGAAGTGTCATAGTTTGGAGCTCTGTAGCACAGTAGAAAGCGGAGAGTGGTGTTGAGGGAAAGATCGCAGATTAGGGTTTCAGGAAGGAATACATCTTGTGCGACTTGAATGTTTTTTAGATTGAGTGAGCTTTTGTAGAATATGGCTACACCACCTCCTCT
Source organism: Erythrolamprus reginae (assembly GCF_031021105.1). Taxonomy (NCBI): domain Eukaryota; kingdom Metazoa; phylum Chordata; class Lepidosauria; order Squamata; family Dipsadidae; genus Erythrolamprus; species Erythrolamprus reginae. Next base: position 95,184,149 of record NC_091963.1, on the reverse strand, counting down.
GCGGGATTCGCGGTCGGACCGGAAAACCAGGTAGTTATTTTGTGTAATGATGGAGTCAGGAAAGGAACAGTCCAGCCATGTTTCGCAAACAAAGATTATGTCAAATAAGTTGGTGTTGAGTAGAAGGAGGAATTCTGATAACTTGTTGATTAAGCTTCTTGCATTGATTAGTTTGCATTTGAGGTTGTGTTTGTGTTCAGGAAGGGGATTGGATTGGGTTGAGTTGTGGCAGGATTGAGGCGAGGTAGTAAGGGGCGCATTTTCCTATTCATTGCTGGAGGTGCTGGGGAGGTCCGATTGTTGATGTGGGATGGTGGGTGGAGAAGTGTTGGAAAGTTGAGGAAGGGTAGCGGGTTTGATGATGAAGGGAGGGTTGTGGGTTTTGGTTCTGATGCAATCAGAGCGGTAGTCAATGTAGAGGTTATTTTCGCCGAGTTCGCACCGTCTCCTGAGTTCGGCGCGTAGTTCACGGGAGCGGATACGTTGGAGTAATGTTAAGTCAGGTCTGCATCTGAGTTTGTTGTATTTGGTGTTGTTTCTGGCAATGGTGTTCATGGTCCTGATGAGTTGTTGTTTGGAAGTTTCGTTAGTGCAGACTATTCTGCACAGTTGGGGAGCCGTTGATCCGTTGCTGTACTTTAGTGTGGGGCCGCTTCTGGAGACCTCTAGGATGACATCAGGGGTAATTGTTTGAGGATGATGATTGTGGATAATGTCTCGTATATTTGTTAGGTCGGATTCACCGTTTTCCTCGAGTCCAAAAAGGATTGCATTGTGGCGTTTTTGTGCCCTTTCCATGGCATCGTTCACCAGGGTGGGGATGTTGGTGGTAGGGTTTGGAGGAAGAGGTTTTGGTGGCCTAGGTAGGGAGTGTGGTGGTGGTTGTGAGGTGGTGTGGGGTGCTTGATTAGGTGTTTTAGTGTTAATCAGGTTTTGGATGATTTTTTCTAAGGAGGCGATCCGTGGTTCGATGCTATCAGTGTAGGATTGCTGGGTTTTGGAGACTGCAGATGAGATTACCTCGGACAAGTTGTCGAAGGAGTCCTGTTTGGGAGTGCAAGATGGGCAGGAATAGTAGAAAGAGGGGTTGTCGTGTAGAAAGGTGGCAACATGTTTGTTGATGTTTAAGCAGGTATGGTGAGCTGATTTTTTGCAGGAGTGACACTTTGTGGTTCCTTCTTGGGAATTTATATTGTTGTTGCATATAACGCAGTTATTAACAGAAATGTTAACTTGGATTGTTTGGGGTTTCTTCTTGGATGGCATGGTTGCGGGGGTGGGGTTTGTAAGTCTGTTAGAGGGTTCTGAGTGTCTTGCGTTGATGTGATAGCTGGGCTCCGGGCGAAAAGACTAAGTTGGTTTACCGGTGACTTCTGTATGTGCGATTGTTATTATATTATTATGGTCTTCAGGTTGTGTTCCGGGCGTCTTCTGCTTTCTACTTTGGCTGTGTGCTTGGTTGGGTGTGAAGGCTGGGCTAAGGGGGGGGGTCAATTTGGCTATCCCAGGGGAGTGACACTCGACAGCTGGGTGTTGGGTGAGGCCGGCAATTATGAAGGGCTCGGTGGAGGGCTCTAGGCAGTTTACGTTCAAGCTAGGCTAGAGCTTCTTCCTTCGCTGATGTCTGGGGGTTCTGGGAGACCTCCCACGTCAGCTAGGTGTAGGATGCCAGCAGGGTCGTATGTTAGGGCTTCTTCTGCTGTTTTGTTGGTAGAGGAAGTTGTGGGAGCGAAGCTGGGTCGCAGAGCGGGCTTGAGCTTCTTCCGCTGACGTTCCTACGTCAGCTGTAAGCAGGTGTCAAGCTCCGCTGTCAGCAAGGTGTTGGGATAGCTGCTGGGGGTAAGAGGAGGCTGCGGGTGCAAGGCCGGATTGTGGAGCTTGGGCTTCTTCCGCTGACGTTTCTATGTCAGCTGTAAGCCGGTGTCAGGCTCCGCTGTCAGCAAGGTGTTGGGATAGCTGCTGGGGGGTAAGAGGAGGCTGCGGGTGCAAAGCTGGGTTGTGGAGCGGGCTTGAGCTTCTTCCGCTGACTTTCCAATGTCAGCTAAATGCTGGTGCAAAGCTCCGCTATTTGCTGAGTGTCAGGATTGCAGCTGGGTGCAAGGCAAGGTCGACAGGTGCAAGGCAAGGTAGCGGGGCGGGCTTGGGCTTCCTCCGCTGACTTCAGGAGCACTGGGAAACCTCCTGAAGTCGAGTGCAAGCCGAGCTCAGCTGGGCGTCGGGTCGAAGGAAGGGCTCTGGGTATCCTCCGCTGACGTCAGGGGGAAGCCCCTGTGTCGATCCGGCGTGCTTCTGGAGCCTCCGCTGTGCTTAAGATGGTGGATTCGGCTCATGGACTCAGGAGGGCTGGGTTTGTGCTCGTGGGCTCAGGAGGGCTAGGCTAGAGCCTTCGAGGAGAGCAAGGTTGGTGCCGGGAGCGTTCAAGGATGGTGCGGGCCGAGCTCCGTAGTCAGCTGGGCGTCGGGTGGAGGGGAGGGCTCTGGGTAACCTGTGCTGACGTCAGGGGGAAGCCCCTGCGTCGATCCGGCGTGCTTCTGGAGCCTCCGCTGTGCTTAAGATGGTGGACTCGGCTCGTGGACTCAGGAGGGTTGGGTTATTGCTCGTGGGCTCAGGAGGGCTAGGCTAGAGCCTTCGAGGAGAGCAAGGTTGGTGCCGGGAGCCTTGGTGCGGGCCGAGCTCAGTAGTCAGCTGGGCGTCGGGTAGCCTCCACTGACGTAGTCAGCTGGGCGTCGGGCTTCGGGGAGGGCTCTGGGTAACCTCCACTGACGTCAGGGGGAAGCCCCTGCGTCGTTCGCGCGCCTGGCGTGCTCCTGGAGCCTCTGCTAGGCTAAAAATGGCGGACTCGGCTCGTGGTCCTGGGAAGGCAAGGTTGGTGCCGGGAACGTCCCAGGAGGGCAAGATTTGTTGCCAGGAGCGTCCCAGCAGGGTAAGGTTGGTGCTGGGAGGGTTTGCTCGTGGGAGTGGGGGCGGAGGTCCTTGGCTCGTCGGGTTATTAGGAGGGTGGGTTGAATTAAAAGTATTTTTCCAGAGTAGAGGAATTTAGAGTGTACTTACAGAGGTTCCTTGATGTGCTGGGTTTTGTCTGGTTTTTGGTTTTCTTTTTCTTGTGTGTTGATTTGTCTCTGTCAGGGTTGCTGGTGATAAGGATATTGGATTGGTTCTTTTGTCCGCTTTTTAGTAGGTCTCGGCTACCTCGTGGTCAGATTGCCCGGATGAAGGTTTGAGGGTTTGATTCCATTGATCCAGGTCCCTGGATCTTGCAATAATTACTTGTTAGTAATTATGGTACTTTTATCTATCTTTTGCGTTGTTTCTCCTCGCTATTGAGCTGAGATTTTTGTGCTAAATTTACTATATTGCCTATTCTGGTATTGCACTATCTAGTTAGACGTCCGTCCTCATCGCCCACCGGAAGCATGATGAGTTGGTGAGTTACTATCCAAACAATGTCTAATAGAAAAAGGATTAAATCTGGATTGGTTTCAGTATACTGTATACAAATCAAATCAAAATTTAAAGAAGATAAAAATAAATTTGGCTTTAAAAAAATAATAATCTAGACAAAATTATTCTAGACTCAGAAACAAAAATGATTTCTAAGATATATAACTTTCTCTTAGACTGTGACACAAAAGAGGAGGAAGTGAAGAAAATGATGATAGCTTGGGCCCAAAATTTAGGATATTCAATATATTTAAATGAATGGGGAAAAATATGCAGTATTAACTATAAATTAACATTAACAACCTCTTACAAAAAAAACAGTATAAAATGTTTTATCGGTGGCATTTGCCACCAGAATGACATTCTAAAATGTTTCCTAGTATGTCATCTATATGTTGGAAATGCAAAAAACCCCCATGAATGAGGGCGCACAAGAAGCCTTCCCTGGACCTAGCCATTCTTAACAACTATCGTCCAGTCTCCAACCTTCCCTTTATGGGGAAGGTTGTTGAGAAGGTGGTGGCGCTCCAGCTCCAATGGTCCTTGAAAGAAGCAGATTATGTAGGTCCTCAGCAGTCAGGGTTCAGGCCCGGTTACAGCATGGAAACTGCTTTGGTCGCATTGATGGATGATCTCTGGCGGGCCCGGGACAGAGGCTTGTCCTCTGTCCTGGTGCTTCTCAACCTCTCAGCGGGTTTCGATACCATCGACCATGGTATCCTTCTGCGCCAGCTGGAGGGGTTGGGAGTGGGAGGCACTGTTGTCCAGTGATTCTCCTCCTACCACTCTGGTCGGTCACAGTCGGTGTTAGTGGGGGGGTCAGAGGTCGACCTCTAGGCTTCTCCCTTGTGGGATGCCTCAGGGGTCGTTCCTCTCCCCCCTGCTATTCAACATCTACATGAAACCGCTGGGCGAGATCATCCAAGGGCATGGGGTGAAATATCATCAGTATGCTGATGATACCCAGTTGTACATCTCCACCCCATGTCCAGTCAACGAAGCAGTGGAAGTGATGTGCCGGTGTCTGGAAGCTGTTGGGGTCTGGATGGGTGTCAACAGACTCAAACTCAACCCTGATAAGACGGAGTGGCTGTGGGTCTTGCCTCCCAAGGACAATTCCATCTGTCCATCCATTACCCTGAGGGGGGAATCACTGACCCCCTCGGAAAGGGTCCGCAACTTGGGCGTCCACCTCGATCCACAGCTTACATTAGTGAACCATCTTTCAGCTATGACAAGGAGGGCGTTTGCCCAGGTTCGCCTGGTGCACCAGTTGCAGCCCTATCTGGACCGGGAGTCACTGCTCACAGTCACTCATGCCCTCATCACCTCGAGGTTCGACTACTGTAACGTTCTCTACATGGGGCTACCTTTGAAAAGTGTTTGGAAACTTCAGATCGTGCAGAATGCAGCTGCGAGAGCAATCATGGGCTTCCCTAAGTATGCCCATGTTACACTAACACTCCGCAGTCTGCATTGGTTGCTGATCAGTTTCCGGTCACAATTCAAAGTGTTGGTTATGACCTATAAAGCCCTTCATGGCATCGGACCAGAATATCTCCGGGACTGCCTTCTGCTGCACGAATCCCAGCGACCAGTTAGGTCTCACAGAGTTGGCCTTCTCTGGGTCCCGTCGACTAAACAATGTTGGCTGGTGGGACCCAGGGGAAGAGCCTTCTCTGTGGTGGCCCCGACCCTTTGGAACCAGCTCCCCCCAGAGATTAGGATTGCACCCACCCTCCTTGCCTTTCATAAACTTCTTAAGACCCACCTCTGCCGTCAGGCATGGGGGAATTGAGACATCTCCCCCGGGCCTATACAATTTATGTATGGTATGTCTGTGTGTATGTCTTCTTAATAACTGGGTTTTTTAAAAATGTTTTTAAATTATTAGATTTTTCATGAATTGTTTTATTGCTGTTGTGAGCCGCCCTGAGTCTACGGAGAGGGGCGGCATACAAATCTAATAAATAATAATAATAATAATAATAATAATAATAATAATAATAATAATAATAATAGAGCAGATAAGCAAATTAAAGATATGGAGATAAAGGGAGAAATTTATAAGATCCAAGCATCCGCAGATGTTTTCGTGTTCATCATAGAAGAACCATTAAAATCAGGAAATACGTTAAAGGAAGTATTGGTGTATTATAGAAAATTGGCTGGATTAAAAATTAACAATGAAAAAATAAAAATATGACTAAACTGCAGGAATTAGAATTAATAGAAAAATTGGGAATACAAACAACAAATAAAATGAAATATTTAGGAATATTAATAACAGTAAGGTGTACCACGTTGAAAAAAGATAATTACAAAAAATTAATTGAGCAAATTAAAATAAATTTAGATGGATGGTCAAATCTGCAACTCTCCTTCATGTGAACAATATCATTAATTAAGTTGAATATCTTATGCAAACTATTATATTTATTCCAATGCGTACCGATAAAATTAGAGAAGAGCTTCTTTCAAAATTTAAACAAAATTATATTAAAATTTGTATGGCAAAAGAAAAAAGAAAGAATTAAAAATAAATTATTACAAGATTCAAAGGAGAGGGGCAGATTTGGCCTCCCAGACCGGGAAAAGTATTATCAAGCTACAATACTAATTTCGATTAGAGATTGGATTCAGGTAAAAAATGAGAGAATGTTGAAATTGGAAGGTCATGATTTGCAAATTGTGTCATACAAAGTTCACCAATACAAAGTTCACCAATACTTCCAAAAACATTATATCAGGAATGCATAAATTGAAGCCTGGAAGAAAATAAAAACACAAAACTACATGCAGACCCCGAATTGGTTATCCACATAGAAAATACAAATGTACACCTAAATTTTATTCAATCAGGAAAAATAATAACGTACAGACAACTGTTAGATGAAAAGGGAGATCTGAAAGCAAGGAAAGAATTAAATGAAGAAGGCATAAAATTATAATGGTGGGCATACTTGCAAATACAAATGATATACCTGAAGGATAAAAGAGAACCAGGTATAAAAATTGAATCCACAGGACTGGATAGAATAATTTTAGGAACAAGGAAAAATAATTAGAAAAATTTACTGCTATTTATTAAAACAGACATTATGGGAAGAATAAGTTAAAGAGACAATGCTAAAATGGTGTAGAGACTTCGGATATAATATCTATTTAGAGAATTGGCAAGACTTATCGCAAAGAAATAGAAAGCTAACATTAGCTACATCCTACAAAAAAATCTTTATAAAATGTTTTATAGGTGGCACTTCGCACCAGTAAGACTGGCTAAAATGAATAGAAATATATCAGGAAAATTGATTGGTTGATTGATTGGTTGGTTGGTTGGTTTGACATCTCCCCCAAGCTTATATAGTTTTATGTATGGTATGCTTGTGCTGTATGTTTTTAAATAATGGATTTTTAAGATATTTTTAAATATTAGATTTGTTCATTGTACACTATTTTATTATTGTTGTGAGCTACCATGAGTCTGTGGAGATGGGCGGCATACAAATCTAATAAAATAATAATAATAATAATAATAATAATAATAATAATAATAATAATGGTGGGGGCATTATGAATGGGGGAGCTGATTCCAGAAGGCCAGGGTCCCTACAAAGAAGACTCTTCCCCTGAGTCCCGCCCAAGTAACTTTGTCTAGTTGACAGGATATGGAGAAGGCCGACTCTGTGGGACCTAACTGGATGCTAGGATTCATGCCGCAGAAGGCAGTCCCGTATGTAATCTGGTCCAATTCTTTGTAGGGCTTTATAGGTCATTACCAATACTTTGAATTGTGTCCAGAAACCAATCGGCAATTAATGCAGTCAGTAGAGTGTTGGAAAAACATGGGCATATCTAGGAAGGCCCATGACTGCTTGTGCGGCTGCATTTTGATTTGAAGTTTCTGAACACTCTTCAAAGGTAGCCCCATTTAGAGAGTATTGCAATAGTTGAATCTTGAGGTAATAAGGGCATGAACAACTGTGAGTAGAGACTCCCTGTCCAAATAGGGCCGCAACTGGTGCACCAGGCGAGCCTGGGCAAACACCCCCCCTCGCCGTAGCCGAAAATTGATGGTCCAGTGTCAGCTGTGGATCGAGGAGGACACCCAAATTGCAGACCCTCTCTGATGGGGGGGGTCAAAAGTCACCCCCCTGGGGTGATGGACAGACAGATGGAGGTGTCCTTGGGAGGCAGAACCCACAGCCACTGTCTTGTCGCAATTGAGTTTGAGCATCCATCCAGACCCTACCAGCCTCCAGCCTACCGGCACATCACTTCCACTGCTTCACTGATTGGACACAGAGTGGAATATGTTGGAAATACGTTGGAAATGCCAAAAAACTGTTGGAACATATTATCATATGTGGTGGGAATGCCACAAAGCAAGAGACAGTTGGGAGAAAATTAGCTAATGGCTAGAGGAGAATTTAGAGATGAGTCTTAATCTCAAACTGGAATTATGTTTATTAGGGATAACTATTGATAAATATGAGAAAAAGAAGATATATTTAATGCTACATATTACAACTGCATCAAGAATAGTGTACCCGGAGAAGTGGAAAAATAAAGACGTTTCTGTCATGTCCTTGGCTAACAGCAGGGGGAGACATTTGGCAGGATTGTGTTAGTCATCTCGTTGGTTAATTAGGGGAGTTTAATATCCTGTCTATGATGCTAGTTACCTCAGTTCTGTAGTTAAATAAAGCTGTGTTGTATCTGCTGTGGCTGTCCGGTGTCTTCACTACACTGGCGACGAAGGAAAGCTGGATCAGAATCCACATTAGAATCTGCCGTCCTGGAAACAAAGGACTCGGTAAATAGTGATGTCGACTCAGATAGTTTTCCCCCCATTCAATCCTCAAGGGGAATCGTGGGAGGCATATCTCGTCGGTTTTGAGTGTTTTCTTATATCAAATACTACAAAGATCTCTCAGGAGACAGGAAACGAGCATATTTCTTAAGTTTTTGTGGGACTGAGATGTTGGAGACCTCCCTCTCCCTGTTTGCCCCAAAATCTATTCATGATGTGCCCTGGGATGAATTCCTCATGACTCTCCAAAACCACTATGCCCCCCCACCGTCACGCAGCGCTAGGTGTTATTTGTTTTACCATAGAAATCAAGCGGAGGGGGAGACAATTAATCAGTATATGGCAGCCCTCCGTCGTGCAGCCAAGTCTTGCAAGTTTCATGACTTAGATGATTATATACTTGATCGTTTGATCTATGGGGTGAGGGATGCCAGGCTTCGGCGCCGGCTTTTAACCATGACAGACTTGACATTGGCAGCTGCTTTAAAAGAGGCAAGAGCTGTGGAGATGTCTACACAGTCTTTGGCCGAAATGGACCTGCCAGCCGAAACGGCCACTACTCATAGCACTGCAGCTGCAGCCGTGTTGCCACCAGAAATTGAAAACACTTTAAGACAGGAGGAAGAAGAAGTAAACAAGTTAGCCACCTCGACAAGACAAAGACAGCCACCGCCAGGAGAGCCCCGCCCTGTTGGAGGGTCGCGTTTATCGTGTGGGGGTTGTGGTGGTGACCACCCCCGATTGGTCTGTGGGTTCCGCGATGCTTATTGCCGCCATTGTGGCAGACAGGGGCATATCGCGCGAGTCTGTAGCTCGCGAAGGAATTCATCAAACACTCAGCCATTTTCTGCTCAAGAGTAATTTCCTCCACAACAGAGGGCGTGGCAGAGAGAGTCATTCGGCTGACGGGATTTCTGTAATGCAATCCAGAATGCGTCACCGACTCCTCAAATCAACATTCACCAATCCACACCACAATCAGCACAGCAGGGGAAGCTGTCAACGTCATCAAAGATCTCAGTGTTTGTGCGAATTGGAGGATCATTGTGTTCCATGGAAGTCGACACGGGATCGTCTGTTTCCCTAATGTCTTGGAGCACTATTAAGCGACTTTTTCCCCAGATTTCTAAGAGTCGTCTGGGGCCATGTCCTCTTTTCTTAAAGGATTACCAAGGTCAAGTAATTCCAACTGTGGGACAGGGTTATTTCCCCGTGCAATACAAGGCTTTTAAGGGGCGGTTACCTCTTATTATTGTAGATGGCCCATTCATAAGTTTACTTGGATTGGACTGGTTTTCAGCATTGGGGTTCACCATAGAAGGTATTAATGTTGTAAATGATGTGCCCATGTCCCATCAGTTAGCTAAAGAGTTCCCTACAGTTTTTGATGGCACCCTGGGAAAATATTCGGGCACCCCGGTCTCATTGACCCTCGATCCTTTGGTTCCTCCGATTTGCCTGAAGCCACGGCGCGTGCCATTGGCTATTAAAGGCAAAGTTGATGCAGAGTTAGATCGCCTGATCAGCCTGGGAATATTAGAGCCAGTAGACCAGGCGAAATGGGAAACCCCCTTGGTGGTAGCCATAAAACAGGACGGATCAGTGCGTTTATGTGGGGACTACAAGTGCACGGTGAATAGAGCGTTGGCACACCATTCCTATCCTGTACCAATGGTAGCCCATCTTTTACATTCATTGGAAGGGGGAAATATTTTCGCGAAAATTGACCTATCTCGCGCATACCAACAGTTAGCGGTGGACCCTGAAACAGCTGACTTACAAACCATCATTACCCACCGGGGGGCGTTCCGTTGTACTCGATTACAATTTGGGATAAGTTCTGCTCCTGGAATTTTCCAGGGGTTTATGGAGCGTTTACTGTATGGAATTCCAGGAACTTTGCCCTACTTTGATGATGTAATCATAGCCGCATCATCCCGCCCAGAGTTACTAGAGCGAGTCCGGGCTGTACTGAACAAATTCCAAGAGGTTGGGTTGCGGGTCAAAATGGAAAAGTGTACATTTGCGTCTCACAGTGTTGAATTCTTGGGTTTCCTCATCGATAGTAGAGGAATTCACCCTACCCCTACCAAAATACGGGCCATTACTGAGGCTCCTGAACCAAGGTCCAAAACAGAATTACAATCATTTTTGGGGTTGTTAAATTTTTACGCAATGTTCCTACCCCACAAAGCGTCGATTGTAGAGCCACTGCACAAGTTACTAACTAAAGGAGTTCCGTGGCATTGGGGAAAAGCGGAGGCGAGCGCATTTACGGCTATAAAAGAGGTGTTAGTATCTCATGAGGTTTTAGTGCAATATAGCCCAAAATTGCCATTGGTATTAACGTGTGATGCATCCCCCTATGGTGTGGGCGCTGTACTGGGACACCGTTTGCCTTCGGGGAAAGAGGCTCCTATAGCCTTCTATTTGAGGACCCTAGGCCGACCAGAACGAAATTATGGGCAATTGGACAAGGAAGCTTCGGCGTTGGTGGCAGGCGTCAAACGCTTCCATCATTATCTATATGGCCGCCAATTTCAATTGGTCACAGACCACCAACCCCTGTTGAGAATACTTGCTGGAAATCGACAAATGCCCGAAATTCTTTCCCCTCATTTAAATCGTTGGGCTATGTTCTTAGCGAATTATTCATATAATCTAACCTACCGGCCGGGGCGTACTATTCACCACGCGGATGCGTTGAGCCGATGTCCGTTACCTGTGCCTTTAATGGACCCAGCCCCAATTTCCACAGTGTTAGCCGTGGAGTCGTATCCTATCAGAGTATCAGCCGCCATGATTGCGTCCGAATCAGCAAAAGACCCCATTCTTTCTGTAGTGATGTCATGGATTTTACGCGGGTGGCCCTCATCCTGCATTGAACCTACCATTTTGCCATACTGGGTCCGCAGAAAGGAACTGTCTGTATTAAGAGGATGCGTATTGTGGGGCTCAAGGGTGGTTATTCCCCCATTTTTACAGTCTAAAGTCTTGGAGTTGGTACATATTGGCCACCCCGGAATAGTCCGGATGAAAGCATTGGCTAGGGGCTACATTTGGTGGCCGGGGTTAGACAGGGCAGTGGAGCGGAATGTTGCAAATTGTCAATCTTGTCAACAAAACCACGCAGCCCCTCCAGCAGCCACCCCTTTGCAGTGGAAAACCCCCAACATGCCATGGTCCAGGTTGCACATCGACCTCGCGGGTCCAGTTGATGGAAAAATGCTATTAATAGTGGTAGATGCTTATTCGAAGTGGTTGGAGGTTAAAATAATGTCATCTACAACAACAAGAGACATAATCAGGGGGTTATCAGCTCTGTTCTCAATCCATGGATACCCAGACATTATCGTATCAGATAATGGTCCGCAATTCATTTCTGGGGGTTTTGAGGCCTACCTAGCAGGGTTAGGTGTACGACATGCTAGAACTGCCCCTTCTCACCCTGCCAGCAATGGTCTGGTTGAGAGAATGGTGCGCAGCACTAAAAATATGCTCTCTAAAATTAACCACGGCACTCTGCAGGAGAGAATAGATGAGCTGTTATTGGCACAGCATACCACCTCTAAGGCCCCGTCAGAACTCTTAATGGGACGGAAATTGAGGATCGTATTAGACAGACTACATCCATTGTACACCGAGCCGGAACGAGAAATTGAGGCTGCTCGAAATTTTAGAAGCGGAGACCTGGTTTTTGCCCAAAATTTTATGGGTTCACCTCGATGGGTGGCAGGTATTGTTAGTGGTTCCCGAGGGCCCCGGGCGTATACAGTGGTGTTGCCTGATGGAAGAGAGTGGCATCGTCATGTGGATCAACTAAGGGCCAGGTCGGCCGAATTACCAGACCCCAGGGGGGAAGAAGTAGACCCTGTACGTCCGGAAGACCTTCCCTGCTTTGAGCCGACTGGCCACGGAGATAATGAGTTACACTTGGTCCCTCCCCGGTTGCCTAAGGGCAGCATCTGCAGGGCCCCATGCTCACCTGAAGTAGTTGTTCCAAATGATCCGCCAGTAGAAACCGATGTTTTGCCCAACGAGGAGGAGGATAGAGGCGGGGTTCAAGAGTCTCCACCCTCAACCGTCGGTTACAAGATGTCACCCCGTTGTACAGGGCGCATCAGACGAAGGCCGGCATATCTGGAGGATTTTGTTTGCACCCCCTAGGGGAAAGGGGTGTCATGTCCTTGGCTAACAGCAGGGGGAGACATTTGGCGGGATTGTGTTAGTCATCTCGTTGGTTAATTAGGGGAGTTTAATATCCTGTCTATGATGCTAGTTACCTCAGTTCTGTAGTTAAATAAAGCTGTGTTGTATCTGCTGTGGCTGTCCGGTGTCTTCACTACAGTTTCTACAGAAGAAAAAAAATTGTTTTAAATACTAACATGGCAGAAATGGACAGACTGATACTAGACTTAAAGGAAAAATCAGACACAGATTATTATGAAACCTGGAATAAATTATTTAATTGGATAGAGAGGAAAACCAAGATTAAAGATTAGAAAGTATGAAGAAGAAATTACAAATAAACCAAAACTAAAATAGATATTGGAAAAAATTAGTAAAAGGGGGAAAGGAGGAACAATTAATGTAAATACTGAATAGACCATCATGTACCTTTTCTTTATTTTTGTTATCCATCTGTATTGTATAATATTGTGATGTATGTGTTATGTTTTTAAACGTTTTATAAATAAAAAAACTTTTTAAATTAAAAAATAATTTGTTCAGTCCAGTGATGCCGATTCCTAGCGGCTTGAGCCACTCTACTAGCGTAGGATGGTCCCCCTTGACAACAGTTATAGGTAACTTGCCCCTGAAGTCCTTAAAATGGATCTGTACCTCTGCCCAACCTAAGACTCAGATGGGGTTGCCTTAGCAATCCCTGAGTCAGATTCATTGCTGTTTGAGTGAGGCTTGAGTTGCTGCTCTTTGGATGCTTTTCAGGGTGTTCCAGGACATTATTGTGAACACAGACCTGGTGTTCAGTTCCATTTTGCAAGGTCTGTTTTCGATGAGGATTGTGACATGGAACTTGTTCCCTTTGCCAGCATCCAAATCACCCATGGTCAAGTGGTATATCCCTCTGCTGTCCTGATATTGGTCATCTCTGCATTTGCCTCTTTGACCCCATGGTCTGTTCTGTCCTTGCCTTCCTGACCCCATTGAGGGTACTGTGCAGGTTGGTAGGGGATTGGTGGGGTAGCTCTGTAGGCCTCTGTGATACAACTCTTTTTCTGGCACCGGTGGCATGTTATTGTTATTGTTATTGTTGTTGTTGTTGTTGTTGTTGCTGTTGCTGTTGCTGTTGTTTTATTAAATTTATATGCTGCCCCTCTCCGAAGACTCGGGGCATATTTTCATGGAGCAATAAAGGGTAGTTCAGCACTTGAGGAATTGTTCTTCCTTCATTGTTCTCTTAGGAAAGGCAGCATTATTGTGGAGCATAAAGTCATCTTCCACATACAAACAGGGAATAATGTAAATAATGAGGAAATGATCCAGCAGCAGGTGAATATTATTACAGAGAAAGTGAATCACTCCTTGACAGAGATCCATAATAATCGGGAGTGTGTCATGAATTCAGGTATGGTCTAGCTTGATAAAACTTTCTCCTTGAATGTCCTACTCTCTTCATTCTCTAGGTCCTACTCTCTTCATTCTCTACATCAATGACCTCTGTGACCATATCGAAAGCAACTGTGTTCTTTTTGCCGACGATGTGAAACTTTTCAACACCACTGACAACACACTCACTCTCTAAAAAGACCTGGACTTTGTCTCAGACTGGTCTAACACCTGGCAACTTCAAATATCAACCAACAAATGCTCTACCCTCCACATCGGCAAAAAGAATCCAAACCGCATATACAAACTAAATAAACAATCTCTCACTGCCAACCCACACTCAGTAAAAGACCTTGGAATACTAATATCAAATGATCTAAGTGCTAAAGCCCACTGCAACAATATCGCCAAAAAAGCTTCTAGAGTTTTTAACGTGATCCTACGCAGCTTCTGCTCAGGCAATCACACACTACTCAGAAGAGCCTACAAAACTTTTGCCAGACCCATCCTAGACTACTGCTCATCTGTCTGGAACCCATTCCACATCTCAGACATCAACACCCTTGAAAATGTCCAAAGATATTTCACCAGAAGAGCCCTTCACTCCTCCACTCGAAACAAACTATCCTACAAAAATAGACTAACAATCCTGGGCCTAGAAAGCCTAGAACTACGGCGCCTAAAACACGATTTGAGTATTGCCCACAAGATCATATGCTGCAACGTCCTACTGGTCAATGACTACTTCAGCTTCAACCACAACAACACAAGAGCACGCAACAGATTCAAACTTAATATGAACCGCTCCAAACTTGACTGTAAAAAATATGATTTCAACGATCGAGTTATCGAAGCGTGGAACTCATTACTGGACTCAATTGTGTCAACCCCTAACCCCCAACATTTCTCCCTTAGAGTCTCCACGATTGACCTCTCCAGGTTCCTAAGAGGCCAGTAAGGGGCGTACATAAGTGCACTGGTGTGCCTTTAGTCCCCTTTCCAATTGTCTTTCCTTTCTCTTACTTAACTTATCATATATATTTTCTTTCTTTCATATATCCTCTCCTCTAAGTTCACTTTACCCTTATATATATTACTACATGTCTATTTTTCTTCCTATGTATTTGTGTATTGGACAAATGAATAAATAAAAAATAAATAAAAATGTGATTTCCTTTGACTGACAAATAAGCAAGATTCTTGCCTACTTCTTCTTTTAAACAAGAGAGGTTTTTTTTAGTACCAGCTACCTTATTAGATTTGTATGCCTCCCCCCTCTGGAGACCCATTGCCTGTTTAAAATGGCAAACCGTTCTGGCATGGCTCCCTAGACAACCCAAACAATGGGCTTGCCTGATCTCAAAGTCCCTGGGCTTACCCTCTCTTCTGGATGGATACAGTGCACTGGTTTTTCCTTCTTGGATTCCTCTTCGTACTCGGGGATCTCAGTCATTCAGTTTGGCTCCCTATGTAAGCGGTGGAGTCCGTTGGTCTTCTGGATGGCAGCTGCAGAATTGTCCAATGATTTGGCAGTTCTGGCTTCCTCCATGACATCTTTGAATGTAGCTCCCTTCTGGACCAGCCACTCCTTTTGGAGGGTGAGATCTCACATTCCCAGAATAATGCAATCCTTCATCATCTCTTCTGGGTTTATGAATTCACACTTTGTTGCAATCTCCTGGATCTTAGCCACAAAGTCATTGATTGTTTCACCTTCTCATTGCCAGCAATGGTAGAATTCTTTGTGATTGACCATTAGGGTCAGTTGGTGGGACTGTAACTTCTTTTAGCATTGTCTGTAAGGTCGTTCATGAAATGGACTTGATGTCCAGGAGAATCACCAAAGTCTCAGCAATTTTATAAATCTTTGGCATGCAGTAAGTTAGGAAAAGAGCCCTCTTCCTATTGTGAGGTAGATCCTGAAATTGTTCGCTCCCAGGAACATGCAGAAGTAGCTCATGTAGATATGCTATTCTTTTGTCTTCGGGTCAAAGATTGCTGGATGGGAGAGGTGTGGGTAGCCATCCTCAAGTTTGGCTGAAACAAGGTGATGCTTGCTTCTAAGATGGGCAGGATGCCACGAGGTGCTTTGTCTTCAGCCATCTTCATTGCCAGTGTTAGATTTGTGCGGGAAAGGAGGATTGAGGTATAGGAACAATTCAGCAATTTTATTTCTCCTAGCTGGATTGCGATACGAACTGCTGGCAGGCTGCAGGGAAGACGCTTTTAATGGCTTCCCTGCAGATTAACCAATCAGCAGCAGCTATGCAAATCTGTGGCTACACATAGCCGTTATTTTTCTGTTTTCAGTTGTATGATATAACACTATCTGATAAGATATGAATAGGCATCTCTAGCTTCATGTTAATGGCAACCTTCACAGACTACAAGACAGGAGGGAGAGCTGCTATCATTAGTTAAATAAGTGTTCCAAGAAACTAGAGAAAACATTCCATAGAGGCTCCTCTCTATTCACATAGAAATAAAGGGAAGGAAGAGGGAAGTACACAGTTAGTACTGACTCATATGACTTTTTCTCAAAGGTCTGACACAACTGGATCAGGCTTCCATTGGCTCTAACTCTTTTCTGGCTTTCTTTTATGTTTTTTCACATGCTCTGATGCAGACATTTCTCTTAATTATTAATATTTCTTTTTCTTGACCTTATGTTTCCTTTACTTTCAACACCGTATAGTGAATAGCAGGGTTATGATAGCTGAGATTTAGAACAACAGGAATAGACTGACTACTTATCACAACTTCAAACTTTCCTGAATTTTCTACTGTAACTAAAAACATATGTAGCTGTTCAAGAAGGCCTTCCTGACACAGAAACATTCAGAAAAATTAGGATAAATTCCAGAATTTCCAGCTGGACTGTTATTAGCATTGCTATTATTAGCAATCAATTAACTACGTCTAAGAAATACAGTAATCCAATGTTTAAAGGAAATTCATTAATTCATTCATTCGATTTTTATGCCGCCCTTCTCCTTAGACTCAGGGTGGCTTACAACATGTTAGCAATAGCACTTTTTAACAGAGCCAGCCTATTGCCCCCACAATCCGGGTCCTCATTTTATCCACCTCGGAAGGATGGAAGGCTGAGTCAACCTCAGAACAACTGAACTTGTAAGGGTGGTAACATTATAGAATCATAATAGGGAATACCAGTGCTGTATTGCAGGCCACTTAAACTGACTGTAGATCTGTAGGTCAGCGGTTCAAATCTGATCACCAGCTCAAGGTTGACTCAGCCTTCCATCCTTCTGAAGTGGGTAAAATGAGGACCCGGATTGTGGGGGCAATATGGTGGCTCTGTTAAACAGTACTATTGCTAACATGTTGTAAGCCGCCCTATGTCTAAGGCATAAAAATAGAATAAATAAATAAAAAAACAAACAAACAAACAAACAAATAAATGCCTGGCTATCGTTCTCCAGCTACTAAAACAAAATACTGCATGTTACTTATAGCTAGAAAAAAAATGGCCCAAAGTAATTTAAATAGCTGAATACAGTTTGATTTCCAAAGGAAGACTTACCTCTGCCCTCCTGCCAGTTATACTGAAAAGCATTCTCTCATGATTTCATATTTATCACACTTGGGGATGATAAATATTAGGGATATGTGTTGGGGTGGGGGAGGGAACAGTTAACTGCTACTGCTAATAGAAAAACCATTTTATCAAATGTCCTAACTAATAAATGATTGCTGGTGGATTTGGGGTGATTAAATCATCACATGCTCATCAGTTCACTATAATTGCTCTTGATACACATACCCTCCCCAGAATCTACCTTTGAAGAAAAGGAAGAACTAGCCCAAAAATAAATAATTCAGGATTCAACTTAATGACTAATTTAAATTATTTGCTGGCATGATAGATTGCCTCTGTGAGTAAAGGTAATAACGTTGATGTGGTGGTGCATCGTGGCACAAATGATTTGTCCCAGAGAAATGATAATGTAGTAAAAAGAGTTTTTGTGGAACTGGGTAAAATAACTGTTTCAGTGACTTTCTCAGAGGTGTTACCGGTTTGTGGCCAGGAGGATAAAACAACTTGTATCAGAGAGTTTAATGTGTGGTTAAGGCAGTGGTATAAAGCTGAAGGTTTTGGCTATGTAAGTCATGATGTCAGTAGGTGGTCTAATAGGGAGTTGTTTAAGAGGGATGGTTTGCATCCATCATACAGAGGTACCCAGGTGCTCGGTGAGGAATTCAGAACTTTTTTGGACAGGCATTTAAACTAGGAAAAGGGGACAGAGATGTAACTGATGTGGATGATTTCTGTCCCCGACCAATGAGGATAAATCAGTTTCTGAAAGCTTATGAAAAGGGAGCTGCAAATAAAATAGATGTAGTTGTTGATGATAAGGGGCAAACTAATAATGAAAATAATGTTCTTCGGGTAATGTGCACGAATGCTCGAAGCTTGGGCAACAAGCTCTGTGAGTTAATGGCCATAATATCTAGAGATAATTTGGATCTGGTTGCCATAACTGAGACATGGTTCAAGGATTCTAATGAATGGGAAATATCCATACCAGTATATACACTGTATAGGAAGGATAGAATAGAGAGAAGGGGAGGTGGAATAGCCATTTATGTTAAAGAAAGTCTAAAAACAACACTAATTCAAAATACATGTAAAGATCTGGAGACTCTCTGGATT
Organism: Erythrolamprus reginae; assembly: GCF_031021105.1. Classification (NCBI taxonomy): domain Eukaryota; kingdom Metazoa; phylum Chordata; class Lepidosauria; order Squamata; family Dipsadidae; genus Erythrolamprus; species Erythrolamprus reginae. The sequence continues at coordinate 95,165,652 of NC_091963.1, read as the reverse complement.
TGCATGCAAAATAAAGAAGGTTCTGTCATTAGAATTGGGGTGATCTATAGGCCTCCAGGGCAATCTGAGGAATATGACAACAAGATGGTGGATGAAATTACCCAAATGGCACTAAAGGGAGATATTGTGGTTATGGGTGATTTCAACATGCCTGATGTTGACTGGAATATCCCCAGTGCCCTTACATGCAAAAGTAAGAATATAGTAGAGGCCTTTACAGGACCAGCTCTGGCACAGCTGGTTAAGACACCAACTAAAGGGGAGAATATTCTAGATTTAGTTTTTACGAATGGGAATTAGATTTCAGAGGTCAATGTGGGAGAAAATTTAGGTTGCAGTGACCATCTATGTTTGTGGTTTGATGTAAAAACTGATTGTGAGCAATCATATACTGCAATCAAAGTATTGGATTTCAGAAAAACAAATTTTAATGCAATGGGGGCATATTTAAATAATGAATTAAAGGGGGGGGGATAAAATGGCAGGAGCGAGCACCCAGTGGACTGTATTAAAAAAGGCCATCTTAAAAGCCACTGGACTGCATGTAAGACAAATAACTAAAGGTAAAAGGAAGAAGAAACTGCTATGGTTTAACAATGATGTAAGGGCTATAGTCAATGAAAAAAGGCTGCCTATAGGAGGTATAAAGAGTCTGGAAGTATAGCTGATAGAGAGGAGTATAAAATGAGACAGAAGTAGGCGAAACAGATAATATATGCTGCTAAAGCCTCAAAAGAGGAAGAAATTGCCAAATCTGTAAAGAAGAGGGATAAAACCTTCTTCAGATATATTAGTGATAGGAAGAAGAAAAACTGCAGCATCACGACTCTTAGTACCGAAAATAATACATGCATTAATGGGAATAAGGAGATCGCTGACCATTTCAATAGCTACTTCTGTTCAGTTTTCTCAAAAGACATCTTACAATACTATAGAGGGATATAGCATTGCTTCCAGCTGTATGGATTCATCTCCAATGATCTTCGAAGCCGATGTCATAGAAGAACTTGAATGATTAAAGATAAATAAGGCAATGGGTCCATATTGCATCCACCCCAGAGTTCTTAAAGAACTCAGATCTGTCATTGCTACCCCCCTGACTGATTTGTTTAATGTGGAAACGTGGGAACTAGTGTCTTGGAATGTGCGTGCGAAAAGCATAGACCCTGAGCATGACACGTATGATGACCCAGTTTCTCTAGCAACATTCTCCTTCCCTGCACTCTTATCTTGCCTTCTTTGCTGCTAGCCTAAGAAAAGTGCAACATTATATATCATGAGGTGGGCTGATGGGGCCCTTCTCTTGCTCTTGCTTTCTTTTTCTCATGAATCAGCACTTTGAAATGTAGCACAAGTTGTGTGATTTTTATTGGTTATATTTTGTACGCTTAATACGTTATAAGTTTGAATTGGTGTAACAGACCCATGTGAAATGTAGCATCACAGAAGCCTGCCTTTCTTTGTTTGCTTTCAATAAAAGGGTCATCCTGGATTTTAATCTAGGTTGCTTCACCAGAGAGAAAAAGTTGTTTTTAAGTTTCTTGTCCGAGGTTTTTTCTCTCAAATTGGATTCGTGAGTAACCCGCCGTCAGTTGCCAGCTGCGAGCTTCCATAACTGGTGACCTACGACGTGATGAATTGCGTTGTGGTCTACCCCATCAACTGACTGCGTTCCTTGACACCTCCGTACTCATCCGAGCAGGAAAGCTCCCCGCACCCAGGGCCGGTCATCAGAGCACGAAGAACCCTTATGTGAGTATGGGGGCAGAGTTTTCTGAGCCCCAGGTCGCGCACCTTCAAGAACTTAGACTATTAGTCAAGGCTTCAATAATTTTAAAACCTAATGGGAAAAATTTGTACAGTCCCTCTAAAACTGACCTCAAAAGCCTTCTCAAATATATTTATAAAAACTGTCTTGCTTATCCTGAGAAAGGCTCTCTTAAATCTCTTGTTTGGGCTAAATTGGGAACATACCTTCATGAGGTATTGTTCACTTGGAAGGTGGTCATGGACTGTCTTTGGTCTCACGACAGTGCACTGAACAGGGTTTCGGATACTCTGCCACCTTATCAATCTGACTCTAAATTTGATTCTAAATTGCCCCCTGCTGCTGAAAGCTCCCTGATAGCCTCTGTTCCAAAGGGAAAAACAAGTGAGACAAGGTTTCCAACAGGCAAAAAGGGGGGAGCTGCTGGTGGATGAATATAGTTATTGTTTTTCTGTGTTTTAGAGAATTACTAACATTGAGCCGTTTCCTATGAAACTAATTAGAGATTTTAAGCAAGCAGTAGCTTTATTTTATTTATTTATTTTATTCATTTTGTCCAATATATTTTGTGTGGAATCACTAATCATTATATCTCAGGTCTTATTGAAACTGTTGCAAATGCATAATTTAACCTTTGCTTAGTAAAATTGATGTGGGTTTGGCTGATTACATTTAAGTGTGTCGTATAGTTGGAACTATTGCTTATAATATGGAAACACTTGCATTGGCACTGCAAAATGTGGGGAAATGTCAATGCCGAGCCCCCGGGGGAAGTGCTGGTAAAGGCACTTTAAAAACTAGCAAGCCAAAAACTGCATGTCCCTGGTGCAAAAATGGTTTTCATCGGGAAACTAGAGGGGGGGGGCATGCAGCCAGCCCCACTCTAAAGATTGTTTTTGTTATGTCATATGAGCCTTCTTTGGTCTCTGTTCTGTTTGTAGCTAGCAAGATTGTAGAAGCTGTCTGTTTTCCTCCTGCTTTGCCATTATTTGTTTACATTAAACCTGTTGTTTTGCCTTTGCATGTTAACATGTGGGGTGAGATTTTGCACTAATCCTGCATTTAAAAAGGCATTTTTGTTATTTGTGTTTGTTGATTGTCTTAATATAGCAAACCTTAAAAGAATTAACAGCCATATTACATCAACATGGTTTGCACATAGCTCCAGAAAAAATACAAAAATCTGAATCTTTTTCTTATTTGGTCACAAATTTCTTTCTTCTCATGCTTCTCCTGAATTACCTTGTTTGAAATTAACTTCACCCACTACTTTGGTTAAATTGCAACAATATTTGGGATCCATAAATTGGGCGCGTCCCTATGTGGGACTTACCACCTCTCAATTGGCTCCTTTATTTTCTGCACTCACTTTGGGTTCAGCACCCCATGATCTCATTCAATTAACTGCCATTCATTTAGAAGCCTTGCAACAAGTCAATGCTGCTCTACAGCACATGTGGGTGGACAGGATGGAAGCCAATCTTCCTCTTGTCATGATTTTATTAAACACTGTGGGTCTCCCCACTGCAGTTCTTGCACAAAAGTCCTCAAAATTATTAATTCTGGAATGGATTCATCTTTCTCATACCCCACGCACCACTGTCTCTCAGAAGCTTCATCTTTTTGCTACACTCATTGTCAAATGCCGACACAGGGCAAAATTGTTGGCTGGAATTGAACCTTCTGTGTTGTATATACCCTTTTCTTTATCAGTATGGGATCCTTTGTTTGTTAACTCTGATCATCTTCAGTTCGCACTGGCTGATTGGCCTGGGGAGGTTTCTTGTCATGCACCCCATGACCCAAGACTGTCACTTGTAAGGACAGTCCCTTTTCACTGGTGCTCCCCACTGTCCCCTGCTCCCATTTCTGACGCTGTCACTGTATTCGCAGATGGTAGCAAGACTTATGGGGCATGTGCCTGGCTGCACGAGGGTCAGTGGTCAACAAAAATTACTCCCCCTCAGACCTCTGCTCAGAGGGCTGAATTGGCTGCATCTATTTTGGCATTTACAATTTTTTCTGAGGAACCTTTTAATTTGATCCTTGACAGTTTGTATGTCACTCAAATTGTTTCTTCCATTTTTGATTCCTATCTGTCACCATCATTGGATGCAAACCTTTTGTCTTTGTTTCTGTCCTTGCAAAAATTAATCATGGCACGAAAGTGTTTATTTTTTGTTTCCCATATTAGGAGTCATCAACCCTTTCCTGGATTTTTGCAAGAAGGAAACAATGTAGCAGACGCTGCAGCTTCAGCAGCAACTGCCTCCGTCTCTCTCTCATGGCTGTTGTTTCACCCCCGACTCCTTGGAAAAGTCATTCTTATTTTCACCAGAATAAAAAGGCACTCATGAAACAATTTGGCATAACAGCAAATGAAGCATCTGCTATTATTCAGCAATGTCGCACCTGTAGCCAACAAGCGAACTCCATACCTATGGGGGTTAACCCTAGAGGTAGGGAATGCTGCCAGACTTGGCAAATGGATGTAACGCAATATCCTCCCTTCGCTTCTTGGAAATATCTTCATGTTTCCATTGATACATATTCAGGCTACGTTATGGCCACTCCGCAAAGGGGTGAAGCCACCAAACATGTCATAAATCATTGTATCCGCACCTTTGCATCGTTGGGACGTCCAAAAGAACTGAAAACTGATAATGCACCTGCTTACACTAGTGCGGCCTTTGCCGCCTTCTGTAACCAGTGGGACATTGTGCATAAATTCGGGATTCCTTACAACAGTCAGGGTCAATCTCTCGCGGAGAGGGCGAACTTAATGCTAAAACGTGCCCTGGACAGATATGATCAGATGCAGGGGAAAACTGCCCCTAACCTCCCAGCGGTGCAAAACACTCTTAATCTTTGTTTATATACTCTGAACTTTCTTAATCTGACTGGCACTCCTTCATCCTCTGCTGTGACTCGCCATTTTTCCACAGTTCCAGTTTCCTCCCCCAGGCCTTTTGTCTACTACCAGCTACCAGATCTCACCTGGAGAGGCCCAGCAAATCTTATCACCTGGGGACGAGGCTATGCTGCAGTACAGCTTGACGATCGGGTGCTGTGGGTACCAGGAAGACACATAAGACCATATTTTCCTAAGCATGCAGGCACAAAAGGGGGACATGGACATCCACACACACCTCCCCTTCCTGCGGAAACTTCCAGATATTACAGCACTCCAACAACTGGCTGACCCCCTGCCTGACCTGGAGACTGGCAGGGGCACCTGCAACCACCGCCTTACAAAGAACATGAAGAATCTCCCAGGGGATATTCGTTGCTTCGCCAAAAAACACCTAATCATCACTCTTTTTTTATCCTTGTGTGCTTATTGTATTGTTTCCTAGTTTTGCTATTTTTCTCTTATGCAATATTATACATTACAGAACAGAGGGTTTTGGTGGGTCCTATGCTCCTCACATACCCTAATGGGGCTTTACGTGGGTCCCTCAATAGAGTAAGGAGACACATTCCTCAACCACGCATGTCCTCTAATCCTCATGAGCTATCGCAACGCCTTACCTATAACCTGTGGGTGCGTTTGGCTCAACAAATTACTGTGTCCACATTTTGTTTAAGTGAGACTGGACATGCATACATTGCTTGGCAATTGTTTGATTCCTGTATGTACTCCTTGTTCTTTAATCCTCAATGACACCACCTTGGGAATGTTTTTGAAGAACCACAAAATTCGATATCGTGATTCACCACACTGGGGTCCTCTCACTAGGATCCTTTCCTCATTTGCAGTATCTCTTTATACACCAAATGTTGCCAATGGTGCACATATTTCCTGTGCACGTGTCATAGGTTGTGACTCCTCTCCATCTAAAGCACACTGTTTAGAAACTGGCCATGCCTTATGGAACTGCTCTCACTATGAAACCATATTTTACAACAGGGCACACATCATACTGCCCACTGGTTGGTTTTTCACATGTGGCCAACGTACCTTTAATTACATTCCTGCATAACTTTCTAACACTCAGTGCTGTTTGAGTCAGCTTACAGTAGTCTTCCCCAAAAAGGAGGACATCGTTAGCTGCACAAAAAGGTCCTTTAAACCCCTTGATGCTTCATGCAATGATGAGATAAAACTATTGAGACTTCCGGTTTCGCTGAGGACCGCAGCGGAGTCTCTTGGCAGGGCTCTGCCTTGAGACCCCTCCAACCCTCCCAGAGGTCGCTCCAATGCGATCGGATCGAGTCCGGATGGCTCGATCCTAGAACAGGGGATTCCCCTCTGTCCGGAGAGCCATCGCCGAGGCTCCGGGGACAGAGGGTTTGTCCTGCAGCTCTGGTGCAGGGAGCACCGGTCCTCTTCCAAGAGGACACGGCCATTGCAATCCCACCAAACCAGTGGGAAGCAAGAAACATCAGAAAGTAAAAAGCAGAGAATCAAGCAACTCTATCTGAAAAAGGAATATTTCAAAAGAAGCTACAATTAAGGTAAAAAACTCTATGTTCCATGTTAAGTAAGAAGATTGAAATATAAGAAAGCGGAGAATTGAGAGTTTAAACGAAGGCGAAAGAGAAAGTTGTTTAAAAAAAAACATTGTATCCAGGCGCGAACTAACAGCCGGAACTTACTCTCATCACTTTCACTCATTTGGAACTGTAAAATTTCTGCAAACAAGGGGAATCCAGAGGATTTTAAAAATGAGACACTAAAGGATTTATTATATACAAAATGATATTATTTGGTTGAAAATTTCTTTTTTCCCTTTTTGAAGTAATTGGCTACGAACCATTAGAAAATGAAGTCCGGGCTGGGATTTTTCTAGCGGAAGGACCAAGACTGCTCACTATCTATTTACAAATTTTGAACAAATATATATAAAGAAAAAACTCTTTTCCTATACTTGAGATTTTCAATATTTGGATTATCTGATTGACTTTATTTGGATTACTTTGATGGAGCATTTCGTTTGGATTTCGTTTGGATTAATAGCGGTTTTGGATTAACAGCGGTTTCGTTGGATTTGCAGCGGAGAGATTTTTCCTGGGCTGCGAGAGACGGACCGACTTCATCTTAACTTTGTGAAATTAAATTGCATTTGTTTGGAAAAAGCTTTATAAATTCCTAAAAGACTATATTTTATTACTTTTTACTCCTCTTTAAATTACGGAATACCCTTGTAGCATTTATTAAAGTGTTTCTGAAAACAAACCAGACCTCCAATCAACAAATCATCCTATTACAACTGGAATATTAACAATTGTTTTTTCTTTTTTGCGTTTTCCTTCTTATAACTTTAACCTTTGAATTTCAATTTTACATTACATTATAATCAATCTTGGTTTTGTCTATGCATTGCTAAATTTTTGGTCTTTGGTTTCCTGTTCCTCCTCAATTGAATAATAATCTTTATTTTTGATTGCCCCTTTCTTCACATCCTCCTTTTCTCTTTCTTCTCTTTCTCCTTCTTTTTCCGCTGACTTTCTCTTTTTCTTTATTTCCTGCTGTGCCAAACCAACTTTTTTTCTCTTCTCTCTTCTTGATATAAACTTTGGTTTTAGAGAAATAAGAATTAATAAGCTGAGAATTAATTAGCTATATTTTATATTTTGAATTTTAATTGTATTTGAATTAGTAGAAATTTAGTTTTTATTTGAATTAGAATCCTTATTGTTATTAACTTAGCACAATTGATTCTGTGGGTTTGGAATTTATAGTAATTGTCTACATACTGCCAACATAAAATAACATTAATTCTAAATTTTAAAATGTCAAGTACTTCCACCCACACCAAAACAATCAAGAAGCAGACAACTGTTGTTTCTTCTCCGCAAAGTTCACCTCATCCATCCCCCACACAGCCGGTCTTATCAGAAACTATGTTTACCAAGGAAAAGGACAGAGAGAAACAGCCTTCCCTGGCCTCAATCCAAGAGACACTAACCACATTAAATGACTTTATGCTTCAATCTCAACGAGTTGCAACTCAACAGAGAGATGAAATAAAAGCAGAGATGGCTGAAATGAAAGTAGATACAGGTGAGATGAAAGACCAGATGAAGGAGATTAAACAAGCTTTGCAAGACAACGAAGAACGAATGAAGGCAGTGGAGGAAAAGGCGGAAAAGATGGAGAAAAGAATTGATCACTTAGAGGACAAAGCTGCTTCACGTTACAGAGGGTATGATGAATCAATCACACATTTGGAAATGCAACGCGCGTCATATGGACTTCGATTTCAAAATGTAATAGAAGAAAAAGATGAAGATTTAAAGGCCATTATGGCTGACATTATTGGGAAAATCCTCCAGATGGACCCACTTGATATAAAGAAGGAAATCGATGAAGTCTTCAGAATCTCAAACAGCTACATACGCCGTTTTAATCTTCCACGAGAGATTCACATCAAATTTGTAAGAAAAAGCTTGAGAGATGACATATTGCATTGGTCAAGAGCTGGTCAATTACAACACAAAGGCAAAGAAATAAAAATATTAAAACAAATTCCGAGACGTGTTCGAGAGATCAGAAGAGACTATCATTTCTTGACCAAACTTCTAATCAAAGAAAATATAATGTTTCGCTGGCTTATTCCACAAGGACTATCATTGACATGGAAATCAACAAGATATAAGTTGGAGAATTTAGACCAAGCAAGAGATTTTTATGAAAATAGTGGAATAAGCGAAATGGAACAGTTAAAAAAAGAACTGGAAGCAATGCAGGCGGAAGCCATGGGGGCATTCACCCAAGCGGAGGAGCAGGACCAAGGGACCAGAAGAAAGCAACCTCAGCGCGAAACCAAGAAATACAATAAATGAATACATCGAGAGATTTAAAAATCTTCTCAGTAAATGTTAATGGACTTAATGAACCAAAGAAAAGAAAACAAATGTTTTCCAAAATTAAGAACCAAAAAGCTCAAATTGTGATACTTCAAGAAGTACAGTGATACCTCAAGATACGAACCCCTCGTCTTACGAACATTTCAAGATACGAACCCGGTGTTTAAGATTTTTTTGCCTCTTCTTCCGAACTATTTTCACCTTACGAACCCAAGCCGCTGCTGCTAAGATGAAGGGGTTTCTTTTTTTCCACTTTTTTGAAGAAAGAAAAGGGAGGGGTGGCTTAGAGGGAGGAAAAGACTCGGCGTTTTTGCAAGCACTGAGGGGAGTGTCTTTTTAAGAAAGAAAAGGGAGGGGTGGCTTGAAGGGAGGAAAAGACTCGGCGTTTTTGCAAGCACTGAGGGGGGTGTCTTTTTAAGAAAGAAAAGGGAGGGGTGGCTTGAAGGGAGGAAAAGACTCTGCGTTTTTGCAAGCACTGAGGGGGGTGTCTTTTTAAGAAAGAAAAGGGAGGGGTGGCTTAGAGGGAGGAAAAGACTCGGCGTTTTTGCAAGCACTGAGGGGAGTGTCTTTTTAAGAAAGAAAAGGGAGGGGTGGCTTGAAGGGAGGAAAAGACTCGGCGTTTTTGCAAGCACTGAGGGGGGTGTCTTTTTAAGAAAGAAAAGGGAGGGGTGGCTTGAAGGGAGGAAAAGACTCGGCGTTTTTGCAAGCACTGAGGGGAGTGTCTTTTTAAGAAAGAAAAGGGAGGGGTGGCTTGAAGGGAGGAAAAGACTCGGCGTTTTTGCAAGCACTGAGGGGAGTGTCTTTTTAAGAAAGAAAAGGGAGGGGTGCCCCCCTTGCCTTTCTTCCTTCCCACTCACCCTTTAGCCTAGCCTTGCTTCTTCCACCCGCCCCCTTTAGCTGCTCCTCCCTGCCCTCTGTTTGCCTCCCTTCTAAAGTTTGGGATTTTCCTGAAGGATTTGCACGCATTATTGGCTTTTGCATTGATTCCTATGGGAAACATTGTTTCATCTTACGAACTTCTCACCTTACGACCCTCCTCCTGGAACCAATTAAGTTCGTATCATGAGGTACCACTGTACATATAAAAAAAAGTAATCGGAACTTATTGTTAAATAATAAAATTGGAAATATGTATGCTGCATTAGCAGATCAAAGGAAAAGAGGAGTGGCAATGTATGTTGAGAGCTCTATAAATTCCAAACAATTATTTAGTGATAATGAAGGTAGAATTTTGATTGTCCAGGTTGATATTGAACCCAAACCTCTTGTTATTGTTTCTATATATGCCCCAAATGATGATCAAACTGCATTTTATGAAAAGTTACATCAAAAAATTATAGAGTTAAACTTGGAAAATATGTTAATTATTGGAGACTTTAATGATATAACAAATAGACAATTAGACCATTCGGGGGAGAAGAAAAGTTGTAAAAAGAAAAAAAAGAATTTATTGCCCTCCACTTTTCAAAAAATGAAAGCAGAATTGTTATTGAATGATATCTGGAGGGAAAGACACCCTCATAGAAGGCAATATACTTTCTACTCAAACCCCCACAAAATTTGGACTAGAATAGATATGGTGTGGGCTCCCAAAACAACAGCAGAGTATATACAAGAGGTAGAAATAGATGTTAATACTTGGGCGGACCATAACCCAGTTATAGTTTATATGAGAAATATTAAAAAATATTACAATTGGCAAATGAATAGAAACATTCTGAAAGAGAAAGAATATAAAGAATGGATCGAAAAGGAATTAAAAATATTTTTTGAAATTAATAAAAATACAGATACCACTCCACAAAACTTATGGGATGCAACTAAAGCATACATAAGAGGATTAACAATATCCTATACAGCAAAATATAACAAAGAAAGAAAAAGAAAATATGAACAATTAATAAATGAATTAAAACAATTAGAGTTTCTATCACAACAAAATATGAAAAATAAAGACTTGGGGAAAAAATAAATTTACCGTATATACTCGAGTATAAGTCGGGTTTTTTTAGCCCAAAAATGGGCTGAAAAACCCGACCTCGACTTATACTCGGGTGACTGACGGGTCACCACAAGAGGGCGCAAGCGGCTTAGGGAAAGACAGCCGTCTTTCAGCTTGAAAGGAGCGGCAACTGCCCGTTTAAGAAGGGAGAATCCACCCACTAGCCAAATGGCTTTTTTCCTGTTTAGCGCTCGAACGCTGCGGTAACAGTAAAAAAGACGTTTGGCTATGGGATGGATTCTCCCTTCTTAACCGGGCAGTTGCCGTTTCTTTCTGTTTAGCGCTCGAACGCTACGCTAAACAGAAAGAAGCTGCAGCTGCCCGGTTAAGAAGGGAGAATCCATCCCCTAGCCAAACGGCTTTTTTACTGTTACCGCAGCGTTCGAGCGCTAAACAGGAAAAAAGCCATTTGGCTAGTGGGTGGATTCTCCCTTCTTAACCGGGCAGTTGCCGTTTCTTTCTGTTTAGCGTAGCGTTCGAGCGCTAAACGGAAAGAAACGGCAACTGCCCGGTTAAGAAGGGAGAATCCATCCCATAGCCAAACGTCTTTTTTACTGTTACCGCAGCGTTCGAGCGCTAAACAGGAAAAAAGTCGTTTGGCTAGTGGGTGGATTCTCCCTTCTTAACCGGGCAGTTGCCGTTTCTTTCTGTTTAGCGTAGCGTTCGAGCGCTAAACGGAAAGAAACGGCAACTGCCCGGTTAAGAAGGGAGAATCCATCCCATAGCCAAACGTCTTTTTTACTGTTACCGCAGCGTTCGAGCGCTAAACAGGAAAAAAGTCGTTTGGCTAGTGGGTGGATTCTCCCTTCTTAACCGGGCAGTTGCCGTTTCTTTCTGTTTAGCGTAGCGTTCGAGCGCTAAACGGAAAGAAACGGCAACTGCCCGGTTAAGAAGGGAGAATCCATCCCATAGCCAAACGTCTTTTTTACTGTTACCGCAGCGTTCGAGCGCTAAACAGGAAAAAAGTCGTTTGGCTAGTGGGTGGATTCTCCCTTCTTAACCGGGCAGTTGCCGTTTCTTTCTGTTTAGCGTAGCGTTCGAGCGCTAAACGGAAAGAAACGGCAACTGCCCGGTTAAGAAGGGAGAATCCATCCCATAGCCAAACGTCTTTTTTACTGTTTAGCGCTCGAACGCTGCGGTAACAGTAAAAAAGACGTTTGGCTATGGGATGGATTCTCCCTTCTTAACCGGGCAGTTGCCGTTTCTTTCCGTTTAGCGCTCGAACGCTACGCTAAACAGAAAGAAACGGCAACTGCCCGGTTAAGAAGGGAGAATCCACCCACTAGCCAAACGACTTTTTTCCTGTTTAGCGCTCGAACGCTGCGGTAACAGTAAAAAAGACGTTTGGCTATGGGATGGATTCTCCCTTCTTAACCGGGCAGTTGCCGTTTCTTTCTGTTTAGCGTAGCGTTCGAGCGCTAAACGGAAAGAAACGGCAACTGCCCGGTTAAGAAGGGAGAATCCATCCCATAGCCAAACGTCTTTTTTACTGTTTAGCGCTCGAACGCTGCGGTAACAGTAAAAAAGACGTTTGGCTATGGGATGGATTCTCCCTTCTTAACCGGGCAGTTGCCGTTTCTTTCCGTTTAGCGCTCGAACGCTACGCTAAACAGAAAGAAACGGCAACTGCCCGGTTAAGAAGGGAGAATCCACCCACTAGCCAAACGACTTTTTTCCTGTTTAGCGCTCGAACGCTGCGGTAACAGTAAAAAAGACGTTTGGCTAGGGGATGGATTCTTGCTTTTAACCGGACAGTTGCCGCTTGTTTCGAGCTGAAGCAAAGGCAGATGGTTGTCTTTCCCTAAGACCCTTTAGGGACATCGCTTCGGGTGCGCCTTCCTGTCCTACAGCGGGGGCAGCAAATGGCCAGCTCTTCACTCAGCCGCTAAACCGAGCCCTTCGGGAAGGTTCCGCCTCTCTTCTGTAGAAACTGCAGACGCACCCAAAGCGTGGGCCGAAACAGCTGCGGGAGGCGCGGGGCAATTTGGGAGAGCATTCTGGGAGCCCCTCCCCTCCCGCAGATGCTTACCCGACAGCACTTTCGGCACACCCACCACACCTCTGCCTGTTCCCCAGGTTTAAAATCAAATACCGGTACATAAAACAGTAACAAATCTTGTGATTGGCTAGTAGCCAATTAGCCCCAATTACCCCTGCATCCAAACGGTCAGGAGGAGGGGGGCTAAAAGTCTCATTCTGCTTGGCCAGGCCATCGCATTTGCAGTTCCCCTCAGTTCCCACGCTTGGCTTTCAGATTTTTTGATATGGCAACGGCAGCTCCTCATGGCCAGGTGGCTACCTCAGGTGAGAGAGATTGGAGGCTTTTGCCATTTGAATTGTGAATTGTGAATTGTGCTTGACTTCTCAAGCCTCTCTCTCTCCTCTGGGGATCTTTCTCCCTGCTCTTTTGGACTATAAATCCAATTGGTCAGGCAGCCAACAATCTCCTCTTGTGCATGGAAAGCCATTGGAATTGGGTACCCTACTTGCCTCCCCTGCTGCAAAGGCCCACTTTTCAAAGTTTATCTCCATTATTTTTGCATTACTGGTATCTAGCATTGAGAAATCAGAAGGTGACTTGGGAATGCTTTGGATTACAAGTCCCATCAGCCATCTCCGGGGTGGGGGTGTTGATAGGGATCATCCCTTCATGCAGCAGACAGCTTCCCCCATGTTGTTAAAGTGCTGTTTTTTTTAAAAAAAACCAAAATTAAATACTGGTACTGGTAATTACAAAAATAAAATTATGGTTACCCTATATGTACAGGTACTTTGGACTACAGTTCTCATTAGCCAGTCTGTTGCAAGAGAAGCAATCCCCATCACTCCCCTCTCCAAGGCTGAATAATGGGAACTCTAGTCCAAAGCATCTCTACAATTCAGAACTGAAGAATTTACTGTACCATACATTTATGATACCTCTTACCGTGTTTTATTTGTAAAATTACGGGTACCGGTAGTTGGGACCTCTAATCCTTCATGTTTTGTTTCTATTTAGGAAGTTAGCAGAAGAATCTGAAACAAGACTTTTTTGATAAATACATTTGGCTTTCTAGGAAGTGTGTAGGCAGATAAACATTGTCCCTGCTCAAATTTTACAATTTTACCAAGGGTCTCCAGTGGATGGGGCAACAGGAAGGAAAGGGCAAGGGTTTTCAAACCAGGCAAGATTAAGGCTTGTGGAATTCAACTACCATTCCTTAAGTAGCATGACTGGTGGAGGAATTCTGGGAATTGAAGTCCACAAGTCTTGAAGCTGTGAAGTTTGAAGTTTGTAAAAAGTGTACATGGTTTTTAAAAGTATTGTACAGTATACTGTACATGATTGTAAAAAGAATGGTATTCTGCTGCACTGGTATTTTATTACCGTAAACAATATACAGTACCGTAATACTACACCATTTGGTTCAGAATACCGGTATACCGTACTTTTTTCCTTGTTTTCTTCCTCTAAAATCTAGGGGCATCTTATATACTGTACCTTACACCAAAAAATACGGTATACACAATTCCTCAGGGAGCGCATATAGGTGAAGAGATACCACTGTGGAGCAGAGAGCAAGCATTCCCTGCTCCACAGTGGACTTCGGACAGCCACAGACCTGCAGCTGTCCGTAGTGTCTGGCACAGTTCATGTGATGACATCACATGCTCTGAGCTGGCAAGAAGACAGAGGGGCAGGGAGGCAGAGCAATGGGGGATTGAGGTATACCAGTAAGTAGGGGGTTTTTTTCAATTTTTTTTTTATCCTCTTAGAAATGGATCCCAGTACCAGTACTTCTAATCCTGGACCAAAACAAAAACGGAGGTCATATGAAGCTGGCTTTAAACTTCAGGTTGTGTCAAGAGCAGAAGCAAGCAATAACAGTATTGCAAGTAGGGAATTTTGTGTTGATGAAAAACTAGTGAGAGACTGGAGGAAAATGAAAGCTGACTTGGAAAAGATTCCAAAGACAAAGAAAGCTAAACGTGGTTTACCAACTTCATATGGGGCTCTAGAGACTGAATTGCATAAATGGGTTATGGAGTGTCGACAAAATGGTTACTGTGTAACACGAATGGGAATTCGCTTACGTGCTCTTCAAATGGCTAAAGATGATAAATTAAAAGCACCAGGCATTGGAAATTTTGTTGCGTCAGCAGGATGGTGTACCCGCTTCATGAACAGGTTTGGCCTATGTTTGCGGCAAAGAACAAAGATTTCACAGAAGTTGCCAAAAGACCTTAATGAAAAAGTGATGTCGTTTCATTCATTCATCATAAAACAAAGAAAGATTCATAATTATGATCTGGGAGATATTGGGAATATGGATGAAACACCTATGACATTTGATCTTCCAAGCAACAGAACTGTGGCAAGTTTGGGAGAGAAAACTATTTTACTCAGAACCACAGGAAATGAAAAAAACCATTTCACAGTTGTTCTGTCATGTTTGGCTAATGGAACAAAGCTGAGGCCTGTCATTATTTTTAAAAGAAAGACCTTGCCAAAAAAGGTCAAATTCCCAGCACGAATTACAGTGCGTGCACATGTTAAAGGCTGGATGGATGAAGATGGAACAAAACAATGGCTGCAAGAAATTTGGAATGGACGACCAGGAGCAGCCTTAAAGAAAAAACCATCATTGCTAGTTTGGGATATGTTCAGAGCCCACACATCTGATGACATTAAAAAACTAGCAAAGTCTTCTCAAGTTACTTTGGGCGTTATTCCAGGTGGGCTTACATCTGTATTGCAGCCCCTAGATGTTTCCTTAAATAAACCTTTCAAAGACCGTGTTCGAAAGAAGTGGCATGAATGGATGTCATCTGGTCAAGCCCAACTGACAAAAGTTGGAAATCTAAAGAAGCCCGACATAGAACTAATAACAAAGTGGGTCCGTGATGCATGGGAAGAGATTCCAGAGGACATGGTGCAACGTGCCTTCAAGAAATGTGGCATTAGTAATGCCATGGATGGCAGTGAAGACAATGCTTTGTTTGAGAATGATGGCAGTGATGGTGATGACTGCGAACTCAATGATAACAATGTCTATGCTGATAACCTCACAGCAGCTGATGCTGAAGCTCTATTTGCACAAACAGATGATGAGGAATCCAGTTTTGAAGGATTTTAACTCTTAGGTTTTAGCTTGGTTGCTGATTGAACTCCTTTTTTTTATTTTTTAAGTTATTGTTAATACCAGAGTGTTTTTGTTTACCCTCTTTTAACTTTATTGGTTTTCTTTTAAATAAATATTCTAAAACATTTACCCTACTGATGCCTCAATTGATGTAATTTTATTGGTTTCCATTTTAATAAGTTACCAGTAGCCACTGCATTTTCCAACCTCGACTTATACACGGGTCAATAAATTTACCCCAGTTTTGTGCCAAAATTAGGTGCCTCGACTTATAGTCGGAGCGACTTATACTCGAGTATATACGGTAATTAAACATAAAATTAGACTACAAGAACAAAACCAGATATTGGAAAAAATAAAAAGAGCTAAGCAACAATATTTTGAGCATGCTAATAAACCAGGTAGATGGTTAGCATATAAATTGAGAAAACAGAGGCAATCTAAATTAATTAGATATTTAGAAGATAAAGATGGAACAATAAAACACGACTCAGAGGGAAAAGCAAACATAGTTCAATTTTTTTTAAAGAATTGTATAAAGATGACAACATTGAAGAAGTAGTATTTAAATATCTAGAGAGTTCAGAGTTACCACAAATAACAGAAGAGCAACAAGAAAAGATGGAGAGCCCAATAACAATGGAAGAACTCCTTACAGTTATTAAAAAGCAGAAAAATAATAAAGCCACGGGGCCGGATGCTATTCCAGCAGAGTGGTATAAAATAGAAAATGAAGTATTAAGAAATAATATGCTGCAAATTTTTAACGAATGTAGAGTAGATGGTAAAATTCCTAAATCATGGTCGGAATCTTTGATAACTTTAATTCATAAACCAGATACAGCAAAAGAAAAAATTAAAAACTATAGACCAATATCCTTATTGAATGTAGATTATAAAATTTTTATAGCAATATATGCAGATAGGTTGAAAACTGTAATAAATAGTAAAATTCACTCAGACCAAAATGGCTTCCTTCCAGGTAGACAAATCAAAAATAATCTTAGAACAATTATCAATGTATTAGAGTACTATGAGCAATACTCAGATAAAACATTATCTTTAATGTTCCTAGATGCTCAAAAAGCTTTTGATAACGTGAATTGGACATTTATAAAGATGCAATTAAATAAAATGAGATTTGGCCCCAAATTTGTCAATTTAATAGATGCTATTTATTCAGAACAAACGACAAAAATTATATTAAATAATGAGCAATTAGAAGCGTTTAAAATAAATAAAGGAGTTCGGCAAGGATGCCCCATTTCACCCCTTCTCTTCATTATGACTTTAGAAACACTTTTAATAAAAATAAGAGCAGACTCAAAGATAAAGGGCTTAACAGTTAGAAAAGAGACATATAAAGTCCAGGCTTTTGCAGATGATTTGACCTTTATAATGGAAGATCCGTTAGTTACAGCACCAAGATTAATCCAAACAATAGAACAATACGGCAAGGTAGCAGGTCTGAAAATAAATAAAAATAAAACAAAAATTATAACTAAAAATATGAGTAAAATACAAGAAAGTAATTTAGAATGTACTACTGGAATGCAAATAGTTAAAAAAGTAAAGTACTTGGGAATATGGCTAACAGCTAAAACAATAACATTAAAAAATGATAATTGCATAAAATTAATTAACGAAATCAAAAAGGATTTAGAGATATGGAATAATTTAAAAATATCTTTTTTGGGAAGAATTGCCACGATTAAGATGAATATTTTGCCTAAGGTATTATTTTTATTTCAAGTGATCCCAATTAATCCAGGGGCCAATTTTTTTAAAAATCTAACAAATATGGTTAAAAAATTTTTATGGCAAGGAAAAAAAGCAAGAATTAAGATAAATATGTTAGAAGATATAAAAGAGAGGGGGGGTTTTGCTCTCCCAAACTGGAAATTATATTATCAGGCAGCCGCTTTAACATGGATTAAAAATTGGATAACTCTAGAGGATATGAGAACATTAAAATTAGAAGGATATGATCTTATGCTTGGCTGGCATGCATTTGTTTGGTATGATAAAGATAAAAATCATTCTT
This sequence comes from Erythrolamprus reginae, assembly GCF_031021105.1. Classification (NCBI taxonomy): domain Eukaryota; kingdom Metazoa; phylum Chordata; class Lepidosauria; order Squamata; family Dipsadidae; genus Erythrolamprus; species Erythrolamprus reginae. The sequence continues at coordinate 95,147,902 of NC_091963.1, read as the reverse complement.
ATTTTAAAAGACACACGTTGAGAAAATACTTATTTGACGTTTGGAAAGATATAAAGAAAAACCACTTTTTAACAATCCCGGATTGGGTTACCCCTTTGGATGCAATAATACACCCAAATTCTATTAACGATACAAGAAATATAAGATACAAAGACTTGCTAGATAACCAAATGAAATTAAAAACTAGAATTAAATTACAAGAGGAAGGGATACAAATTGATTGGTGGCACTACGCACAGATTAGATCCAGATATCAGAAAGACAGTACACTTTACATATTTAATAAAAGCAAAAATTTCTTAAGCGACTTAATCACTAAAAATCAAAATAGGGTAATTGGTAAAATATATAAATATTTGATTACTCACAAGAATATTGAGTTAACATTAAAAGATAGTATGATACACTGGTGTCGAAACATAGGTAAAGAAATTGATTTAGATACATGGGAGAAAGTTTGGATGTGTAATTGGAGGATGACAAAGTCAGTTTCTTTGAAAGAGAACCAAATTAAAATGTTCTATAGATGGCATCTCCCACCAAGTAGAATAGCAAAAATGTTCCCAAAGACATCACCTCTATGTTGGAAATGTAAAAAAGAAATAGGATCCTACTACCACCAATGGTGGACATGTAATAAAGCTAAAATGTATTGGAAAATGATAGAGAAAATGACAAAAGAGATTACAAAGCAGAAAATAGATTTCACCCCGGAGTTCTGTTTGCTAGGAATTACTAACCAAAATTACAAAAAAGAAATTCTGTATTTGATTATACATATTTTTATAGCGGCAAGGATCATTTACGCGCAAAATTGGAAAGGGGAAGATATCCCCAAAGAAGAGGGAGTCATTGCAAAAATATTAGACTGCGCGGAAATGGACATGATGACAAGACGCTTGAATGATCAGGAAGAAACCAAATTTTATGAAACATGGAACAATGTTTATGAATGGATAGATAAGAATAAAAATAAAGAAAGAAAAGTACTTTAGATAATTTTTTCTCATTGAGATTTATATTAGATTTAGTTTATATAGATAGAATAGAAAGTTTCTGTTTTTTAAGATTTTTTGACTTGAAACTAGTTAGAATTTTTTTTTATGATATCAATTTTTTTTATTAGATATTTTTTGTATTAGTAGCATTGAATTAGGTATTTAATCATGTATTCCTTTTTCTGTATCTGCATTTATACTTTTGAGAAAAGCAGGGATGATACATCCCTACATTGTATGTTAAATGTTTGTAAGTCTGTGTGTTATTTTAAAGAAAATTAATAAAAAAATATTGAATAAGAGATAAAACTATTGAGCAAAGCTGAGAATGTTTCACTTTCGGTATCCCTAGTGGGGGTACCTGGCTTGGCCGCAGGCAACCAACGAACAGCACATCGTATTGCCTTTTCTTTAAGAAAAACCATTAACGCTACATCAATAGCCATTGTTGCCTTAACACAAGAACAAATAGAGCTCCGACATGCAATTTTGGAGAATAGAGCTGCTATAGACTTTTTGTTATTGTTAAATCATCTAGGCTGTGAGTCTGTAAAAAGGATGTGTTGCTTTAACATCTCAGACAACTCACATTGGGTGAAAAAGCAATTGGACAACTGAAAGGATCTTGCATCTCACATTCGAGAGGATGTGTTACCTACCTGGTGGGATGCCCTATGGTCCTGGCTTCTGGATGGCTCCTGGCTACGTATTATCCTAACTACTGTGATTGTTGTGGTAATAGTTCTTGTAACACTATGCTGCTGTATTCAATGCATTCCATCATTACTACAAATCTTTAAAAGTCTTCTGCCCTCTAATAGGAAGGTCATTCTCACTAGGGAAGTTAAACCCCTTCTGGACTTAGAGGCCACCCTGCACCAGCAGAAAGCTATACCAAAGAAACAACCCTTCTCTCTGCCCAGTGAAGAAAAAGAATATAGTTTTTGAAAAATAAAAACAGGGAAGATGTGGAAACATGGTAACTAGTGTCTTGGAATGTGCGTGCGAAAAGCATAAACCTTGAGCATGACACGTATGATAACCCAGTTTCTCTAGCAACATTCTCCTTCCCAGCACTCTTATCTTGCCTTCTTTGCTGCTAGCCTAAGAAAAGTGCAACATTTTATATCATAAAATGGGCTGATGGGGCCTTTCTCTCACTCTTGCTTTCTTTTTCTCATGAATCAGTACTTTGAAATTTATTTCTTTATTTATTATTTAGATTTGTATGCCGCCCCTATCCGCAGACTCGGAGCGGCTCACAACAAAATGAAAAACAATTTACAACAAATCTAAATTACTGTTTAAAAATATTTTAAAAACCCCATTTTCTAAACAAACATACATACAGACATACCATTCATAAATTGTATATGCCCGGGGGAGATGTCTCAGTTCCCCCATGCCTGACGACAAAGGAAATGTAGCACAACTTGTGTGATTTTTATTGGTTATATTTTGTACGCTTAATGCGTTATGAGTTTGAATTCGTGTAACAGACCCATGTGAAATGTAGCATCACAGAAGCCTGCGTTTCTTTCTTTGCTTTCAATAAAAGGGTCATCCTGGATTTAATTGAGCTTGTATCACCAATGAGAAAAAACTTGTTGTCTTGAGGTTTCTTCTCCCATTTGGATTACGTGTGAGTAACCCGCAGTCAGTTGCCAGCTGCGAGCCTCCATAACCCTTAATCTCAGATACATTACCCTTAATCTCAGATACAGTAGCCTTAATCTCATATTCTTCTAAAGTAATATCCATGTATTGAGATGCCAATATTTTTCTGAGAAGAGCAAGAATTTCAGTATTTCAGAACTGCATCACAGCCATTTGCTCTAAGAGAAAAGGCCTCGGTAACCACCCATAGAATCTTCTCCCAATAGCTACTTTGGGCCTGGCACCATCACTTTCTATCTATGGTAAGGCTAGGGAAAGGGAGAAGTGAAGCCCTAAGATGAGCAGTACGTTTCCAGAGGCCTCGCATTGGCTTTCCAACAAGACTCGGGAAAGAAATGCTGGGTGACGGCTTCTCTTTTTTGACATGTTTCAATGAAAGTAATTAATAAATGTTAAATAAATGTTGTAAGCCACTGGAATTATGTATATATGACTTGGGCAATTATATCCATTTGTTTAATGAATAAATTAAATGTGTGACTATTTCTGTATCCCTGTAAACAAGCATCTGTGCTAAATAAAATACTGTATTTCAATAAGAGGAATACAATGGGTGCAACGTAAAAAAATTGTAAAACTTATTCGTAATAAACCATGTTTGGTAGAATTCTTATTGTGGCATCTAAATGTAAATGTACTTAGGAGTAAAACACTTTTTCTTTCTACGGTTTAACAGTGAAATAAAATGATGAGGTTATGAGATGTTTTACACATTAAATATCTTATCATGCATTCTGAATCACTTCAAAAATTCTTAAAGAGAAATACTCCTGACTTGCACCCTGAAGTTACTTACGTTTTCTTTGAAGTGGCTTCAGTTCCTTCCTCTGTTTCGAAAGCCCTGGTAAAAAAAAAAGCAGAATTTAAGTATTTTTCTGGCAGCAATTGAAAATGTTATCATCACTTGGTCAGCTTGCCCTAGTTATTTATCTGTTTATTTATTTGATTTAATTGCCACCCATCTTACTCCTAAGCCACCCTGGGTGGCTTACAGCATGAAAAAAATAAATATTTCTAAGATTATAAAAACGGCAATAATCAAAGAGAGAGTTAACAAATAAAAGATAATTAAAAGATAAAAGATGGGAAAGTGTGGAGCGGGATGCTTAGTGGTGGCAGTGGGAGGTTGGATTGCCTCTTAATTCACCAGCCGTCTCCAGTGTGATGTTTTCTCTTGTTGGGGATCCCAAGCCATCTGGCAGAGTCAGGGCTTCAGGTCTAACCTTAGGGAAGGTCAGAGGGGTGAGACATGATCTCACTTCAAGGGTAAGCTATCCCAAAGGGCAGGAGCCACAGCAGAGAAGGTCATTCTGCTGGACCCCAGCAGCCACAATTCCTTGACCGATGGGGCCTAAAACTTACCTCCTCTGATGACATGAGTGGAGTGGACCAACCTCAAAGGGACGAGACTGTTCCTCAAATAGCCTGGACCTATATCATGCAGGGCTTTAAGGATAATAACCAACTCTTTCAATTGCACTCAGAAACAAGCAAGCAACCCGGGCAGCTGTCAGTTGCAGTGATATAACATGGACCACTCTAGGAGTCTCATGAACTGCCTGTGCTGCATCCATTGCTTGTATGAAAGCTTGGGTTTTTGTATGGGTTCCTAAAGCAGTAGAGCTACCATTTTAGTCTTTTCCTTCCAAGTATTAATGCTTAGGACTTGCTTTCTCTGTCTTTCCAAATTTTATCAAACTCACAATCAGGTTGGAATAGAGACTCCATGCTGATCTGGGCTGGATGTTAGGGAGGGGTGCCCTTGGGATTCACCTGCCACAGGCCTACAGGTGACAAACTGGGGGTGAGCCTTCCCACATGCCTTGGGCATGGTGGAGAGCAAGGGGAGGTCAAGGCCGAGGCCATGTTCAAGGGCAACCTTCCCTTGCTCAGCAGGGAGCTTTCAACCATAGTTGCCCAAGAATGTTTGGAACGGAAGTTCCACCCCATTGGTTTTACCTCTGCAGGTCCAAATTTAAACGAATAAAATGACCCATAACACCCAGCTCTGCGATCCATGTGCTTATGCAGCGTCTGCCGCAAACAGTATATATGTTGTTTTAAACAAAAGCATTACTTAGAAATAACTTGCAGGAAAACAAATTCTAAGTTAAAGAAGAGCCCTTGACAGACTGTACTACTCACTCAGTCTTTGGTTTAGCTTCACTCTTTTCCAGACCTGATAAAGAAGGGAAAGGTGTTTTAACAGAAGTTAAAAATAATTCTCCTACAGCTAAGATTGTATCCTTCCTAGGAAATATTTTGGAGGGAAAAAAGTTATAAGTTAAATAACAATCCTTGGGAGAATTTTACTACTCATTCAGTTGGTAATGCCTCACTACTGGGTGCCTCTTTTTCAGACCTGACAAAAAAGAGAAAAGTGTTGTAACACAACAGAAGTTAAAAGGAATTCTGCTGCAGCTAAGATTGTCTTGGAGGAAATTTTTTTTTAAAGTTAAATAACAATCCTTGGGAGAGTTTTAGTACTCACTCAGCTGGTGATGTCTCACTAGTGGGTTTCCCTTTTTCAGAGCTGACAAAAAAGAGAAAGGTGTTTTAACAGGACAGAAGTTAAAAAGAGGTTTGTTACAATTGAGATGAACCGTTGAACTTACCTGAACGGTCGTCTCAATGTACGGCAAGGAGGGTCCAATGTGGGTTATTCTCTAGTCTTATTGGTAGGGACTGAGTTTAATTTAAATATTAGGCAGGCCCCGCCCCCTGGCCCCTCAGGCAAAGATAAAACGAAGGAGCAGTATAATACAACCTATTTTTATTGAATTATCAAAGTAAACACCAGATAACTTGAAAAGAACTTTTTAACCCAACAGGAAACACAAGTGGTCCTTCCCAGGCCTGGGTGGGTTTGGACTCTCCTTGCCGTACATTGAGAAGACCGTTCATGTAAGTTCAACGGTTCTTCTCCAATGCACTGGCAAGGAGAGTCCAATGTGGGATATACCCAAGTTTCATTTATCGGGAGGGAGCAGGCTGGACCACGGGTGCTGTAGATGAGCACACCCTCTGTAATACCCGCCTCCCAAAGGCCGCTTCTGAAGAGGCAAATGAATCAATGCGGTAATGTTTTATAAAAGTGGACGGAGAAGCCCACATAGCCGCTTTGCATATGTCTTCAAGGGAAGCTTGTGTAGCCCATGCTGCTGATGTTGCAGAGCTACGTGTCGAGTGTCCGGTTATCCCTTGCGGTATCTGTTGACCCTTGACCCTATAAGCTTCTGTAATACAGTCACGTATCCATCTGCTGATGGATTGGGATGACACTCTGGAACCCATGCTGTGAGGAGAAAATGATACAAACAACGACTCAGACTTTCTGAGTGGTTGAGTTCTACGAATATAAAATTTTAGAGCCCTTCTCACATCTAATTTGTGCCACCTCAGTTCTGACGGATGTGTGCCGTGCGTGCAAAAGTCCGGGACGACTACCGTGTTTCCCCGATAGTAAGGCAGTGTCTTACTATCTTTTTACCCCCAAAAGCCCCACTGTGTCTTACTTTGGGGGTATGTCTTACATTGTCCCGGGCACCGGGGCCGGCTCGTCTTCGGGCGCGGGGAGCTGCCGGAAAGGAGGCGGGCGAAGGAGGGCGCCTGACCGCGCCACTCACCTTTCCGCTCGCCTCGGAGCCGATCGGCCTCACTGGCCGCTTGCAGCTGAGCCTCGGCAGGGGAAGAGGCGGTGACGCCGCGGCGAGCGAAGGCGAGGGGCGCGCAGGGAGCTGCCGGAAAGGAGGCTGGTGAAGGAGGGCGCAGCTCCGGCCGCTCGCCTCGGAGCCAATCGGCCTCGCTGGCCGCTTGCACCTGAGCCTCGGCAGGGGAAGCGGCCAGCGAGGCCGATCGGCTCCGAGGCGAGCGGCCGGAGCTGCGCCCTCCTTCACCAGCCTCCTTTCCGGCAGCTCCCTGCGCACCCCTCGCCTTCGCTCGCCGCGGCGCCACCGCCTCTTCCCCTGCCGAGGCTCAGCTGCAAGCAGCCAGCGAGGCCGAGCGGCTCCGAGACGAGCGGAAAGGAGGCAGGCGAAGGAGGGCGCAGCTCCGGCCGCTCGCCTCGGAGCCAATCGGCCTCGCTGGCCGCTTGCAGCTGAGCCTCGGCAGGGGAAGCGCCCAGCGAGGCCGATCGGCTCTGAGGCGAGCGGCCGGAGCTGCGCCCTCCTTCAACAGCCTCCTTTCCGGCAGCTCCGTGCGCGCCCCTCGCCTTCGCTCGCCGTGGCGCCACGGCCTCTTCCCCTGCCGAGACTCAGCTGCAAGCGGCCAGCGAGGCCGATCGGCTCCGAGGCGAGCGGAAAGGAGGTGGGCGAAGGAGGGCGCCGATCGGCCTCACTGGCCGCTTGCAGCTGAGCCTCGGCAGGGGAAGAGGCGGTGGCGCCGCGGCGAGCGAAGGCGAGGGGCGCGCAGGGAGCTGCCAGAAAGGAGGCTGGTGAAGGAGGGCGCAGCAATAGTATTTGTCTAGTTTTTTCCCCCTTTAATTCCTTTTATACTACCGTGTTTCCCCGAAAGTAAGACATATGTCTTACTTTCGGGGTATGGCTTATATAAGCCGACCCCCCTGAAACCCCCCATATGTCTTACAATCGGGGGGGTCTTACTATCGGGGAAACACGGTATGTCCTGTGTTCTATGGAACCATGAGTTTATTTTAGGTAGAAAAGATGGGTCTAATCGTAGCGTTACTCTGTCCTGGTGAAACTGACAGAGATCCGGACGCACTGATAAAGCTGAAATTTCTGACACATGCCTAGCTGACGTGATAGCTACTAGAAAGGCTGTTTTTATTGACAAAAAGCGTAAGTCAATTGTTCTAAGAGGTTCGAACGGAGGGCCTGTTAATGACTGTAATACTAGAGTCAAATCCCAAGATGGGAATCTATGAATCTTCGCTGGGCAGATGTTCGAGGCTCCTTTTAAGAAGTCCCTAATCCAAGGATGCCTTGATAGGGGGCGGTCGAAGTCCCGGACTAAGATGGTAGATAGAGCCGCCACATGTCTTCTTAAAGTATTGGGTGCGAGCCCTTTGTCCAGACCTGACTGAAGAAATCTTAAAACTATGTCAGGAGCAGCAGATTGAGGATCAACCTTTTGCGTTGTGCAAAAATCACAAAAGGTCGCCCATGTGGCTTGATAAATACGTCTGGTAGAAGGTTGACGTGCTGCTTGTATGGTGGCAATGACTGTGTCTGGCAATTTTTGACGTCTTAGTCGCTCCCTTTCAAGTGCCACACGGTCAGTTGCCACCACTGTGGTTCCAGGTGAAGGATGTTCCCTTGACTGAGAGAAATCCGTTGATCTGGGATCCTCCAATATGGGGAGATGGACAATTCCTTCAAGTCCGCAAACCAGGCTCGCCGAGGCCAATACGGAGCTATTAGTATAATCTCGGCTTGTTTTTCCAGGATTTTCTGAATCACTCTCTGCATGATCCTGAGTGGTGGGAATGCATAAAGAAGAGCAGTCGGCCATGACTGATGCAGAGCGTCCACTCCCTCCGTTCCCGGAGACAGAAACCGGGAGAAAAACCGGGGAAGTTGTGTGTTCTGGGCTGTGGCAAAAAGGTCTATAACCGGAGTACCGAACCTTTTGCATATTTCCTGAAATAGACTGGAATCGAGGCTCCATTCCGCCGGATCCACCATTCTGCGGCTCAACCAGTCTGCCCAGACATTCTCCTGACCGGAGATATGTTCTGCCCTGAGTGAGGCTAGGTTGGCTTCCGCCCAGCGAAACAGAGACTCCGACTCTCGCATCAATCTCAGGGATCTTGTTCCCCCCTGATGATTGATATGAGCCCTCGTGGCAACATTGTCTGTTTTGATCAAGATATGTTGACCCTGTACTAAATGGATAAAACTCTGCAGCGCTAGTGAAACTGCTTTGAGTTCTAAGAAGTTGATGTTTACTTCTTGTATCTCCTGAAGGTCCCATAGACCCTGGGTCGTGTGTGATGCTAAATGGGCTCCCCACCCTGTCAGACTGGCGTTGGTTGTTATAGTCAGTGGAGCAGTGTGTAGGAAGGAAGAGCCGCATTGTATTGTTGGTGACGCCCACCATTCTAGAGATCTCCTGATCTTCTAGTGGTGTGTCACTTTCCGTTGTGAATGGCTGGCTCTCCTTCTTTGAAATGGAAGTAGGAGCCATTGAAGAGGCCGAAGATGGTGTCAGGCCCAAGGGACGATGTCTATACAAGACACTAGCGTTCCCAAAAGTTTGGACAGGAAGGCCAGTGATGGTCTCTTTTGGTGTTGCAAATCCTGAAGTAGATTGAGAATGTTGGTCTGTCTTTCTTGTGAGAGAAAGACCATACCTGAGTCTCATGTTCTTTTCTTTTAAAACCTCTTTAACTCACGCTTGGAGAACAGTAGAATATCGCTCTGTCTAACAGCCGATCTTTTACCTCAGAAATGGCTAAATGACAGGCAGGCAATCATGCACATGCGTGTCGCCTATGCAGATCGAGTATTTGGGTCACCAAAATGGCGCCCGACGTGGTTACCATGGTAACCGAGTAATTGCCGAGAGCGTGCTGTTATGCCTCCAAAATGGCGTCCCGTCGCCTAGGCAACCTACGAGTGGCCATATCGCTCTTTGATCTGCGCTCTCCAGCTGTCCTGTCAGTTACTTGTACCAACGATTCTTGATTGAAGTTTTGACGACGGTGTGAACAACGGAGGAGCGGACCCCTCCGATGCCAACCGTGATGGTCATAACCAAGCGTGACCACGGAGGTGCACAACCCGGTGGCTCTCTCCCGCCCTCAACTTCTTTCCTGTCAGTGAGTTGAGGGCCGAATGGGGGGAGGAGCGGTAGTCTGGAAGGCGACACCCACGGAGGGTGTCAGCCCTATGCTACCAAATATCTTGTTTGTAGAATATCTTACCTGTAAATAAAGGAAAAAGAAATTTTTATTAGTTCAAATAAACATAGAAATACACATTGTGTATGAGAGAAGAAAACTCTAAGTTCCTATACTGCGACTGAGTTTTTTTGACTGAGGGGCCAGGGGGTGGGGCCTGCCTAATATTTAAATTAAACTCAGTCCCTACCAATAAGACTAGAGAATAACCCACATTGGACTCTCCTTGCCAGTGCATTGGAGAATGCATCCTTCCCAGGGATACATTATTCTGGGAAGTATATTGGCTCATTTCTTTTCAAACATCTTAAAAGGCAAGGATGTTTTAGACTTTTGATATAGATTTTGGATTTTCTCAAAGAGCTTTAAGATGTTAATATTAAGCATGGCTGGCTAGGGAATTTTGGAAGATAGCATCCACTCATTTTTTAAAAAAATTGATTAAGAAACATGCTATAGATAAATTGTCCTCTGGAAGGTGGCTACCACGAATTCCAATCTAAACAAACTAAACCATATATCACCCCAGCTCAACCTGCTTGCCTATAGATAGGACTAGGAATTTTGAGTGCCCTTCCTTAGCATAGCAACTATGAAACACAATCAATTTATATAAATAAGATTAAGAAATTCGATATCCGTAGCACCGAGATTTATATACTGTTTCACAGTGCTTTAGAGCTCTCTCTAAACAGTTTACGGAGTCAACCTATTGCCCCCAAAAACGTGAATCTTCATTTTAATGACACTGGAAGAATGGAAGGCTGAGTCAATCTTGAGCCAGTCAGGAATGAACTCCTGGCAGTGAGCAATTGAGTTAGCCTGCAATACCGCATTCTAACCACTGTGCCACCATGGCTCTTTCATAAAATGAATCAATCAGAATCTATGGGTGGATCTACCTTCAAGTATAAATACTATCCCAAATAGCTCTACAGATACTCACTTTCAATTGGCATTTTAACAGGCTCTACTCTATCCTACATATCTAATTCTACAGATACTCACATTTTCTTTGAACTGGCCTTTTTACCAGGTGTTGGAGGTGGAGGTGGAGCTGGTGCTGATCCTGACTTTGGAGCTGATACAGGAGTTGGAGGTGCAGCTGGAGGTCCAGCACTCAAATGTTATTAAATAGTTCTGAGGGATCCACATAAATATTTTTGTACATTTTGTACATTTATTTATTTGTTTAACAATCATTGTTTTTATGCATGCCTTCATATCAATGTTGACTTCTGGCAAATGTCTGGACTGTCCCTGCGGTTTTATGGAAAGATTTCAGAAGTGGTTTGCCATTGCTTAATGCTCAAGGTGAGACTAGAACTCATCATCTCTTGGTTTCTAGCATGGTATCCATCCATCAAGGCCCTGCCAGACTTTTCCCCTCGGCTGTCTTTCCATGGTGGGAGTGGCGGTAGAGGCATTCCGGAGCCTGAACAAGCCCGTCCCCCAAGGCCTGCCACTCCCACCATGGAAAGGCAGCTGAGGGGAAAATAGGGTCAATAGTCATGTTAGTGCATTTGTACATGTCCCTTCTACTGACCATTTAAGTGTGTATGAAGTAAGGTATAAAAAAAAATCAAATTATGACTGAAACTGTGAATATTTGTAGCTGAGACAACTGAATCATATAGGGCATTCCAGACTTTGACAACTCTATTACAGAATTCCTATGTTTTACATTCAAGTTTAGAATGATTTACATTGAGTTGTTCATGCACATGTTATTGCAATTAAAACAGAAAAGGTCATTTACAGGTAAAACATGACTATGCATAAATTTGTATGCAATACCTAGGTCTGACAACAAACGACACAATTCTAATTTATCCAAAGCAAGATGTTTGAGTTCAGTAGCATTAGGAAATCTACTGTGTGCAGCAGAGTGCAAGACTTTTCTCCTGAAGTACTTCTGAACCCACTTGATTGCACTGATGTCAAATATATGGTGGGGATTCCAAACAGTTGAACAATATCCAAAAATTACTCTAGGAGTTACCTTCTTACAGGAGAGGTTCCATCTGTTACTTGATTAGTTTGAATACAAGATAACTGTTGAATACAAAAACAGAAGTGACAGATAAATGTAAATATTTTTCACAGTGATCAATGATTGTCACAGAGGCCAATGTTTTTTCCTATGTTTTTCAATAAGAAATTCTTCTTTTTCTCAGTCTTCTACTCATAAAAAGGTGAGGGGTCTCCAACATGGTCTGGGTCAATCTCATAAGAAGGTCTTATGGATCAAATAAAGCAGACCAACCAGCTGCTTTCAGAGTGCTTCTGTAAGGAGTGAACTGATGTTTGAGGAATTACAAATTCAGGAGTTTTTACTTTATTTCCTCTTATGTTTCCTTTGAAAGTCGCCTTCTGCCATCTCTTATCTTTCAAAGCAGTTATTTTGGATTTGTGTGCCACTTGTAGGACATTGAAAGGGTGTTGACTTACCTGAACGCCCCTTCTCTTAAGTTGGAGTGTCAGCCTTCAGATAGGGTTGTCCTTGTCCAATCACATTGAGGACTGAGCCTGTCAATCAAAACATATCTGGCCACAATGTAATATCTCCAGTTTGATACGAAGCCAGAAAGACAGATTCGATGTGGAAGATTCTTGGGAAAAAAGCTACTGAAAGAACTCATACCAAGGATATGATAAATGATGCACTGACTGCTGAATAATGAGCAAAAAACCTGGTGTTTCATTGAATAAAAATTCAGGAAATGAACATGGAATGGTAAGAGTAACACAATTCCTCATAATAACACAGGATGGGACTGAAGGCATTCAGGTAAGTCAACGCCCTTTTTCCGTGATAGTTGGAGTCAGCTTTCAGATAGAGACATACCAAAGCTAGTATAAACTCCCTAGGGTGGGAAAATGTTTATCCCACTGGACCTCTAGGAGGTATGTGATTGTTCCACCTGTTGCAGAACCCGGCGACCATATACTGAATCTGCTGAACTAAAGGTGTCAATTTTGTAATGACAAATAAATTGAGTTGGGGAGGCCCAGGGAGCTGCAGATCTCCTCTAGGGAGGCCTGAGTGGACCAAGTAGAAGTGCTATGAGTGGAATGAGATGTGAGGTTGAAAGGAAGAGGGCTGCCCTTTAAGGTGAATGCATGATTTATGGTAGCTGTTATCTATCTGCTAATGTTAGAAGCTGAAGCCTTCAGACCTCTAGATTGAGGACCATACGTAATAAACAAGGCCTCTGTTTTCCGAAAAGGAGCTGTCCTGTCCAAGTACACTTTAATGGCTCTTCTAAAGAGTTTAAAGAGTGCCACTAATTATGGAAGCTCGCAGCTGGCAACTGACTGCGGGTTACTCACAAATCCAATGTAAGAGAAAAAACCTCGGACAAGAAACTTAAAAACAACTTTTTCTCTTTGGTGAGGCAACCTGGATTTTCTCTCTGGTGAAGCAACCTAGATTAAATCCAGGATGACCCTTTTATTGAAAGCAAACAAAGAAAGGCAGGCTTCTGTGATGCTACATTTCACATGGGTCTGTTACACCAATTCAAACTTATAACGTACAAAATATAACCAATAAAAATCACACAACTTGTGCTACATTTCAAAGTGCTGATTCATGAGAAAAAAGAAAGCAAGAGCGAGAGAAGGGCCCCATCAGCCCACCTCATGATATATAATGTTGCACTTTTCTTAGGCTAGCAGCAAGGAAAGCAAGATAAGAGTGCAGGGAAAGAGAATGTTGCTAGAGAAACTGGGTCATCATACGTGTCATGCTCAAGGTCTATGCTTTTCGCACGCACATTCCAAGACACTAGTTCCCGCGTTCCCACATCTCCCCTGTTTTTATTTTTTAAAAGATAGACTCTTTCTCCTCGCTGGGCAGAGAGAAAGGTTGCTTCTTTGATATAGCTTCCTGATGATGCAAGTGGGCCTCTAAGTTCAGAAGGGGTTTAATTTCCCTAGTGAGAATGACCTTCCTATTAGAGGGCAGAAGACTTTTAAAGATTTGTAGTAATGATGGAATGCATTGAATACAGCAGCAAAGTGTTACAAGAATTATTACCACAACAATCACAGCAGTTAGGATAATACGTAGCCAGGAGCCATCCGGAAGCCAGGACCAAAGGGCATCCCACCAGGCAGGTAACATATCCTCTCGAATGTGAGATGCAAGATCCTTTAAGTTGTCCAATTGCTTTTTTTATCAAATGTGAGTTGTCTGAGATGTTAAAGCAACACATGTTTTTTACAGACTCACATCCTAGATGATGTAACAATAACAAAAAGTCTATAGCAGCTCTATTCTTCAAAATTGCATGTCGGAGCTCTATTTGTTCTTGTGTTAAGGCAGCACTGGCTATTGATGTAGCGTTAATGGTTTTTGCTAAAGAACAGGCAATGCGATGCGCTGTTCGTTGGTTGCCTGCGGTCAAACCAGGTACCCCCACTAGGGATACCGAAAGTGAAACATACTCAGCTTTGCTCAAAAGTTTTATCTCATCATTGTATGAAGCGTCAAGGGGTAGCAAAATAGCAAAACTAACAAACAATTCAATAAGCGCACAAGGGAAAAAAAGGAGTGATGATTAGGTGTATTTTGATGAAGCAACAAATATCCCCTGGGAGATTCTTCACATTCTTCGCAAGGCAGTGGTTGTGGGTGCCCCTGCCCAGTCTCCAGGTCAGGCAGGGGGTCAGCCAGTTGTTGGAGTGCTGTCATCTCTGGAGGTTCCCGCAGGAAGGGGAGGTGTGTGTGAATGTCCATGTCCCCCTTTTGTGTCTGCGTGTTTAGGAAGATATGGTCTTACGTGTCTTCCTGGTACCCACAGCACCCGATCGTCAAGCTGTACTGCAGCTTAGCCTCGTCCCCAGGTGATAAGATCTGCTGGGCCTCTCCAAGTGAGATCCGGTAGCTGACGATAGTAGACCAAAGGCCTGGGGGAGGAGACTGGAACTGTGGAAAAATGACGAGTCGCAGTAGAGGATGAAGGAGTGCCAGTCAGATTAAGAAAATTTAAAGTATATAAACAAAGATTAAGAGTGTTTTGCACCGCTGGGAGGTTAGGGGCGGTTTTCCCCTTCATCTGATCGTATCTGTCCAGGGTACGTTTTAGCGTTAAATGAGCCCTCTCTGTGAGAGATTGGCCCTGGCTGTTGTAAGGAATCCCAAATTTATGCACAATGTCCCACTGGTTACAGAAGGCAGCAAAGGCCGCAATCGTGTAAGCAGGTGCATTATCAGTTTTCAGTTCTTTTGGACGTCCCAACGATGCAAAGGTGCGAATACAGTGATTTATAACATATCTTGTGGCTTCACCTCTTTGTGGAGTAGCCATAATGTAGCCTGAGTATGTATCAATGGAAACATGAAGATATTTCCAAGAAGCGAAGGGAGGATATTGCGTTACATCCATTTGCCAAGTCTGGCAGCATTCCCTACCTCTAGGGTTAACCCCCATAGGTATGGAGTTCGCTTGTTGGCTACACGTGGGACATTGCTGAATAATAGCAGATGCTTCATTTGCTGTTATGCCAAATTGTTTCATGAGTGCCTTTTTATTCTGGTGAAAATAAGAATGACTTTTCCAAGGAGTCGGGGCTGAAACAACAGCCATGAGGGAGACGGAGGCAGTTGCTGCTGAAGCTGCAGCGTCTGCTACATTGTTTCCTTCTTGCAAAAATCCAGGAAAGGGTTGATGACTCCTAATATGGGAAACAAAAAATAAACACTTTCGTGCCGTGATTAATTTTTGCAAGGACAAAAACAAAGACAAAAGGTTTGCATCCAATGATGGTGACAGATAGGAATCAAAAATGGAAGAAACAATTTGAGTGACATACAAACTGTCAAGAATCAAATTAAAAGGTTCCTTAGAAAAAATTGTAAATGCTAAAATAGATGCAGCCAATTCAGCCCTCTGAGCAGAGGTCTGAGGGGGAGTAATTTTTGTTGACCACTTACCCTCGTGCAGCCAGGCACATGCCCCATAAGTCTTGCTACCATCTGCGAATACAGTGACAGCGTCAGAAATGGGAGCAGGGGACAGTGGGGAGCACCATTGAAAAGGGACTGTCCTTACAAGTGACAGTCTTGGGTCAGGGGGCGCATGACAAGAAACCTCCCCGGGCCAATCAGCTAGTGCGAACTGAAGATGATCAGAGTTCACAAACAAAGGATCCCATACTGATAAAGAAAAGAGTATATACAACACAGAAGGTTCAATTCCAGCCAACAATTTTGCTCTGTGCCGGCATTTGACAATGAGTGTAGCAAAAAGATGAAGCTTCTGAGAGACAGTGGTGCGTGGGGTATGAGAAAGATGAATCCATTCCAGAATTAATACTTTTGAGGACTTTTGTGCAAGAACTGCAGTGGGGAGACCCACAGTGTTTAATAAAATCATGACAAGAGGAAGATTGACTTCCATCCTGTCCACCCACATGTGCTGTAAAGCAGCATTGACTTGTTGCAAGGCTTCTAAATGAATGGCAGTTAATTGAATGAGATCATGGGGTGCTGAACCCAAAGTGAGTGCAGAAAATAAAGGAGCCAATTGAGAGGTGGTAAGTCCCACCTAGGGACGCGCCCAATTTATGGATCCCAAATATTGTTGCAATTTAACCAAAGTACTGGGTGAAGTTAATTTCAAACAAGGTAACTCAGGAGAAGCATGAGAAGCAAGAAATTTGTGACTCAAATAAGAAAAAGGTTCAGATTTTTGGATTTCTTCTGGAGCTATGTGCAAACCATGTTGATGTAATATGGCTGTTAATTCTTTTAAGGTTTGCTGTACTAGGACAATCAACAAACACAAATAACAAAAATGCCTTTTGAAATGCAGGATTAGTGCAAAATCTCACCCCCACATGTTAACATGCAAAGGCAAAACAACAGATTTAATGTAAACAAGTAATGACAAAGCAGGAGAAAAAAAACCAGCTTCTACAATCTTGCTAGCTACAAACAGAACAGAGACCAAAGAAGGCTCATATGACATAACAAAAACAATCTTTAGAGTGGGGCTGGCTGCATGCCCCCCCCCTCTAGTTTCCCGATGAAAACCATTTTTGCACCGGGACATACAGTTTTTGGCTTGCTAATTTTTAAAGTGCCTTTAGCAGCACCTCCCCCGGGGGCTCTGCATTGAGATTTCCCCACATTTTGCAGTGCCAATGCAAGTGTTTCCATATTATAAACAATAGTTCCAACTATATGACACACTTAAATATAATCAGCCAAACCCACATCACATTAAGCAAAGGTTAAATTATGCATTTGCAACAGTTTCAATAAGACCTGAGACATAATGATTAGTGATTCCACACAAAACATATTGGACAAAATAAATTAAATAAATAAACAAAATAAAGCTACTGCTTGCTTAAAATCTCTAATTAGTTTCATAGGAAACGGCTCAATGTTAGTAATTCTCTAAAACACAGAAAAACAATAACTATATTCATCCACCAGCAGCTCCCCCCTTTCTTTTGCCTGTTGGAAACCTTGTCTCACTTGTTTTTTCCTTGGGAACAGAGGCTATCAGGGAGCTTTCAGCAGCAGGGGGCAATTTAAAATCAAATTTAGAGTCAGATTGATAAAGTGGCAGAGTGTCCGAAACCCTGTTCAGTGCACTGTCGTGAGACCGAAGACAGTCCATGACCACCTTCCAAGTGAACAATACCTCATGAAGGTATGTTCCCAATTTAGCCCAAACAAAGGATTTAAGAGAGCCTTTCTCAGGATAAGCAGGACAGTTTTTATAAATATATTTGAGAAGGCTTTTGAGGTCAGTTTTAGAGGGACTATACGAATTTTTCCCATTAGGTTTTAAAATGATTGAAGCCTTGACTAGTTGTCTAAGTTCTTGAAGGTGCGTGACCTGAGGCTTAGAAAACTCTGTCCCCATACTCACATAAGGGTACTTCGTGCTCTGACGACCGGCCCTGGTTCGAGGAGCTTTCCTGCTCTGATGAGTACGGAGGTGTCAAGGAACGCAGTCAGTTGATGGGGTAGACCACAATGCAATTAATCACGTCGTAGGTCACCAGTTATGGAAGCTCGCAGCTGGCAACTGACTGCGGGTTACTCACAAATCCAATATAAGAGAAAAAACCTCGGACAAGAAACTTAAAAACAACTTTTTCTCTTTGGTGAGGCAACCTGGATTTTCTCTCTGGTGAAGCAACCTAGATTAAATCCAGGATGACCCTTTTATTGAAAGCAAACAAAGAAAGGCAGGCTTCTGTGATGCTACATTTCACATGGGTCTGTTACACCAATTCAAACTTATAACGTACAAAATATAACCAATAAAAATCACACAACTTGTGCTACATTTCAAAGTGCTGATTCATGAGAAAAAGAAAGCAAGAGCGAGAGAAGGGCCCCATCAGCCCACCTCATGATGTATAATGTTGCACTTTTCTTAGGCTAGCAGCAAGGAAAGCAAGATAAGAGTGCAGGGAAAGAGAATGTTGCTAGAGAAACTGGGTCATCATACGTGTCATGCTCAAGGTCTATGCTTTTCGCACGCACATTCCAAGACACTAGTTCCCGCGTTCCCACAACTAATTGGTTTGTGGGATTCGCACAAATAGAAGGTAACACTAGCTCTTGAGAGCGGTGAAAAAGTGAATTAATTTTGGGAGTAAATGAAGGGTCCAAATGAAGAACTACCTATCAGAGTGGGAAATACATAAATTCTGCCTAATGGAAAGGGAGGCGAACTCTGATACATGCCTAGCGTAGTTAATAGCCACCAAAAATACAATCTTGTGTGTTAAGAGTGACAAGGAAGTCTCGTGTAAGGGCTCATCAGGCGGCCCTATGAGAGACTCAAACACAAATGGCAAATCCCAGGTGGAAAATGGTGGATAACGGGGGCTTGATATTAAATGCCCCTTTAAGGAAATGGGAAACTGTGGGGTAATGTGCTGAGGATTTAAAGTGTTCGCAAGACAACACTGAAGATAACACCGCCACTTGTCGCTGAAGGGTCGAATGGCAATAGTCCCTTGTTTAAGAAAAAAGAGTAGTTTTGGTATAGGTATGCAAAAGGGCAAGAGACCCTCAGACAGACACCAATTTGAAAAAACCTTCCATGTGGCATGGTAGTGGAAGGGCATCCTGGATGCTTCGATGATGTCCACTATGTCTCTGTCATACTGTTGGTATAGAAGGACCTCCCGCTCAACTGCCAAGCGGCTAGCTGTAACCAGTGAATCTCTGGATAAAGAATCTCCGCCTGGCTGAGAAGATCCTGCCACGTTTATTTATTTATTTATTAGATTTGTATGCTGCCCCTCTCCGTAGACTCGGGGCGGCTAACAATAATAATAAAAACAGCATATAAGAAATCTACTATTTAAAATAACTAAAAAACCCTTATTAAAAACCAAACAAGCAAACACACAAACATACCATGTATAAATTGTATAGGCCTAGAAGGAAAGGATATCTCAGTTCTGCCATGCCTGATGACAGATGTGGGTTTTAAGGAGCTTACGAAACGCTAGGAGGGTATGGGCAATTCTGATCTCTGGGGGAAGCTGGTTCCAGAGGGCCAGGGCCACCACAGAGAAGGCTTTTCCCCTGGGTCCCGCCAATCGACATTGTTTTGTCGACGGGACCCGGAGAAGGCCAACTCTGTGGGACCTGACTGATCGCTGGGATTCTTGTGACAGAAGGCGGTCCCGGAGATATTCTGGCCCGATGCCCTGAAGGGGTTTATAGGTCATAACCAACACTTTGAATTGTGACCGGAAACTGATCGGCAACCAATGCAGACTTCAGAGTGTTGGTGTAACATGGGAATATTTAGGAAAGCCCATGATTGCTCTCGCAGCTGCATTCTGCATGATCTGAAGTTTCCAAACACTTTTCAAAGGTAGCCCCATGTAGAGAGCATTACAGTAGTCGAGCCTCGAGGTGATGAGGGCATGAGTGACTGTGAGCAGTGACTCCCGGTCCAAATAGGGCCGCAACTGGTACACAAGACGAACCTGGGCAAAGGCCCCCCCCCGCCACAGCTGAAAGATGTTTCTCTAAGGTGAGCTGTGGATCAAGAAGGATGCCCAAGTGGTGGACCCTCTCTGAGGGGGTCAATAATCCCCCCCCAGGGTGATGGATGGAGAAATGGACTTGTCCCTGGGAGGCCAAACCCACAGCCACTCCATCTTATCAGGGTTGAGTTTGAGTCTGTCTACACCCATCCACACCCTAACAACCTCCAGGCACCGGCACATCACTTCCACGTTGGTAGTCCGAGTGGCGGCATACGTGACAGAGACATTAGGTCTGCGAACCACACCCTGCGCGGCCAATTTGGAGCTATCAAAATAAGTTTGGAGGCATGGAGAATCACCTTGCAAACTTACCTTAGACAACAAAAGGAAAGGAGGGAAGGGTAGAGAAGTACTGGCAACCATGATGTTTGAACGGCGTTGGTCACTTCTGCTCACCTTGAAGGAAAGCGAGAGTAGAAATGTGGCAGCTGGTTGTTCTGTGGGATGGCAATCAAGTTCACTAGTGATTCCTCCAATCTACATGCTACCTACCTGAAGACCTATGGATGTGAACGCCATTCCATTTGGTCTACCTCTTGGTGGCTTAACCAATCTGCCTTAGTGGTATCTTCCCCTGAAATGTGGTCAGCCTCAATAGATAGAAGATATTTTTCTGGCCGAAACCTAGCTGAAATGCCTCATGCCACAAGGATTTTGATTGTGTTCCTCTCAGCTTGTTAACATGTGCCTTAACCGCTATGTTGTCAGTGAGCACAAGGACATGTTGTCCTCTCAGCTGACTGGCAAAATATTTGAGGGCAAGGAAAATAGCTCTTGGTTCCAGGAAGTTGATGAGGCAGTTGTTAACTTCGGGACCCCAGTGATCCTGGGCAATATTCCCTTCTATGTGGGCTTCCCATCCAGGCAGACTGGCGTTTGTAGTGACTATAAGTCTATTTGGAGGCAGTAAGATGGAACCAGCCAAAGTGGCTGGAGAAGCTCACCAGTGTAACAAATGCTTTACCTTTGATGGAAGTGACGCCTTTAGCTTTGAAGATCCTTGCCCAGCTTTTTGATGTGGGAATAAGAACCATTTTAGTTCCCTGGAGTGTAACTGTGCCCATGGAACAATATCAAAGCAAGATATCATTTCACTCAAGAGAGATGAAAGAATGTCCAGGGAAACTGAAAGATTATGGAGAATCCATGAAACTAACTCTCTAATACTGGACTGTGTCTCTTGGGAAAGGGACACTGTACACTTTTGGGAATCAATGACTGTATCAAAATGTTGAATAACATAATAATAATAATAATAATAATAATAATAATAATAATAATAATAATAATAATAATTATTATTATTATTATTATTTAGATTTGTATGCCGCCCCTCTCCAAAGACTCAGAGAATGGATTGAGATGTAACCAAACATCTCTTTCCCATATTAAATTCCGGTTCCGGTGCGAGCAGGGAGGAGTATGGTGGGTCCGCTGCTCCTCTGAAACAACGGAAAATCATCAGAAAAATGGGTCAGTCCAGGTCTGAGGCGGTCGACGATGGGTCAGAGTCCACGGGCCACTTTGTCCCCCTGTTGTTATGAGCTTGAGGGCTGGGAATGTCCCGCCTGTTGGGGGGGACGCCGAGTGAGACCGCGGCAAGGAGAGGTGGCCGGTTAAGATGCGGAGATGGCGTCGGCATCGGCGTCTGGTGGAGCCTCGCAGAGGAAGCAGCCTTTCGGGAGATGCGGCCTTCTGGAGAAAGGAGAGGACGGAGGAACGCCGAGCCACCGCTGTGGAGATGCCGAGGGAGAGCCGAGGGAGAGCATGGCACCGGAGAAACATCTTGCCGGTGCAGAGAAATGCGGAGAAAGGGCGGCGGGACCGGACCGGGTGGAGGACGGAGGGTCGGAGCGCCGGCAGGGAGGCGATGAGAGGAGCTGAGGGGAGCGAGAGGAGTCGAGTCCCCGCCGGGATAGACCTCCAGCCCGACTCCGGAGGTGAGAGGTCCGGTGTCGAGATGGCAGTGTCGGGGAACGATGGAGACAATGTGGGGGAGAGAGACAGATTTTTCTTTGGGAAGGAATGGAGTCCAGTGGCGGTGGCCAGCTTCAACACCAATGGATGAATGAAGACATCTAGGGGCAATAATTTAGCCCCCTCCCCCGTATGGCACCAGTGGGTGAGAGCTGCTGGGGGCCAGGGGGAGATTAAAAAAACTAAGAACTGAGGATTATTTCTCCAACTTTCCCCCCCCCCTTCCCCTCCTAACCTTGATTCATGATTTGTGTGTATTTGTGTGTATCATTGCTGAGAAACTATGCCCCCTTGTGGATTGTGGATGGATTGAAGAACTATGTGGATTGTGGATGGATTGAAGAATTATGCCCCCTTGTGGTCTGATTTTAAAAGACAACCAGAAAGAGAGGAGGTTTAACATCAAGACTCTTTGAACTAGATTAAGACCTTAGACCATGGAGACCGAGGAACACCGCACCTGGACTGACTATTTGATTACTGATGATTATAAAATGTTTTAAGATTTGATTTTTATACCATCAAAAGAAAATCAATTTTTACTAATCTATAATTTTTATCCTATATTTATATAAGTATAATTTTAATGTTATTGTGTTTTAAATTTTTATCAATTGCTATTTGATACTGTTATTAATCTAATTGTTTTTTTAATATAATTGGGGTGTTAAGTAATGGATGACTGGGATAAGTATACTTGTGGGTATGAATGGAATGATTGGTATAATTGGGTTGGTGGGGGTGGGTGGGGTTATGGTATGGATGAGTTGATTGATAGTAGTGCGAATGATAGATTTGGCCCACCTGACGCTCGGGAGACAGGAGAGGAAGGGGCACCGATCTCTGGGGTGGCAGAGGGTCGGAATATCCCTGTGTTGCTGGGGAGAGGCAGATATGGCGGGGGCCACAGAACTAGCCGTTCCAGGGGAACGAGGGACTGTTGCTTAATAACGGTCCCTTGTTCTGGCTCTGTGAGCCCAATCTTGGGTACTGGTGATGAGTGTAACTCTGGCCCTGGACTCAGGTTGCTGCTGCTTAACGCCAGGTCGGTGGTAAATAAAGCTCTCCTCATCCGGGATCTGATCCTGGATGAGGAGGCCGACCTGGCGTGTATTACTGAAACCTGGCTGGGCCCGGAGGGAGGTGTTCCTCTCTCTGAACTTTGCCCAGCCGGGTTTCAGATATGGCATCAAACTCGACCCCAGGGAAGGGGGGGAGGAGTGGCTATTATAGCCAGGGAGAGCCTTTGCCTGCGTAGACTCATTGCTCCGGAAATTGTGGGTTGCGAGTCCCTCCTGGTGAAGTTGGACTTAGGGGTCCAGGTGGGCTTATTTCTCACGTACCTGCCTCCCAGCTGCGTGTCAAAAGCCCTGCCTGTGCTACTCGAGGAGGTAGCTCGGTTGGCGGTGGAGTTCCCCGTACTTATTGTCCTGGGGGACTTCAACCTACCGTCACTCGGCGAAACCTCTGGGTTGCCACAGCAGTTCACGGCCACCATGACAGCCATGGACCTGACTCAAGTAGTACAGGGTCCAACTCACGAGGGAGGACACGCACCTGACATGGTATTCCTTTCTGAGCAATTGAGAAATGGTCTGAGACTAAGGGGCTTAGAAGCATTGCCTTTGTCATGGTCATACCATTTCCTACTACGGCTTGACTTCCTGGCTCCAATCCTTCCCTGCAGGGAGGCGGAACCAATGAAGATGTTCCGCCCCAGATGCCTGATGGACCCAGAGGGCTTTCAGACAGCGCTTGGGGTTATTCCAGAGGCACTCATCCACAGTTCGTCGGAGTCTCTTGCGGAGGCCTGGAATACGGCTGCTGCGGAGGCTCTCGACCGGATTGCGCCTTTGCGACCTCTCCGTGGCGATAGACCCCATAGAGCCCCATGGGTCAACGAGGAGCTCCGGGAGTTGAAACGCCAAAAGAGACGTCTAGAGAAGCGATGGAGGAAGAGTAGGTCTGAATCTGATTGAACACTTGTAAGAGCTTTTATTAAGACTTACAAAGTGGTGCTCAAGGTGGCAAGATGCGCGTACCATGCCGCCTTGATTGCATCAGCGTAATCCCGCCCGGCCGCTCTGTTTAGGGTGACCCGCTCCCTTCTTAACCAGGGGGGAGTTGGGGAGCCCTTGCAGAGGAGTGCCGAGGAGTTTAACACGTTTTTCACTGATAAAGTCGCTCAGATCCGGGCCGACCTTGACTCCAATTGTAAAACAGAGTCGACTGACAACGAGTCAGTCGAGGTGACTGGGGCACATACTTGTCCACCTGTCTGGGAAGAGTTTGATCTGGTGACACCTGATGAAGTGGACAAGGCCATTGGAGCTGTGAGTTCCGCCACCTGTCTACTGGATCCGTGTCCCTCCTGGTTGGTCTCGGCCAGCAGGGAGGTGACACGGAGCTGGGCCCAGGAGATTACCAACGCTTCCTTGGGGAGGGGAGTTTTTCCAACACTCTATAAAGAAGCGCTCGTGCGCCCCCTCCTCAAGAAGCCTTCCCTGGACCCAGCCGTACTTAACAACTATCGTCCAGTCTCCAACCTTCCCTTTATGGGGAAGGTTGTCGAGAAGGTGGTGGCACTCCAGCTCCAGCGGTCCTTGGAAGAAGCCGATTATCTAGGTCCCCAGCAGTCAGGTTTCAGGCCCGGTTACAGCACGGAAACCACTTTGGTCGCGTTGATGGATGATCTCTGGTGGGCCCGGGACAGGGGTTTATCCTCTGTCCTGGTGCTCCTCGATCTCTCAGCGGCTTTCGATACCATCGACCATGGTATCCTTCTGCACCGGTTGGAGGGGTTGGGGGTGGGAGGCACTGTGCTTCAGTGGTTCTCCTCCTACCTCTCTGGCCAGTCGCAGTCGGTGTTAGTGGGGGGTCAGAGGTCGGCTCCGAGGTCTCTCCCTTGTGGGGTGCCTGAGGGGTCGGTCCTCTCCCCCTTGCTATTTAACATCTACATGAAACCGCTGGGTGAGATCATCCAAGGACATGGGGTGAGGTATCATCAATATGCCGATGATACCCAGCTTTACATCTCCACCCCATGCCCAGTCAACGATGCAGTGGAAGTGATGTGCCGGTGCCTGGAGGCTGTTGGGGCCTGGATGGGTGTCAACAGACTCAAGCTCAACCCGGATAAGACCGAGTGGCTGTGGGTTTTGCCTCCCAAGGACAATCCCATCTGTCCGTCCATTATCCTGGGGGGGGGGGAATTACTGACCCCCTCAGAGAGGGTCCGCAACTTGGGCGTCCTCCTTGATCCACAGCTCACATTAGAAAACCATCTTTCAGCTGTGGCGAGGGGGGCGTTTGCCCAGGTTCGCCTGGTGCACCAGTTGCGGCCCTATCTGGACCGGGATTCATTGCTCACAGTCACTCATGCC
Organism: Erythrolamprus reginae; assembly: GCF_031021105.1. Classification (NCBI taxonomy): domain Eukaryota; kingdom Metazoa; phylum Chordata; class Lepidosauria; order Squamata; family Dipsadidae; genus Erythrolamprus; species Erythrolamprus reginae. The sequence goes on along the minus strand of NC_091963.1, from coordinate 95,122,961 downwards.
CTCATCACCTCGAGGTTCGACTACTGTAATGCTCTCTACATGGGGCTACCTTTGAAAAGTGTTCGGAAACTTCAGATCGTGCAGAATGCAGCTGCGAGAGCAGTCATGGGCTTACATAGGTATGCCCATGTTTCACCATCACTCCGCAGTCTGCATTGGCTGCCGATCAGTTTCCGGTCACAATTCAAAGTGTTGGTTATGACCTTTAAAGCCCTTCATGGCATCGGACCAGAATATCTCCGAGACTGCCTTCTGCCGCACGAATCCCAGCGACCGATTAGGTCCCACAGAGTTGGCCTTCTCCGGGTCCCGTCAACTAAACAATGTCGGTTGGCGGGCCCCAGGGGAAGAGCCTTCTCTGTGGCGGCACCGGCTCTCTAGAACCAACTCCCCCCAGAGATCAGAACTGCCCCTACTCTTCCTGCCTTCCGTAAACTCCTCAAAACCCACCTTTGCCGTCAGGCATGGGGAAATTAAACATCTCCCCCTGGGCACGTTTAATTTATACATGGTATGCTTGTGTGTGTGTCTGTTAGTATATGGGGTTTTTTAAATCTTTAAATATTTTAATTAATTGGATTACTTATGATTTGTATTTCACTGTTGTGAGCCGCCCCGAGTCTTCGGAGAGGGGTGGCATACAAATCCAAATAATAAATAAATAAATAATAAATATTAATAGCAAAATCGTGCTATTGGAAAGTAAATGCTACCAACTGTAGATGATGAAGGGCTGACATGTAAGACAAACCCTGTATTAAAATGTTGTCTAAATAGCACTGGACGCGTATAACATTAGACCTAAGATGTGCGGCTAGGACCTTGATAAAGGTTCTAGGGGCTGATGACAACCCAAATGGTAACGCCTTTTACTGAAAATGGTGGACTGCAAAACAAAACCGGAGATATTGTCTGTGGGGAGAAAAATAGAAATATGAAAGTTTGCTTCTGACAAATCTAAGGAAGCTAAAAAATCACCCTTGTAAATATTGGTTAAAATAGACCTCAGGGAGTGCATTTTGAACTGTTTGTATTTAATAAAAGTAATTCAGCCGCTTCAAATCAAGAATGGAGCACCAATCCCCTGATGTTTTGGGAACAAGGAATAATATAGAGTAAAAACTGGAACCTCTCTGTTCATTAAGAACAAGTTCAATATCTTTATATAGACTTTTGAAAAGCCTTTGACTCAGTGGTCCACGACAAACTACTCCTAAACCTCAAATCCTATGGCATCACAGGACTCCTCCACAACTGGATTACTGCATTCCTGTCAAACAGGCAACAAATTGTCAAAATTGGTAGCGCCATCTCCACCCCCACCCCTGTCATTAGCGGCATTCCCCAGGGAAGCGTACTAGGTCCTACTCTCTTCATTCTCTACATCAATGACCTCTGTGACCATATCGAAAGCAACTGTGTTCTTTTTGTCAACAATGTGACACTTTTCAACACCACTGATAACACACTCACTCTCCAAAAAGACCTGGACTTTGTCTGAGACTGGTCTAACACCTGGCAACTTCAAATATCAACCAACAAATGCTCTACCCTCCACATCGGCAAAAAGAATCCAAACCACACATACGAACTGAATAAACAATCTCTTACTGCTAACCCACACTCAGTAAAAGACCTTGGAATACTAATATCGAATGACCTAAGTGCTAAAGCCCACTGCAACAATATAGCCAAAAAAGCTTCTAGAGTTGTTAACCTGATCCTACGCAGCTTCTGCTTAGGCAATCTCACACTACTCACAAGAGCCTACAAAACTTTTGCCAGACACATCCTAGACTACTGCTCATCTGTCTGGAACCCATACCACATCTCAGACATCAACACCCTTGAAAATGTCCAAAGATATTTCACCAGAAGAGCTTTTCACTCCTCCACTCGAAACAGAATATCCTACGAAAATAGACTAACAATCCTGGGCCTAGAAAGCCTAGAACTACGGTGCCTAAAACACGATTTGAGTATTGCCCACAAGATCATATGTTGCAACGTCCTACCGGTCAATGACTACTTCAGCTTCAACCGCAATAACACAAGAGCATGCAACAGATTCAAACTTAATACGAACCGCTCCAAACTTGACTGTAAAAAATATGATTTCAACAATCGAGTTATCGAAGCGTGGAACTCATTGCCGGACTCAATTGTGTCAACCCCTAACCCCCAACATTTCTCCGTTAGACTCTCCACGATTGACCTCTCCAGGTTCCTAAGAGGCCAGCATGGGGCGTACATAAGTGCACTGGTGTGCCTTTCGTCCCCTGTCCAATTGTCTTTCTTTCACCTATCATATATATTCTCTTCCTTTCATATATCCTCTCCTCTAAGTTCACTTTTACCCTTATATATATTACCACATGTCTATTTTTCTTCCTATGTATTTGTGTATTGGACAAATGAATGAATGAATAAATAAATAAATAAATAAATAAATAAATCTTGAACATCAAGAAGATGTTGTATTGCATCTTCCATGGACTTTCTTTTAACTGGATCGTTGGATACTGAACATTGCAAGGAACAAGAAGGGGGAATAGATATAAATTCCAACATAATTGCGAACTTTACAGTCAACTTAACTCATAAATCTTGATTGGTTGAATCCCAAATGTAGGAGAAAAAGGATTAATGCCCCTCAATGGGATTATCCCCAAAAGAATTATTTGTATCTTCTGGTAAATTTGAAATTTGAATTACTTCCTTTTCCTGGGCATCTACTTGGTTTTCTCCTGGTAGATGTATCATTAAAGAAAGATCTGGAGGAATACTGACCAGAGGACTGGGGAAAATTAGACCCCTGGTCAGCCTAACAAAATTTATTATAAAAAGTAAACCTGGAATTCACTTTTTTTTTTTGTAAAGGAAGGCATGATCTTCTTTGGTCTCTATTGAAATATGGTCCAAAATACCTCCAAACAATGCATGTCCTTTAATAGGCTGCAAACTGTGAAACTGTGGAGCCAAACCGCTGAGGTAGGTATTTGTTCCTGGAGTTGGCGAAGCCAAATTAATGATGCTCTGGCAAAGAACAAAGCTGAGGAAGATGCTCGCACTGCACAAGCTGAACTATGCTGTGTCTTAAGCAACAGTTTTTCTAAACATCTGTCCTCTGGATTCAGCAACTCCTCCACTTCCCCCAGGTATGGAATTAACGGCTTGAACAACCCCAGGAAAAGAAATCAAATATTGACTAAACTCAAGAAACAAAAAACACAAATAAATATCTTACAGGAAGTCCACATTAAGAAATCAAATAGAAACTTACTTAATAAACCAAAATTAGGGAAACTTTATGCTAGTTTAGCAAATAAAAAAAAAAGAGGCGTAGCAATGTATATTGATGAAACAATAGAATCAAAACAAATATACAGTGATAGCGAAGGCAAAATTTTAATTCTACAATTGGATCTAGAAATGAAACCTCTCATTATTAAATCAATATACGCACCAAGTGATAACAAAAAACAATTTATAAAGAATTACATGACAAAATAGTTGATCTATCAATAGAAAATATGATAATAATAGGTGATTTTAATGCGATTGCAGATAGTCAAATGGATTATACAGGGAAAAAGAAAGAAAAGAAGAAAAAGGTAATTTTACCTACAACATTTTGGAAAATGAGTACAGAATTACTATTAAAAGATATATGGCGCGAATGCCACCCACAAAATAAACAATATACCTTTTACTCGAATCCTCAGAAAATCTGGACTAAGATAGATATGGCCTGGGCGTCAGTGGATACGATGGAAAAGATCAGAGACATTGAGATAGAAACTAATAGCTGGGCAGACCACAACCCATTAGTTATATACTGGAAAGGTAAGAGAAAGTCTAATAATTGGTCTATGAAGAGAAATATATTACGTGACCCTGAATATAAAGAATGGATAGGGAAAGAATGGGAGTTCTTTTTTAAAATAAATAAAAACAATGATACCATCCCACAAAACCTTTGGGACACAACAAAGGCATATATACGTGCGTTAACAGTTTCTTCCAAGGCAAAAAACAATAAAGAGAAGAAGTTACAATACCAAGGCTTAGAGGATGAATTTAAAAAATTAGAATTAGAAATGCAACAAAATGAATATACCCAGAATACCCAACAAAGCCCAACAAAAACAACTTTCTCTTTTATGTCAGGTCTGAAAAAGGGAAACCCACTAGTGAGACACCACCAGCTGAGTGAGTAGTAAAATTCTCCCAAGGATTGTTATTTAACTTAAAACTTTTTTTCCTCCAAGATATTTTCTGCGAAGGAGACAATCTGAGCTGCAGCAGAATTCCTTTTAACTTCTGTTGTGTTAAAACACTTTTCTCTTTTTTGTCAGGTCTGAAAAAGAGGCACCCAGTAGTGAGGCATTACCAACTGAGTGAGTAGTAAATGTATCTCAATAATTGTTATTTAGCTGATAACTTTTTCCCCTCCAAAATATTTCCTAGGAAGGAGACAGTCTTAGCTGTAGGAGAATTCTTTTTAACTTCTGTTAAAATACCTTTCCCTTCTTTGTCAGGTCTGAAAAAGAATTTGTTTCCCTGTAAGTTATTTCTAAGTAATGCTTTCATTTAAAACAACATATATACTGTTTGCGGCGGACGCTGCATAAGCACATGGACCACAGAGCTGGGTTTTATGGGTCATTTTATTCATTTAAATCTGGACCTGCAGAGGTAAAACCAATGGGGTGGAACTTCCGTTCCAAACATTCTTGGTCAACTATGGGTGAAAACTCCTTGTTGAGCAAGGGAAGGTTGCCCTTGAACTTGGCCTTGGCCTTGACCTCCCCTTGCTCTACACCATGCCCAAGGCATGTGGGAAGGCTCACCCCCAGCTTGTCGCCTGTACGCCTGTGGCAGGTGAATCCCAAGGGCTCCCTTCCCTAACATCCAGCCCGGATCAGCCCGGAGCTTCTGGGGAAGGGCAGCCCATCACGTTCCAAAAGGTGCACTAAAGGAGATCACACAGTTGCTGTTACCCCTTCTATCCACCCCATATTAGCATCCCCAGTGACCAAAGGGATTTGAACCAGTTGACCTAGCCCTAATGAACCAAGACTGCAAGAAATCCGCTAGCCTCTCCCATCACCCAGCTCCCAGTGTGGAGTAGCTGAAAAAACAGGGGAAACCTAAAATGCGGTGTCGCCACAAAAAATTCCTACCCAGCCTCCGAAAGCAACTAATAGCCCCATTGAGATAAGGAGAGGGTGAGCGGGTACCTACAACAGGGCTGACAAATCGATTCTAAAAGGAGGGGCGAGTGGTGAGCCCATTCCGTATCTAGGACATTTTTTAGTAATTGAACACATTCAGATTCTAAGAGCATTCGAAATTAAAAATGTAAATTGGGGGAAGCAGAACTAGGAAGCAGAGGATGCCTCCTAGTTCTAACTAACCAGGTTGAAACTACAAGGCAAAAAGCAGCATTCTTCCCAGACTGTCCCATTTCCCAAACCCAAATGAGAGTTTCTAGCTGAGTGCAGGAAACTACCCAAAATAATTTGCTGCCCAAATTTGAGCATCAGAGAGTGCCTCCTTCCCAGAGAGGCTTAATTTATTTTGGTGCACATTAAGGGAGATTTTATGAAATCTTCTCACACTCTTCAGTGTAGCTAAAGGGAGTTAAGGATGCTACAAAACTGATTTGATTGCTGGTACAATAGAGATGGAGAAGTGCCTTGCTCAATGATTTGTGGATTGACCTCTTCTGCCACAAATTTTATTGACCATCAATCTCTATTCCAACCTGACTGTGAGTTTGATAAAATGTGGAAAGACAGAGAAAGCAAGTCATAAGCATTAATACTTGGAAGGAAAAGACTAAAATGGTAGCTCTACTGCTTGAGGAACCTATGCAAAAAAGCAAGCTTTCATACAAGCAATACTACCAACATGTGGTGGACGTGTCCACTAGTTAAGAAATTCTGGAAGAAAACTAAAAATATGATGGAGGAAATTATAGGAGAAAAAATACCAATAAAACCGGAACTCTTCCTTCTTGGAATAATTAGGCATAAAGTTACAATAAATGACAGACATCTGATTCTACACATAACGCTGCAAGAATCATATATGCCCAAACCTGGAAACAGGAAACCATTCTGACATTGCTTAATTTAATAACAAAAATATATGAGGTAGTAGAAATGACAAAGCTTACATATGAACTACAGAATAAAGATATTAAGGAATTTCACAATACTTGGGACAGGTGGTATATCTGGATTAATAAAAATAAAATAAAATAAAAGAATAAATAGAATAATGACAACGCTATTAAAGCTACTAATCTAAGAAAAAAAACTAAACTACAGTATTGTTAAGAGGAAATATTACCATTGCAAGGCACTATTATACCATGGAAAAATATAGAGGATATGAAAGCAATCACATAGAAATGGATACGTTAATGAATAAATTAAAAAGATATACAGTGGTACCTCGAGATACGAGTTTAATTCGTTCCGGACCTGGGCTCTTAAGTCGAGCAGCTCTTATCTCGAACGACTTTTCCCCATAGGAATTAATGTAAATAATTTTAATTGGTTCCAGCCCTCAAAAAACTCACAAAGTTAGTCTAAATTATGCAGAAAGACATGTTTTTAATGAAGAAATGTACATGTACATATAAATGAATAATGAAGTTTCTTTCACTTAACTTGTAAACTTTCTTAAACTTTTAAATTTACATATGTTCAACTTCTCTGCCACCCAATCCTGTAGGACAGAGGTCCCCAACCCTTTTTGCACCAGGGACCGGCTTTAAGCGATCAAGAGAGGAATGGGTGAATGAATGGACGGAGGGTGGGAAGGAAGGAAGGAAAGAGGGAAGGGACAGGAACAGAGGAAGGAAGCAAGGAAACTTATGAAAGGGGAGAGTAAGAGAGGAATGAGTGAAGGGAGGGAGGGAGGGAAGAAGGTGGGAAGGAGAAAGAAAAGAAGAAATAGAGGAAGGGAAGGTAAAAGAGAGAAAGAAAAAGAGCAAGAAAGAAAGAAAGAAAGAAAGAAAGAAAGAAAGAAAGAAAGGGGGAAGGGACAGGAACAGAGGAAGGAAGCAAGGAAACTTATGAAAGGGGGGAGTAAGAGAGGAATGAGTGAAGGGAGGGAGGGAGGGAAGAAGGTGGGAAGGAGAAAGAAAAGAAGAAATAGAGGAAGGGAAGGTAAAAGAGAGAAAGAAAAAGAGCAAGAAAGAAAGCTGCAAGCACCCCCCCGAGCCCCCCAGGCCGGCTGCAACCTTTTAAAACACGCGTGCCGCTTCGCAGCTGTCTCCTGAAGCCGAACGCGGAAGTTAGCGTTTGGCTTCAGGAGACAGCTCCTTGGCGCTTGTATCTCGAATTTGGGCTTGTAAGTAGAACAAAAATATCTCTCCCCTCCCAGCTCTTATCTCGAGTTGCTCTTAAGTAGAGCAGCTCTTATGTCGGGGTTCCACTGTATGTGTAATAATAAACAAGAGGGGAAAAATATTGTTATGAATGAATATGCTGCATGAAGTAGACCCAGAGACAGGGTTTTGAGCAATCGGTACTTTTATTCAGCTCAGAGAACAAGTGACAGCTCAGCAAGGTAAAGTGACAATTCAGCGAGTACCGACTGACTCTGGCTGGAGAAACCGCTCCTTTTATATATTTGCGGTTCCCGCCAAAGCCAGAGCCGGCCGCGTCTGAGCCAATCAGGAGCGACTTCCTGCTTGGGCTCAGACAGCGCTGAAAGAGGAACAAACTATTTACAGAGTTACAAGGTAGCCATTACAGGATACAACACCCCTCCCCTCATAGTTGGACACATCCATCAAGAAAGCCATGTGACAAAGTCGTCCAATCGGTGGGGCCTCTGAGGAGCTCGCGCTGACCTGCGCAGTTCAATTTCTCCTTCGCCACCGACTGTGGAGGATGGCTCGCCGCTGTTCTCCCGGTGTTGCGGACTTGGCCTGGCGGGCCCAACGAAGGCTTCGGAGGACGAGGATGGTTCGGCGTCGCTGGATGGTTCCCCCTGGCCCGATAAGTCTCTTTGCGTGTCTCTTATTTCGGGCAATGTACTAAAGTCTGTTGAAGGGGGAGAGTCCATGTCAGCGGTTTGTGGCAATTGATTTTCTGTTCGCTTCCGAATGTGGTCTATGTGTCGTTTCCACAAACGACCATCCTCTAGTTCAGGGGTCTCCAACCGCCGGTCCGCGGACCGGGACCGGGCCGTTGGGGGTTTTCAGCCGGTCCGCGGCACCAGGGCCCCCTCGGCCTTTCCGCGCTGCCCACCGCCCGCCCGATTTGCCCCCTCTGCTCCTCTGCCACCTCCTGCCTTTCACCGCAGCTCCTCCCGCACCCGGAACGCACGCCCTGCCCGCCTCACATTTGCCGAGAGGACTTTCGCCCCGGGCTCTCAGCAAGGGGGCTGCATGAGAGGCGGGGCCGGCGGAAGGTGATATTCAATGTCGGGGGCGCACGGGCGGTTTTGCGCGCGCTCCCTATCTCCCTGCTAGCCCACTCGGAATACTGTATTCAAAATAAGAAAAGCCTTCGCCGGCAAAGGCTTTTCTTATTTTGAATACGTATTCCGAGTGGGCTAACAGGGAGATAGGGAGCGCGCGCAAAACCGCCCGTGCGCCCCCGACATTGAATATCACCTTCCGCCGGCCCCGCCTCTCATGCAAACCCCCTTGCTGAGAGCCCGGGGCGAAAGTCCTCTCGGCAAATGTGAGGCGGGCAGGGCGTGCGCGCGTCACCGCTGAGAAGAACGGAGAGAGAACGAGAGTGAGTGAAAGCAACAGACAGCAAGATAGAGAGAAAGTGAGAAAGAGAGAGTGAGAGAAAGGGGGGAGAGAAAGAGATAGCAAGAGAGAGAGAACAAGAGAGAGAAAGAGCGTGAGAAACAAAACAAGAGAGAAAGAGTGAGAGAGAGAGAAAGCAAAAGAGACAGAAAGAAAACAAGAGAGAGAAAGTGAGAAGAAGAGAGAGAAAGAGAGAGGGGGGAGAGAGAGAAAGAGAGGGAGAAAGAGAGGGAAAGGGGGGAGAGATAGCAAGAGAGGGAGAGAGAAAGAGAGAGGGAAAGGGGGAGAGAGGGGGGAGAGAAAGAGGAGATAAAGGAAGAGGAGAGAGAGAAAGGAAGAGAAAGAAAGAAAGAGGGATAGAAAGAGAGAGAGAGTGAGAGATGCTCAGTGAGCCTTTCTTTGAAGTTGCCTTTCTTTCTCTTTCTTTATTTCTTGCTCTTTTTCTTTCTCTCTTTTACCTTTCCTTCCTCAATTTCTTTTCTTTCTCCTTCCTACCTTCTTCCCTCCCTCCCTCCAGTCCTTCCTCTCTTACTCTCCCCTTTCATAAGTTTCCTTGCTTCCTTCCTCTGTTCCTGTCCCTTCCCTCTTTCCTTCTTTCTTCCTTCCTTCCTTCCTTTCCTCCCTTCCTTTCCTCCCTCCATTTCTTGCTTTCCTTTTCCTTCCTCCCTTCTTTCCTCCCTCATTCCCTTCTTTCACTCCTTCCTCTCTTACTCTCCCCTTTCACACCTTTCTTTGCTTCTTTGCACCCTTCTTCTGTTCCTGTACCTTCCCTTTTTCCTTCCTTCCTTCCCACCCTCCGTCCATTCATTCACCCATTCCTCTCTTGATCGCCCCTTTTACGGCGCCGCTGACAGCTAGCTCCCCCCCCCCACCGGGCCATGGAAAACTGGTCTAGCTGAAAGCCGGTCCCTGGTGCAAAAAAGGTTGGGGACCTCTGCTCTAGTTTAACAACATAGGTCTTAGGTGCATTTTGCTTAACAATAATTCCCTTCATCCAGTTTACATTTCCATCAAAACTTTTTACATATACATTTTGTCCCAAATACATTTCTCTTTCAGGTTTTGTACACATTTGGTTATTATTAACACAGAACCTTGGGTTTAACCTGTCTAGTGGTGACCTCAACTTCCTTCCCATCAATAACTCTGCAGGGCTTACATGTGTGTGCGAGTTAGGGGTAATGTGTTGGGTGAGTAAGAATTGGTCCAAGTTCTGTTGCACATCCCCAGGGCCTGACCTGCGCAATGCCTCCTTTGCCACCCGTACGTAACGTTCTGCCAATCCGTTAGCCCAGGGCGAATAAGGCGAGATGAGGGCATGCCTGACCCCTAGGCCATCTAGGAACAATTCGAATTGCCTGGCTGTTAGCTGTGGCCCATTGTCAGACACTAAGAGATCTGGGCAACCATGGGATGCAAACAGTCTGCTCAATACCTTGATAGTGGCACTTGTGGTTATGTTGTTCATTGCTATTATTTCCAACCATTTGGAGAAAGCATCAACCACTATTAAAAAATACTGAGACCCCACTGGGCCAGCAAAATCAATGTGGATTCTAGACCAAGGACCAGCAGGCTGTTCCCACTCAGCCGGAGTTGTTTTGGGGGGACTGGGCCGTGACTCTTGGCACGGATCACACTTTGAAACCCAACTCTCAATATCAGCATCCAGCCCTGGCCACCATAAATGCCCCCTTGCCAGGCTCTTCATCCTGACAATCCCAGGATGACCCACATGTAACATTTTGAGTACCTTTCCCCTTAGGCTTTTGGGGATGATCACTCTATCCCCCCACAGCAAACAACCTTTTACATACGATAACTCAAGTCTCTTGTTTTTAAAATCACACAATTCAGGTTTTACAACATCATTTTGCCATCCCTTTAGAACACAGTTCACCACTTGTTTAAGGATTTGATCTTGCTGCGTGTGTGCAGCTACCTCTTTTGCTGTGGTTAGTGGGTTTTCCTCGAGTTCTATCATTAACACATCTGTGGAAGGAGCAGGGTCTTCCACTAAGTCTGTTATGGGGCATCTGCTGAGACCGTCTGCATGATTGATTTCCTTCCCCCCCTTGTGGGTGAGCTCATACTGATACCCTGAGAGGAAAAGAGCCCATCTGATTAGTCTTGGAGACATAAAAGGTGGAGTGGGCTTGTTGGGGGCTAGCAGGCCTAGTAGGGGTTTGTGGTCAGTGACTAGCTCAAAGCTTCTTCCAAAAATGTAATTGTGAAACTTCTTCACCCCTGCCACTAATGCTAGAGCCTCCTTGTCTAACTGGCTATAATTCCTTTCTGTGCTGGTCATGGTTCTTGAAAAAAATGCTATTGGGGCCTCTGTCTTATTAGGTAGAACGTGAGCTAGGACTCCTCCTATGCCGTACGGCGAAGCGTCGCACGTGAGCCTAATGGGTAGTGAAGCACTATATTGGACTACTACACTTTTAGAAGTTAATAAATTTTTTATTTGAGAAAAAGCTTCACGTTCAATTTTCCCCCATGTCCAGCGGGCTTCCTTCTGGAGTAAACGATGGAGAGGCTCTGCTACTGTTGCCTTCTGCTTTAAAAAAACGGAATAAAAATTAAGGAGGCCCAAAAATGCCTGCAACTCATTCTTATCTCGTGGCTCTGGGGCTTCTCTAATTGCTCTCAGCTTCTCTGTTGTGGGGTGGATACCTTCCTTATCTATTTTATATCCTAGGAATTCTATACTGTTGGTTCCCCAGACACATTTATCAGGCTTGATTCTTAAACCTTTGTCCTGTAACCTCTTAAGTACTTCCCTTATTCTTTTGTTTACTTGTTCCTGGTTTTCCCCTGCAATTAAGATGTCATCAAAGTATGGAATGGCCCCATTTACCCCTGACAATAGGCGTTCCATAATGCTCTGGAATATTCCTGGGGCTATGCTTACCCCAAACTGTAACCTCGTGCATTTGAAAGCCCCCCTGTGCGTTACAATTGTTTGAGCGTTTGCTGTTTGTTCATCGACCGGAAGTTGCTGGTAAGCCTGCGCCAGGTCGATCTTTGCGAACCTTTTCCCCTCCCCCAGGGAGTGTAGCAGTTGTTGCACAACCGGGATGGGGTAGGGGTGGTGTTGGAGTGCCTTGTTTAGGGTCGATTTGTAATCAGCGCAAACTCTTAAAGAGCCATCTGGCTTCAGAGGGGTAACTATGGGAGTTTCCCATGGCCCCTGCTCCACAGGGACCAAAATACCTTGGCTAATGAGTTTGTCCAGCTGTATGTCTAGTTTGGGGAGGAGCGGCAGGGGGACCCTGCGAGGTTTTAGTCTGATCGGTGGGACCTTGGGGTCAATAGAGAAAGATATAGGGGGCCCCTTATACAATCCCAGTGTGGGGCTGAACACTTCAGGGAACTCTTTCACAAAGTTAGGCATATCATAACAGTTTACATTACACACACCCGAAATCTCGATCCCCAGTGGTTCCATCCATGCTAGACCCAGAAGAGAGTGCTTGGCCCCTGTTACAATAAGCATTGGAAGGGTACATTTAACATTCTTGAATGCGATAGGTACGTTTGCTGTTCCCAAGACCGAGATTACTCCCCCCTGAAAGTCTCTAATCACCAAAGAGGTTTGATTTAGGTCAGCCTTAGATACATTAGGCATATACAGTTTAAGTTTTTCCCAGGGCATGATGGTATATCTAGAGCCCGTATCCAGCTCCATTGAGCAAGGTTGGTTATTGAGTAACAGTGATATAACAATTTTAGCCCCTTTTTTGGTTGCCGTGTTATTCACGGAAAATTGAGAGTTACCTCTATAGTAGTCGCGGTTAGCGGTTGAGTAGTTCCTTTGACCCGCCTTGCGGAATGGTCTCCTTTCTCGCGCTTGGGGGGTCTGGTTTTGAGGTCGCTGGTATTGCGGTGTGGCGAATGTTTCCTCTGGCGCTGTTGCTCTGCATGCGATGGCGATGTGGCCTCTCCGGTTGCAACGGCGGCATGTAGCGTCTCGGAAGGGGCATCGATGGCGCTGGTGATTTCCCCGGCAGCCCGCGCAGGGGGCTGGGTGAGTAGCTCTCAGGTGTCTCGGCTGGTCTTGCACCAGGAGGCAGTTGTCTCCGCTGGGAATTTGTTGACTGTTGTCTGTTTCCACGGCGCTGGGAGACGCGGAGTCGATTTTTGCAATGAGTTCTCGCCTTCCGTGCTCTTTCAATTCTCTCGCCGCTGCGTCGGCTGCTTCTGCGGTTTGCGCCAGTTTAATTACGGTTTGTAGAGTCGGCTCTTCTTCGATGAGGAGTTTATTTCTCACCGTGTTGCTTTTCATGCCGAAAACCAGGGCGTCGGTGAGGCGAGCTTCCGGGTCTTTAAACTTGCATTGAGCAAGTACCGTTCGCAGCCGCGTTGTAAACTGGCTGATCGACTCGGTTTCCCTCTGAACCATCATGTGGAATTGATGCCGAAAAACCATGGCTGGTTTGGTCGGCTTGAAATGGCTCGCCAGTTTTTGTTGTAGGACGTCCCACGCTGTGGCTCTTGCTTGTTCTGGTTCGGTGAGAGTTTGGGCTAGTCTGCGGATTTCTGCGCCGCAGTAGTTAAGGAAAATAGCCCGTCTGCGATCGGCTTCGGCGTCCTGCATTCCCGCCGCCTCGAGGAAGATCTCGAAGGTGGCCATGTACTCGTCCCATGTCGATTTCTCGGGATCGAAGAGTTCCGGAGCCTGGCCGATCTGGATTTTGTCCATGTTGCACGCGAAGTTTCTTCCGTCCGTTCGTCGCCAGTGAAGTAGACCCAGAGACAGGGTTTTGAGCAATCGGTACTTTTATTCAGCTCAGAGAACAAGTGACAGCTCAGCAAGGTAAAGTGACAATTCAGCGAGTACCGACTGACTCTGGCTGGAGAAACCGCTCCTTTTATATATTTGCGGTTCCCGCCAAAGCCAGAGCCGGCCGCGTCTGAGCCAATCAGGAGCGACTTCCTGCTTGGGCTCAGACAGCGCTGAAAGAGGAACAAACTATTTACAGAGTTACAAGGTAGCCATTACAGGATACAACACTGCAAAGAACAATTAGCCTGCAATTTAGCAGATGTAAATATTAAGCTCTGATACCAAAACTACCCATGTATAAAGCACAATGCTTTATTCCGTCTTGAGTGTATATATGTATGTTGTTACTCCCCCTGCCTTGTTTATTCCATTTTTTTTAATGTAAATAAAGTATTTTTCATACAAGCAATAACGGATGCAGCACAGGCAGTTCTTGAGACTCCTAAATTGGCCCATGTTATATCACTGTAACAGGTTGCTTGTTTGTTTCTGATTCCAATCGAAAGAGTTGGTTACTACCCTTAAAGCCCTGCATGATACAGGTCCAGGCTATTTGAGGAACAGTCTCTTCCCTTTGAGGTTGGTCCACTGCACTCATGTCACCAGAGGAGGTAAGTGGCAATTAAATCGAATGAATTAACAGATATATAACTAGGACAAGCTGACCGAGTGATGATAACATTTTCAATTGCTGCCAGAAAAATACTTAAATTCTGCTATTTCTTTTACCAGGGCTTCCGAAACAGAGGAAGGAACTGAAGCCACTTCAAAGAAAACGTAAGTAGCTTCAGGGTGCAAGTCAGGAGTATTTCTGTTTAACAATTTTTGAAGTGATTCAGAATGCATGATAAGATATTTAAGGAGTAAAACATCTCATAATATCGTCATTTTATTTCACTGTTCAACTGTAGAAAGGAAAAGTGTTTTACTCCTAAGTACATTTACATTTAGATGCCACAATAAGAATTCTACCAAACACGGTTTATTAGGAATAAGCGGTACTGTTTTTTAAAGTTGCACCCATTGTATTCCTCCTATTGAAATACAGTACAGTAGTCCCTCGCTATACCGCGCTTCACCTACTGCGGCTTCACTTCATCGCGGGTTTCTGAGGAAGTCGATTGGCAGATTTAAACAGCCCGCCGAACTTGATCGGCAGGTTTTTCAAAAAAATATATATATATATCTAAAATTGTAAATACTGTATTTAAATACTGTATCTAAAATAAATACTGTGTGGGAAGGGTTTATAAACATTTAAAACAATGAAAACTTACCAAACAATTACAATATAAATACTTAAATAAGTACTATCAGTCGATAAATTCCCCATCGCAGATTTCACCTATCGCGGCCAGGTCTGGAACGTAACACCAGCGATAGGTGAGGGACTACTGTATTTTATTTAGAACAGATGCTTGTTTACAGGGATACAGAAATAGTCACACATTTAATTTATTTATTAAACAAATGGATATAATTGCCCAACTCATATATACATACCGTAATTCCAGTGGCTTACAACATTTATTTAACATTTATTAATTACATTCATTGAAACATGTCAAAAAAGAGAAGCCGTCACCCAGCATTTCTTTCCTGAGTCTTGTTGGAAGGCCAATGCGAGGCCTCTGGAAACGTACTGCTCATCTTAGGGCTTCATTTCTCCCTTTTCCTAGCCTTACCATAGATAGAAAGTGATGCTGCCAGACCCAAAGTAGCTATTGGGAGAAGATTCTATGGGTGGTTACCGAGGCCTTTTCTCTTAGAGCAAATGGCTGTGATGCAGTTCTGAAATACTGAAATTCTTGCTCTTCTCAGAAAAATATTGGCATCTCAATACATGGATATTACTTTAAAAGAATATGAGATTAAGGGTACTGTATCTGAGATTAAGGGTACTGTATCTATTATAATAATAGCTGGATAAAAGTTGAACAGACTTATTAGAAGAATATGTAGTTTTATAATTACATCGTCTTTTATTCCTTTTATATCTACAGAAGTTCAGAAGAGGGAGAGGGAAAGGAGGAAGAAGAAGAAGAGGAAGAAGAAGACTAATCCAATTTGTCTAAATGCATATTATTGTATATAGTATTGGATTATTAAATACATTTTACATGCACTTTTTTATTGTTATCTTTTTTTTCCTGAGGTTTAAAATCATTTCAGAATAGCTATTCACCCATTGGGAACAACTGCAATTGTATTGGGCCAAGCAGGGCCGCCATCAGGAATTTTGGGGCCCCATACAGCCGAAGTGTCTGCCCACCCCATTTTAAAACTACTTTATTTTGCGACATACCAAATATGTATTAAATTTACCTTTCAAATTTTTTTTTAAATCCTGCCACTACAACAAGGTACACTTGTTTGACAGATTAATAATATGTTAATAATGCAGAAAATATATTCAAGTGACATCAACATATTACATACATATAAATAAATAAATAACCAGAACAGTGCAAATACACCAAATTAACAAAATATTATTAATTTTGCCATCAACAGTATTAAAAGCAGCAATAAGATGGCACAAAGGATAAAGACAAAATACTCCTGCATCACACTAGAAAAATATTTGTTTTCACAATAATACCAATAAATAACAGGTAACCAGAAGATAAATTATACGCAATAATGTTTAAAACTATACGTAAACTCCACCATAGGTGTAAAAAGCACAGTGCAAGAAAAAAGAAGAGAAAGAAGAGGGAAGAGCAAAAAAACCTTCCCTCTTCTTCTCATTAACCTCTCCACCTATCTCCTTATAGCATTTTCCAAAGTTTGCAAAATTTTAAAATTGCTTTATAAAAAAGAACATACCCTCATGTATCATCAAATCCACATTATGAAGCAAATGTGCAAAAAATCCAAGATTTTTTTTCTCATACATGTACCTGCTACTGAGTTCCATAACTTAATATATTTAAGCTTTTAAATGTGTAGTGTATAATGTCTCTTAACAAATAGCATGTCCGTGGCTCTAAGAGCAACACCTTTTTTTCTCTTTCTTCTTTCTTCTTCTTTTCCTAGGATGTTATCATATCTATTAAACATACGGTGAGATATTACTGTGTATGCATTTAATATAATTTAGAAGGTAAAATGTAAAATAACCAACTCCTGCTTCAGATCTTCTCTGTACAAGTGTCAAAATATGATGTAGTTTTGTTTTTTTGAAAAGACCATAATAGCATTACCCAGCTTCTCCTTTGCATATTCAGATCGTACAAGATTACAAGATTTGGTTACTTAGATGTGTATTCTTTACCCTCCCAGAAAGCCCAACTGACATAAATTGTGCATTCATTTCTCTAAAGACAGTTACTTTTTTGAGTAAAAGCCTTATTAGATTATTTATAGTAATATGCCTGCGCAAAGACCACTTCTCTGTCTAATTCCGGTTCCGGTTCCGGTGGGGCAGCAGGAGGCAGCTGGGAGACGCTGCTCCCACCGGACTACGACAAAATGTATTGTATTTTTTAATGAACCGTTTTTAGTGTAAGTTTTTAGTGTAAATTAAGTTAATTGATTTTATCTATATCCTTGCTATTTATTATTAGTACTAATTTTGGAGTAATTGGTATTTATTAGTATTAATTAATTAGTATTAATCTGTATTTTTAATTCTATATTTAATTTAATATTTTAATTTAATATTTTATATTCTAGTTTTAATTTTTAATAATTAATTTATATATTGTAATATCAATTAATCCTAGAGTAGATTTTAGAGTAAATTGGGGGAGGTTCAATTTGATGGATGATTGGGGTGGATGCAATAATATGTATGAAACGAATGTTTGCTATGGGTGGGCGGGGTGGGATTTTGGTATGGATGAAACATATGGAAATGGTATGAATGACTTAATTAGCCTACCTGACACTGGAGAGGCAGGAGGTGAGGGGGCACTAATCTCTGGAGTGACCGAGGGTCGGAATATCTCAGTGTTGCTGGGGAGAGGCAGATATGGCGGGGGCCACAGAGCTAGCCATTCCAGGGGAACGAGGGATCGCTGCTTAATAACGATCCCTTGTTCTGGCTCCATGAGCTCAACCCTGGGCACTGGTGATGAATGTAATTCTGGCCCTGGGCTCAGGTTGCTGCTACTCAATGCCAGGTCAGTGGTAAATAAAGCTCTCCTCATCCGGGATTTGATCCTGGATGAGGAGGCTGACCTGGTATGTATAACTGAAACCTGCCTGGGCCCAGAGGGAGGAGTTCCTCTCTCTGAACTTTGCCCAGCCGGGTTTCAGATATGGCATCAACCTCGACCCCAGGGAAGAGGGGGGAGGAGTGGCTATTATAGCCAGGGAGAGCCTTTGCCTGCGTAGACTCATTGCTCCGGAAATTGCAGGTTGCGAGTCCCTCCTGGTGAAGTTGGACTTAGGGGTCCAGGTGGGCTTATTTCTCACGTACCTGCCTCCCAGCTGCGTGTCAAAAGCCCTGCCTGTGCTACTCGAGGAGGTAGCCGGTTGGCAGTAGGGTTCCCCAGACTTATTGTCTTGGGGGACTTTAACCTGCTGTCACTCGGCGAAACCTCTGGACTGGCACAGGAGTTCATGGCCACCATGACAGCCATGGACCTGACTCAAGTAATACAGTGCATGTCCCCGACTCATGAGGGGGGACATGCACTCTACACGATATTCCACTCTGAGCAATTGAGCAATGGTCTGAGACTAAGGGGCTTAGAAGTGTTGCCTTTGTAATGG
Source organism: Erythrolamprus reginae (assembly GCF_031021105.1). Lineage (NCBI taxonomy): Eukaryota > Metazoa > Chordata > Lepidosauria > Squamata > Dipsadidae > Erythrolamprus > Erythrolamprus reginae. The sequence continues at coordinate 95,104,665 of NC_091963.1, read as the reverse complement.
TCAGACCATTTTCTACTGCGGCTTGACTTCCTGGCTCCAATTCTTCCCCGCAGGGAGATGGAACCGATTAGGTTGTTCTGTCCCAAACACCTGATGGATCCAGAGGGTTTTCAGAAGGCGCTTGGGGTTATTCCAGATACACTCAACCACAGTTCAGCAGAGTCTCTGGCTGAAGCCTGGAACAAGGCTGCAGCAGAGGCTCTTGACCGAATTGCGCTGTTGCGACCTCTCTGTGGCACAAGACCCCATAGAGCTTGTCCATCTGTCTGGGAAGAGTTTGATCTGGTGACACCTGATGAAGTGGACAAGGACATTGGAGCTGTGAGTTCCGCCACCTGCTTACTGGATCCGTGTCCCTCCTGTCTGGTTTCGGCCAGCAGGGAGGTGACACAGAGCTGCGTCCAGGAGATTGTCAATGCTTCTTTGGGGAGGGGGTTCTTTCCAGATCCCTACAAGGAGGCACTTGTGCGCCCCCTCTTCAAGAAACCTTCCCTGGACCCAGCCATTCTCAATAACTATCACCCAGTCTCCAACCTTCCCTTTATGGGGAAGGTTGTTGAGAAGGTAGTGGTGCTCCAGCTCCAGCTCCAGCGGTCCTTGGAAGAAGCCAATTATCTAGGCCCTCAACAGCCTGGCGGTATAGATGGGTCTTGAGTAATTTATGAAAGACAAGGTGTGTGGGGGTAGTTCAGAACTTTTATTTTTAAGAAAAACAATAACATACTTGGGAAATTATTAATTCGAAATTAAAGGGAAATTAATTGGGAAGTTATATAAATATCTAATAAACTATAAAACGATATGTTGGATATTGAAAGACAACATGATCAGTTGGTGTAAAAATTTTGGAAAAGAAATAAATCTAGGTACATAGGAAAAGGTATGGGTATACAATTGGAAAATAACTAAATCAATTTCTTTTAAAGAAAACCAAGTTAAGATATTTTATAGATGGCACCTTCCACCATATAGGATTTCAAAAATGTTCCCAAATACCTCTCCTATTTGTTGGAAATGTAAAAAAGAAATTGGTACATATTTTCACACATGGTGGACCTACCCCAAAGCTAAGATCTATTGGAATAAGGTAGAAAAATGGTTAAAGGAAATAACAAATAAAGAGATTAAAAAGACCCTGGAATTCTTCCTTCTAGGCATCATTGATACCAAATATAAAAGAAATATATTATTTAATAATTCATATATTAGTAGCACCAAGAATTACATTTGCATAAAAATGGAAAGAAAACGAAATTCCAAAAGACGGAGATGTTTTTAAGAAACTCATAGAATGTGCAGAATTAGATATGATGACCAGACGGTTAAATAATCAAATGGAAACAGAGTTTTATAAAACGTGGGAGAAAGTATGTAACTGGTGGAATGTGAAAAAGGAGTATTAACAATATATTAAAAAATTTTTTTTAGAAAATTTAAATTTATTAAATTGAATAAATGACATTTTATGGAAAGGTTTTTAATCTTATTAATTGATTTCAATTATCTTAACCACAATGTTATAACACAAATGTTGAAGTGGATATTATATTATAGTAGTACAGTATATTAAGAAATCTTATGGATAAGTTTTTAGATTTGTTAATTGATTTTAATTATCTTAATCACAATGTTAAAATGGAAATTCTGATGTAGATGTTAGATTAGTGTAGTATATTAAGAATTATTTTTCTGTATTGATCTGAATTATAATTAGCCTTTTTTTGTATTAGCAAGACTTCTATGCTTGGTGGAACAATGGTAGCTCCTTTAAATGTTAAATGTTGTCTGTCTTGTTTGTCTTAAAGAAAAACCAATAAAAATATTTTTTTTAAAAAAATGAAATGCTACTTGTCAAAAGTTGAAGTTATTGAGCCTGCCACAGGAACAGTGAACTGCTTCTGAATGTTATCAGTGAACAGCTGAGGGGATGAAATAAGGGCCACTGCTTGGACTTGTTCAGCAATATATGGAATGGGAAGTAGAAGCTTTGTTTCCAGTTCCTATGATAGGAGGCGTGGCCAGGCCTGAAGCAGTCCTAGCCTTCTGGAGAAGTGATTTAAATAAGGCTGGTGGAAAAAGGCCTGCAGGAGTAGGCTGCTCTATTGGTAAAGCCTCATCAGCAGAGAGGGCCTCATCCTGACACTCTGCCTACTCCAATGCTGAGGATTGGCATTATCTGAGGTATCTGAATAATTATGATCCTCTAATCCTCCAAAGGATTTGTGTTGCAAAGGAGGCTGGTTCAGCAGAGGCTGGGCCTGGTTTTGTGGGTAATCACCATGTAGAGTGGAAAAAGAGCCATTTGCTGAAAACCAGCCATGCACTGTTGTATAGTATTGGCCATAATATTTTAAATGTTGTTAGGATCCAATATTGATGACTGAGCTGTTTGGCAAGTCCTTGGTTGTTGCTCTACCTGAATGCCAGGTATAGTAGGCAAGGCTGTTATATTACTAACTAGCAGTAGTAACTGTGAAGCAGTTGCTATGTGTGGGCTATTGGATCCAAAGGCTAAAGCCACCTGAGGGGGGAGGCACTTGCTGAGCTGGGGCTTTAAAACCTGCCTCCCCCCACACATTTGTGTTAATTAGAGACACCCTCTCATAATCCAAAGCTGACTGACCTTGCTTGATGAAGTTGAGGAAGAGTGAGGTAAAGATGACTGCTTTTCCACTTTATTGCCAGGTTTGTGTGCTCGCTCACACTTTTTGTCACTTCGCTCTCCCGCTCTGAATGACTGAGGCATTTCAACAGGCAAAGAAGCCTTGCGCTCAGAATGTGATGCCTTTGCTTTTGTTGTTGTTGTTTTGTTTTGTTCTCCTTGCATGGCATCAGCTGCTGGGAAATTTGCTGTGAATTCTCCATAGAGATTCTCCTCAGTCCAGTAAGTGAGAGAATCTGCTGACAGGCTGGATAACACAATCTGAAGCTATGGGCATGAGCAGGAGATTTAAAATCTGATGATTGGAGCAAGCTCCGGTAATCACCAAATAACAGCCAGGAGATAATATAAAATGACCGGGCAAGCCCTTTGTGATCAGTATGGCTGGATTGCTGTCCTGAGCTGACTTTGAGAAGTACAGCCTGTGACAAGCGGTCCGGTTGCTGTGGTAAAATATTGCAGCCGAGTTAAAAAGACAGTAAATTGTGATGAGATAACAGCAAAACAAACTCTTGTAGTGTTAAATTTTCGTTCCTTGTGGCTACCTATTAATCAGCAGTCAGATAGGAATTCCACATCATTCCTCATGGAGGACTGAGTCTCAAACTGGAGATATTACATGGTGGCCGGATATGTATATCATACTGTTTTGATTGACAGGCTCAGTCCTCAATGTGATTGGACAAGGAAAACCCTATCTAAAGGCTGACTCCAACTATCACGGATAATGATTTGTACACCATTTTCAGATTAACATGTGATCTTGTTTCATCCAAATATTCAGGAGGATTTGATGTAGTTACCAAGCATGGCAGTATGAATCTACTCCATAATTTTAAAACCGATGACCTAAAAAATTCAATGGTATCTCCTTAATGTCCTCATTAGGATAATTGGTATACTTTTTGCAAATAAGGTCTGAGCTGGGCATGGCGGTATCAATCCATCCAGCCTTCCAAAGTACAATATAATTCCAATCAGGAAAATTTGGGTCGCAGAAGGGCCAACACACCTCATGATGCTCACCCCATCTCAATCATTGACCGAAATGAAGAATATCTTGAAATATTTCAACCAATAATACTTGTTGCAGTTACCAAGCAACCACATAACATTCAACATGGATGCTGCCGGATGCCATCAAGGTGACGTCAGTTTACCATATTAACTGACACCACAGAATTACCAGAAAAAATGGCAACAATAAAAATAGTGCCTTTTTTATAGAAAATAAAATGATTTAGTGAGATGACTCATATATTTGTGATTAATTTGGGGGGTCACAATCAAGGAATACCATCTGTTTTCACTGGAAAATCTGATTGTATAGCCTAACTATCATTCTGCAGCTATAAAAACAAATTACTTCACATTGTTATAGCTAGAAAAAAGGGGGAAAGCAGTTGAAGAAGGAAAGTTTAACTTGTAGGCTTCCTTGTAGTGCTTCATAGCATTCTCTGGGAAGTTTACAATGTCAGCATATTACCCATAGCTGTCTGGTCTTCATTTTACCAATCTTGAAAGGATGGAAAGCTGAGACAACCTGCAATATGCACCTAAGGAGGCATGTAAGGGGCGCGCATAAGCGCACCATTGTGCCTACAGTCCCTGACCTATTGTCCTTTTATCCTTTCTATCACTACTTTCTACTTACATTATGTTAATACAAACTATAATTCTATACATCTTTGACAAACAAACAAACAAACAAACAAACAAACAAACAGTTGTCTTCCTTTACCCAAAGTTTATTTATTATATATGTGTCACATTGCAAGCAACCCAAATCTTGGGAGTTTATATGATGAGTACGATCTGTGGGATAATTTACAATAGTCATAGTCAATCTAAAAACATAAAACTAACCTTGCAAATATTACAAATGACAACTCAGAAAGGAGTTGTAGTGGATGCAATTACTGTAATTACATTAAAAGGGAGGTTTCAGTTCAACTGAGGGAGATTTCATTCAGAATTTTAGACTAAAATTAATAGTACTATCATATTGTTTCTAAAGTGAAAAAGTATGTATAATCAGTAGCTATAATCAATTTATAATCTGGTCGAAAGTAAGACTTAAAATGCGATGTGATACGACAGAATCTCCTGTATTGTGGCAGGTGATGGGATTCAATTTTTTAAACAACTGGTTATGTGGGCATGGCTTATTTGTAGGTGTGGCTAGCTGGTCATGTGATCAGGTCGGCATGGGTACTTGCATAGGGACTACTCAGACAGCTGAAAAATCTGAATTATGATGGATCCTTACACTAATGACCATCCTCGCATTTATGCCCATTGCAGCATTATTAACAATAGTGTCACTCATTTCACAACTGTGGTGCTTCTTTTCATCATGGTGACAAGATAGGGTGCAAAACGTAAAATGTTAGGATTATTGTAAGTCGAGGACCGGTCAAAAGGACAAAGACTGGTCAAAAATCACTTTTTCAGCCCTCTTAGTAGTCCCTGTCCAAAGGACTGAAAAAACAAATTTCTGACCAGTACTCGCACTTTTGACTGGTCCTCACACTTACAACTGGTCATCATTTATGTCTATTGCAGTATTCTTTTTTTTTTTAAAAAAATAGTATATTAAATTTCATATTTAAAAAAGGGTGAGAAGGGAAGGGTATGGGGGTCAGAAGAAGTAAAGATGATAGGCAAATGATTACATCATTGTTAAAGTAATTCTGAAATATATGGTAAATTATGAATGATATTACTAAATTGTCTTGCAAAAAGAATCGTAAGTGTGAAAAATGGTCATAAGTTGCTTTTTCCAATGCCATTGTAACTTTGAATGGTCACTAAATGAAATGTTGTAAGTCAAAGATTACCTAAACAAAAATAAAAAAAGCTTCTTTGCTTGCAAAAAGCTGCCCTAAATAACAATCATTAGATTAGAACTGCCTGAAAACTGGAATTACAAATCAGGTTGGGTGCCAGAGCACCTTGAGGAATTTAAATAGTTAAAATACAATAACTATCAACTTGCTCATAAAGTGAAACCCTTTAGCAGGGAGGTCATTTAAGCTGTCTAAAAAGAGCACACCCAGGAGAAGCAATCCTTGGATCCATTTGCACTACTTAAAGATAGCAGCTGGTCTCACTTGCCTCATAAGATAGCCTAAGGAAATCGTCCAGATTTAAGGAAAGATCACTCTCCCCCCAAAAAAAGTAAAATATCAGTGCAAAGCTTGCATCCTGTCCCTTGGAAGTACAGGACTGTGCCAAGAACCACTAAAGTAGTAAAGGAAGACTCCCATCCCAGATGGAAAAAGAACTTTAGATAAATCTAACTACAAAGAAACCATTAACACTAGAATGAATAAGGGAAGAAATACAGTAGCTGATGCTTGTTAAACCAATTACCAGAACAGATAGACACAAGAACTAGCCAGATTTCTGAAGTTGTTTCTTTTCCTTCCAAACAAAGCAAGTGTAATCTCCTCTTTGTTCGGATCGGTTCTATAGAACTGGTAGCGACCTGCTGGTGATGTCACTATGCCATCACTGAACTGGATCAGTCATTGCTGGTCCATGGGCACCTTCATCTTATTTCTGAATTTTTTTTAAAAAAAATTTCTGAGCATGTGCAGAGGCCATGTTTCCAGCACAGTCCCAGAAATGATGTATGGCTGCAAAATAGGACAAGGGCATTTTTCTGTTGAAAAATGCCTTTCTCCAATTTTGCAGGCAGGCTCCATTTTCTGTGCTTCCCATTTTTATTTGGTTTTCCTTCCCTCCCACAAAGCAAACAGAAGCGAGGGAGAAGGGGGTGGGAAGAAGGATAGCTCAAATTATTGCCATGATTTTTTGTTCTTATATTCTGTTGTTTAGGTATACTGTGGGACCTCTACTTATGAATCCAATCTGCTGGGTCTGCGACTTTCATCCTCAGACCTGCACAGATCATTCAAGTCTTGCATAGCGGGCTGAGAGAAGGTCGGCTCCTCAGAGCTGCTGCTGAGAGCTCCAGGCCTTGCCTGTGGAGCTCCTCCATCCGAGGAGTCTGCAGCCATGCCGCCAGCTACCAGGGGAAGAGATCCTGCACCGCTGGAATGCCGTTGAAGACCTGGTCAGTCCAAGGCTATTTTGAACTTTTCTGAGCAGGACTGTGAGTGGGTTTGTTGGGCTGTGCTCCCTGTTGGGAGCGAAAAGTGAATGTTTTTAGACAAGTTGCTGGGACGTTGTTCTCGTAAGGCTGAGGACTCTAAGCGCCTTTGGATGTGATCTATATGACGCCTCCAAGTCCAGCCATCTTCTAGTTTTACAGAGTATGTTTTAGGGGCTAGTTTCTCAGTGATGGTTCCCTTAGCCCAGTTAACTCCCCCATTGAAGTTCCTTGGAAAAACCTTTTGCCCCAACTCCAATGACCTTTCAGGGGCCTATGAGTTTTTTCTTGGGTGTTGGCATATTCTGGGTGTAATTTGTCTAATGGGGAACTTTCTCCCGATCAGAAGTTCTGCTGGGCTTTTCTTTGTCATTGCATTGGAGGTGATGTGTTGTGATAACAGGACAGTGTCCAAACGTTCTTGGATTTGCCCAGTTCAGACCTCTTTAAAGCCTCTTTTGCCACCCTTACGAGCCTTTCTGCCAATCCGTTAGCACAAGGGGCATGGGGTGACTTGAGGGCGTGCCTGACCCCTAATTGAGCTAGGAACAGCTCCATCTGTCTTGAGGTGAACTGAGGCCCATTGTCTGATACCAAGATCTCCGGGCAACCATGGGTAGCAAAGAGCCTACGTAAAATCTTGATAGTGGCGCATGAGGTTGTACTTCCCATGAGGATGGTGTCCACCCATTCAGAATAAGCATCCACTATTACCAGGAAGGACTGGGAATCTACTGGCCCAGCAAAATCCACATGGACACATGACCAGTGGCCCCTGGGTGGTTCCCAATCCGTTGGCTTGGTTCTAGGAGGGCTAGGCCTAGACTCCTGGCAGGGGGAGCAGGTGGCCACCCACTGCTCAATGTCCTTGTCTAATCCTGGCCACCATAGGTGCCCTCTAGCTAGGGCCTCCATCCTAACGATTCCAGAGTGTCCTTTATGTAGCATGTTCGTTACTTTTCCCCTTAAACTCTTGGGCACTACTACTCGGTCTCCCCACAGGATACAATCCCTCATGATGGTTAACTCTTGCTGTTTATCTGTGAATTCTCTAAGGTGACGGTCCTTGCCCTTTCCTGGCCACCAATGTTCCCTCTAATTTTTTTTCGCTGTGGGCGGAAAAGTATAGTGTCTGAGCAGCATTCCCTTTGGGACTGGGCGGCATAGAAGTATAAATAAAAATAAATAAAATAAATAAATAAGAAAAAAATCCCTTCTTTTTTATTAAAATAAATTAATAATAAAACAAAACCAAAGTCTATTACTATTATTACTATCTTCTCCTCTTTTTCCATCCCTGTCTCCTCCCCCCTTGTGTGTGTGTGTGTATGTGAACTCTTGAAACATTTCCAATAACAGGTGAGGGCTATTGGAAATGGTTCAACAGTTCACACACACACACACACACACACACACACACACACACACACACACACGAGGCTGGGGGTTTTTTCTGTTATTATTTGGGTGCTTTTTACCATATGCTTTAAATCAAGAGTAATTTTCTCTTTCTCTCCCCCTCTCTTGCTCTCTCTCTCTTTTTCTCAATTTCTCCTTCTCTTTCTGTCTCGCTCTGTCTGTTGCTCTCTCTCTTTCTCTCTCTCTTTCTTGTTTTCTTTCTCTCTCTCTCTTGCTTTCTCTTTCTCTCACTCTTTCTATCTCTCTTGTTTTCTTTCTCTCTCTTGTTCTCTCTCTTGCTATCTCTCTCCTCCCCCCTCTTTCTCTCTCTCTCTTTCTCACTAACTTTCTCTCTCCCTCTCTCTTTCCATCTTGCTCTGTCTGTTGCTCTTTCTCGTTCTCTCTCTCAGCGAGGGGGCTGCGAGAGCGCTTTCTCAGAGCGCTTCAGGAACACCTGCCCTGCCTCTACTGCAGCCCCCTTGCTGAAAGCTCGGGACGAAAGGGCTCCCAGCTAAGGGGCTGCGAGAGGGGCAGGGCGGACATTCCCAAAATGCGCAGAGAAAACCCTCTCGCAGCTCCCTGGCTCTGAGCGCGGATGAGGAGGAGGAGAAGTCGCAGCTACCACCGCCACGGGAGAAGTCGCACCCCAAGGCGGGAGGCAGAGAAAACAGGAGAGGGGGCGGATCAAGTGGGTGGAGGGCAGCGGCGAGAGGCCAGGGGCACGAGGGGGCCAGAGGCACTGTGGGGAGGTGGGGGCAGCCGCGGCTCCCTTTCCTTCTACCCATGGGCTGTCAGGGGGATGGGGAGCATGCCCGGCACCTCAGCACTTTCGGCGCTCACCGCCCCCCACTCCAACGCCCGGCTCCTTGCGCGCTCTTGGAAAAGGGTGCATGGGGGGTATTTTGGGGGGTGCGCATGCGTGCACCTTACGGGAAACAGTGCTAGCCACCCTCTTAGAATGTATTGCATGACTGTATGTAAGACTGGGTCTCTCCTGGTTTCAGTGGCTATGTCTTTGGCCATGACAATGGGCTGGTCTACTAACTCCAGCAATAGCACTTCACTGGCTGGTGCAGGGTCTTCGACTGGTTGCATTATGAGGCAATGACTCAGGGCACCAGCATGGTTTATCTGAGACCATGCCTTATGTAGGAGTGTGTACTGATAAGCAGCTAAAAAATAGACCACCTGGTCATCCTTGATGATAGGAACGGTGGGGTCGGTTTGTTGTTGGCCAGTAAGCCTAGTAGTGGTTTATGGTCAGTCACCTGTTCGAATTCTCTTCCAAAGATGTAATTATAGAATTTCCTAACTCCTGCTACTAAGGCCAGGGCCTCTCTGTCAAGCTGGCTATAATTCCTCTCAGGGTTAGAGAGAGTTCTAGAGAAGTATGCTATGGGAGCCTCACCCCATTGGGCAAGATATGGGCCAGTACTGCACCTACCCCATAAGGGGAGGCATCATATGTGAGCCGCACTGGTAGGGTGTTATTTTATTGGGCTACCACGCTATGAGAAGTTAAAAGGTCTTTTATTCTCATGAAAGCTGCACGTTCACTGCTTTCCCATCTCCAGGCTGCTCCCTTTTGTAGTAGTCTGTGCAATGGCTCAGCTGCAGTAGCCTTCTGTTTTAAAAAAATAGAGTAGAAGTTAAGGAGCCTTAGAAAGGCCTGAAGCTCTGCCTTATTTCTTGGTTCAGGGGCTTCTCTGATGGCCCTTATTTTCTCTAAGGTGGGGTGTATGCCTTCACTGTCGATTTTGTACCCAAAAAACTCTACACTGTCACACATTTATCTGCCCTTAATTTCAATCCTTTCACCTGCATTCTAGTGAGGACTGCCCTGATTTGCTGATGCAATTGGGTCTGTGATTCGGCTGAGATGAGTATATCGTCAAAGTAAGGCACGGTGCCTTTAAGACCAGTTAACAAACATTCCATTAACCTTTGGAATAACCCTGGGGCTATACTGACCCCGAATTGAAGGCGGGTGCATTCATAGGCCCCTCGGTGGGTTACAATTGTTTGTGCCAATGCGGTGGCTTCGTCGACCGGCAGTTGCTGGTAAGCTTGGGCGAGTCCAGCTTTGCAAATATCTGCCATTGCCTAGAGAATGCAAAAGCTGCTGTACAATAGGGATAGGGTAGGAGTTGTGCTGCAGTGCCTTATTTATTGTTGATTTGTAATCAGCACATACCCTTAAAGAACCATCTGGTTTCATGGGGGTTACAACTGGGGTTTCCCAGGGGGAGTGCTCCACAGATACTAAGATTTCCTGTGCAATCAGTTTGTCTAGCTGGTGATACAACTTTGGAAATAGGAGTAAGGGGACCCTTCGAGGTTTCAATCTTATGGGGGGAACAGCTGGATCTAGGGAAAGGGAAATTGGAGGGCCTTTGTAAGAACCCAGGGAATTGTCAAACACATTGGGAAATTTAGAAACAAAATTAGGGGATTCCTCCACCCTCAGTTGATGTAGCCCAGTCACAGCCAATCCCAATGAGCCCATCCATTCCAAACCCATGAGGTTTAGCCCCTCGGACAATGATCAGGGGCAGGTTACAGTTAATGCTCTTAAAGGTGACAGGTAGAATAGCCTTCCACAAGATAGAAATGGGGTTCCCTTGGAAGTCTTTGATAATTGCAGATACAGGCATTAGCTGGGAAGGCAGTAAGTCTGGCATGTACAGTTTTAGCTTCTGCCAAGGCATTATGGAAAACCTGGAGCCAGTGTCCAGTTCCATCTGGCAGGGCTGCCTGTTCAAAAAGATAGGAATTAAGAGTTTGTTTGGACTAAGTTCCAGTCTGTTGGTTTCCCTGGGGCAAAGTTTACCTCGGTGTTGGTTTCGAGGTGGAAACGGTGGATACCTGGCAGGTGCGCTGTATTGGGGTCTTGGCATTCGGGTGTCTCGGTTTAGCCAGGATGCGGTTTGTAGTCGAGGTGGCCTTTGAGAGATGGGTTGGTCCTCGGGCAGGATGGCTCTGCAGGCATCCGCGACGTGGCCTCTGCAGTCGCAACGGTGGCAGAAGGCATTCTGGAACGGGCATCTAGAGTGTGGGTGATTTCCACGGCAGCCAAGACAGGAGTAGATCTGAGGCTGTAGACGTGGAGGTCTAGTAGCAGGAGTTTGGATTTGGAGGCAGGCGTCTTCTGGGAGATCGTGGAGAAGGTCGCTGTCATCTGGTGGTGGCTCGTCATGTGGCAGAGAGTAGTCAAGGTGATGTACGGTCACAACTTTATTGTTCCTTTTAAGATCGGTGGCGGCAGCTTGGGCCACTTCAATCATTTGAGCCGCTTTGATCACGTCCTGAAGGGAAGGATCGTGTTCTGTCAGGAGTTTGTTCCTGATTTTGACATTTCGCATGCCGAAGATTAGCGTGTCGAATAGGCGCGCTTCCGGGTTGTAAAAATTGCACTGTGACAGAACAGCACGGAGACGAGTGGCGAATTGGTTTATCGTCTCCCCGTCGGTTTGAGCCATCCGAGAGAATTGGTGCCGGTATACTCGTTATTATTATAATTATTTATTATTTATTGGATTTGTATGCCGCCCCTCTCCACAGACTCGGGGCAGCTAACAACAATGAAAAAAACAACATGTAACAATCCAATTAATAAAACAACTAAAAACCCTTATTATAAAAAACCAAACATACACACAAACATATCATGCATAACTTGTAATGGCCTAGGGGGAAGGAATATCTTAACTCCACCATGCCTGGCAATAAAGGTGGGTCTTGAGTAATTTGCGAAAGACAAGGAGAGTGGGGGCTGTTCTAATCTCTGGGGGGAGTTGATTCCAGAGGGCCGGGGCCGCCACAGAGAAGGCTCTTCCCCTGGGGCCTGCCAAACAACATTGTTTGGTCGACAGGACCCGGAGAAGGCCAACTCTGTGGGACCTTATCGGCCGCTGTGATTCGTGTGGTAGAAGGCGGTTCCAGATGTATTCTGGCCCAATGCCATGTAGGGCTTTAAAGGTCATTACCAGCACTTTGAATTGTGACCGGAAACTGATCAGCAGCCAATGCAGGCCACGGAGTGTTGCAGAAACGTGGGGAAATCTAGGGAGCCCCACGATGGCTCTCGCGGCCGCATTCTGCACGATCTGAAGTTTCCGAACACTTTTCAAAGGTAGCCCCATGTAGAGAGCGTTGCAATAATCGAACCTCGGGGTGATGAGGGCATGAGTGACTGTGAGCAATGACTCCCTGTCCAGGTAGGGCCACAACTGGTGCACCAGGCGAACCTGAGCAAACGCCCTCCTTGCCACAGCCGAAAGATGATGTTCCAATGTCAGCTGTGGATCGAGGAGGACGCCCAAGTAGCGGACCCTCTCTGAGGGGGTCAGTAGTTCCCCCCCCCAGGGTAATGGACGGACAGATGGAACTGTACTTGGGAGGCAACACCCACAGCCACTCCGTCTTGTCTAGGTTGAGTTTGAGTTTGTTGACACCCATCCAGGCCCCAACAGCCTCCAGGCACCGGCACATCACTTCCACTGCTTCGTTGACTGGACATGGGGTGGAGATGTATATCTGGTTCAGTACTCTTGCTGGTTTGGCCGGCTTGAAGTGGTTGGCTAGCTTAGTGGTCAGCTGGTGCCAGGTCAGTCAGGGTTTCAGCGAGATCATAGAGCTGTGTGCCACGGTGGTTCAGAAATATTGCTCTTTTTCGGCCATCGTCGGCATCTTTCATCTCTGCCGCTTCCAAGAAAATATCAAATTCGGCCATATAGGCTTTCCATGTCATATGTTCTGGGTCGAAAAAGGCAGGAGGATTTGCCGCGGAGGTGGCAGTCGGAGTTTCCATGGTAGATAGGTTGAAAGGGAGGTTCAACCACCCTCGTCGCCAATGAAAAATACTCGGAGATTTAACTAGTAAAATTAGCAGTTGTTTATTCGACTAGAGTTGACAGGGTTAATGCAAACGGATTACAGTTAAAATAGCTCGAAAGGAAGTGCCGCAGCTTTTGTATTTATAGGGACCACAATGTAACAAACTCTATCTGACATGGTAACAAGTCTCTCGCCAAACAAAGCAACCAATCAGGATGGCTTAGGAGGTGTCATGCAGATTCTGAACTCTGTAACTTCTTAATGAATGTTTAACACTTCCTATCCCATCCCAAATCAGCTCCGAAATCACCCCTCCAGATGCTTTCTACGCCACCCGAAATAGCTCCCAAAATCACCTGTCCAGATGATTCTTATACCATCCCAAATCACTCCCAAAATCACCCTCCACCTAAGGTGCAAGCAGAAGGAGTGGGTAGAAGCAGCGCTGGCAGCATTTATGATTCTGGCAGCACCCATTCGCCTAGCTACCCAGCCTAAGGTGGGTGAGGGGCGACCCAGGAAGTAGAGTGCAGGAAACACAAAGCAAATTGTCATCCCAGCGAGCAACACTGGTAAGGTTGTAAGTCGAGGACTTAACTCTTCACTTGATCATTCAAGCCATTCCCAACTGATCACATGGCCTGCAAGCCACTGCTATCCAGTCACATGACAATTAAACCATACCCATGGTAAAAATTTTGGCTGCCCATTACTGGTCCCATGAATAATGAGAACCGTAGCCCAACACAGTTGCAGTTGCTCCCAATGGGCGAATAGCTATTCTGAAATGATTTTAAACCTCAGGATAAACATAACAATAACAAACTGTGTTTGAAATGTGTTTAATAATCCAATACTATATACAATAATATGCCAATAATAATGCAAAACTATATACAATAATATGCCAATAATAATCCAATACTATATACAATAATCCAATACTATATACAATAATATTCATTTAACAAATTGGATTAGTCTTCTCTCTCCTCTTTTTCTTCTTCCTCCTCTCCCTCTCCCTCTTCTGAACTTCTGTGGATATAAAAGGAATAAAAGACAATGTAATTATAAAACTACATATTCTTCTAATAAGTCTGTTCAAATTTTGTCTAGCTATTATTATAATAGATACAGTACCCTTAATCTCAGATACAGTACCCTTAATCTCATATTCTTCTAAAGTAATATCCATGTATTGAGATGCCAATATTTTTCTGAGAAGAGCAGGAATTTCAGTATTTCAGAACTGCATCACAGCCATTTGCTCTAAGAGAAAAGGCCTCGGTAACCGCCCATAGAATCTTCTCCCAATAGCTACTTTGGGTCTGGCAGCATCACTTTCTATCTATGGTAATGCTAGGGAAAGGGAGAAATGAAGCCCTAAGATGAGCAGTACATTTCCAGAGGCCTCGCATTGGCCTTCCAACAAGACTCAGGAAAGAAATGCTGGGTGACGGCTTCTCTTTTTTGACATGTTTCAATGAATGTAATTAATAAATGTTAAATAAATGTTGTAAGCCACTGTAGTTATGTATATGTGTGTTGGGCAATTACATCCATTTGTTTAATAAATAAATTAAATGTGTGACCATTTCTGTAACCCTGTAAACAAGCATCTGTGCTAAATAAAATATTGTATTTCAATAGGAGGAATACAATGGGTGCAACTTTAAAAAACGGTACCACTTATTCCTAATAAACCGTGTTTGGTAGAATTCTTATTGTGGCATCTAAATGTAAATACTTAGGAATAAAACACTTTTTCTTTCTACGGTTTAACAGTGAAATAAAATGACGATATTATGAGATGTTTTAGACATTAAATATCTTATCATGCATTCTGAATCACTTCAAAAATTCTTAAAGAGAAATACTCCTGACTTGCACCCTGAAGCTACTTACGTTTTCTTTAAAGTAGCTTCAGTTCCTTCCTCTGTTTCGGAAGCCCTGGTAAAAGAAATAGCAGAATTTAAGTATTTTTCTGGCAGCAATTGAAAATGTTATCATCAGGTCAGCTTGCCCTAGTTATTTATCTGTTAATTCATTCGATTTAATTGCCACCCATCTTATTCCTAAGCAACCCCTGGGTGGCTTACAGCAGGAAAAAAATAAATATTTCTAAGATTATAGAAACGGCTATAATCAAAGACAGAGTTAACCAATAAAAGATAATTAAAAGATAAAAGATGGGACAGTGGGGAGCAGGATGGTCAGTGGTGGCGGTGGGAGTTTGCAGTGATATAACATGGCAGTTGCAGTGATATAACATGGACCACTCTAGGAGTCTCAAGAACTGGCTGTGCTGCATCCATTATTGCTTGTATGAAAGCTTGCTTTTTTGTATAGGTTCCTAAAGCAGTATAGCTAACATTTTAGTCTTTTCCTTCCAAGTATTAATGCTTAGAACTTGCTTTCTCTGTCTTTCCAAATTTTATCAAACTCACAGTCAGGTTGGAATAGAGATTGCTGGTCAATAAAATTTGTGGTAGAAGAGGTCAATCCACAAATCATTGAGCAAGGCACTTCTCCATCTCTATTGTACCAGCAAGCAAATCAGTTTTATAGCATCATTAACTCCCTTTAGCTACACTGGAGAGTGTGAGAAGATTTCATAAAATCTTCCTTAATGTGCACCAAAATAAATTAAGCCTCTCTGGGAAGAAGGCATTCTCCCATGCCTCTGGAAGGAGAGTCCAGCATGGGTTTAGCTCAAGTCTTATTGGTAGGACTGAGTTTTAAATTAACATAATTAACATACTAATTAGGTACCGCCCCCTTGCTGCCCCAAGGAGTCAGTTTTAAAAAACTCAGTCTAGGATAAGGACTTGAGTTTGCTTTCTTCTAGGTTAAGTATGATATTAAAGTAAATAAATTGGTTTGAACCTTTTAATGTTTTTTTCTTTATTTTACTACAGGTTCCAGATTGGCTTGGGGTCTCTGCCCTCCGCGGGCAGCACTCCCATCTTTCCTCCTTATGGGGCCTCTTCTCTCCGTGGGTACTGCCCTGAGAAGGAGCAACTGGGCTTTGGGTCCCTGACCTCCATGGCCATACCAAGCCCTTACACCCCAGATGGGAGGGGTCCGCCCCTCCCCATTGACGGGGGCGGCAGGAGATCGATGCCGGTGCTGCGGTCGCAGCCGCGATTTTAAAAACCTCCAAACAGCTGATCGCTCTGGAACGGAGAGCGGAGCACAGCGGCTTGGTTTTTTATGGAATCGAGGACCTCCTGGGCGATCACAGGGAGACAGGAGAGTTTCCCATTGTTGGTGGCCATGGCGCTCGGCTGCTGAGGCAACGTCCTCGCGCCCGCCATTTTAGAGCACTCCAAGGGCGCGAACGCTGTCAAAAAGGCGTTTTAAATAGGCGCGAACTGGGCTGGTTGCCAGCGTCTGTGAGGCTCTAATCTGCCCGGTAACTGACGATGCAGGTCACGTGGGCCCTGCTAGCCAATAACAGTGGAGACTAGCTGTCAGTTGCACTCAGGTCTCACTTGTTAGTGAGTTTGCTCCAATCTGCCTGGTAACTGATGATGCAGGTCACGTGGGCCCTGCTAGCCAATAACAATGGAGACTAGCTGTCAGTTGCACTCAGGTCTCACTTGTTAGTGAGTTTGCTCTTCGGTGCAGGCCAGTGACTTATTTCTTGGGATTTCAATTTGTGAGTACGCTGCCCCTTATTTCTCATGGCTGATCAACTCGATTCCAGGGAGGAGCAGGCCCAAACACCTAAGGCTCCATCCAAAGGGAAGGAAAAGGCTGCAGGCAAGCCCAAAATAAAATCTTCCCAGTCGGGCTCCTCACTGCGTGAGGCAGAGAGGAAGATCAAGGCCCTAGAGCAACGTTTGGAAGCGGCCTTGTCCCCCCACACACAAGGGGGACGGACTATAAGCCCATTTCAACCACTTCCTCCATCAACACTCTCTCCTAGTGTGTCAATGGGGCTCCAAGGCACTGCTACAGAAAGAGGCTGGTCACCTGACAGGCAGGCATCACAATTTCCTCTTCCACCTTTGCCTTCACCTGCCACCAGGCCTGAGAGACCCTCATCATCCAATAGTCAGCCTATGCCACAGATGGGGATACAGACTGCCTACGCTCCCTCATCTACATTTACGCCAACGGCAGCGGGTCTTAGAGAGCACGCAGACGCTTGGCAGGCATTTTGTCCTGCGTTACAGGACATTATAGCTAATGCCTATACGCAGGGCATAGCTGCAGCAACCCAGCGCTCTAATACATTTCCATCTCAGGCCACTCAACCCAGAGATCCTTGGTCAGTTCCACCGCCCCCGACTGGGTTGGGTTCAATGACGGATGACCATTCCAATTTCGAGGAGGACAGCGACCATGGGAATGATTTGTCGGACGACGAATTCAGTTTTCCTGAACAACCAACAGTAGCCGGTCTTTTCAAACCCTCCTTGTTCAGGGTTTTGTTACACAAGGCGAAGCAGGCCTTGGACGTGCCGGGATCGGTGACTCCTGTGGAACCAGGGGATGGCCTGCGCACATCGGCAACTTTATGCAAGGAACCCGCCAAGGAATCGGATAAGGTTCCCGCACTGGAAATATTCCTGGAAAACATCAAGCGCCCTTGGCAGCATCCGGCAGCGGCGCAAGGCCCATCAAACTTAGAGCGCAGATTCTATACGTTTGATGATGACATGGAAAATCTGTTGCAGTTTCCTCCCGTGGACAAACCGGTGGCCACGCTAGTTTCGAATGCGGTCGTTCCTTCGGAGACTGCTGACAACCTCAAGCCTGATGAGAGGAGGGCGGAGACTCTCTTGAAGAAGACTCATCAGATGGCCGGTTGGGCTCTTCGGGCTGCATCTACGGCATCCTTTTTCAATCGCGCATCCATCATGTGGATCCAGGAGGTCCAGACTAGACTAGGTTCCGATGAGACCCGATTGAGGCAGGATCTCAATAAGCTTCTGGCGGTGGCTGAATTTTCTACAGATGCTACACTACATGCAGCAAAATTTGCCTCCAGGGCTATGGCATCGACCATCTCATCACAACGTCTCCTTTGGTTGAGGAACTGGCAAGTAGATGCCAAGTCAAAGTGGACATTGTCCTCGGCTCCCTTTGAGCGCACAAAGCTGTTTGGGGAGGCTCTTGAGCCCGTCCTGGTGGAAGATAAGGACAAGAGGAAGGTCCTTCCGAGATCTTACCGCCGCCAGGACCCTAGGACTGGACCGTACTCTCGTCGTCAGTCCTTTCGGTGGGACCAATCTCCAACCACATCGCAGGCGGCCAGAGCTTATTCCCAAGGCAACTTCTCGACACCATACAGGAGAGACCGAGGTTACTTCCAGGATCGGGGCAGAGGTTTCCACCAGACAAGGCACCCCTTTAGGGGATCTCAACAAAGGAACTTCCGACGTTCAAAGTGACTGCCTACCCGACATTCCCTTGGGGGGCAAGTTACAGCACTTCAGCACGGTCTGGCAGACTACATCCACCGATGCCTGGATGTTGGCCACTGTGTCTCGGGGGCTGCGAATCGAGTTTCTCCACAGCCCTCCACATCAGTTCGTAACTTGCCCTGTACACAAGGATCCCGCAAAAAAGATTCTCTTTAGCAAGAGATTTTGCACCTCTTGGAAATCCAGGCAATCGAACCGGTACCGTGCAACCAGGAGGGTACAGGGTTTTACTCAAGAGTGTTCCTCGTACCCAAATCATCCGGGGGTTGCAGGCTCATCCTGAACCTCAAACGTCTGAACCAATACGTTCTCTACCGGAGGTTCAAGATGAGCTCCCTTCGCTCCATCCTGGCTTCTGTTCGGGCAGGAGACCTCCTTATCTCAGTCGACTTGAAGGAGGCTTATTTGCACGTACCCATACATCCGGCCCATCGGCAATTCCTGAGATTTTGCCTAAACAACGCTCACTATCAATACAGGGCAATGCCCTTTGGCCTCTCGTCGGCCCCCCGCACCTTCACAAATCTCTTAGATGCGCTGATGGCCAATCTACGATCCCAGTCAATCCGGATCCTAGCATATTTGGACGATGTCCTCCTCCTTTCTGGAGACCGCGTGGCGGCTCATCGGGATTTGCAGACCACGGTGGCCTTACTACAACGTCACGGTTTCACGATCAATGTTCCAAAGAGTCACTTGGTACCTACAACCAGACTCATCCATCTGGGTGCAGTAGTAGACACGGTTTCCCGGAGAGTGTATCTTTCTCCGGAGAGGCAGGTCAACGTTCGCTCTCTGGTGGCCAGACTCCAGCGGCAACGGAAGGTCCCATTGTCTTTCCTGTCCAAGGTACTGGGGACTTTAGTGTCGTGTGTGGACATCGTTCCTTGGGCTCACTACCATTTTCGGATGCTTCAGTGGACTCTAATCCCTTACCAGTGACGGCGCCTAAGCCATACACATCAGCTGATCTCCTTGGGACACGATCTGCGACTCTCCCTCAGATGGTGGAGATCCCCGGCACTGCGTCAGGTTTCTCCATTTGGCCAGTTTTGTTATACCATCCTTACCACGGATGCCAGCCTCCTGGGGTGGGGCGCCCATGTCAACTCCCAGGTGACACAAGGGTTCTGGAGACCCCAGGATTTACACCCGGTCAATATCAACTTCCTGGAATTGCGGGCAGTCCGTTTGGCACTGCAGGCCTTTTCAACATTACTCGAAGGCCACCATGTTCTCGTCCGCACGGACAATGTAGCGACCAGGGCGCATTTAAATCATCAAAGGGGGACGCGGTCACTCAGACTAATGGAAGAAACTGTTCTTCTTTTCGATTGGGCAGAGGTTCACCTATCCTCCTTACACGCAGAACACATAGCGGGAGAGGACAACAAGCAGGCGGATTGGCTCAGTCGACAGGAGCTGGATCCAGCGGAGTGGAGACTCGATCCTCTTCTCTTCCAAGAGGTCGCCCGTCGATTTGGGGAGCCATCGGTGGATATGTTTGCCACAGCCCAAAATACTCAGCTCCCGAGGTTTTATTCCCGGTTTCCATCTCTGGGAGCCGAGGGAGTCAATGCCCTTCACCTTCCGTGGCCAAGGACCTTATTGTATGCCTTTTCCCCAATTCCACTTATCCCGAAAGTGTTAGGAAAGATCCTGCTGGAAAAGGCGGAGGTCATTCTGTTGGCACCACATTGGCCTCGAAGGTCCTGGTTCGCGGACCTCATGGGACTATCCATCTCCCCACCGTGGAGAATTCCGGACGACAGGATCTCCCTCAGCCAGGGGTTTGTGCATCATCCGGAACCCCAATGGTTCCACCTGACCGCCTGGCACTTGAGGGGGACAGGTTGAGGAGTTCTCACCTTCCGGAAAATGTTATTGCCACAATTCAGGCGGCTAGAAGGCCTTCTACCACCCGTATTTATCAGGCGACATGGGCCGCCTTTACATCCTTCTGTACCAACAGACATTTACATCCTCAGGACTCTTCGGTGCTTCCTGTCCTGGAGTTTTTACAAGCAGGTTTGGAGAGGGGCCTAGCACCAAACACGTTGAGGAGACAGGTAGCCGCCTTGGCTACCATTATCAAAGGAGAAGATGGGAGTTCCTTGAACCACCATCCTTGGATTAAGGACTTCCTCCGAGGGGCTACTAATACACGCCCTCCGCCGGTACGACGATTTCCCACATGGGATTTAACGCTGGTTCTTCAGGCCCTCACAGGTCCACTATTTGAGCTCTTGAGATCAGTTCCATTACGTTTCCTTTCTATTAAGACGGGTTTTTTAGTGGCAGTTACCTCGGCCCGGCGTGTGTCCGAATTATCCGCTCTATCGGTTAGACCAGATTTGTGTAGGTTTTATCCAGACAGAGTTGTTTTGCGTCTGGATCCCACGTTTATTCCAAAAGTAGACACGCACTTCCACAGGGCCCAGTAATTGGTATTGCCAGATTTCTGTGCTCGAGGTAATCATCCTTTGCAACTTAAGTGGCACAAGGTGGACGTGTGCAGAGCGTTGAAACTGTACATCAGATGCAACAGTGCGATACGAAAGACTGAGGCCTTGTTCGTGTCCTTTGGTTCTATTAGACTAGGTCTCAAGATATCCTCAAGGACCATTAGTCAATGGGTGAGACTATGTATAGTCGAGGCGTACAAGGCAAAGTCAACCAGTCCACCTCCGGGGATCCAGGCTCATTCCACTAGGAGTGCGACTTCGTCAGCGGCTTGGGCGACGCAAGTGCCCATTGAAGACATCTGCAGAGCCGCGGTGTGGACTACACCCACGACCTTTATTCGCCACTATAAATTGGACACCTTCGCTTCGACTGACGCTGCCTTTGGCCGACGTGTTCTTCAAAAAGTGTGCGAGGAGTCGCAGCCCATGGTTCAGCAATCTCCCGCCCTGGAACATTAACTTGGGTATATCCCATGCTGGACTCTCCTTCCAGAGGCATGGGAGAAGAACCGTTGACTTACCTGAACGGTCTTCTCGATGCCCTGGAAGGAGAGTCCAAACCCTCCCCTATTGAACCATGGGGGTTTCCAGTTATTGTTTGTTCTTGTTGTTCAATAAATTGTTGAATTATTCCTATTTCGTTTTTTAAAACTGACTCCTTGGGGCAGCAAGGGGGCGGTACCTAATTAGTATGTTAATTATGTTAATATAAAACTCAGTCCTACCAATAAGACTTGAGCTAAACCCATGCTGGACTCTCCTTCCAGGGCATCGAGAAGACCATTCAGGTAAGTCAACGGTTCTTCTGACCAGTACTCACACTTTTGATTGGTCCTCGCACTTACAACCGGTCATCATTTATGACTCTTGCAGCATTCGTAACAACAATGTCATTCATTTCATTACTGTGGTGCTTCTTTTCATCATGTTGACAAGATAGGGTGCAAAACGTAAAATGTTAGGATTGTTGTAAGTGGAGGACCGGTCAAAAGGACAAGGACTGGTCAAAAATCACCTTTTCAGCCCTCTGAGTAGTCCCTGTCCAAAGGACTGAAAAAAGTGATTTCTGGCCAGTACTCAAACTTTTGATTGGTCCTCGCACTTACAACCGGTCATCATTTATGTCTCTTGCAGCATTCGTAACAGCAGTGTCATTCATTTCATTACTGTGGTGCTTCTTTTCATGATGGTGACAAGATAGGGTGCAAGACGTAAAATGTTAGGATTGTTGTAAGCCGAGGACCGTTCAAAAGGACAAGGACTGGTCAAAAATCACCTTTTCCGCCCTCTGAGTAGTCCCTGTGCAAAGGACTGAAAAAAGTTATTTCTGACCAGTACTCTCACTTTTGATTCATCCTCGCACTTACAACCGGTCATCATTTATGTCTCTTGCAGCATTCGTAACAGCAGTGTCATTTATTTCATTACTGTAGTGCTTCTTTTCATCATGGTGACAAGATAGGGTGCAAAATGTAAAATGTTAGGATTGTTGTAAGTCGAGGACCGGTCACAAGGACAAGGACTGGTCAAAAATCACCTTTTCAGCCCTCTGAGTAGTCCCTGTCCGAAGGACTGAAAAAAGTGATTTCTGGCCAGTACTCGAACTTTTGATTGGTCCTCGCACTTACAACCGGTCATCATTTATGTCTCTTGCAGCATTCGTAACAGCAGTGTCATTCATTTCATTACTGTGGTGCTTCCAAACAAAGCAAGTGTAGTCTCCTCCTGGTTCGGATCGTTTCTGTCGAACTGGTAGCAACCTGCTGGCGATGTCACGATGCCATCACTGAACTGGATGTCATCTTATTTCAGAATTTTTTAAAAAACAATCTTCTGAGCATGTGCAGAGGCCAAGTTTCCAGCACTGTGCACATGGTCACTACCTTATTTTCAGCTTTCTTTCTTTTCTTTTAATTTTTAAATATTTTTTTAAAATTTTCTTCTGAGCGTCTGCAGAAGCCAAGTTTCTGGTACTGAGCATGCAGTCACTATCTTGAGGAAGCAAGCCAGCAGAGAGGTAAATTAGAACCCATCCCTATTTGGGTTGAGTCCCCTCAATTTCTCAGTCCCAGAAATGATGCATGGCTGCAAAATAGGAGAAGGGCATTTTTCTGTTGAAAAATGCCTTTCTCCAATTTTGCAGGCAGGCTCCATATTCTGTACTTCCCATTTTTATTTGGTTTTCCTTCCCTCCCAGAAAGCAAAAGGAAGCGATGGGGAAGGGGTTGGAAAGAAGGATAGCTCAGATTATTGCCATGATTTTTTGCTCTTATATTTTCTTGTTTAGATATACAGTGGGACCTTTATTTACGAATTTAATTCGTTCCATGAGCATGTTCGTAAGTAGAAAAGTTCATAAGTAGAAGCAATTTTTCCCATAGGAATCAATTTGAAAGCAAAAAATGCGTGCAAACCCATTAAGAAAATCCAAGCTTTAAGGCTTAAAAAAAGTGGCGGTTGGACAAACTAAAGGCTAATGGAGTGGAAACGGACAGCGAGGAAAAGCGAGGAATGGAGGTCCTAAAGAAGGCTAAGGCCGCCCAAATCCCACCCAAAATCACCCCTCCAGATGCTTCCTGAAAAATACTGGGAGATGTAATTGGTAAAATTAGCAGGGTTTTTTTCGGCTAGAGCTGACCGGGTTTACGCAAATCAGTTACAGTTAAAATCACTCAAAAGAAAGTGCCGCGGCTTTTGTATTTATATGGTTCACAATGTAACAAACTCTATCTGACATCGTAACAAGTCTCCCGCCAAACGAAGCAACCAATCAGGACGGCTCAGGAGGCTCCATGCAGATTCTGAACTCTGGAACCTTCTTCATGAATATTTAACACTTCCTACGCCATCCCAAATCGCCTCCAAAATCAGCCCTCCAAAAGCTTCCTATGCCACCCCAAATTGCTCCCCAAATCACCCCTCCAGATGCTTCCTACGCCACGCCAAATTGCCTCTAAAATCATCCCTACAAAAGCTTCCTATGCCACCCCAAATCGCTCCCAGAATAACCCCTACAGATGCTTCCAATGCCATCCCAAATTGCTCCCCAAATCACCCCTACAGATGCTTCCTTTCCACCACAAATTGCTCCCAAAACCACCCCTCTAAAAGCTTCCTACGCCGCCCAAATTGCTCCCAAAATCACCCCTCCAAAAGCTTCCTACTCCACCCATTCGCCTAGCTACCCAGCCTAAGGTGGGTGAGGGGCGACCCAGGAAGTAGAGTGGAGGAAACACAAAGCAAATTGTCATCCCAGCGAGCAACACTGGTAAGGTTGTAAGTCGAGGACTTAACAGTTCACTTGATCGTTCAAGCCATTCCCACCTGATCACATGGCCTGCAAGCCACTGCTATCCAGTCACATGACCATTAAACCATACCCATGGTAAAAATTTTGGCTGCCCATTACTGGTCCCATGAATAATGAGAACCATAGCCCAACACAGTTGCAGTTGCTCCCAATGGGCGAATAGCTATTCTGAAATGATTTTAAACCTCAGGATAAACATAACAATAACAAAGTATGTTTGAAATGTGTTTAATAATCCAATACTATATACTATAATATGCCAATAATAATGCAAAACTATATACAATAATATGCCAATAATCCAATACTATATACAATAATAATCATTTAACAAATTGGATTAGTCTTCTTCCTCCTCTTCTTCTTCTTCCTCCTCTCCCTCTCCCTCTTCTGAACTTCTGTAGATATAAAAGGAATAAAAGACGATGTAATTATAAAACTACATTTTCTTCTAATAAGTCTGTTCAAATTTTGTCTAGCTATTGTTATAATAGATACAGTACCCTTAATCTCAGATACAGTACCCTTAATCTCAGATTCTTCTAAAGTAATATCCATGTATTGAGATGCCAATATTTTTCTGAGAAGAGCAAGAATTTCAGTATTTCAGAACTGCATCACAGCCATTTGCTCTAAGAGAAAAGGCCTCGGTAACCACCCATAGAATCTTCTCCCAATAGCTACTTTGGGTCTGGCAGCATCACTTTCTATCTATGGTAAGGCTAGGAAAAGGGAGAAATGAAGCCCTAAGATGAGCAGTACGTTTCCAGAGGCCTCGCATTGGCCTTCCAACAAGACTCAGGAAAGAAATGCTGGGTGACGGCTTCTCTTTTTTGACATGTTTCAATGAATGTAATTAATAAATGTTAAATAAATGTTGTAAGCCACTGTAATTATGTATATGTGTGTTGGGCAATTACATCCATTTGTTTAATAAATAAATTAAATGTGTGACTATTTCTGTAACCCTGTAAACAAGCATCTGTGCTAAATAAAATATTGTATTTCAATAGGAGGAATACAATGGGTGCAACTTTAAAAAACGGTACCACTTATTCCTAATAAACCGTGTTTGGTAGAATTCTTATTGTGGCATCTAAATGTAAATACTTAGGAGTAAAACACTTTTTCTTTCTACGGTTTAACAGTGAAATAAAATGACGATATTATGAGATGTTTTAGACATTAAATATCTTATCATGCATTCTGAATCACTTCAAAAATTCTTAAAGAGAAATACTCCTGACTTGCACCCTGAAGCTACTTACGTTTTCTTTAAAGTAGCTTCAGTTCCTTCCTCTGTTTCGGAAGCCCTGGTAAAAGAAATAGCAGAATTTAAGTATTTTTCTGGCAGCAATTGAAAATGTTATCATCACTTGGTCAGCTTGCCCTAGTTATTTATCTGTTAATTCATTCGATTTAATTGCCACCCATCTTATTCCTAAGCAACTCCTGGGTGGCTTACAGCAGGAAAAAAATAAATATTTCTAAGATTATAAAAACGGCTATAATCAAAGACAGAGTTAACCAATAAAAGATAATGAAAAGATAAAAGATGGGAAAGTGGGGAGCAGGATGGTCAGTGGTAGCGGTGGGAGTTTGCAGTGATATAACATGGCAGTTGCAGTGATATAACATGGACCACTCTAGGAGTCTTAAGAACTGCCTGTTCTGCATCCATTATTGCTTGTATGAAAGCTTGCTTTTTTGTATAGGTTCCTAAATGGGACAGTCTGGGAAGAATGCTGCTTTTTGCCTTGTAGTTTCAGCCTGGTTAGTGACTGCTAGAACTAGGAGGCATCCTCTGCTTGCTAGTTCTGCTTCCCCCAATTTAAATTTTTAATTCAGAATGCTCTTAGAATCTATAATGTGTTCAATTACTAAAAAATGTCCTACATAAGGGATGGGCTCACCACTCTCCCCTCCTTTTCAAATCGATTCATCAGCCCTGTTGCAGGTACCCGTCCACTCTCCCCTTGTATCAGTGTGACTATTGGTTGCTTTCGGTGACCGAATAGACATTTCTGTCAGCGGCACTGCCTTTTAGGTTTCCCCTGTTTTTTTGCCTACTCTACACTGGGAGCTGGGGGATGGAAGAGGTTAGGGGATGTCTTGCAATCTTGGTTCATTAGGGCTAGGTCAACTGACTTAAATCCAGTTAAAGTTAAAAAAGATCCCTTGACAGACTGTACTACTCACTCAGCCTTTGGTGTAGCTTCACTCTCGGGTGCCTCTTTTTCAGACCTGACAAAGAACGGAAAGGTGTTTTAACAGAAGTTAAAAAGAATTCTGCTACCGCTAAGATTGTCTCCTTCCCAGGAAATATTTTGAAGGCAAAAAAGTTATAAGTTAAATAACAATCCCTGAGATACATTTACTACTCACTCAGTTGGTAATTCCTCACTAATGGGTGCCTCTTTTTCAGACCTGACAAAAAAGAGAAAGGTGTTTTAACACAACAGAAGTTAAAAAGAAGTTTGTTACAATTAAGATTGCATTCCTCCCAGGGATACATTTTTCTGGGAAGGATAATGGCTCATTTCTTTTCAAACTTCTTAAAATGCAAGGACGTTTTAGACTTTAGATATAGATTTTAGATTTTCTCGAAGAGCATTAAGATGTTAATATTAAGCGTGGCTGGCTAGGGAATTTTGGGAGATGGCATCCAGTCATTTAAAAAATTTTGTGATTAAGAAACATGCTGTAGATAAATTGTCCTCTGGAACGTACCTACCACAAATTCCAATCTAAACATATTAAACCATATATTACTCCAGCTATTTATTTTTTTATTCGATTTTTATGCCGCTCTTCTCCTTAGACTCAGGGCGGCTTACAACATGTTAGCAATAGCACTTTTTTAAAAGAGCAAGGCTATTGTCCCCACAATCCGGGTCCTCATTTTACACACCTCGGAAGGATGGAAGGCTGAGTCAACTTTGAGCCGGTGATGAGATTTGAACTGCTGACCTTCAGTTCTACAAGTCAGCTTCAGTGGCCTGCAGTACAGCACTCTACCTGCTGCGCCACCCCACTCATATCTGTTAGCATCGAGATTTATATACTGTTTCACAGTGCTTTAGAGCTCTCTCTAAACAGTTTACAGAGTCAACCTATTGCCCCCAACAACCTGAATCTTCATTTTAATGACACTGGAAGAATGGAAGGCTGAGTCAATCTTGAGCCGGTCAGGAATGAACTCCTGGCAGTGAGCAATTGAGTCAGCCTGCAATACCGCATTCTAACCACTGTGCCACCATGGCTCTTTCATAAAATGAATCAATCAGAATCTATGGGTGGATCTACCTTCAAGTATAAATACTACCCCACACATATAACTCTATTGATACTCACTTTCAATTGGCATTTTAATAGCTCTATTCTATCCAACACATATAACTCTACAGATACTTTCAATTGGCATTTTAACAGGCTCTACGCTATCCCACATATATAATTCTACAGATACTCACATTTTCTTTGAACTGGCCTTTTTGCCAGGTGTTGGAGGTGCAGGTGGTGCTGGTGCTGGTCCTGGCTTTGGAGATGAGACAGGGGTTGAAGGTGGAGCTGCAGGTGGAGGTCTGGTTGCTGTTAAAGATATTAACTTCCTAGGGAGATAAAGCAGAAACAGAAACGAATCCAAGTTTGTTTAATTGGTCCAGCACTCAGGTGGTATTAAATAGTTTTGAGGGATCTACATAAATATTTTTTGTACATTTTGTACATTTATTTGTTTAGCAATCATTATTTTTATGCATGCCTTCATATCAGTGTTGACTTCTGGCAAATGTCTGGATTTTCCCTGCGGGTTTTTTGGAAAGATTTCAGAAGTGGTTTGCCATTGTTTTATGCCCAAGGTGAGACTAGAACTCATAATCTCTTGATTTCTAGCATGGTATCTAAACCACTGCAACAATTGGGTCTTTATCAGATGCAGCTGTTTCTAAAGTATTACTGTAATTGATTGATTATATTTCTGCTTTTGGATTACTAAAATATCAGGAAAATATAATTATATTTAAAAATAAGATACATAATTCCAGAGAATGTTCTATAATAGTCTAATATACAGTATATATAAATATATTGAAAAATAAAATTTTCAATTATATATCATAAGCATTCTTCCAATGTTTTAAACTCTGCTTAATTACTCAATAGTGCACTCTAAAGTTTTCTAATAATTTCATTTCAATAAAAATGTAGAAGAATTGATGTGGTGCTCAAAATTTTAAAAAGGAAGACAACATTACTAATAATTTTTCACATATGAACTGTAGTAACTTATGTTATTGGTAAAGACTGAGGTATTTCTGGAGATCTGATAAATAAAGAAGCACAGAAATTATAATTTGTTGTACACCAATAAAATCTAACACATTTTCAACTTGTATGGTTACTTCTTCATATACAAGCCTTGTACCAGATGGTTTTTAAACAAACCTATTTTCAAAAGAATATTACATATATATTAGCTCTGCAGTGGGGTATGCCCATGTTTAGAGAAAATAGCCATTGTCAGAAAAGCTAATTGGTGTTCCCAGCAAACTACAGAAGCAGTATATGAAGAGAGCATCCAAATTTTGCAATCAACAGGGGAAACATCTGCAATTGCATACATTTCTTCATTCTTATAGGTATGTTGTGACTTTTTTCAATGGAAGAAGAAAGTAAGCATTTCTATGGAATGCCACACTTTTACCTCTATAAGAAATATTTGTATGGCTGCCAATCTTAAACAAAATTAATAAACCATAAAATGAAAACAGAAACCAGGGTCTGCAGTCCTTCCTTTGAGATGTTTCACCACCAGCTTCTTTTTCTATCTCTGCACCTGGGTTTGCTCAATCTTTTGGGGAAAGAGTGCTTCATAAAGTAGGGACAGCCAGAGAAAAAGGCACACCTCCCACTGGATGGCAAGACTTCAGGAAAGGACCTGGAGCATAACTACCTGTCCGATCTGGTAGGAAGGGCAGATGCTGTCAGGGAGAAGTGATCCTGCCAATATTCTGATCCCTGTCATGATGGGATTTAAAAGTGACAAGCAGGCACTTGAATTACACCCAAAAGAAAACTGGGAGCCAACACAGCTCATACAATAGTGATTGTAAGATTGACAACCTAGGGCTGCATGTAGTTTAGAGGCCAGTTGTAGCTCCTGAGCTGCCTTCAAGGGTAGTTGAAGTGATCTTCAAAGTCAGCCCCATGTAAAGTGCATTATAATGATCCCAGTTGAAGAAATCCAAATTTGTTCCACAATTTTGTAATGAAAAATATAAAGATGTTCTGTAGGTTTCAGAATGGAATGATTACCTCTCTAGTTTTACCTTGGTCATCTCATGCAGAGGAGTTCACTGGAGAATGCATTTGGAAGAATCAGCAGTAAATGGAAGCCAGGCTATCAAAGAACATGGTGCCTGGACACTATCAAAGCCAGAGATCAACCAGAACAGACAAAAACTCAAGGAAGTAGTGCAAGATAGGAAAATGTGGCGAGATCTGGTCCATAGAATTGCCAAGAGTTTGTTGGACATGATTAAATGCATCCTCCTCCTCCTCCTCCTCACTATCATCATGTTTTGTGAATTTCTTTCTTGTGATATGTGCCAAGTGGGGGAAAAAGAAAAGAAAAATACCTTGGTGTTTCACGATTGAATATAATTTCCTCTTTCAAGGATTCTTCACGAAGTTTTTCTAGAAGTTCATCAGGAGGTAGTTGATACATATTGTTAAGCCGGTTGTAGAGAGAAGATTCTGAACTCTAGACATGAGGAAAAGATGTGAAAAAGTTATAATAAAACTTCAGAGGTTTTACTATTAGTGGTTCATTATCATTTTATTTATATCTCAGATTCAAATTCCAAATCCTGGAATGGAGGTTCTTCCTGAGCAGGAAGCGCAATCATAGATCAGCTGCTGCCCTGGGTGGGGGTCTGGAAGCCACAAAGTCAGATTTGGGGGTGGGGGAGAGAAAGAAAGAAAGACTTCTGCGGGCTTCTTTGCATGCAGTCCAAACTCTGTCTCTTTTTCTTTCTTTCTCTTTCTCTCCCCCACCACCCTAAACTCCAGCCCTGTGGCTTCCAAACCCCAGCCAGGGCTATAGCCGCTCTGCTAATGAGCTTCCTGTTCTATTCTATTCCAGCTGGAGCTGGAACTAAATAGACCGACTGAGGGATGCCACAGAGCTGCCAAATTCCAGTAAGACAGGTGTCTCGTTCCCTGCCCCACCTCCTGCACCCCATCCATGATAAGGCTAAAACAATAAAAATGTATTCTTTTCGGGTAAACGCGGAAATGCTCCTGGCGGGGACTGCTTTGGGCCACGATTTTGCAAATACCCAGAAAACTGAAGGGTGGGTGTGCGCACACTCTACTCCCACCATTCCAGTAGGTCCGCAAATAGCTGCCCTTTACTGCATAGTTCACATCTTAAGCCACGCCCCTGTAAGGGTACCATCGCATTTTCTTGCAATGTTTCTCAAGTGTTCTCTGTGCCAAGCTTTGATTTTCCATCTATTTAATCTGTCATCCTGCTGTTTTTTCTTATATTGTGCCTTTCTTTCTGTTGTTTTTATAATGTTCTCTGTTTCCACAGCCTGCAGCAATTTTTCTGTACTTTGGATCACATAATCATTCAAACCTTGTTTTTGTAGGTTTGATTTATTTGTAATAGCCTTCTGACCCCTATTTTTCTTGAAAGGTGCAACCTGTCGATTTCACTGGATGTATTCAAAGGTTTGTGTGTTTTGCTCTCCAGATTGTCCAGTTCAGCTGAAGTCCAGTTGATGATTCAAGTTTAGTAGTTTATCACTGGAATTGCCCATGTATTAATGGATTTAATTATGTTTTCAGCATTCAGCTTTGATTTTAATATTTTGCGGACCCTTTTGCATTGACTCTTTCACTTTTCCATTCAAGATGTTATCTATTTCCAATATGCCTCACTATTTCTTTTGGGGGGTGGGGATATAAATTTTTTATTGTTTTTCCAGTCTTTACAGAGATTCAAATTCACATATCTCAAATTAAAATATAATAAAATATAATATCAAATGCCAAATTCTTAATCAAAATTTCCTAATTATTGATCCAATTTGTTCTGGTACACATCATTCATCCTATGCTGCCTCATTTTCAAATTCTATCACCCGGATTTCAGAAATTATTTTTCGCTTTCATTTGAATTCAAAATGCTATAGCTATCTAAATTTCTCTTTACTGTTTTTCTACCAAAATTATGCCGTCGTGCTTCAGTCCATTTTTATATTCTTACTTAATTTATTCCTGCAGTGTGATAATCTTCCCTAGTCTATACGTTTCCCTAATCTATGTATTATATGCCTAACTATTTCTAACCAGTATCCTTTGCTAATGCTTTCACTATGGTTCCATTTCCCAGTTCTATTCCTTCTTTCTTTCTTTTTTCCTCGCTGCATGGATAATATAGCACATTTTTCAGGTCCAAAGTTTGTTATGATCTCACTGCTGAAAGGTTGAACTGTGTTGAGTATTGATCTAAGTTCAGGGGGCTTTTCGCATATATTTTAAAGTCATCCATATTTAATAGATTTATCTTGCCAGGTTATATTGAGATTTGCTATCCCACTTTTGTGTTGTTGTTGTTATTATTTTCTGCAATACTTATGGGAATGTGGAGCCATTTTTATCAGATCCAATAAGAAAATTGAATATAGTCAGATCACCAGTGGTTGCTTCTGCACTTACATACCTGTTTTTCAGGTGTTTCTTCCTTCTGTGTATCCAGAATTGTACTTAAAGAAAACAATTAAAGAGAAAAATAGTGAGACCTTTGGGCTTTTACTTATTTTTGGCTTAGTTAGTATGAATGTCGTCCTGAATTTTTGAACTTTTATGTTTATTTAACACTGAAAATAATTGAACGTTTACAAGACAAGAAGGGAAAAAAGGATATGACCACCAAATGAGAAAAGTAGGAGGAAGCCAATGTAAACATACATATTCATCCAGCAAAAATTTTTTTCAGTGTTTTCAACTTTTAGATGCAGTGTTTTCTCAATTAAATTTTGTTTTTTTAAAGAGTGAAACTTATAAATGCATTGCCATGTAACCTTGAGACTGTTCCTCATAAACATAATTTTTCACAGTAAACAGTTTCAAATTTATTTACTCTATTTTTCAGTATATAAGATGTACTTTTTAATCTCAAAATGGTGCTTTAAAAATTGGGTGCATCTTATACATCGAATGTTGCCGAGGCCGCCTGGCAGCCCACGGTAGGAGGGTTGGCCCACGGTAGGAGGGTTGGCCATGATGGGCGGCCATGCTCCGGAGCCTGAACAAGCCCATCCACCAAGACCTGCCAGACTTTTCCCCTCGGCTGAAGGCATTACGAAGCCTGAACGAGCCTGTCCCCCAAGGCCTGCCACTCCCACCATGGAAAGGCAGCTGAGGGGAAAATAGGGTCAATAGTCATGTTAGTGCATTTGTACACGCCCCTTCTACTGACCATTTAAGTGTGTATGAAGTAAAGTCCACAGAAATCAAATTATGACTGAAACTGAATATTTGTAGCTGAGACAACTGAATCAGATAGGGCATTCCAGACTTTGACAACTCTATTACAGAATTCCTGTTTTACATTCAAGTTTAGAATGATTTACATTGAGTTGTTCATGCACATGTTATTGCGATTAAAACAGAAAAAGTCATTTACAGGTAAAACATGACTATGCATAAATTTGTATGCAATACCTAGGTCTGACAACAAACGACACAATTCTAATTTATCCAAAGCAAGACGTTTGAGTTCAGTAGTATTATGAAATCTACTGTGTACAGCAGAATACAAGACTTTTCTCCTGAAGTACTTCTGAACCCACTTGATTGCACTGAGGTCAAATATATGGTGGGGATTCCAAACAGTTGAACAATAATCAAAAATTACTCTAGGAGTTACCTTCTTACAGGAGAAGTTCCATCTGTTACTTGATTATTTTTTTTACAAGATATCTGTTGAATACAAAAACAGAAGTGACAGATAAATGTAAATATTTTTCACAGTGATCAATGACTGTCACAGAGACCAATGTTTTTTCCTATGTTTTTCCATAAGAAATTCTTCTTTTTCTCAATCTTCTGCTTATAAAAAGGTGAGGGGTCTCCAACATGGTCTGGGTCAATCTCATAAGAAGGTCTTATGGAGCAAATATAGCCTCCCGGCCAGACGTTCCCTCTCAGAATTGAATGAATGCAAACTTAATGCACCCATTCAATTACCCCCGTTCATTCCTCTTAGCAATAATTTTAGAAAAACCAATCCCACCCTTTACTGAGGTGAGATTATATTAAATCCTGGCTGCAGTAATATGGTCTATTAATATAAGGATCTGTAGAAAAATATTTTAGCTTACCAACAACCCACAAATCATTAGGGCAAGTAGCATCGCCATTGTGACTGAAAAAGCCAGCTTCCAGTTCACATAAGGTGCATTATGCGGCTTTGGTATCTGCAAGGTGAAACAAAAAGAGGTAAAACAAAGAGAGGTTAAACAAAGGTAAAACAGAGAGAGGTAAAGTGAAAGATAAGCCTTCGTATATTTTAACATAAAAGCTCTTTTCCTCAGAAAAAAAAAATATTCGGACCTACCTACTTTTTAAAAACAACAGCAGTTTTACCAATCCAGTTTTATTAATTAGTTTACTTTAGTTTAATTGCATATTTATGCCTCCCCTCTCCGAGCACTCAGGGTGGCTCACATCATATACAAGACACAATAGTACAATTAATCCAATTAATATACATACAAACAATCTTTAATAATTCCAATGCAGTGGGGTAGCAAAAATGGAGCTCTACACTAGAGCACCCAATTTATACTGAAAGATGTTAAAAGAAAATGCAGGGCATCCTGCATAAGCCACACCCACAGTGTGGTAGTAAAAGTTTTGGTAGTCCATCACTGAATACACAATTCTCCCCAGATGCTGATACAAAATTTGTAAGAATCTTACAAGTATATAGAGATGGGAATTAGACAGAGAAGTGGTCTTTGCGCAGGCACATTACTATGAACAATCTAATAAGACTTTTACTCAAAGAAGTAACCGTCTTTACAGAAACGAATGCACAATTTATGTCACTTGGGCTTTCTGGCAGGGGAAAGAATACACATTTAGGTAACCAAAACTTGTAATACTCCTATTCATGCATCTGTTAGCATTATTTACTTAAGTTGTTTTTACCTCTTCAGAAGGTTTCTCCGTTTTTCTGGAGCTTTCTGGTGTTATATTGCTCTCTGGTTCCTCTCTTGCCACAGCACTGGTAGTAAGGTGCTTAATGTGGGTGGGTTGTGCTGAACTGTCCCCAGATTCTAAAGTAAAGACTCCTTTACCAGGTTGTTCCTCACCACTCTCACCCACTACAACAGAAGTCGAAGGAGGCAGCTGAGTCGAAACATCTAAAATGGAGCGCTTTATGGAGTGAGATGATGTTTGAGGAAGCCTCTTAACAGAAAATATCTGAATTTTCTCCATCTCTTTTTCTCCTGTTATTTTTGCTGTGTCAGTGGCTTGTGGCCACTTCCTAACCTTCACAGCTGCTTTTTGTGGTGCAGGCTTCCACCATTGTCGAGGCATTGTGTGTGAAGCAGCTTTCCCTTGTTCTACTTGGAGTTTTCCAGTGCTTTCTTCAAATTTTGGCCTCTTTGTTTGGAATAAAAGAAATAAATCTTCCACTCTTTGCCTTTTTCCAAGCTCTTGATCTGTGGCTGGGCATGGCAGTATGAATCCATGCAGCCTTCCAAAGTACAGTATAATTCCTATCAGGAAAATTTGGGTCACGGAAGGGCCAACACACCTCATGGTGGTTATCCCTTCTCAACCTTTGACCCAACTGAAAAATATCTTGAAATATTTCAGCCAATAACACTGGTTGCAGTTACCAAGCAACCACATAACATTCCATATGGATGCTGCTGGATGCCATCACCGTGATGTCAGTTTACCATATTAACTGACACCACAGACTTGCCAGAAAAAATGGCAACAATAAAAATAGTGCCTCTTTTATAGAAAATCAAATGATTTAGTGCGATCACTCATATATTTGTGATTAATTTTGGGGGTCACAATCAAGGATTACCATCTGTTTTCAGTTGAAAATCTGATTGTAAGGCCTGATTATCATTCTGCAGCTATAAAAACAAATTACTTCACATTGTTATAGCTAGAAAAAAGTGGGAAAAGCAACTGAGGAAGGAAAGTTTAACTTGTAGACTTCCTTGTAGTGCTTCCCAGCATTCTCTGGAAAGTTTACAATGTCAGCATATTACCCCTAGCTGTTTGGTCCTCATTTTACCAATCTTGAAAGGATGGAAAGCTTTGACAACCTGCAATTTGCACCTGAGGAGGCATGTAAAGGGCGCACATAAGCCCACCATTGTGCCTACAGTCCCTGACCTATTGTCCTTTTATCCTTTCTATCACTAATTTCTACGTATATTATGTTAATACAAACTATAATTCTATACATCTTTGACAAACAAACAAGCAAGCAAGCAAGCAAGCAAACAAACAAACAAACAGTTGTCTTCCTTTACCCAAAGTTTATTTAGAAACATAGAAGAAACATAGAAGAATACAGTATTTATTATATTTGTGTCACATTGCAAGCAACTCAAATCCTGGGAGTTTATATGATGAGTACCATCTGTGGGATAATTTATAATAGTCATAGTCAATCTAAAAATATAAAACTAACATTGCAAATATTGCAAATGACAACTCAGAAAGGAGTTGTAGTGGATGCAAT
Source organism: Erythrolamprus reginae (assembly GCF_031021105.1). Classification (NCBI taxonomy): domain Eukaryota; kingdom Metazoa; phylum Chordata; class Lepidosauria; order Squamata; family Dipsadidae; genus Erythrolamprus; species Erythrolamprus reginae. Next base: position 95,068,648 of record NC_091963.1, on the reverse strand, counting down.
TACTGTAATTGCATTTAAAGGGAGGTTTCTGTTCAACTGAGGTAGATTTCATTCAGAATTTTAAACTAAAATTAATATTGCGCTATCATATTGCTTCTAAAGTGAATAAGTACCGTATTTTCCGGCGTATAAGACGACTGGATGTATAAGACGACCCCCTAACTTTTCCAGTTAAAATATAGAATTTGAGATATACTCGCCGTATAAGACTACCCCTCTTCTGACTGTCAAAAACTGAGTCTAGGTCTATGATGTACTTGCATTGAGAAAAAAATCATTTCTGAACATGATAACACAATATTTTAATTACTAATGATGAAGATCTTATTGTTAAAATTATGAATGAATTATTTAGAGAGAGAGAGCCAAGTGGGAGCACTCTTCTGTCTATCTCTCCATATGTCTCTGTCTATCTGTCTTGTCTGCCTCTCATATTTCTCCTCACCACAATTAAGTTTATTATTATAACTCATCATAATTTGTCAACACAAAAAGGTGAACCTGGCTATTTTTCTTTCTCCTACCATCTATTCTGTAGGTATCTTTCAGTCTAACATGCAGCATGCTGACACCTATGTGAGAATCTATTATGGAATGAGAATCTGTATGTGATATCATGATATGGCAATCCAAAGAGCCCATCCATTTTTTCCTCTTTCCGCACTTTCTGTCTTTATCCTCTTGCAATGTCACTTAAACAGATTTTAACTTGTCGGGTTCAATTAGTGACCCTGCCAATTTTCAGTACTGTGCAGTGTGCTATGATACAGAGCAGGGTGAATAATATGACCTCAGCTTTTAAAGTTATTTTAAAATGTTGCCTAAGAAATATGGAAAGATGATTCTTTTTGTAGGAAAAGTACATTTTCAATGGTTAAACATAAGAACAAATACAAACAGGCAGAAATAAATGCATCCAGTTTAACATTCAATCATTTCCCTGGCTCTTTTTATTGAAATGAACAAGTTCATACATTCAATTTTGCAACCACTAATAATGTTGGTCAAGTAGGTACAAAAATACCTGGGGAAATGATCAAAGTCTTTCTCTCTCCCCCTCTCTCTCCCTCTCTTTCTCTCTTGCTATCTCTCTTTCTCTCTCTTTTTTTTGCTTTCTCTCTTTCTCCCCCCCTCTCTCTCCTTCTCTTACTATCTCTTTCTCTCTCTTTCTGTCTCCCCTCTCTCCCTCTCTTGCCATCTCTTTCTCTCCCTCTCTCTTTCTCTCTCTCCCTCTCTTGCTATCTCTTTCTCTCTTTCTTTCCCCCCTCTCTCCCTCTCTCTTTCTCTCTCTCCCTCTGTTGCTATCCCCCCTCTCTTTCTCTCTGTCCCTCTCTTGCTAACCCCCTCTCTCCCTCTCTTGCTATCTCTTTCTCTCCCCCCTCTCCCTCTCTTTCTCTCTCCCTCACTTGCTATCTCTTTCTCTCCCCCTCTCTCTTTCTCTCTCTCCCTCTCTTGCTATCTCTTTCTTTCTCTTTCTGCCCCCCTCCCTCTCTCTTTCTCTCTCTCTCCTTCTCTTTCTCCCTCTGTTGCTATCCCCCCTCTCTCTTTCTCTCTGTCCCTCTCTTGCTAACCCCCCCTCTCTCTCCCTCTCTTGCTATCTCTTTCTCTCTCCCCCTCTCTCCCTCACTTTTTCTCTCAGCAGCGGCAGCAGGGTGATCAGCTGTGAGGCGGAGCTACGGAACCGAGGCACCGACGGCAGCGGCTAGACATGTTGCTAGATGCCGTACATGCTGGCGTTGCGATGGGCATGGACGTGGGGCTGGAGCCTCCATCCCAGCCCAGCCAGCAGGCAAGTGCCAGGCACGCAATTCCAGCATGTCCAGCCCCCGCCGTGGGTGCCTCTGTTCCGGAGCTCCGCCTCACAGCTGACCACCCTGGCGCGGCCACACAGCTACTGCCCGCTGCCATCACTCTCCCTCTGCGCGCCGCCCTCCCGCTGCCGCCGCCCTCCCACCAGCTGAAACTGACGTCCGGCCGGGGCGATTCTTCCCCTGGCCGGACAGGCATGCATGTGCTGCCAAAGGCAGCGTGTGGGCGAGCCTGCGCTCTGCGCAGCCGCGCCCAGCTAGGAGGCGGTGTTCTCGCCCCCCCCAGCTGAAACTGACGTCCGGCTGGGGTGATTCTTCCCCCGGCCGGACAGGCATGCATGTGCTGCCAAAGGCAGCGTGTGGGCGAGCCTGCGCTCTGCTCAGGCGCGCCCAGCTGGGAGGCGGTGTTCTCGCCCCTCCCAGCCATCACAAATATCAGTGCCGCGTGTCACCGAAAATGGCTACGCGTGTCAGTGCTGACACGCGTGTCATAGGTTCACCATCACTGTCCTATATCCGGCGTATAAGATGACCCCCCACTTTGGAAAAGATTTTCAGGGGTTAAAAAGTCATCTTATATACCGGAAAATACGTACGTATAATAGGTAGCTATAATCAATTTATAATCTTGTTGAAAGTAAGATTTAAAATGCGATGTGATACGACAGAATCTCCTGTATTGTGGCATGTGATAGGATTCAATTTTTTAAACAACTGGTTATGTGGGCATGGCTTATTTGTAGGTGTGGCTAGCTGGTCATGTGATCAGGTCTGCATGGCTACTTGCATAGGGACTACTCGGAGAGCTGAAAAATCTGAATTATGATGGATCCTTACACTAATGACCATCCTCACATTTATGCCCATTGCAGCATTATTAACAATAGTGTCACTGATTTCACAATTGTGGTGCTTCTTTTCATCATGGTGACAAGATAGGGTGCAAAACATAAAATGTTAGGATTGTTGTAAGCCGAGGACCGGTCAAAAGGACAAGGACTGGTCAAAAATCACCTTTTTCGCCCTCTGAGTAGTCCCTGTCCAAAGGACTGAAAAAAGTGATTTCTGACCAGTATTCTCACTTTTGGTTGGTCCTCGCACTTACAACCGGTCATCATTTATGTCTCTTGCAGCATTCATAATAGCATTGTCATTCATTTCATTACTGTGGTGCTTCTTTTCATCATGGTGACAAGATAGGGTGCAAAACGTAAAATGTTAGGATAGTTGTAAGTCTAGGACCGATCAAAAGGAAAAGGACTGGTCAAAAATAACCGTTTCAACCCTCTGAGTAGTCCCTGTCCAAAGGACTGAAAAAAGTGATTTCTGACCAGTCTTTGCACTTTTGATTGGTCCTCGCACTTACAACCGATCATCATTTATGTCTCTTGCAGCATTCGTAATAGCGGTGTCATTCATTTCACAACTGTGGTGCTTCATGTGACTGGATGGCCGTGGCCAACTCAACATTACTCACGTTGAGGGGCACTTGTCCTCACCCGATCTCTCATGACCGCTGTTGCTTTCAAACTTTCATCTTTTGACCAATTCAAGATGTCATCTCTTATGGTTTTCCGCATAGCTAGTTTGGACTCTGTAAATTTCATCAATCTCTTAAATTACGTCCTGTGGGTCCATCTGTAGGATCTTGCCTACTATTTCTGCCATTTTCAAACCTAAGTTTTCTTCTTTTTTCTTTGTGCACATTTTGGAACCTCAGCCCATGTGAGGCTCGTTGTAATTCTAAGTTGGTGATGGCTTCGTCAAATCCTCTGTTTGGCACTGTACTGTCGTCCTCAAATTCATCCATTCTCTTTTCGGCTTTATCCATTTTGTCTTCAACCTTCTTCATCCATTGTTCATTTTCCTTTACAGTTTGCTGCATCGCTTCCATTTCCCCATCCATTGCGTGTACATTTCCCTTCACATTTTCCATCTCAACGTTCAAGTTACTCATTTCTGCTTTTATGCCTTCATAATGTTTTTGGGCTTCTTCACGTGCATCACCTCTGTTGGCTTTCATAGAGACTTGAAGCAAGGCCAATGTGTCTTGAATAGTCTGCAAGGTTGGTTGTACCGGGGGGGGGGGGTTCTTTTTCCTTTTCTTTCTCCTTGCTCAACATACTTGTTATTGTTCTTTGTGGTAAGGGAGATGGCGATGGTGAGGGGGAGCTTTGTGGTGTAGCAGTTGGGATTGTAGTTTGTTTCTTTGAAGTTTTTATGATAGTCGAAGTAGTGGACATCTTAGGTGCTTTTCTAGATCTTCTAAAACCTATAAATTTTAATCGTTTCCAAAGTGGCATCAATTTTATAATCTCACAATCTTTAGTGTTGTTATTTATTAAGTTGATATTAATAAAACATACTATGAAAAAAGAAAAAATACAGCATACAAATCTAAATAATAAATAAAAAAATAAAAAACCAAATTACTTCACATTATTATAGCTAGAAAAAAGTGGGAAAAGCAGTTGAGGAAGGAAAGTTTAACTTGTAGGCTTCCTTGTAGTAGTTCATAGCATTATCTGGGAAGTTTACAATGTCAGCACATTACCCCCTGCCGTTTGGTCCTCATTTTACCAATCTTGAAAGGGTGGAAAGTTGAGACAACCTGCAATATGAACCTAAGGAGGCATGTAAGGGGCGCCCATAAGCGCACCATTGCGCCTACAATCCCTGCCCTCTTGTGCTTTTATCCTTTCTGTCACTGCTTTCTACTTATATTATGTTAATACTGTTGTATCTTGCAATGGCTACCTTGTATTTCCTGTAGATAGTTTGTTCCGTCTTCCAGCGCTGTCTGAGCTAAAGCAGGAAGTCGCTCCTGATTGGCTCAGACGCGGCTGGCTCTTGCTTTGGCGGGAGCCGCAAATGTATAAAAGAAGCGGTTTCTCCAAGCAGAGCCAGTCGGTACTAGCTGAATTGTCACTTGCCTTGCTGAGCTGTCACTTGTTCTCTGAGCTGAATAAAAGTACCGTTTTGTTTGAACCCTGCCTCTGGGTCTACTTCACTGGCGACGACGGACGGAAGAAACCACGCGTGCAACATGAGCAACGTCCAGATCGGCCGGGCTCCAGAATTCTTCGACCCCGAAAAAACGTCCTGGGACGAATACATGGCTACCTTCGAGATCTTCCTCGAGGCGGCAGGAATACAGGACGCCGAAGCCGATCGCAGACGAGCTATTTTCTTAAATTACTGCGGTCCAGAAATCCGTGGCCTTGCCCAGACTCTCACCGACCCGCAGCCAGCAAGAACCGTCGCTTGGGACGTCCTACAAGCCAAGCTAGCGAGCCACTTCAAGCCGACCAAACCAGCCATGGTTTTTCGGCATCAGTTCTCCATGATGGCTCAGAAGGAAACAGAATCAATCAACCAGTTTACAACGCGACTTCGGACGGTACTTGCACAATGCAAGTTTAAAGACCCGGAAGCTCGCCTCACCGATGCCTTGGTTTTCGGCATGAGAAGCGCCACGGTGAGGAACAAACTCCTCACCGAAGACGAACCGACTCTACAAACCGTGATTAAACTAGCGCAAACCGCAGAAGCCGCCGACGCAGCGGCTAAGGAATTAAAAGAACACGGAAGGCGAGAACTCATCGCCAAGATTGACTCCGCGTCTCCCCGCGCCGAGGGATCAGACGACCTCAGCCAACCAGCTCACAACGTGGACAACTGCTTCCTGGTACAAGACCAGCCAAGACACCACAGAGCTACTCACCCCCCAGCCCCTTGCGCCGGCTGCCGAGGGAACCACCAGCGCCATCGATGCCCCTTCCGGGACGCCACATGCCACCGCTGCAACCGTCGAGGCCACATCGCCATCGCATGCAGAGCATCGGCACCAGAGGAAACATTCTCCACACCGCGCCACCAACGACTACAAAACCAAACGCCCCAGCCGCGAGAAAACCGACCGTTCCGCTATTCGGGTCAAAGGAACTACTCAACCGCTAACCGCGACTACTCAAGAGGTAACACTCAATTTTCCGTGAATAACACGGCAACCAAAAAAGGGGGCAAAATTGTTATCTCGCTGTTACTTAACAACCAACCATGCTCGATGGAGCTTGATACAGGGTCTAGGTATACCATTATGCCATGGGAGAAGTTTAAACTGTATATGCCTAATCTGTCTAAATCTGATCTAAGGCAAACCTCTGTAGTAATCAGGGATTTTCAAGGGGGGGTAATCTCGGAACTGGGAACAGCAAATGTACCTATTGTATTCAAGAATGTCAAATGTTCCCTACCCATGCTTATTGTCACAGGGGCTAAGCACTCTCTCCTGGTTTTGGCTTGGATGGAACGTTTGGGGATTGAAATTTCTGGTGTTTGTACTGTAAACTGTGATAATATGCCTAACTTTGTGCAAGAGTTCCCTGAAGTGTTCAGCCCCACCTTGGGATCGTATAAGGGGCCCCCTATATCATTTTCTATTGACCCCAAGGTCCCACCAGTCCGGCTCAAACCTCGCAGTGTACCCCTCCCGCTTCTCCCCAAGCTAGACCTGCAGCTGGATAAACTTATAGGCCAAGGTATTTTGGTCTCTGTGGAACAAGGGCCATGGGAAACGCCCATAGTTACGCCTCTAAAACCAGATGGTTCTTTAAGGGTTTGCGCTGACTATAAATCCACCCTTAACAAGGCTCTCCAACATCACCCCTACCCCATCCCGGTGGTACAACAACTCCTACACTCCCTGGGGGAAGGGAAAAGGTTTGCAAAAATCGATCTTGCGCAGGCTTACCAGCAACTTCCGGTCGATGAACAAACAGCAAACGCACAAACGATTGTAACGCACAGGGGGGCTTTCAAATGCACAAGGTTACAGTTTGGGGTAAGCATAGCCCCAGGGATATTCCAGAGTATTATGGAACGCCTATTGTCAGGGGTAAATGGGGCCATCCCATATTTTGATGACATCTTAATTGCAGGGGAAAACCAAGAACAAGTAAACCAAAGAATAAGGGAAGTACTTAAGAGGTTACAGGATAAAGGCTTAAGGATCAAGCCTGACAAATGTGTCTGGGGAACCGACAGTATAGAATTCCTGGGTTATAAAGTGGACAGAGAAGGTATCCACCCCACAACAGAGAAACTGAGGGCCATTAGGGAAGCCCCGGAGCCACAAGATAAAAATGAACTGCAGGCATTTTTAGGCCTCCTTAATTTTTATTCCGTTTTTTTGAAGCAGAAGGCAACAGTAGCAGAGCCTCTACATCGTTTACTCCAGAAGGAAACCCGTTGGACCTGGGGGGAAATTGAACGTGAAGCCTTTTTCCAAATAAAGCAATTATTAACTTCTAAAAGTGTGGTAGTCCAGTACAGTACTTCACTACCCATTAGACTCACGTGCGACGCTTCACCGTACGGCGTAGGAGGAGTCCTAGCTCACGTTCTGCCTAATAATACAGAGGCCCCAATCGCATTTTTCTCCAGAACCATGACCAGCACAGAGAGGAATTATAGCCAGTTAGATAAAGAGGCTCTAGCTTTAGTAGCAGGGGTGAAGAAATTTCACAATTACATTTTTGGAAGAAGTTTTGAATTGGTTACAGACCACAAGCCCTTACTAGGCCTGCTAACCCCCAACAAGCCCACTCCACCATTTATGTCTCCAAGACTGATCAGGTGGGCCCTTTTTCTCTCAGGGTACCAGTATGAGCTCACCCACAAGGGAGGGAAGGAAATCAATCATGCAGATGGCCTCAGTAGGTGCCCCATAACAGACTTAGTGGAGGACCCTGCTCCTTCCACAGATGTATTAATGATAGAGCTCGAGGATAACCCACTAACCACGGCCAAAGAGGTAGCTGCACACACGCAGCAAGATCAAATCCTTAAACAAGTGGTCAACTGTGTACTTAAGGGATGGCAAAATGACTCTGTGAAACCTGAATTGTGTGATTTCAAAACCAAAAGACTTGAATTATCATATGTTAAGGGTTGCCTGCTGTGGGGAGATAGAGTGATCATCCCCAAAAGCCTAAGGGTAAAGGTACTCAAAATGTTACATGTGGGCCATCCTGGGATTGTCAGGATGAAGAGCCTAGCAAGAGGGCATTTATGATGGCCAGGTTTGGATGCTGATATTGAGAACTGGGTAGCAAAGTGTGACCCATGCCAAGAATCACGGCCTAATCCCCCCAAAACAACTCCGGCAGAGTGGGAGCAACCTGCTGGGCCTTGGTCAAGAATCCACATTGACTTTGCTGGTCCAGTGGGATCCCAGTATTTCCTAATAGTGGTTGATGCGTTCTCCAAGTGGGTGGAAATAATAGCAATGAACAACATAACCACAAGTGCCACCATCAAGGTATTGAGTAGACTGTTTGCCACCCATGGTTGCCCGGATATATTAGTGTCTGACAATGGGCCACAGCTAACAGCCAGGCAATTCGAATTATTCCTAGACGGCCTAGGGGTCAGGCATGCCCTCATCTCGCCTTACTCGCCATGGGCTAATGGCTTGGTAGAACGTTACGTTCGTGTGGCAAAGGAGGCATTGCGCAGGTCGGGCCCTGGGGATGTACAACAAAATTTGGACCAATTCTTGCTCACCCAACACATCACCCCTAACTCTCACACACATGTAAGCCCTGCAGAGTTTTTAATGGGAAGAAAATTAAGGTCACCACTAGACAGGTTGAACCCAAGATTCTGTGTTAATAATCAAATGTTTGTAAAACCTGAAAGAGAAATGTACTTGGGACAAAATGTATATGTAAAAAAATTTGATGGAGGTGTAAACTGGATGAAAGGAATTGTTGTTAAACAAAATGCACCAAAGACTTATATGGTAAAACTAGAGGATGGTCGACTGTGGAAACGACACATCGACCACATTCGGAAACGAACAGAAAATCATTTGCCACAAACCACTGACAGGGACTCTCCCCCTTCAACAGACTTTAACACATTGCCCGAATTAAGAGACACGCAAAGGAACTTATCGGGCCAGGGAGAGCCATCCAGCGACGCCGAGCCATCCTCCTCCTCCGAGGTCCTCGTTGGGCCCGCCAGGCCAAGTCCATCGCACCGGGAGAACAACGGCGAGCCATCCTCCACAGTCGGTGTCGAAGGAGAAATTGAACTGCGCAGGTCAGAGCGAGCTTCACGAAGACCCCACCGATTGGACGACTTTGTCACATGGATTTCGTGATGGATGTGTCCAACTATGAGGGGAGGGGTGTTGAATCTTGCAATGGCTACCTTGTATTTCCTGTAGATAGTTTGTTCCGTCTTCCAGCGCTGTCTGAGCTAAAGCAGGAAGTCGCTCCTGATTGGCTCAGACGCGGCTGGCTCTTGCTTTGGCGGGAGCCGCAAATGTATAAAAGAAGCGGTTTCTCCAAGCAGAGCCAGTCGGTACTAGCTGAATTGTCACTTGCCTTGCTGAGCTGTCACTTGTTCTCTGAGCTGAATAAAAGTACCGTTTTGTTTGAACCCTGCCTCTGGGTCTACTTCAAATACAAACTATAATTCTATGCATCTTTGACAAATAATAAACAAACAAACAAACAAACAGTTGTCTTCCTTCACCCAACGTTTATTTATTATATTTGTGTCACATTACAAGCAACCGAAATCCTGGGAGTTTATATGATGAGTACCATCTGTGGGATAATTTACAATAGTCATAGTCAATTTAAAAACATAAAACTAACCTTGCATAAATATTACAAATGACAACACAGAAAAGAGTTGCAGTGGATGCAATTACTCTAATTGCATTTAAAGGGAGGTTTCTGTTCAACTGAGGGAGATTTCATTCCGAAATTTTAAACTAAAATTAATGGTACTATCATATTGTTTCTAAAGTGAAAAAGTATATATAATCAGTAGCTATAATCAATTTATAATCTTGTTGAAAGTAAAATTTAAAATGCGATGTGATACGAGAATCTCCTGTATTGTGGCAGGTGATGGGATTCAATTTTTTAAACAACTGGTTATGTGGGCATGGCTTATTTGTAGGTGTGCCTAGCTGGTCATGTGATCAGGTCGGCATGGCTACATGCATAGGGACTACTCAGACAGCGGAAAAATCTGAATTATGATGGATCCTTACACTAATGACCATTCTCACATTTATGCCAATTGAAGCATTATTAACAATAGTGTCACTCATTTCACTACTATGGTGCTTCTTTTCATCATGGTGACAAAATACGGTGGAAAACGTAAAATGTTAGGATTGTTGTAAGTCAAGGACGGGTCAAAAGGAAAAGGACTGGTCAAAAATCACCTTTTCAGCCCTCTGAGTAGTCCCTGTCCAAAGGACTGAAAAAAGTGATTTCTGACCAGTACTCGCACATTTGGTTGGTCCTCGCACTTACAACCGGTCATTATTTATGTCTCTTGCAGCATTCGTAACAGCGATGTCATTCATTTCATTACTGTGGTGCTTCTTTTCATCATGGTGACAAGATAGGGTGCAAAACGTAAAAGGTTAGGATTGTTGTAAGTGGAGGACCGGTCAAAAGGACAAGGACTGGTCAAAAATCACCTTTTCAGCCCTCTGAGTAGTCCCTGTCCAAAGGACTGAAAAAAGTGATTTCTGGCCAGTACTCGAACTTTTGATTGGTCCTCGCACTTACAGCCGGTCATCATTTATGTCTCTTGCAGCATTCGTAACAGCAGTGTCATTCATTTCATTACTGTGGTGCTTCTTTTCATGATGGTGACAAGATAGGGTGCAAGACGTAAAATGTTAAGATTGTTGTAAGCCGAGGACCGGTCAAAAGGACAAGGACTGGTCAAAAATCACCTTTTCCGCCCTCTGAGTAGTCCCTGTGCAAAGGACTGAAAAAAGTTATTTCTGACCAGTATTCTCACTTTTGGTTGGTCCTCGCACTTACAACCGGTCATCATTTATGTCTCTTGCAGCATTCATAATAGCATTGTCATTCATTTCATTACTGTGGTGCTTCTTTTCATCATGGTGACAAGATAGGGTGCAAAACGTAAAATGTTAGGATTGTTGTAAGTGGTGGACCGGTCAAAAGGACAAGGACTGGTAAAAAATCACATTTTCAGCCCTCTGAGTAGTCCCTGTCCAAAGGACTGAAAAAAGTGATTTCTGACCAGTCTTTGCACTTTTGATTGGTCCTCGCACTTACAACCGATCATCATTTATGTCTCTTGCAGCATTCGTAATAGCGGTGTCATTCATTTCACAACTGTGGTGCTTCATGTGACTGGATGGCCGTGGCCAACTCAACATTACTCACGTCGAGGGGCACTTGTCTTCACCCGATCTCTCATGACCGCTGTTGCTTTCAAACTTTCATCTTTTGACCAATTCAAGATGTCATCTCTTATGGTTTTCCGCATAGCTAGTTTGGAATCTGTAAATTTCATCAATCTCTTAAATTACGTCCTGTGGGTCCATCTGTAGGATCTTGCCTACTATTTCTGCCATTTTCAAACCTAAGTTTTCTTCTTTTTTCTTTGTGCACATTTTGGAACCTCAGCCCATGTGAGGCTCGTTGTAATTCTAAGTTGGTGATGGCTTCGTCAAATCCTCTGTTTGGCACTGTACTGTGGTCCTCAAATTCATCCATTCTCTTTTCGGCTTTATCCATTTTGTCTTCAACCTTCTTCATCCATTGTTCATTTTCCTTTACAGTTTGCTGCATCGCTTCCATTTCCCCATCCATTGCTTGTACATTTCCCTTCACATTTTCCATCTCAACGTTCAAGTTACTCATTTCTGCTTTTATGCCTTCATAATGTTTTTGGGCTTCTTCACGTGCATCACCTCTGTTGGCTTTCATAGAGACTTGAAGCAAGGCCAATGTGTCTTGAATAGTCTGCAAGGTTGGTTGTACCGGGGGGGGTTTTCTTTTTCCTTTTCTTTCTCCTTGCTCAACATACTTGTTATTGTTCTTTGTGGTAAGGGAGATGGCGATGGTGAGGGGGAGCTTTGTGGTGTAGCAGTTGGGATTGTAGTTTGTTTCTTTGAAGTTTTTATGATAGTCGAAGTAGTGGACATCTTAGGTGCTTTTCTAGATCTTCTAAAACCTATAAATTTTAATCGTTTCCAAAGTGGCATCAATTTTATAATCTCACAATCTTTAGTGTTGTTATTTATTAAGTTGATATTAATAAAACATACTATGAAAAAAGAAAAAATACAGCATACAAATCTAAATAATAAATAAAAAAAATAAAAAACCAAATTACTTCACATTATTATAGCTAGAAAAAAGTGGGAAAAGCAGTTGAGGAAGGAAAGTTTAACTTGTAGGCTTCCTTGTAGTGGTTCACAGCATTATCTGGGAAGTTTACAATGTCAGCACATTACCCCTTGCCGTTTGGTCCTCATTTTACCAATCTTGAAAGGGTGGAAAGTTGAGACAACCTGCAATATGAACCTAAGGAGGCATGTAAGGGGCGCACATAAGCGCACCATTGCGCCTACAATCCCTGCCCTCTTGTGCTTTTATCCTTTCTGTCACTGCTTTCTACTTATATTATGTTAATACAAACTATAATTCTATGCATCTTTGACAAATAATAAACAAACAAACAAACAAACAAACAGTTGTCTTCCTTCACCCAACGTTTATTTATTATATTTGTGTCACATTACAAGCAACCGAAATCCTGGGAGTTTATATGATGAGTACCATCTGTGGGATAATTTACAATAGTCATAGTCAATTTAAAAACATAAAACTAACCTTGCATAAATATTACAAATGACAACACAGAAAAGAGTTGAAGTGGATGCAATTACTCTAATTGCATTTAAAGGGAGGTTTCTGTTCAACTGAGGGAGATTTCATTCCGAAATTTTAAACTAAAATTAATGGTACTATCATATTGTTTCTAAAGTGAAAAAGTATATATAATCAGTAGCTATAATCAATTTATAATCTTGTTGAAAGTAAAATTTAAAATGCGATGTGATACGAGAATCTCCTGTATTGTGGCAGGTGATGGGATTCAATTTTTTAAACAACTGGTTATGTGGGCATGGCTTATTTGTAGGTGTGGCTAGCTGGTCATGTGATCAGGTCGGCATGGATACTTGCATAGGGACTACTCAGACAGCTGAAAAATCTGAATTATGATGGATCCTTACACTAATGACCATCCTCGCATTTATGCCCATTGCAGCATTATTAACAATAGTGTCACTCATTTCACAACTGTGGTGCTTCTTTTCATCATGGTGACAAGATAGGGTGCAAAACATAAAATGTTAGGATTATTGTAAGTCGAGGACCGGTCAAAAGGACAAAGACTGGTCAAAAATCACTTTTTCAGCCCTCTTAGGTAGTCCCTGTCCAAAGGACTGAAAAAACAAATTTCTGACCAGTACTCGCACTTTTGACTGGTCCTCACACTTACAACTGGTCATCATTTATGTCTATTGCAGTATTCTTTTTTTTAAAAAAAAATAGTATATTAAATTTCATATTTAAAAAAGGGTGAGAAGGGAAGGGTATGGGGGTCAGAAGAAGTAAAGATGATAGGCAAATGATTACATCATTGTTAAAGTAATTCTGAAATATATGGTAAATTATGAATGATATTACTAAATTGTCTTGCAAAAAGAATCGTAAGTGTGAAAAATGGTCATAAGTTGCTTTTTCCAATGCCATTGTAACTTTGAATGATCACTAAATGAAATGTTGTAAGTCAAAGATTACCTAAACAAAAATAAAAAAAGCTTCTTTGCTTGCAAAAAGCTGCCCTAAATAACAATCATTAGATTAGAACTGCCTGAAAACTGGAATTACAAATCAGGTTGGGTGCCAGAGCACCTTGAGGAATTTAAATAGTTAAAATACAATAACTATCAACTTGCTCATAAAGTGAAACCCTTTAGCAGGTCATTTAAGCTCTCTAAAAAGAGCACACCCAGGAGAAGCAATCCTTGGATCCATTTGCACTACTTAAAGATAGCAGTTGGTCTCACTTGCCTCATAAGATAGCCTAAGGAAATCGTCCAGATTTAAGGAAAGATCACTCTCCCCCCCAAAAAAGTAAAATATCAGTGCAAAGCTTGCATCCTGTCCCTTGGAAGTACAGGACTGTGCCAAGAACCACTAAAGTAGTAAAGGAAGACTCCCATCCCAGATGGAAAAAGAACTTTAGATAAATCTAACTACAAAGAAACAATTAACACTAGAATGAATAAGGGAACAAATACAGTAGCTGATGCTTGTTAAACCAATTACCAGAACAGATAGACACAAGAACTAGCCAGATTTCTGAAGTTGTTTCTTTTCCTTCCAAACAAAGCAAGTGTAATCTCCTCTTTGTTCGGATCGGTTCTATAGAACTGGTAGCGACCTGCTGGTGATGTCACTATGCCATCACTGAACTGGATCAGTCATTGCTGGTCCATGGGCACCTTCATCTTATTTCTGAATTTTTTAAAAAAAAAATTTCTGAGCATGTGCAGAGGCCATGTTTCCAGCACAGTCCCAGAAATGATGTATGGCTGCAAAATAGGACAAGGGCATTTTTCTGTTGAAAAATGCCTTTCTCCAATTTTGCAGGCAGGCTCCATTTTCTGTGCTTCCCATTTTTATTTGGTTTTCCTTCCCTCCCACAAAGCAAACGGAAGCGAGGGAGAAGGGGGTGGGAAGAAGGATAGCTCAAATTATTGCCATGATTTTTTGTTCTTATATTCTGTTGTTTAGGTATACTGTGGGACCTCTACTTATGAATCCAATCTTCTGGGTCTGCGACTTTCATCCTCAGACCTGCACAGATCATTCAAGTCTTGCATAGCGGGCTGAGAGAAGGTCGGCTCCTCAGAGCTGCTGCTGAGAGCTCCAGGCCTTGCCTGTGGAGCTCCTCCATCCGAGGAGTCTGCAGCCATGCCGCCAGCTACCAGGGGAAGAGATCCTGCACCGCTGGAATGCCGTTGAAGACCTGGTCAGTCCAAGGCTGTTTTGAACTTTTCTGAGCAGGACTGTGAGTGGGTTTGTTGGGCTGTGCTCCCTGTTGGGAGCGAAAAGTGAATGTTTTTAGACAAGTTGCTAGGACGTTGTTCTCGTAAGGCTGAGGACTCTAAGCGCCTTTGGATGTGATCTATATGACGCCTCCAAGTCCAGCCATCTTCTAGTTTTACAGAGTATGTTTTAGGGGCTAGTTTCTCAGTGATGGTTCCCTTAGCCCAGTTAACTCCCCCATTGAAGTTCCTTGGAAAAACCTTTTGCCCCAACTCCAATGACCTTTCAGGGGCCTATGAGTTTTTTCTTGGGTGTTGGCATATTCTGGGTGTAATTTGTCTAATGGGGAACTTTCTCCCGATCAGAAGTTCTGCTGGGCTTTTCTTTGTCATTGCATTGGAGGTGATGTGTTGTGATAACAGGACAGTGTCCAAACGTTCTTGGATTTGCCCAGTTCAGACCTCTTTAAAGCCTCTTTTGCCACCCTTACGAGCCTTTCTGCCAATCCGTTAGCACAAGGGGCATGGGGTGACTTGAGGGCGTGCCTGACCCCTAATTGAGCTAGGAACAGCTCCATCTGTCTTGAGGTGAACTGAGGCCCATTGTCTGATACCAAGATCTCCGGGCAACCATGGGTAGCAAAGAGCCTACGTAAAACCTTGATAGTGGCGCATGAGGTTGTACTTCCCATGAGGATGGTGTCCACCCATTCAGAATAAGCATCCACTATTACCAGGAAGGACTGGGAATCTACTGGCCCAGCAAAATCCACATGGACACATGACCAGTGGCCCCTGGGTGGTTCCCAATCCGTTGGCTTGGTTCTAGGAGGGCTAGGCCTAGACTCCTGGCAGGGGGAGCAGGTGGCCACCCACTGCTCAATGTCCTTGTCTAATCCTGGCCACCATA
Source organism: Erythrolamprus reginae (assembly GCF_031021105.1). NCBI lineage: Eukaryota > Metazoa > Chordata > Lepidosauria > Squamata > Dipsadidae > Erythrolamprus > Erythrolamprus reginae. The sequence continues at coordinate 95,053,011 of NC_091963.1, read as the reverse complement.
GGTGCCCTCTAGCTAGGGCCTCCATCCTAACGATTCCAGAGTGTCCTTTATGTAGCATGTTCGTTACTTTTCCCCTTAAACTCTTGGGCACTACTACTCGGTCTCCCCACAGGATACAATCCCTCATGATGGTTAACTCTTGCTGTTTATCTGTGAATTCTCTAAGGTGACGGTCCTTGCCCTTTCCTGGCCACCAATGTTCCCTCTAATTTTTTTTCGCTGTGGGCGGAAAAGTATAGTGTCTGAGCAGCATTCCCTTTGGGACTGGGCGGCATAGAAGTATAAATAAAAATAAATAAAATAAATAAATAAGAAAAAATCCCTTCTTTTTAATTAAAATAAATTAATAATAAAACAAAACCAAAGTCTATTACTATTATTACTATCTTCTCTTTTTCCATCCCTGTCTCCTCCCCCCTTGTGTGTGTGTGTGTATGTGAACTCTTGAAACATTTCCAATAACAGGTGAGGGCTATTGGAAATGGTTCAAGAGTTCACACACACACACACACACACACACACGAGGCTGGGGGTTTTTTCTGTTATTATTTGGGTGCTTTTTACCATATGCTTTAAATTAAGAGTAATTTTCTCTTTCTCCGTACTGAAGGAGCGGGTCCAGCAGTCACATGGGTTGCTCATGTCCAATCCGGTGGAACTGAGCCTAGTGTTAAAAAAGCTTGCTGGATCCGCCCCTTCCCCAGAATTCGCTCAGTTCTCGCATCCTGCGGTTGTATTGTGATAAGCTCGTTCAACATTCTAACTCCTTCCCTTCGATCTTTCCTTCAAAATTAGTAAGATATTATTATTCTTATTTGATTACTTGCCTTATTAGCGCCAGCCGTTTGCGGCTCGGCTTTTCCTTTGGGAGAAGTAGCGGTTTCGTTTTCCCGCGGCTTTTTGCCGTTTACGATTCCCGCTGCCGCTTGTGGATTCTTTCAATCCTTCGGCCCGGAGGTCCTTGTGCAAGTATTTATATATTATATATTTATTTATTTATAGTGCTATTGTTAAAGGGCTCGAGAAATACCTCCTGTGGTGCGAGACGCTTTTTTCTAGTCTCCTGGACTTAGTCGATCGCTTCCCCTTTAAAATTACTGTTACGGAGCGATTTTTTCGGCGCGAAGGCCTTCGCGCCTTTTTAATTTAGGCCTCTCGTGTTGGCCTTCTGCCAGCCGCGTGTGCCTTAGTCCACCGCTCGGATCCTGGAGTGGGCTTTGAGACGCTGAGGCTTAATTCTCCACCGGCTAAGCCTCCAACCAGAGTGCCTTGGTTACTTTAGTTAAAATTTAGGGAGGCTGGCCACGCTGTATTTGGGGACACGAACTCTGGGTTTGCCCAGATTGCCCTCAAGTCTCAGCAGCTCCGAGGCCTAGGAGCAGGATCCCTTCCTCTTGGGAAAACCTTGAAATTCTTCTCCCTAATAATCCAGTTTATTTGGCTCAGCCTTGTCTTCTGTTAATTGTCAGACTATGGCTTCCTTTCCCAAGAGAGGCACCACTCAAGGTCCCAGAGAGGCCAGGCCTACAGGCGATGAGATTACCAGTATCCCCCAGGCCTCGACCTCCTCTTCTTCAGGGGCCCGCCCCTTGACCAAAGTCACCAGGGCTGAGAAGAGAAGGGACCAAGCCCTACAAAAAATCCATGATAAATCAGCAAAGCGATTGAAAGTACAGGCCCAAGTGCTCAGTAGTCATGACCCCCCAGAGGCTCCTAATCTGCCTTCTTCTGGGGTCACTGTGTTATCTCTGGATGAGCCAAACCTAGACAGACCCCAACCTAACCTATGGGGATTAGGTCCAGAGGAACCAGATATTATTGAAGATTCCCCCCAGCCAGGATCCTCTCAGGCTTTCAGGGATTCTTCTGCCATTCCTGCTGATATTTCTAGTTTACCTCCAGAATTCCAATCTATTTTTTCTGTGTTATCCAAGGCCATTGATGCTAAACTTTCTGCCATCAATGCGCCCTCCTTACCTCATCCACCTCCTCGTCCCTCCCGCCCCTTGGGTTCTTCCCCAACGGTTAGAGCTCCAATTCAGGATGAATCAGATTCCTCTCAGGATGAATATGAGGATATGGAAGAGGATGAGGATCCATTTCAGGGCCTCTCAGACGATGAGGAATCCCAAATAAAGGTTCCTTCTCCAGTTACTATTTTTCCCTCTCAATTGTTCAAATCTCTCCTCCTCAAAGCTAGAATTTCCACAGGATTAGCGGCCCAAGAGAAGCAGGCCACCACATCCACTGACCCTCCGGAGGAGAATTTACCCTACTTCACAGAGGAACAGGAGGATAACGAGGTAATTCCTATGCCTAAATTGTTTAAAGATGCCTTACTTAAGCAGTGGGATTTCCCAGCTTCTGGGCTTAATCCCACTACCAAGGACAAAAAGTTGTACAAACTCTCTTCTTCCTATGAGGATCTCCTATCTTTTCCCAAACCGGATGAACCTGTCAAGATCCTTCACTCGGCGGCTGCCGTGCCAGGCGAAGCAGAGGAGGTCCTCCGTCCAGAGGACAAGCGGATTGAACAGATGCTCAAAAGAGGGTTCACCGCAGATTCCTGGGCTATTAAAAGTTCCGCAGCGGCTTCCTTTTTCTCCAGAGCCATGCTTCTGTGGCTTCGCCAACTTCAACAGCATATTCCTCCCGATGATTTAAGAGGTCAACAGGACTTCAACAAGGTATTTGCAGCTGCTCAGTACGTGGCTGATGCCACTTTACAGTCTACCAGATTCACAGCCAAGTCTATTGCGGCTTCCACAACGGCGAGAAGACTCCTATGGCTTCGCCCCTGGCAAGCAGGAGTACGTCAGAAGTGGCAGTTATCTCTGGGACCATTGAAGCGCGATCTGCTTTTCGGAGATCTTCTGGATCCACTCCTCACGGAAACCACGGACAAGAAGAAAGTATTGGGTCCAACCACCAAAAAGGCCACCAAAACGCAGTCCTTTCGTCGCCCAGGGCGTCAACAAGATCAAGCGGCTACCTATCAGAGAATCCCAGGTCAGTATTCCCCCCGCTTTCGTTCCCAAGGTAGGAACTCCAGGGGCAGAGGTTTTCGCTACCAAAGAAGAGCGTCCTCTAACAGGGCTTCAAAAAAACCTAGATGGTAGTTCTTCCTCGATTCCCATAGGTGGCCACCTAGCCTATTTCTCCTCTAGCTGGCGTCTCACTTCCAAGGACCCCTGGGTTATTGACACTGTTCAAAAAGGTCTTCTTTTAGAATTTACTTCTCCTCCCCCTAAACGTTTTATTTCCTGCCCTTCTCCCAGGTCCTCCTCAGATCGTAACCGTATGGAGGAGGCCATTTCCCACTTATTGTCCATCAGAGTCATTCAACCGGTTCCTCCCGGTCATAAAGGCCGAGGTTTTTACTCCATCCTATTTATGGTTCCTAAGTCCTCCGGAGGTTGGAGAGCTATTTTGGATTTAAAGAAGCTGAACCTATTCATCAAATATAGGAAGTTTAAGATGCACTCCTTACCATCCATTTTAGCCGCCATCCACCCGGGGGATTTCATGGTTTCATTAGACCTCACTGAGGCCTACCTCCATATTCCTATAGCCAAATGCCACAGAAAATTCTTACGTTTCTCCTTCCAGGGCAAGCATTTCCAGTATAGGGCGATGCCATTTGGCCTTTCCTCGGCCCCTAGGGTCTTTACAAAGCTCTTGGGGTCGCTGGCGACCTATATCCGGGCTTCGCCCATCCACATTTTATGTTACCTAGATGACATTTTGGTTCATGGGAACTCCCTAGAGAAAGTGAAAGTAGATCTTTCTGTCACCATGTCAGTTCTACAGGACCATGGTTTTTCCATCAACTTTGACAAAAGTCACCTCCAGCCTTCCACATCCATTTTGCACCTGGGATCCATTATTAATTCAGAATCCTCCCAGGTCTTCCTCTCTCCTGAGAGAAAAAACAGTATAGGGGAGTTGATTTCACGCATTTTACCTCAACCGTCAGTTTCCATAGTAACCCTGTCTTCTCTTTTGGGGAAGATGGTGTCATGCATAGGCATCATTCCCTGGGCTCGCCTTCATGCTAGGGAACTACAGTGGCTTCTATTACCCTTTCAGAGATCGGGGCACAGCAACTCAAGTCGTCGCATTGTCATCCCACCGATTGTTCGCAGATCTCTCAAGTGGTGGATGTCTCCGGCCATGGACAAAGGATCCCCTTTCAGGTGCCCGGATCAATTCGTCATCACCACAGATGCCAGTCTATCGGGATGGGGCGCCCATGCCCAGGGGATGATAGCCCAGGGCACGTGGTCCCCGGAGGAAGCCTCCAAGCCAATCAATTGGCTAGAGTTAAGAGCCGTATCCCTGGCTCTGAAACAATTCTCTCCTCGCATCCCCAACCGGCACGTTCTCATTCTCACCAACAACATAGCCACAAAAAGCCACATCTGCAGACAGGGGGGCACGAGATCCAAGGCCCTCATGAGGGAGGCCCTCAAGTTAGGCCTTTGGGCAGAAAAACACCTTCAGTCGCTCCTAGCCGACCACATCTCGGGGAGCCTCAACGTCCAGGCGGATTGGCTCTCTCGAGCAACGATAGACCCAGGAGAGTGGAATCTCCATCAAGACCTGTTCCATCAAATCAGTCTCAAATTCGGCCTACCAGTACTGGATCTTTTCGCGACCGAAGCGAACGCCCAACTCCCTCGCTTTTTTTCCAGATTTCCATCCCCGGGAGCAGAAGCAATCAATGCCCTCAGGAGCCCCTGGCCTCCAGGACTCCTGTACGCATTTCCTCCAATCCCAATTCTCCCGGACGTGATTCACAAGGTCCTCAGCGAGAGGGCTCGAGTAATCCTAATCGCCCCTCATTGGCCCCGCCGGCCCTGGTTCGCGGATCTACAACAGCTGTCCGTCCAGGACCCCTGGCGACTCCCCGTTTCGGGGGATATGCTACGGCAGGGGGCCTCATTCCATCCAGACCCGGAGTGGTTCCACCTCACCGCCTGGCTGTTATCAGGAGAGACTTAGAACTGCGTGGACACGACCCCGACACAGTGGAGGTCATTTTAAAGGCCAGAAGAGGTTCGACCAATCGAATCTACGACCATACATGGTCCAAGTTCCACCAGTGGTGTCTACTGGAAGGGTTTTCTCCCCTGTGCATCCCCATACACAGGATCATTTCCTTCCTTATGCAGGGTTTCCATCAAGGCCTCTCCACCAGCACCCTCCGGCGTCATCTGGCGGCCATTTCCTCTGTCCTAGCGGGGCCCCGCAGACAGCCTCTCCGTTCCTTTCCAGAAGTTCAGGAATTCCTCAAAGGTATAGCCAATCTCAGACCTTCCAAGGTTCACAGATATCCTTCCTGGGATTTGCCACGGGTTCTCCATTCCCTCACACAGGCACCCTACGAACCCCTAAAATCTGCGTCCCTAAGGTACCTATCTTTTAAGGTAGCATTCCTGGTGGCTATTACCTCTGCCCGACGCATTTCGGAGTTGGCAGCCCTTTCAATCAGGCAGGACCTCTGCCAATTTCATCAGGACAAGGTAGTATTACGACTGGACCCCACCTTCTTACCCAAGGTCAGTTCCATGTTCCACAGAACCCAAGATATTGTCTTACCTTCCTTCTGCCTCCAACGGGACCATCCTTTGGCAATTAGATGGCACACTCTGGATCTCATTAGAGCGCTTAGGATCTATATCCAACGCACAGGACCTTTTCGGAGGTCGGAAGCACTTTTCGTAGCCTATCATCCCAGAGTCATGGGTACCAAAGTGTCTTCAACAGTGATAGGCCGTTGGATCAGAGGGACTATCTCTAAGGCCTACGAGTCAGCCTCCCTCTCAGTTCCAAGGAACATCACAGCGCATTCCACCAGAAGCGCAGCCACTTCGGCCGCTTGGGCGACTCAAGCCCCGTTGGAGGAGGTCTGCAAAGCAGCCACATGGGCCTCACTAAATTCCTTCATCAGGCACTACAAGATTGATTCTTACGCCTCAGCGGACGCTGCCTTCGGCAGAAGGGTACTCCAATCCGTTATCTCTCACGATAGCAATCTAACCCCACCCTAGGGACCAATCTATTGGGTATGTCCCATGTGACTGCTGGACCCGCTCCTTCAGTACGGAGAATAGGCGTTGATTGCTTACCTGAACGCCTCTTCTCGTACGGTGAGCGGGTACAGCAGTCACTTCCCGCCCTTGTTTGTGTCTTCTCTATTTTCTATCTTCTGTAACCTTCTTTCCTCTAACTATGAGAGTTGAACACTAAAGAGCTTCACATCTGAGCCTAGTCTACGGATTCGCGAATTCTGGGGAAGGGGCGGATCCAGCAAGCTTTTTTAACACTAGGCTCAGTTCCACCGGATTGGACATGAGCAACCCATGTGACTGCTGTACCCGCTCACCGTACGAGAAGAGGCGTTCAGGTAAGCAATCAACGCCTATTCTCTCCCCCTCTCTTGCTCTCTCTCTCTTTTTCTCAATTTCTCTCTCCTTCTCTTTCTGTCTCGCTCTGTCTGTTGCTCTCTCTCTTTCTTTCTCTCTCTCTTGCTTTCTCTTTCTCTCACTCTTTCTATCTCTCTTGTTTTCTTTCTCTCTCTTGTTCTCTCTCTTGCTATCTCTCTCCTCCCCCCTCTTTCTCTCTCTCTATTTCTCACTAACTTTCTCTCTCCCTCTCTCTTTCCATCTTGCTCTGTCTGTTGCTCTTTCTCGTTCTCTCTCTCAGCGAGGGGGCTGCGAGAGCGCTTTCTCAGAGCGCTTCAGGAACGCCTGCCCTGCCTCTACTGCAGCCCCCTTGCTGAAAGCTCGGGACGAAAGGGCTCCCAGCAAAGGGGCTGCGAGAGGGGCAGGGCGGACATTCCCAAAATGCGCAGAGAAAACCCTCTCGCAGCTCCCTGGCTCTGAGCGCGGATGAGGAGGAGGAGAAGTCGCAGCTACCACCGCCACGGGAGAAGTCGCACCCCAAGGCGGGAGGCAGAGAAAACAGGAGAGGGGGCGGATCAAGTGGGTGGAGGGCAGCGGCGAGAGGCCAGGGGCACGAGGGGGCCAGAGGCACTGTGGGGAGGTGGGGGCAGCCGCGGCTCCCTTTCCTTCTACCCATGGGCTGTCAGGGGGATGGGGAGCATGCCCGGCACCTCAGCACTTTCGGCGCTCACCGCCCCCCACTCCAACGCCCGGCTCCTTGCGCGCCCTTGGAAAAGGGTGCATGGGGGGGTATTTTGGGGGGTGCGCATGCGTGCACCTTACGGGAAACAGTGCTAGCCACCCTCTTAGAATGTATTGCATGACTGTATGTAAGACTGGGTCTCTCCTGGTTTCAGTGGCTATGTCTTTGGCCATGACAATGGGCTGGTCTACTAACTCCAGCAATAGCACTTCACTGGCTGGTGCAGGGTCTTCGACTGGTTGCATTATGAGGCAATGACTCAGGGCACCAGCATGGTTTATCTGAGACCATGCCTTATGTAGGAGTGTGTACTGATAAGCAGCTAAAAAATAGAGCACCTGGTCATCCTTGATGATAGGAACGGTGGGGTCGGTTTGTTGCTGGCCAGTAAGCCTAGTAGTGGTTTATGGTCAGTCACCTGTTCGAATTCTCTTCCAAAGATGTAATTATAGAATTTCCTAACTCCTGCTACTAAGGCCAGGGCCTCTCTGTCAAGCTGGCTATAATTCCTCTCAGGGTTAGAGAGAGTTCTAGAGAAGTATGCTATGGGAGCCTCACCCCATTGGGCAAGATATGGGCCAGTACTGCACCTACCCCATAAGGGGAGGCATCATATGTGAGCCGTACTGGTAGGGTGTTATTTTATTGGGCTACCACGCTATGAGAAGTTAAAAGGTCTTTTATTCTCATGAAAGCTGCACGTTCACTGCTTTCCCATCTCCAGGCTGCTCCCTTTTGTAGTAGTCTGTGCAATGGCTCAGCTGCAGTAGCCTTCTGTTTTAAAAAAATAGAGTAGAAGTTAAGGAGCCTTAGAAAGGCCTGAAGCTCTGCCTTATTTCTTGGTTCAGGGGCTTCTCTGATGGTCCTTATTTTCTCTAAGGTGGGGTGTATGCCTTCACTGTCGATTTTGTACCCCAAAAACTCTACACTGTCACACATTTATCTGCCCTTAATTTCAATCCTTTCACCTGCATTCTAGTGAGGACTGCCCTGATTTGCTGATGCAATTGGGTCTGTGATTCGGCTGAGATGAGTATATCGTCAAAGTAAGGCACGGTGCCTTTAAGACCAGTTAACAAACATTCCATTAACCTTTGGAATAACCCTGGGGCTATACTGACCCCGAATTGAAGGCGGGTGCATTCATAGGCCCCTCGGTGGGTTACAATTGTTTGTGCCAATGCGGTGGCTTCGTCGACCGGCAGTTGCTGGTAAGCTTGGGCGAGTCCAGCTTTGCAAATATCTGCCATTGCCTAGAGAATGCAAAAGCTGCTGTACAATAGGGATAGGGTAGGAGTTGTGCTGCAGTGCCTTATTTATTGTTGATTTGTAATCAGCACATACCCTTAAAGAACCATCTGGTTTCATGGGGGTTACAACTGGGGTTTCCCAGGGGGAGTGCTCCACAGATACTAAGATTTCCTGTGCAATCAGTTTGTCTAGCTGGTGATACAACTTTGGAAATAGGAGTAAGGGGACCCTTCGAGGTTTCAATCTTATGGGGGGAACAGCTGGATCTAGGGAAAGGGAAATTGGAGGGCCTTTGTAAGAACCCAGGGAATTGTCAAACACATTGGGAAATTTAGAAACAAAATTAGGGGATTCCTCCACCCTCAGTTGATGTAGCCCAGTCACAGCCAATCCCAATGAGCCCATCCATTCCAAACCCATGAGGTTTAGCCCCTCGGACAATGATCAGGGGCAGGTTACAGTTAATGCTCTTAAAGGTGACAGGTAGAATAGCCTTCCACAAGATAGAAATGGGGTTCCCTTGGAAGTCTTTGATAATTGCAGATACAGGCATTAGCTGGGAAGGCAGTAAGTCTGGCATGTACAGTTTTAGCTTCTGCCAAGGCATTATGGAAAACCTGGAGCCAGTGTCCAGTTCCATCTGGCAGGGCTGCCTGTTCAAAAAGATAGGAATTAAGAGTTTGTTTGGACTAAGTTCCAGTCTGTTGGTTTCCCTGGGGCAAAGTTTACCTCGGTGTTGGTTTCGAGGTGGAAACGGTGGATACCTGGCAGGTGCGCTGTATTGGGGTCTTGGCATTCGGGTGTCTCGGTTTAGCCAGGATGCGGTTTGTAGTCGAGGTGGCCTTTGAGAGATGGGTTGGTCCTCGGGCAGGATGGCTCTGCAGGCATCCGCGACATGGCCTCTGCAGTCGCAACGGTGGCAGAAGGCATTCTGGAACGGGCATCTAGAGTGTGGGTGATTTCCACGGCAGCCAAGACAGGAGTAGATCTGAGGCTGTAGACGTGGAGGTCTAGTAGCAGGAGTTTGGATTTGGAGGCAGGCGTCTTCTGGGAGATCGTGGAGAAGGTCGCTGTCATCTGGTGGTGGCTCGTCATGTGGCAGAGAGTAGTCAAGGTGATGTACGGTCACAACTTTATTGTTCCTTTTAAGATCGGTGGCGGCAGCTTGGGCCACTTCAATCATTTGAGCCGCTTTGATCACGTCCTGAAGGGAAGGATCGTGTTCTGTCAGGAGTTTGTTCCTGATTTTGACATTTCGCATGCCGAAGATTAGCGTGTCGAATAGGCGCGCTTCCGGGTTGTAAAAATTGCACTGTGACAGAACAGCACGGAGACGAGTGGCGAATTGGTTTATCGTCTCCCCGTCGGTTTGAGCCATCCGAGAGAATTGGTGCCGGTATACTCGTTATTATTATAATTATTTATTATTTATTGGATTTGTATGCCGCCCCTCTCCACAGACTCGGGGCAGCTAACAACAATGAAAAAAACAACATGTAACAATCCAATTAATAAAACAACTAAAAACCCTTATTATAAAAAACCAAACATACACACAAACATATCATGCATAACTTGTAAATGGCCTAGGGGGAAGGAATATCTTAACTCCACCATGCCTGGCAATAAAGGTGGGTCTTGAGTAATTTGCGAAAGACAAGGAGAGTGGGGGCTGTTCTAATCTCTGGGGGGAGTTGATTCCAGAGGGCCGGGGCCACCACAGAGAAGGCTCTTCCCCTGGGGCCTGCCAAACAACATTGTTTGGTCGACAGGACCCGGAGAAGGCCAACTCTGTGGGACCTTATCGGCCGCTGTGATTCGTGTGGTAGAAGGCGGTTCCAGATGTATTCTCCGTACTGAAGGAGCGGGTCCAGCAGTCACATGGGTTGCTCATGTCCAATCCGGTGGAACTGAGCCTAGTGTTAAAAAAGCTTGCTGGATCCGCCCCTTCCCCAGAATTCGCTCAGTTCTCGCATCCTGCGGTATTATTGTGATTAGCTCGTTCAACCTTTCTAACACCTTCCCTTCGATCTTTCCTTCAAAATTAGTAAGATATTATTGTACTTATCTTGTTACTTGCCTAATTAGCGCCAGCCGTTTGCGGCTCGGCTTTTCTATTGGGAGAAGTAGCGGTTTCGTTTTCCCGCGGCTTTTTTCGCCGCTATAAAAATCGATTCCCGCTGCCGATTGTGGATCTTTCAATCCTTCGGCCCGGAGGTCTTGGGGCAAGTATTTATATATATTGTATATTGATATTTCTATTATTTAAAGGGCCATACCTGCTGCGGAGCGAGACGCTTTTTTCTAGTCTCCTGGACTTAGTCGATCGCTTCCCCTTTAAGAATAACAGTTACGGAGCGATTTTTTTCGGCGCGAAGGCCTTCGCGCCTTTTTAATTTAGGCCTCTCGTGTTGGCCTTCTGCCAGCCGCGTGTGCCTTAGTCCACCGCTCGGATCCTGGAGTGGGCTTTGGGACGCTCAGGCTTAATTCTCCACCGGCTAAGCCTCCAACCAGAGTGCCTTGGTTACTTTAGTTAAAGTTTAGGGAGGCTGGCCACGCTGTATTTGAGGACACGAACTCTGGGTTTGCCCAGATTGCCCTCAAGTCTCAGCAGCTCCGAGGCCTAGGAGCAGGATCCTTTCCTCTTGGGAAACCCTTGGAATTCTTCTCCCTAATAATTCAGTTTATTTGGCTCAGCCTTGTCTTCTGTTAATTGTCAGACTATGGCTTCCTTTCCCAAGAGAGGCACTACTCAAGGTCCCAGAGAGGCCAGGCCTACAGGTGATGAGATTACCAGTATCCCCCAGGCCTCGACCTCCTCTTCTTCAGGGGCCCGCCCCTTGACCAAGGTCACCAGGGCTGAGAAGAGAAGGGACCAAGCCCTACAAAAAATCCATGATAAATCAGCATAGCGATTGAAAGTGCAGGCCCAAGTGCTCAGTAGTCATGACCCCCCAGAGGCTCCTAATCTGCCTTCTTCTGGGGTCACTGTGTTATCTCTGGATGAGCCAAACCTAGACAGACCCCAACCTAACCTATGGGGATTAGGTCCAGAGGAACCAGATATTATTGAAGATTCCTCCCAGCCAGGATCCTCTTAGGCTTTCAGGGATTCTTCTGCCATTCCTGCTGATATTTCTAGCTTACCTCCAGAATTCCAATCTATTTTTTCTGTGTTATCCAAGGCCATTGATGCCAAACTTTCTACCATCAATGCGCCCTCCTTACCTCATCCACCTCCTAGTCCCTCCCGTCCCTTGGGTTCTCCCCCAACGGTTAGAGCTCCAATTCAGGACGAATCAGATTCTTCTCAGGATGAATATGAGGATATGGAAGAGGATGAGGATCCATTTCAAGGCCTTTCAGACGATGAGGAATCCCAAATAAAGGTTCCTTCTCCAGTTACTATTTTTCCCTCTCAATTGTTCAAATCTCTCCTTCTCAAAGCTAGAATTTCCACAGGATTAGCGGCCCAAGAGAAGCAGGCCACCACATCCACTGACCCTCCGGAGGAGAATTTACCCTACTTCACAGAGGAACAGGAAGATAACGAGGTAATCCCTATGCCAAAATTGTTTAAAGATGCCTTACTTAAACAGTGGGATTTCCCAGCTTCTGGGCTTAATCCCACTACCAAGGACAAAAAGTTGTACAAACTCTCTTCTTCCTATGAGGATCTCCTATCCTTTCCCAAACCGGATGAACCTGTCAAAATCCTTCACTCGGCGGCTGCCGTGCCAGGCGAAGCAGAGGAGGTCCTCCGTCCAGAGGACAAGCGGATTGAACAGATGCTCAAAAGAGGGTTCACCGCAGACTCCTGGGCTGTTAAGAGTTCCGCAGCGGCTTCCTTTTTTTCCAGAGCCATGCTCCTGTGGCTTCGCCAACTTCAACGGCATATTCCTCCCGATGATTTAAGAGGTCAACAGGACTTCAACAAGGTATTTGCAGCTGCTCAGTACGTGGCTGATGCCACGTTGCAGTCCACCAGATTCGCAGCCAAGTCTATTGCGGCCTCCACAACGACCAGAAGACTCCTATGGCTTCGTCCCTGGCAGGCAGGAGTACGTCAGAAGTGGCAGTTATCTCTGGGGCCATTGAAGCGCGATCTGCTTTTCGGAGATCTTCTGGATCCACTCCTCACAGAAACCACGGACAAGAAGAAAGTATTGGGTCCAACCACCAAAAAGGCCACCAAAACGCAGTCCTTTCGCCGCCCAGGGCGTCAACAAGATCAAGCGGCTACCTATCAGAGAAAACCAGGTCAGTATTCCCCCCGCTTTCGTTCCCAGGGAAGGAACTCCAGGGGCAGAGGATTTCGCTACCAAAGAGGAGCGTCCTCTAACAGGGCTTCTAAAAAACCTAGATGGTAGTTCTTCCTCGATTCCCATAGGTGGCCGCCTAGCCTATTTCTCCTCTAGCTGGCGCCTCACTTCCAAGGATCCCTGGGTTATTGATACTGTTCAAAAAGGTCTCCTTTTAGAGTTTACTTCACCTCCCCCTAAACGTTTTATTTCCTGTCCTTCTCCCAGGTCCTCCTCAGATCGTACCCGTATGGAGGAGGCCATTTCCCATTTATTGTCCATCAGAGCCATTCAACCGGTCCCCCCCGGTCAGAAAGGCCGAGGTTTTTATTCCATCCTCTTTATGGTTCCTAAGTCCTCCGGAGGTTGGAGAGCTATTTTGGATTTAAAGAAGCTGAACCTATTCATCAAATATAGGAAGTTTAAGATGCACTCCTTGCCATCCATTTTAGCCGCCATCCACCCGGGGGATTTCATGGTTTCTTTAGACCTCACTGAGGCCTACCTCCATATTCCTATTGCCAAGTGCCACAGAAAATTCTTACGTTTTTCCTTCCAGGGCAGGCATTTCCAGTATAGGGCTATGCCATTTGGTCTTTCTTCGGCCCCTAGGGTCTTTACAAAGCTCTTGGGGTCGCTGGCGGCCTATATCTGGGCTTCGCCCATCCACATTTTATGTTACCTAGATGACATTTTGGTTCATGGGAATTCCCTAGAGAAAGTTAAAGTAGATCTTTCTGTCACCATGTCAGTTCTACAGAACCATGGTTTTTCCATCAACTTGACAAAAGTCATCTCCAGCCTTCTACCTCCATTTTGCACCTGGGATCCATTATTAATTCAGAATCCTCCCAGGTCTTCCTCTCTCCTGAGAGAAAATATAATATAGGGGAGTTGATTTCACGCATTTTACTTCAACCGTCAGTTCCCATAGTGACCCTGTCTTCTCTTTTGGGGAAGATGGTGTCATGCATAGGCATCATTCCCTGGGCTCGTCTTCACGCTAGGGAACTACAGTGGCTCCTATTACCCTTTCAGAGATCGGGGCACAGCAACTCAAGTCGTCGCATTGTCATCCCATCGATTGTTCGCAGATCTCTCAAGTGGTGGATGTCTCCGGCCATGGACAAAGGATCCCCTTTCAGGTGCCCGGAACAATTCGTCATCACTACAGATGCCAGTCTATCAGGATGGGGCGCCCATGCCCATGGGATGATAGCCCAGGGCACGTGGTCTCCGGAGGAAGCCTCCAAGCCAATCAATTGGCTAGAGTTAAGAGCCGTATCCCTGGCTCTGAAACAATTCATCCCTCGCATCCCCAACCGGCACGTCCTCATCCTCACCGACAACATTGCCACAAAAAGCCACATTTGCAGACAGGGGGGCACGAGATCCAAGGCCCTCATGAGGGAGGCCCTCAAGTTAGGCCTTTGGGCAGAAAAACACCTTCGGTCGCTCCTAGCCGATCACATCTCGGGGAGCCTCAACGTCCAGGCGGATTGGCTCTCTCGTGCAACGATAGACCCAGGAGAGTGGAATCTCCATCAAGACCTGTTTCATCAAATCAGTCTCAAATTCGGCCTACCAGTACTGGATCTCTTTGCGACCAAAGCGAACGCCCAACTCCCTCGCTTCTTTTCCAGATTTCCATCCCCGGGAGCAGAAGCAATCAATGCCCTCAGGAGCCCCTGGCCTCCAGGACTCCTGTATGCATTCCCTCCAATCCCAATTCTCCCGGACATGATTCACAAGGTCCTCAGCGAGAGGGCTCGAGTAATCCTAATCGCCCCTCATTGGCCCCGCCGGCCCTGGTTCGCGGATCTACAACAGCTGTCCGTCCAGGACCCCTGGCGACTCCCTGTTTCGGGGGATATGCTACGGCAGGGGGCCTCATTCCATCCAGACCCGGAGTGGTTCCACCTCACCGCCTGGCTGTTATCAGGAGAGACTTAGAACTGCGTGGACACGACCCCGACACAGTGGAGGTCATTTTAAAGGCCAGAAGAGGTTCGACCAATCGAATCTACGACCATACTTGGTCCAAGTTCCACCAGTGGTGTCTACAGGAAGGGTTCTCTCCCCTGTGCATCCCCATACACAGGATCATCTCCTTCCTTATGCAAGGTTTCCATCAAGGCCTTTCCACCAGCACTCTCCGGCGTCATCTGGCGGCCATTTCCTCTGTCCTAGCAGGGCACCGCAGACAGCCTCTCCGTTCCTTTCCAGAAGTTCAGGAATTCCTCAAAGGTATAGCCAACCTCAGACCTTCCAAGGTCCACAGATATCCTTCCTGGGATTTGCCACGGGTTCTCCACTCCCTCACACAGGCACCCTACGAACCCCTAAAATCTGCGTCCCTAAGGTACCTATCTTTTAAGGTAGCATTCCTGGTGGCTATTACCTCTGCCCGACGCATTTCGGAGTTGGCAGCCCTTTCAATCAGGCAGGACCTCTGCCAATTTCATCAGGACAAGGTAGTCTTACGACTGGACCCCACCTTCTTACCCAAGGTCAGTTCCATGTTCCACAGATCCCAAGATATTGTCTTACCTTCCTTCTGTCTCCAACGGGACCATCCTTTGGCAATTAGATGGCACACCCTGGATCTCATTAGAGCGCTTAGGATCTATATCCAACGCACAGGACCTTTTCGGAGGTCTGAAGCACTTTTCGTAGCCTATCACCCCAGAGTCATGGGCGCCAAAGTGTCTTCAACAGTGATAGGCCGGTGGATCAGAGGGACTATCTCTAAGGCCTATGAGTCGGCTTCCCTCTCAGTCCCAAAGAACATCACAGCGCATTCCACCAGGAGCGCAGCCACTTCGGCCGCTTGGGCAACTCAAGCCCCGTTGGAGGAGGTCTGCAAAGCAGCCACATGGGCCTCGCCAAATTCCTTCATCAGGCACTACAAAATTGATTCTTACGCCTCAGCGGACGCTGCCTTCGGCAGAAGGGTACTCCAATCCGTTATCTCTCACGATAGCAATGTAATCCCACCCTAGGGACCAATCTATTGGGTATGTCCCATGTGACTGCTGGACCCGCTCCTTCAGTACGGAGAATAGGCGTTGATTGCTTACCTGAACGCCTCTTCTCGTACGGTGAGCGGGTACAGCAGTCACTTCCCGCCCTTGTTTGTGTCTTCTCTATCTTCTGTAACCTTTCTTTCCTTTAACTATGAGAGTTGAACACTAAAGAGCTTCACATCTGAGCCTAGTCTACGGATTCGCGAATTCTGGGGAAGGGGCGGATCCAGCAAGCTTTTTTAACACTAGGCTCAGTTCCACCGGATTGGACATGAGCAACCCATGTGACTGCTGTACCCGCTCACCGTACGAGAAGAGGCGTTCAGGTAAGCAATCAACGCCTATTCTGGCCCAATGCCATGTAGGGCTTTAAAGGTCATTACCAGCACTTTGAATTGTGACCGGAAACTGATCAGCAGCCAATGCAGGCCACGGAGTGTTGCAGAAACGTGGGGAAATCTAGGGAGCCCCACGATGGCTCTCGCGGCCGCATTCTGCACGATCTGAAGTTTCCGAACACTTTTCAAAGGTAGCCCCATGTAGAGAGCGTTGCAATAATCGAACCTCGAGGTGATGAGGGCATGAGTGACTGTGAGCAATTACTCCCTGTCCAGGTAGGGCCACAACTGGTGCACCAGGCGAACCTGAGCAAACGCCCTCCTTGCCACAGCCGAAAGATGATGTTCCAATGTCAGCTGTGGATCAAGGAGGACACCCAAGTAGCGGACCCTCTCTGAGGGGGTCAGTAGTTCCCCCCCCAAGGTAATGGACGGACAGATGGAACTGTACTTGGGAGGCAACACCCACAGCCACTCCGTCTTGTCTAGGTTGAGTTTGAGTTTGTTGACACCCATCCAGGCCCTAACAGCCTCCAGGCACCGGCACATCACTTCCACTGCTTCGTTGACTGGACATGGGGTGGAGATGTATATCTGGTTCAGTACTCTTGCTGGTTTGGCCGGCTTGAAGTGGTTGGCTAGCTTAGTGGTCAGCTGGTGCCAGGTCAGTCAGGGTTTCAGCGAGATCATAGAGCTGTGTGCCACGGTGGTTCAGAAATATTGCTCTTTTTCGGCCATCGTCGGCATCTTTAATCTCTGCCGCTTCCAAGAAAATATCAAATTCGGCCATATAGGCTTTCCATGTCATATGTTCTGGGCCGAACAAGGCAGGAGGATTTGCCGCGGAGGTGGCAGTCGGAGTTT
Source organism: Erythrolamprus reginae (assembly GCF_031021105.1). Classification (NCBI taxonomy): domain Eukaryota; kingdom Metazoa; phylum Chordata; class Lepidosauria; order Squamata; family Dipsadidae; genus Erythrolamprus; species Erythrolamprus reginae. The sequence goes on along the minus strand of NC_091963.1, from coordinate 95,036,082 downwards.
CCATGGTAGATAGGTTGAAAGGGAGGTTCAACCACCCTCGTCGCCAATGAAAAATACTCGGAGATTTAACTGGTAAAATTAGCAGTTGTTTATTCGACTAGAGTTGACACGCTTAATGCAAACGGATTACAGTTAAAATAGCTCGAAAGGAAGTGCCGCAGCTTTTGTATTTATAGGGACCACAATGTAACAAACTCTATCTGACAAGGTAACAAGTCTCTCGCCAAACAAAGCAACCAATCAGGATGGCTTAGGAGGTGTCATGCAGATTCTGAACTCTGTAACTTCTTAATGAATGTTTAACACTTCCTATCCCATCCCAAATCAGCTCCGAAATCACCCCTCCAGATGCTTTCTACGCCACCCGAAATAGCTCCCAAAATCACCTGTCCAGATGATTCTTATACCATCCCAAATCACTCCCAAAATCACCCTCCACCTAAGGTGCAAGCAGAAGGAGTGGGTAGAAGCAGCGCTGGCAGCATTTATGATTCTGACAGCACCCATTCGCCTAGCTACCCAGCCTAAGGTGGGTGAGGGGCGACCCAGGAAGTAGAGTGCAGATAACACAAAGCAAATTGTCATCCCAGCGAGCAACACTGGTAAGGTTGTAAGTCGAGGACTTAACACTTCACTTGATCGTTCAAGCCATTCCCAACTGATCACATGGCCTGCAAGCCACTGCTATCCAGTCACATGACAATTAAACCATACCCATGGTAAAAATTTTGGCTGCCCATTACTGGTCCCATGAATAATGAGAACCGTAGCCCAACACAGTTGCAGTTGCTCCCAATGGGCGAATAGCTATTCTGAAATGATTTTAAACCTCAGGATAAACATAACAATAACAAACTGTGTTTGAAATGTGTTTAATAATCCAATACTATATACAATAATATGCCAATAATAATGCAAAACTATATACAATAATATGCCAATAATAATCCAATACTATATACAATAATCCAATACTATATACAATAATATTCATTTAACAAATTGGATTAGTCTTCTCTCTCCTCTTTTTCTTCTTCCTCCTCTCCCTCTCCCTCTTCTGAACTTCTGTGGATATAAAAGGAATAAAAGACAATGTAATTATAAAACTACATATTCTTCTAATAAGTCTGTTCACATTTTGTCTAGCTATTATTATAATAGATACAGTACCCTTAATCTCAGATACAGTACCCTTAATCTCATATTCTTCTAAAGTAATATCCATGTATTGAGATGCCAATATTTTTCTGAGAAGAGCAGGAATTTCAGTATTTCAGAACTGCATCACAGCCATTTGCTCTAAGAGAAAAGGCCTCGGTAACCACCCATAGAATCTTCTCCCAATAGCTACTTTGGGTCTGGCAGCATCACTTTCTATCTATGGTAATGCTAGGGAAAGGGAGAAATGAAGCCCTAAGATGAGCAGTACATTTCCAGAGGCCTCGCATTGGCCTTCCAACAAGACTCAGGAAAGAAATGCTGGGTGACGGCTTCTCTTTTTTGACATGTTTCAATGAATGTAATTAATAAATGTTAAATAAATGTTGTAAGCCACTGTAGTTATGTATATGTGTGTTGGGCAATTACATCCATTTGTTTAATAAATAAATTAAATGTGTGACTATTTCTGTAACCCTGTAAACAAGCATCTGTGCTAAATAAAATATTGTATTTCAATAGGAGGAATACAATGGGTGCAACTTTAAAAAACGGTACCACTTATTCCTAATAAACCGTGTTTGGTAGAATTCTTATTGTGGCATCTAAATGTAAATACTTAGGAATAAAACACTTTTTCTTTCTACGGTTTAACAGTGAAATAAAATGACGATATTATGAGATGTTTTAGACATTAAATATCTTATCATGCATTCTGAATCACTTCAAAAATTCTTAAAGAGAAATACTCCTGACTTGCACCCTGAAGCTACTTACGTTTTCTTTAAAGTAGCTTCAGTTCCTTCCTCTGTTTCGGAAGCCCTGGTAAAAGAAATAGCAGAATTTAAGTATTTTTCTGGCAGCAATTGAAAATGTTATCATCACTTGGTCAGCTTGCCCTAGTTATTTATCTGTTAATTCATTCGATTTAATTGCCACCCATCTTATTCCTAAGCAACCCCTGGGTGGCTTACAGCAGGAAAAAAATAAATATTTCTAAGATTATAGAAACGGCTATAATCAAAGACAGAGTTAACCAATAAAAGATAATTAAAAGATAAAAGATGGGACAGTGGGGAGCAGGATGGTCAGTGGTGGCGGTGGGAGTTTGCAGTGATATAACATGGCAGTTGCAGTGATATAACATGGACCACTCTAGGAGTCTCAAGAACTGCCTGTGCTGCATCCATTATTGCTTGTATGAAAGCTTGCTTTTTTGTATAGGTTCCTAAAGCAGTATAGCTAACATTTTAGTCTTTTCCTTCCAAGTATTAATGCTTAGAACTTGCTTTCTCTGTCTTTCCAAATTTTATCAAACTCACAGTCAGGTTGGAATAGAGATTGCTGGTCAATAAAATTTGTGGTAGAAGAGGTCAATCCACAAATCATTGAGCAAGGCACTTCTCCATCTCTATTGTACCAGCAAGCAAATCAGTTTTATAGCATCATTAACTCCCTTTAGCTACACTGAAGAGTGTGAGAAGATTTCATAAAATCTTCCTTAATGTGCACCAAAATAAATTAAGCCTCTCTGGGAAGGAGGCATTCTCCCATGCCTCTGGAAGGAGAGTCCAGCATGGGTTTAGCTCAAGTCTTATTGGTAGGACTGAGTTTTAAATTAACATAATTAACATACTAATTAGGTACCGCCCCCTTGCTGCCCCAAGGAGTCAGTTTTTAAAAACTCAGTCTAGGATAAGGACTTGAGTTTGCTTTCTTCTAGGTTAAGTATGATATTAAAGTAAATAAATTGGTTTGAACCTTTTAATGTTTTTTTCTTTATTTTACTACAGGTTCCAGATTGGCTTGGGGTCTCTGCCCTCCGCGGGCAGCACCCCCATCTTTCCTCCTTATGTGGCCTCTTCTCTCCGTGGGTACTGCCCTGAGAAGGAGCAACTGGGCTTTGGGTCCCTGACCTCCGTGGCCATACCAAGCCCTTACACCCCAGATGGGGGGGGTCCGCCCCTCCCCATTGACGGGGGCGGCAGGAGATCGATGCCGGTGCTGCGGTCGCAGCCGCGATTTTAAAAACCTCCAAACAGCTGATCGCTCCGGAACGGAGAGCGGAGCACAGCGGCTTGGTTTTTTATGGAATCGAGGACCTCCTGGGCGATCACAGGGAGACAGGAGAGTTTCCCATTGTTGGTGGCCATGGCGCTCGGCTGCTGAGGCAACGTCCTCGCGCCCGCCATTTTAGAGCACTCCAAGGGCGCGAACGCTGTCAAAAAGGCGTTTTAAATAGGCGCGAACTGGGCTGGTTGCCAGCGTCTGTGAGGCTCTAATCTGCCCGGTAACTGACGATGCAGGTCACGTGGGCCCTGCTAGCCAATAACAGTGGAGACTAGCTGTCAGTTGCACTCAGGTCTCACTTGTTAGTGAGTTTGCTCCAATCTGCCTGGTAACTGATGATGCAGGTCACGTGGGCCCTGCTAGCCAATAACAATGGAGACTAGCTGTCAGTTGCACTCAGGTCTCACTTGTTAGTGAGTTTGCTCTTCGGTGCAGGCCAGTGACTTATTTCTTGGGATTTCAATTTGTGAGTACGCTGCCCCTTATTTCTCATGGCTGATCAACTCGATTCCAGGGAGGAGCAGGCCCAAACACCTAAGGCTCCATCCAAAGGGAAGGAAAAGGCTGCAGGCAAGCCCAAAATAAAATCTTCCCAGTCGGGCTCCTCACTGCGTGAGGCAGAGAGGAAGATCAAGGCCCTAGAGCAATGTTTGGAAGCGGCCTTGTCCCCCCACACACAAGGGGGACGGACTATAAGCCCATTTCAACCACTTCCTCCATCAACACTCTCTCCTAGTGTGTCAATGGGGCTCCAAGGCACTGCTACAGAAAGAGGCTGGTCACCTGACAGGCAGGCATCACAATTTCCTCTTCCACCTTTGCCTTCACCTGCCACCAGGCCTGAGAGACCCTCATCATCCAACAGTCAGCCTATGCCACAGATGGGGATACAGACTGCCTACGCTCCCTCATCTACATTTACGCCAACGGCAGCGGGTCTTAGAGAGCACGCAGACGCTTGGCAGGCATTTTGTCCTGCGTTACAGGACATTATAGCTAATGCCTATATGCAGGGCATAGCTGCAGCAACCCAGCGCTCTAATACATTTCCATCTCAGGCCACTCAACCCAGAGATCCTTGGTCAGTTCCACCGCCCCCGACTGGGTTGGGTTCAATGACGGATGACCATTCCAATTTCGAGGAGGACAGCGACCATGGGAATGATTTGTCGGACGACGAATTCAGTTTTCCTGAACAACCAACAGTAGCCGGTCTTTTCAAACCCTCCTTGTTCAGGGTTTTGTTACACAAGGCGAAGCAGGCCTTGGACGTGCCGGGATCGGCGACTCCTGTGGAACCAGGGGATGGCCTGCGCACATCGGCAACTTTATGCAAGGAACCCGCCAAGGAATCGGATAAGGTTCCCGCACTGGAAATATTCCTGGAAAACATCAAGCGCCCTTGGCAGCATCCGGCAGCGGCGCAAGGCCCATCAAACTTAGAGCGCAGATTCTATACGTTTGATGATGACATGGAAAATCTGTTGCAGTTTCCTCCCGTGGACAAACCGGTGGCCACGCTAGTTTCGAATGCGGTCGTTCCTTCGGAGACTGCTGACACCCTCAAGCCTGATGAGAGGAGGGCGGAGACTCTCTTGAAGAAGACTCATCAGATGGCCGGTTGGGCTCTTCGGGCTGCATCTACGGCATCCTTTTTCAATCGCGCATCCATCATGTGGATCCAGGAGGTCCAGAGTAGACTAGGTTCCGATGAGACCCGATTGAGGCAGGATCTCAATAAGTTTCTGGCGGTGGCTGAATTTTCTACAGATGCTACACTACATGCAGCAAAATTTGCCTCCAGGGCTATGGCATCGACCATCTCATCACAACGTCTCCTTTGGTTGAGGAACTGGCAAGTAGATGCCAAGTCAAAGTGGACATTGTCCTCGGCTCCCTTTGAGCGCACAAAGCTGTTTGGGGAGGCTCTTGAGCCCGTCCTGGTGGAAGATAAGGACAAGAGGAAGGTCCTTCCGAGATCTTACCGCCGCCAGGACCCTAGGACTGGACCGTACTCTCGTCGTCAGTCCTTTCGGTGGGACCAATCTCCAACCACATCGCAGGCGGCCAGAGCTTATTCCCAAGGCAACTTCTCGACACCATACAGGAGTGACCGAGGTTACTTCCAGGATCGGGGCAGAGGTTTCCACCAGACAAGGCACCCCTTTAGGGGATCTCAACAAAGGAACTTCCGACGTTCAAAGTGACTGCCTACCCGACATTCCCTTGGGGGGCAAGTTACAGCACTTCAGCACGGTCTGGCAGACTACATCCACCGATGCCTGGATGTTGGCCACTGTGTCTCGGGGGCTGCGAATCGAGTTTCTCCACAGCCCTCCACATCAGTTCGTAACTTGCCCTGTACACAAGGATCCCGCAAAAAAGATTCTCTTTAGCAAGAGATTTTGCACCTCTTCGAAATCCAGGCAATCGAACCGGTACCGTGCAACCAGGAGGGTACAGGGTTTTATTCAAGAGTGTTCCTCGTACCCAAATCATCCGGGGGTTGCAGGCTCATCCTGAACCTCAAACGTCTGAACCAATACGTTCTCTACCGGAGGTTCAAGATGAGCTCCCTTCGCTCCATCCTGGCTTCTGTTCGGGCAGGAGACCTCCTTATCTCAGTCGACTTGAAGGAGGCTTATTTGCACGTACCCATACATCCGGCCCATCGGCAATTCCTGAGATTTTGCCTAAACAACGCTCACTATCAATATAGGGCAATGCCCTTTGGCCTCTCGTCGGCCCCCCGCACCTTCACAAAACTCTTAGATGCACTGATGGCCAATCTACGATCCCAGTCAATCCGGATCCTAGCATATTTGGACGATGTCCTCCTCCTTTCTGGAGACCGCATGGCGGCTCATCGGGATTTGCAGACCACGGTGGCCTTACTACAACGTCACGGTTTCACGATCAATGTTCCAAAGAGTCACTTGGTACCTACAACCAGACTCATCCATCTGGGTGCAGTAGTAGACACGGTTTCCCGGAGAGTGTATCTTTCTCCGGAGAGGCAGGTCAACGTTCGCTCTCTGGTGGCCAGACTCCAGCGGCAACGGAAGGTCCCATTGTCTTTCCTGTCCAAGGTACTGGGGACTTTGGTGTCGTGTGTGGACATCGTTCCTTGGGCTCACTACCATTTTCGGATGCTTCAGTGGAGTCTACTCCCTTACCAGCGACGGCGCCTAAGCCATACACATCAGCTGATCTCCTTGGGACACGATCTGCGACTCTCCCTCAGATGGTGGAGATCCCCGGCACTGCGTCAGGTTTCTCCATTTGGCCAGTTTTGTTATACCATCCTTACCACGGATGCCAGCCTCCTGGGGTGGGGCGCCCATGTCAACTCCCAGGTGACACAAGGGTTCTGGAGACCCCAGGATTTACACCCGGTCAATATCAACTTCCTGGAATTGCGGGCAGTCCGTTTGGCACTGCAGGCCTTTTCAACATTACTCGAAGGCCACCATGTTCTCGTCCGCACGGACAATGTAGCGACCAGGGCGCATTTAAATCATCAAGGGGGGACGCGGTCACTCAGACTAATGGAATAAACTGTTCTTCTTTTCGATTGGGCAGAGGTTCACCTATCCTCCTTACATGCAGAACACATAGCGGGAGAGGACAACAAGCAGGCGGATTGGCTCAGTCGACAGGAGCTGGATCCAGCGGAGTGGAGACTCGATCCTCTTCTCTTCCAAGAGGTCGCCCGTCGATTTGGGGAGCCATCGGTGGATATGTTTGCCACAGCCCAAAATACTCAGCTCCCGAGGTTTTATTCCCGGTTTCCATCTCTGGGAGCCGAGGGAGTCAATGCCCTTCACCTTCCGTGGCCAAGGACCTTATTGTATGCCTTTCCCCCAATTCCACTTATCCCGAAAGTGTTAGGAAAGATCCTGCTGGAAAAGGCGGAGGTCATTCTGTTGGCACCACATTGGCCTCGAAGGCCCTGGTTCGCGGACCTCATGGGACTATCCATCTCCCCACCGTGGAGAATTCCGGACGACAGGATCTCCCTCAGCCAGGGGTTTGTGCATCATCCGGAACCCCAATGGTTCCACCTGACCGCCTGGCACTTGAGGGGGACAGGTTGAGGAGTTCTCACCTTCCGGAAAATGTTATTGCCACAATTCAGGCGGCTAGAAGGCCTTCTACCACCCGTATTTATCAGGCGACATGGGATGCCTTTACATCCTTCTGTACCAACAGACATTTACATCCTCAGGACTCTTCGGTGCTTCCTGTCCTGGAGTTTTTACAAGCAGGTTTGGAGAGGGGCCTAGCACCAAACACGTTGAGGAGACAGGTAGCCGCCTTGGCTACCATTATCAAAGGAGAAGATGGGAGTTCCTTGAACCACCATCCTTGGATTAAGGACTTCCTCCGAGGGGCTACTAATACACGCCCTCCGCCGGTACGACGATTTCCCACATGGGATTTAACGCTGGTTCTTCAGGCCCTCACGGGTCCACTATTTGAGCCCTTGAGATCAGTTCCATTACGTTTCCTTTCTATTAAGACGGGTTTTTTAGTGGCAGTTACCTCGGCCCGGCGTGTGTCCGAATTATCCGCTCTATCGGTTAGACCAGATTTGTGTAGGTTTTATCCAGACAGAGTTGTTTTGCGTCTGGATCCCACGTTTATTCCAAAAGTAAACACGCACTTCCACAGGGCCCAGTAATTGGTATTGCCAGATTTCTGTGCTCGAGGTAATCATCCTTTGCAACTTAAGTGGCACAAGGTGGACGTGTGCAGAGCGTTGAAACTGTACATCAGATGCAACAGTGCGATACGAAAGACTGAGGCCTTGTTCGTGTCCTTTGGTTCTATTAGACTAGGTCTCAAGATATCCTCAAGGACCATTAGTCAATGGGTGAGACTATGTATAGTCGAGGCGTACAAGGCAAAGTCAACCAGTCCACCTCCGGGGATCCAGGCTCATTCCACTAGGAGTGCGACTTCGTCAGCGGCTTGGGCGACGCAAGCGCCCATTAAAGACATCTGCAGAGCCGCGGTGTGGACTACACCCACGACCTTTATTCGCCACTATAAATTGGACACCTTCGCTTCGACTGACGCTGCCTTTGGCCGACGTGTTCTTCAAAAAGTGTGCGAGGAGTCGCAGCCCATGGTTCAGCAATCTCCCGCCCTGGAACATTAACTTGGGTATATCCCATGCTGGACTCTCCTTCCAGAGGCATGGGAGAAGAACCGTTGACTTACCTGAACGGTCTTCTCGATGCCCTGGAAGGAGAGTCCAAACCCTCCCCTATTGAACCATGGGGGTTTCCAGTTATTGTTTGTCCTTGTTGTTCAATAAATTGTTGAATTATTCCTATTTCGTTTTTTAAAACTGACTCCTTGGGGCAGCAAGGGGGCGGTACCTAATTAGTATGTTAATTATGTTAATTTAAAACTCAGTCCTACCAATAAGACTTGAGCTAAACCCATGCTGGACTCTCCTTCCAGGGCATCGAGAAGACCATTCAGGTAAGTCAACGGTTCTTCTGACCAGTACTCACACTTTTGATTGGTCCTCGCACTTACAACCGGTCATCATTTATGACTCTTGCAGCATTCGTAACAACAATGTCATTCATTTCATTACTGTGGTGCTTCTTTTCATCATGTTGACAAGATAGGGTGCAAAACGTAAAATGTTAGGATTGTTGTAAGTTGAGGACCGGTCAAAAGGACAAGGACTGGTCAAAAATCACCTTTTCAGCCCTCTGAGTAGTCCCTGTCCAAAGGACTGAAAAAAGTGATTTCTGGCCAGTACTCGCACATTTGGTTGGTCCTCACACTTACAACCGGTCATCATTTATGTCTCTTGCACCATTCGTAACAGCGATGTCATTCATTTCATTACTGTGGTGCTTCTTTTCATCATAGTGACAAGATAGGGTGCAAAACGTAAAATGTTAGGATTGTTGTAAGTGGAGGACCGGTCACAAGGACAAGGACTGGTCAAAAATCACCTTTTCAGCCAAATGAGTAGTCCCTGTCCAAAGCACTGAAAAAAGGGATTTCTGACCAGTACTCACACTTTTGATTGGTCCTCGCACTTACACCCGGTCATCATTTATGTCTCTTGCAGCATTCGTAACAGCGGTGTCATTCATTTCATTACTGTGGTGCTTCTTTTCATCATGGTGACAAGATAGGGTGCAAAATGTAAAATGTTAGGATTGTTGTAAGTCGCGGACCGGTCAAAAGGACAAGGACTGGTCAAAAATCACCTTTTCAGCCCTCTGAGTAGTCCCTTTCCGAAGGACTGAAAAAAGTGATTTCTGGCCAGTACTCGAACTTTTGATTGGTCCTCGCACTTACAACCGGTCATCATTTATGTCTCTTGCAGCATTCGTAACAGCAGTGTCATTCATTTCATTACTGTGGTGCTTCCAAACAAAGCAAGTGTAGTCTCCTCCTGGTTCGGATCGTTTCTGTAGAACTGGTAGCAACCTGCTGGCGATGTCACGATGCCATCACTGAACTGGATGTCATCTTATTTCAGAATTTTTTAAAAAACAATCTTCTGAGCATGTGCAGAGGCCAAGTTTCCAGCACTGTGCACATGGTCACTACCTTATTTTCAGCTTTCTTTCTTTTCTTTTAATTTTTAAATATTTTTTTAAAATTTTCTTCTGAGCGTCTGCAGAAGCCAAGTTTCTGGTACTGAGCATGCAGTCACTATCTTGAGGAAGCAAGCCAGCAGAGAGGTAAATTAGAACCCATCCCTATTTGGGTTGAGTCCCCTCAATTTCTCAGTCCCAGAAATGATGCATGGCTGCAAAATAGGAGAAGGGCATTTTTCTGTTGAATTTTGCAGGCAGGCTCCATATTCTGTACTTCCCATTTTTATTTGGTTTTCCTTCCCTCCCAGAAAGCAAAAGGAAGCGATGGGGAAGGGGTTGGAAAGAAGGATAGCTCAGATTATTGCCATGATTTTTTGCTCTTATATTTTCTTGTTTAGATATACAGTGGGACCTTTATTTACGAATTTAATTCGTTCCATGAGCATGTTCGTAAGTAGAAAAGTTCATAAGTAGAAGCAATTTTTCCCATAGGAATCAATTTGAAAGCAAAAAATGCGTGCAAACCCATTAATAAAATCCAAACTTTAAGGCTTAAAAAAAGTGGCGGTTGGACAAACTAAAGGCTAATGGAGTGGAAACGGACAGCGAGGAAAAGCGAGGAATGGAGGTCCTAAAGAAGGCTAAGGCCGCCCAAATCCCTCCCAAAATCACCCCTCCAGATGCTTCCTGAAAAATACTGGGAGATGTAATTGGTAAAATTAGCAGGGGTTTTTTCGGCTAGAGCTGACCGGGTTTACGCAAATCAGTTACAGTTAAAATCACTCAAAAGAAAGTGCCGCGGCTTTTGTATTTATATGGTTCACAATGTAACAAACTGTATCTGACATCGTAACAAGTCTCCCGCCAAACGAAGCAACCAATCAGGACGGCTCAGGAGGCTCCATGCAGATTCTGAACTCTGGAACCTTCTTCATGAATATTTAACACTTCCTGCGCCATCCCAAATCGCCTCCAAAATCAGCCCTCCAAAAGCTTCCTATGCCACCCCAAATTGCTCCCCAAATCACCCCTCCAGATGCTTCCTACGCCACACCAAATTGCTCCCCAAATCACCCCTCCAGATGCTTCCTACGCCACGCCAAATTGCTCCCCAAATCACCACTCCAGATGCTTCCTACGCCACGCCAAATTGCCTCTAAAATCATCCCTACAAAAGCTTCCTATGCCACCCCAAATCGCTCACAGAATAACCCCTACAGATGCTTCCAATGCCATCCCAAATTGCTCCCCAAATCACCCCTACAGATGCTTCCTTTCCACCACAAATTGCTCCCAAAACCACCCCTCTAAAAGCTTCCTACTCCGCCCAAATTGCTCCCAAAATCACCCCTCCAAAAGCTTCCTACTCCACCCATTCGCATAGCTACCCAGCCTAAGGTGGGTGAGGGGTGACCCAGGAAGTAGAGTGGAGGAAACACAAAGCAAATTGTCATCCCAGCGAGCAACACTGGTAAGGTTGTAAGTCGAGGACTTAACAGTTCACTTGATCGTTCAAGCCATTCCCACCTGATCACATGGCCTGCAAGCCACTGCTATCCAGTCACATGACCATTAAACCATACCCATGGTAAAAATTTTGGCTGCCCATTACTGGTCCCATGAATAATGAGAACCATAGCCCAACACAGTTGCAGTTGCTCCCAATGGGCGAATAGCTATTCTGAAATGATTTTAAACCTCAGGATAAACATAACAATAACAAAGTATGTTTGAAATGTGTTTAATAATCCAATACTATATACTATAATATGCCAATAATAATCCAATACTATATACAATAATAATCATTTAACAAATTGGATTAGTCTTCTTCCTCCTCTTCTTCTTCTTCCTCCTCTCCCTCTCCCTCTTCTGAACTTCTGTAGATATAAAAGGAATAAAAGACGATGTAATTATAAAACTACATATTCTTCTAATAAGTCTGTTCAAATTTTGTCTAGCTATTGTTATAATAGATACAGTACCCTTAATCTCAGATACAGTACCCTTAATCTCATATTCTTCTAAAGTAATATCCATGTATTGAGATGCCAATATTTTTCTGAGAAGAGCAAGAATTTCAGTATTTCAGAACTGCATCACAGCCATTTGCTCTAAGAGAAAAGGCCTCGGTAACCACCCATAGAATCTTCTCCCAATAGCTACTTTGGGTCTGGCAGCATCACTTTCTATCTATGGTAAGGCTAGGGAAAGGGAGAAATGACGCCCTAAGATGAGCAGTACGTTTCCAGAGGCCTCGCATTGGCCTTCCAACAAGACTCAGGAAAGAAATGCTGGGTGACGGCTTCTCTTTTTTGACATGTTTCAATGAATGTAATTAATAAATGTTAAATAAATGTTGTAAGCCACTGTAATTATGTATATGTGTGTTGGGCAATTACATCCATTTGTTTAATAAATAAATTAAATGTGTGACTATTTCTGTAACCCTGTAAACAAGCATCTGTGCTAAATAAAATATTGTATTTCAATAGGAGGAATACAATGGGTGCAACTTTAAAAAACGGTACCACTTATTCCTAATAAACCGTGTTTGGTAGAATTCTTATTGTGGCATCTAAATGTAAATACTTAGGAGTAAAACACTTTTTCTTTCTACGGTTTAACAGTGAAATAAAATGACGATATTATGAGATGTTTTAGACATTAAATATCTTATCATGCATTCTGAATCACTTCAAAAATTCTTAAAGAGAAATACTCCTGACTTGCACCCTGAAGCTACTTACGTTTTCTTTAAAGTAGCTTCAGTTCCTTCCTCTGTTTCGGAAGCCCTGGTAAAAGAAATAGCAGAATTTAAGTATTTTTCTGGCAGCAATTGAAAATGTTATCATCACTTGGTCAGCTTGCCCTAGTTATTTATCTGTTAATTCATTCGATTTAATTGCCACCCATCTTATTCCTAAGCAACCCCTGGGTGGCTTACAGCAGGAAAAAAATAAATATTTCTAAGATTATAGAAACGGCTATAATCAAAGACAGAGTTAACCAATAAAAGATAATTAAAAGATAAAAGATGGGAAAGTGGGGAGCAGGATGGTCAGTGGTGGCGGTGGGAGTTTGCAGTGATATAACATGGCAGTTGCAGTGATATAACATGGACCACTCTAGGAGTCTTAAGACCTGCCTGTTCTGCATCCATTATTGCTTGTATGAAAGCTTCCTTTTTTGTATAGGTTCCTAAATGGGACAGTCTGGGAAGAATGCTGCTTTTTGCCTTGTAGTTTCAGCCTGGTTAGTGACTGCTAGAACTAGGAGGCATCCTCTGCTTGCTAGTTCTGCTTCCCCCAATTTAAATTTTTAATTCAGAATGCTCTTAGAATCTATAATGTGTTCAATTACTAAAAAATGTCCTACATAAGGTATGGGCTCACCACTCTCCCCTCCTTTTCAAATCGATTCATCAGCCCTGTTGCAGGTACCCGTCCACTCTCCCCTTGTATCAGTGTGACTATTGGTTGCTTTCGGTGACCGAATAGACATTTCTGTCAGCGGCACTGCCTTTTAGGTTTCCCCTGTTTTTTTGCCTACTCTACACTGGGAGCTGGGGGATGGAAGAGGTTAGGGGATGTCTTGCAATCTTGGTTCATTAGGGCTAGGTCAACTGACTTAAATCCAGTTAAAGTTAAAAAAGATCCCTTGACAGACTGTACTACTCACTCAGTCTTTGGTGTAGCTTCACTCTCGGGTGCCTCTTTTTCAGACCTGACAAAGAACGGAAAGGTGTTTTAACAGAAGTTAAAAAGAATTCTGCTACCGCTAAGATTGTCTCCTTCCCAGGAAATATTTTGAAGGCAAAAAAGTTATAAGTTAAATAACAATCCTTGAGATACATTTACTACTCACTCAGTTGGTAATTCCTCACTAATGGGTGCCTCTTTTTCAGACCTGACAAAAAAGAGAAAGGTGTTTTAACACAACAGAAGTTAAAAAGAAGTTTGTTACAATTAAGATTGCATTCCTCCCAGGGATACATTTTTCTGGGAAGGATAATGGCTCATTTCTTTTCAAACTTCTTAAAATGCAAGGACGTTTTAGACTTTAGATATAGATTTTAGATTTTCTCGAAGAGCATTAAGATGTTAATATTAAGCGTGGCTGGCTAGGGAATTTTGGGAGATGGCATCCAGTCATTTAAAAAATTTTGTGATTAAGAAACATGCTGTAGATAAATTGTCCTCTGGAACGTGCCTACCACAAATTCCAATCTAAACATATTAAACCATATATTACTCCAGCTATTTATTTTTTTATTCGATTTTTATGCCGCTCTTCTCCTTAGACTCAGGGCGGCTTACAACATGTTAGCAATAGCACTTTTTTAAAAGAGCAAGGCTATTGCCCCCAGAATCCGGGTCCTCATTTTACACACCTCGGAAGGATGGAAGGCTGAGTCAACTTTGAGCCGGTGATGAGATTTGAACTGCTGACCTTCAGTTCTACAAGTCAGCTTCAGTGGCCTGCAGTACAGCACTCTACCTGCTGCGCCACCCCACTCATATCTGTTAGCATCGAGATTTATATACTGTTTCACAGTGCTTTAGAGCTCTCTCTAAACAGTTTACAGAGTCAACCTATTGCCCCCAACAACCTGAATCTTCATTTTAATGACACTGGAAGAATGGAAGGCTGAGTCAATCTTGAGCCGGTCAGGAATGAACTCCTGGCAGTGAGCAATTGAGTCAGCCTGCAATACCGCATTCTAACCACTGTGCCACCATGGCTCTTTCATAAAATGAATCAATCAGAATCTATAGGTGGATCTACCTTCAAGTATAAATACTACCCCACACATATAACTCTATTGATACTCACTTTCAATTGGCATTTTAATAGCTCTATTCTATCCAACACATATAACTCTACAGATACTTTCAATTGGCATTTTAACAGGCTGTACGCTATCCCACATATATAATTCTACAGATACTCACATTTTCTTTGAACTGGCCTTTTTACCAGGTGTTGGAGGTGCAGGTGGTGCTGGTGCTGGTCCTGGCTTTGGAGATGAGACAGGGGTTGAAGGTGGAGCTGCAGGTGGAGGTCTGGTTGCTGTTAAAGATATTAACTTCCTAGGGAGATAAAGCAGAAACAGAAACGAATCCAAGTTTGTTTAATTGGTCCAGCACTCAGGTGGTATTAAATAGTTTTGAGGGATCTATTTTTTGTACATTTTGTACATTTATTTGTTTAACAATCATTATTTTTATGCATGCCTTCATATCAGTGTTGACTTCTGGCAAATGTCTGGATTGTCCCTGCGGGTTTTTTGGAAAGATTTCAGAAGTGGTTTGCCATTGTTTTATGCCCAAGGTGAGACTAGAACTCATAATCTCTTGATTTCTAGCATGGTATCTAAACCACTGCAACAATTGGGTCTTTATCAGATGCAGCTGTTTCTAAAGTATTACTGTAATTGATTGATTATATTTCTGCTTTTGGATTACTAAAATATCAGGAAAATATAATTATATTTAAAAATAAGATACATAATTCCAGAGAATGTTCTATAATAGTCTAATATACAGTATATATAAATATATTGAAAAATAAAATTTTGAATTATATATCATAAGCATTCTTCCAATGTTTTAAACTCTGCTTAATTACTCAATAGTGCACTCTAAAGTTTTCTAATAATTTCATTTCAATAAAAATGTAGAAGAATTGATGTGGTGCTCAAAATTTTAAAAAGGAAGACAACATTACTAATAGTTTTTCACATATGAACTGTAGTAACTTATGTTATTGGTAAAGACTGAGGTATTTCTGGAGATCTGATAAATAAAGAAGCACAGAAATTATAATTTGTTGTACACCAATAAAATCTAACACATTTTCAACTTGTATGGTTACTTCTTCATATACAAGCCTTGTACCAGATGGTTTTTAAACAAACCTATTTTCAAAAGAATATTACATATATATTAGCTCTGCAGTGGGGTATGCCCATGTTTAGAGAAAATAGCCATTGTCAGAAAAGCTAATTGGTGTCCCCAGCAAACTACAGAAGCAGTATATGAAGAGAGCATCCAAATTTTGCAATCAACAGGGGAAACATCTGCAATTGCATACATTTCTTCATTCTTATAGGTATGTTGTGACTTTTTTCAATGGAAGAAGAAAGTAAGCATTTCTATGGAATGCCACACTTTTACCTCTATAAGAAATATTTGTATGGCTGCCAATCTTAAACAAAATTAATAAACCATAAAATGAAAACAGAAACCAGGGTCTGCAGTCCTTCCTTTGAGATGTTTCACCACCAGCTTCTTTTTCTATCTCTGCACCTGGGTTTGCTCAATCTTTTGGGGAAAGAGTGCTTCATAAAGTAGGGACAGCCAGAGAAAAAGGCACACCTCCCACTGGATGGCAAGACTTCAGGAAAGGACCTGGAGCATAACTACCTGTCCGATCTGGTAGGAAGGGCAGATGCTGTCAGGGAGAAGTGATCCTGCCAATATTCTGATCCCTGTCATGATGGGATTTAAAAGTGACAAGCAGGCACTTGAATTACACCCAAAAGAAAACTGGGAGCCAACACAGCTCATACAATAGTGATTGTAAGATTGACAACCTAGGGCTGCATGTAGTTTAGAGGCCAGTTGTAGCTCCTGAGCTGCCTTCAAGGGTAGTTGAAGTGATCTTCAAAGTCAGCCCCATGTAAAGTGCATTATAATGATCCCAGTTGAAGAAATCCAAATTTGTTCCACAATTTTGTAATGAAAAATATAAAGATGTTCTGTAGGTTTCAGAATGGAATGATTACCTCTCTAGGTTTACCTTGGTCATCTCATGCAGAGGAGTTCGCTGGAGAATGCATTTGGAAGAATCAGCAGTAAATGGAAGCCAGGCTATCAAAGAACATGGTGCCTGGACACTATCAAAGCCAGAGATCAACCAGAACAGACAGAAACTCAAGGAAGTAGTGCAAGATAGGAAAATGTGGCGAGATCTGGTCCATAGAATTGCCAAGAGTTTGTTGGACATGATTAAATGCATCCTCCTCCTCCTCCTCCTCCTCCTCCTCCTCCTCCTCCTCCTCCTCCTCCTCCTCCTCCTCCTCCTCCTCCCTATCATCATGTTTTGTGAATTTCTTTCTTGTGATATGTGCCAAGTGGGGGAAAAAGAAAAGAAAAATACCTTGGTGTTTCACGATTGAATATAATTTCCTCTTTCAAGGATTCTTCACGAAGTTTTTCTAGAAGTTCATCAGGAGGTAGTTGATACATATTGTTAAGCCGGTTGTAGAGAGAAGATTCTGAACTCTAGACATGAGGAAAAGATGTGAAAAAGTTATAATAAAACTTCAGAGGTTTTACTATTAGTGGTTCATTATCATTTTATTTATATCTCAGATTCAAATTCCAAATCCTGGAATGGAGGTTCTTCCTGAGCAGGAAGCGCAATCATAGATCAGCTGCTGCCCTGGGTGGGGGTCTGGAAGCCACAAAGTCAGATTTGGGGGTGGGGGAGAGAAAGAAAGAAAGACTTTTGCGGGCTTCTTTGCATGCAGTCCAAACTCTGTCTCTTTTTCTTTCTTTCTCTTTCTCTCCCCCACCACCCTAAACTCCAGCCCTGCGGCTTCCAAACCCCAGCCAGGGCTATAGCCGCTCTGCTAATGAGTTTCCTGTTCTATTCTATTCCAGCTGGAGCTGGAACTAAATAGACCGACTGAGGGATGCCACAGAGCTGCCAGATTCCAGTAAGACAGGTGTCTCGTTCCCTGCCCCACCTCCTGCACCCCATCCATGATAAGGCTAAAACAATAAAAATGTATTCTTTTCGGGTAAACGCGGAAATGCTCCTGGCGGGGACTGCTTTGGGCCACGATTTTGCAAATACCCAGAAAACTGAAGGGTGGGTGTGCGCACACTCTACTCCCACCATTCCAGTAGGTCCGCAAATAGCTGCCCTTTACTGCATAGTTCACATCTTAAGCCACGCCCCTGTAAGGGTACCATCGCATTTTCTTGCAATGTTTCTCAAGTGTTCTCTGTGCCAAGCTTTGATTTTCCATCTATTTAATCTGTCATCCTGCTGTTTTTTCTTATATTGTGCCTTTCTTTCTGTTGTTTTTATAATGTTCTCTGTTTCCACAGCCTGCAGCAATTTTTCTGTACTTTGGATCACATAATCATTCAAACCTTGTTTTTGTTCTTCTACAGTTTGATTTATTTGTAATAGTCTTCTGACCCCTATTTTTCTTGAAAGGTGCAACCTGTCGATTTCACTGGATGTATTCAAAGGTTTGTGTGTTTTGCTCTCCAGATTGTCCAGTTCAGCTGAAGTCCAGTTGATGATTCAAGTTTAGTAGTTTATCACTGGAATTGCCCATGTATTAATGGATTTAATTATGTTTTCAGCATTCAGCTTTGATTTTAATATTTTGCGGACCCTTTTGCATTGACTCTTTCACTTTTCCATTCAAGATGTTATCTATTTCCAATATGCCTCACTATTTCTTTTGGGGGGTGGGGATATAAATTTTTTATTGTTTTTCCAGTCTTTACAGAGATTCAAATTCACATATCTCAAATTAAAATATAATAAAATATAATATCAAATGCCAAATTCTTAATCAAAATTTCCTAATTATTGATCCAATTTGTTCTGGTACACATCATTCATCCTATGCTGCCTCATTTTCAAATTCTATCACCCGGATTTCAGAAATTATTTTTCGCTTTCATTTGAATTCAAAATGCTATAGCTATCTAAATTTCTCTTTACTGTTTTTCTACCAAAATTATGCCGTCGTGCTTCAGTCCATTTTTATATTCTTACTTAATTTATTCCTGCAGTGTGATAATCTTCCCTAGTCTATACGTTTCCCTAATCTATGTATTATATGCCTAACTATTTCTAACCAGTATCCTTTGCTAATGCTTTCACTATGGTTCCATTTCCCAGTTCTATTCCTTCTTTCTTTCTTTTTTCCTCGCTGCATGGATAATATAGCACATTTTTCAGGTCCAAAGTTTGTTATGATCTCACTGCTGAAAGGTTGAACTGTGTTGAGTATTGATCTAAGTTCAGGGGGCTTTTCGCATATATTTTAAAGTCATCCATATTTAATAGATTTATCTTGCCAGGTTATATTGAGATTTGCTATCCCACTTTTGTGTTGTTGTTGTTATTATTTTCTGCAATACTTATGGGAATGTGGAGCCATTTTTATCAGATCCAATAAGAAAATTGAATATAGTCAGATCACCAGTGGTTGCTTCTGCACTTACATACCTGTTTTTCAGGTGTTTCTTCCTTCTGTGTATCCAGAATTGTACTTAAAGAAAACAATTAAAGAGAAAAATAGTGAGACCTTTGGGCTTTTACTTATTTTTGGCTTAGTTAGTATGAATGTCGTCCTGAATTTTTGAACTTTTATGTTTATTTAACACTGAAAATAATTGAACGTTTACAAGACAAGAAGGGAAAAAAGGATATGACCACCAAATGAGAAAAGTAGGAGGAAGCCAATGTAAACATACATATTCATCCAGCAAAAAATTTTTTCAGTGTTTTCAACTTTTAGATGCAGTGTTTTCTCAATTAAATTTTGTTTTTTTAAAGAGTGAAACTTATAAATGCATTGCCATGTAACCTTGAGACTGTTCCTCATAAACATAATTTTTCACAGTAAACAGTTTCAAATTTATTTACTCTATTTTTCAGTATATAAGATGTACTTTTTAATCTCAAAATGGTGCTTTAAAAATTGGGTGCATCTTATACATCGAATGTTGCCGAGGCCGCCTGGCAGCCCACGGTAGGAGGGTTGGCCCACGGTAGGAGGGTTGGCCATGATGGGCGGCCATGCTCCGGAGCCTGAACAAGCCCATCCACCAAGACCTGCCAGACTTTTCCCCTCGGCTGAAGGCATTACGAAGCCTGAACGAGCCTGTCCCCCAAGGCCTGCCACTCCCACCATGGAAAGGCAGCTGAGGGGAAAATAGGGTCAATAGTCATGTTAGTGCATTTGTACACGCCCCTTCTACTGACCATTTAAGTGTGTATGAAGTAAAGTCCACAGAAATCAAATTATGACTGAAACTGAATATTTGTAGCTGAGACAACTGAATCAGATAGGGCATTCCAGACTTTGACAACTCTATTACAGAATTCCTGTTTTACATTCAAGTTTAGAATGATTTACATTGAGTTGTTCATGCACATGTTATTGCGATTAAAACAGAAAAAGTCATTTACAGGTAAAACATGACTATGCATAAATTTGTATGCAATACCTAGGTCTGACAACAAACGACACAATTCTAATTTATCCAAAGCAAGACGTTTGAGTTCAGTAGTATTATGAAATCTACTGTGTACAGCAGAATACAAGACTTTTCTCCTGAAGTACTTCTGAACCCACTTGATTGCACTGAGGTCAAATATATGGTGGGGATTCCAAACAGTTGAACAATAATCAAAAATTACTCTAGGAGTTACCTTCTTACAGGAGAAGTTCCATCTGTTACTTGATTATTTTTTTTACAAGATATCTGTTGAATACAAAAACAGAAGTGACAGATAAATGTAAATATTTTTCACAGTGATCAATGACTGTCACAGAGACCAATGTTTTTTCCTATGTTTTTCCATAAGAAATTCTTCTTTTTCTCAATCTTCTGCTTATAAAAAGGTGAGGGGTCTCCAACATGGTCTGGGTCAATCTCATAAGAAGGTCTTATGGAGCAAATATAGCCTTCCGGCCAGACGTTCCCTCTCAGAATTGAATGAATGCAAACTTAATGCACCCATTCAATTACCCCCGTTCATTCCTTTTAGCAATAATTTTAGAAAAACCAATCCCACCCTTTACTGAGGTGAGATTATATTAAATCCTGGCTGCAGTAATATGGTCTATTAATATAAGGATCTGTAGAAAAATATTTTAGCTTACCAACAACCCACAAATCATTAGGGCAAGCAGCATCGCCATTGTGACTGAAAAAGCCAGCTTCCAGTTCACATAAGGTGCATTATGCGGCTTTGGTATCTGCAAGGTGAAACAAAAAGAGGTAAAACAAAGAGAGGTTAAACAAAGGTAAAACAGAGAGAGGTAAAGTGAAAGATAAGCCTTCGTATATTTTAACATAAAAGCTCTTTTCCTTAGAAAAAAAAAATATTCGGACCTACCTACTTTTTAAAAACAACAGCAGTTTTACCAATCCAGTTTTATTAATTAGTTTACTTTAGTTTAATTGCATATTTATGCCTCCCCTCTCCGAGCACTCAGGGTGGCTCACATCATATACAAGACACAATAGTACAATTAATCCAATTAATATACATACAAACAATTTTTAATAATTCCAATGCAGTGGGGTAGCAAAAATGGAGCTCTACACTAGAGCACCCAATTTATACTGAAAGATGTTAAAAGAAAATGCAGGGCATCCTGCATAAGCCACACCCACAGTGTGGTAGTAAAAGTTTTGGTAGCCCATCACTGAATACACAATTCTCCCCAGATGCTGATACAAAATTTATAAGAATCTTACAAGTATATAGAGATGGGAATTAGACAGAGAAGTGGTCTTTGCGCAGGCACATTACTATAAACAATCTAATAAGGCTTTTACTCAAAGAAGTAACCGTCTTTACAGAAACGAATGCACAATTTATGTCACTTGGGCTTTCTGGCAGGGGAAAGAATACACATTTAGGTAACCAAAACTTGTAATACTCCTATTCATGCATCTGTTAGCATTATTTACTTAAGTTGTTTTTACCTCTTCAGAAGGTTTCTCCGTTTTTCTGGAGCTTTCTGGTGTTATATTGCTCTCTGGTTCCTCTCTTGCCACAGCACTGGTAGTAAGGTGCTTAATGTGGGTGGGTTGTGCTGAACTGTCCCCAGATTCTAAAGTAAAGACTCCTTTACCAGGTTGTTCCCCACCACTCTCACCCACTACAAGAGAAGTCGAAGGAGGCAGCTGAGTCGAAACATCGAAAATGGAGCGCTTCTTTATGGAGTGAGATGATGTTTGAGGAAGCCTCTTAACAGAAAATATCTGAATTTTCTCCATCTCTTTTTCTCCTGTTATTTTTCCTGTGCGAGTGGCTTGTGGCCACTTCCTAACCTTCACAGCTGCTTTTTGTGGTGCAGGCTTCCACCATTGTCGAGGCATTGTGTGTGAAGCAGCTTTCCCTTGTTCTACTTGGAGTTTTCCAGTGCTTTCTTCAAATGTTGGCCTCTTTGTTTGGAATAAAAGAAATAAATCTTCCACTCTTTGCCTTTTTCCAAGCTCTTGATCTGTGGCTGGGCATGGCAGTATGAATCCATCCAGCCTTCCAAAGTACAGTATAATTCCCATCAGGAAAATTTGGGTCACGGAAGGGCCAACACACCTCATGGTGGTTATCCCTTCTCAACCTTTGACCCAACTGAAAAATATCTTGAAATATTTCAGCCAATAACACTGGTTGCAGTTACCAAGCAACCACATAACATTCCATATGGATGCTGCTGGATGCCATCACCGTGATGTCAGTTTACCATATTAACTGACACCACAGACTTGCCAGAAAAAATGGCAACAATAAAAATAGTGCCTCTTTTATAGAAAATCAAATGATTTAGTGCGATCACTCATATATTTGTGATTAATTTTGGGGGTCACAATCAAGGATTACCATCTGTTTTCAGTTGAAAATCTGATTGTAAGGCCTGATTATCATTCTGCAGCTATAAAAACAAATTACTTCACATTGTTATAGCTAGAAAAAAGTGGGAAAAGCAACTGAGGAAGGAAAGTTTAACTTGTAGGCTTCCTTGTAGTGCTTCCCAGCATTCTCTGGAAAGTTTACAATGTCAGCATATTACCCCTAGCTGTTTGGTCCTCATTTTACCAATCTTGAAAGGATGGAAAGCTTTGACAACCTGCAATTTGCACCTGAGGAGGCATGTAAAGGGCGCACATAAGCGCACCATTGTGCCTACAGTCCCTGACCTATTGTCCTTTTATCCTTTCTATCACTAATTTCTACGTATATTATGTTAATACAAACTATAATTCTATACATCTTTGACAAACAAACAAACAACCAAGCAAGCAAGCAAGCAAGCAAACAAACAAACAGTTGTCTTCCTTTACCCAAAGTTTATTTAGAAACATAGAAGAAACATAGAATAATATTTATTATATTTGTGTCACATTGCAAGCAACCCAAATCCTGGGAGTTTATATGATGAGTACCATCTGTGGGATAATTTACAATAGTCATAGTCAATCTAAAAATATAAAACTAACCTTGCAAATATTGCAAATGACAACTCAGAAAGGAGTTGTAGTGGATGCAATTACTGTAATTGCATTAAAAGGGAGGTTTCTGCTCAACTGAGGTAGATTTCATTCAGAATTTTAAACTAAAATTAATAGTGCTATCATATTGTTTCTATAGTGAATAAGTATATTCAGTAGCTATAATCAATTTATAATCTTGTTGAACGTAAGATTTAAAATGGGATGTGATACGACAGAATCTCCTGTATTGTGGCAGGTGATGGGATTCAATTTTTTAAACAACTGGTTATGTGGGCATAGCTTATTTGTAGGTGTGGCTAGCTGGTCATGTGATCAGATTGACATGGTTACTTGCATAGGGACTACTCAGAGAGCTGAAAAATCTGAATTATGATGGATCCTTACACTAATGACCATCCTCACATTTATGCCCATTGCAGCATTATTAACAATAGTGTCACTCATTTCACAATTGTGGTGCTTCTTTTTATCATGGTGACAAGATAGGGTGCAAAACGTAAAATGTTAGGATTGTTGTAAGCCGAGGACCGGTCAAAAAGACAAGGACTGGTCAAAAATCACCTTTTCAGGCCTCTGAGTAGTCCCTGTCCAAAGGACTGAAAAAAGTGATTTCTGACCAGTACTCGCACTTTTGGTTGGTCCTCGCACTTACAACCAGTCATCATTTATGTCTCTTGCAGCATTCATAATAGCATTGTCATTCATTTCACAACTGTGGTGCTTCATGTGACTGGATGGCCGTGGCCAACTCAACATTACTCACGTCGAGGGGCACTTGTCCTCACCCGATCTCTCATGACCGCTGTTGCTTTCAAACTTTCATCTTTTGACCAATTCAAGATGTCATCTCTTATGGTTTTCCGCATAGCTAGTTTGGACTCTGTAAATTTCATCAATCTGTTAAATTACGTCCTGTGGGTCCATCTGTAGGATCTTGCATACTATTTCTGCCATTTTCGAACCTAAGTTTTCATCTTTTTTCTTTGTGCACATTTTGGAACCTCAGCCCATGTGAGGCTCGTTGTAATTCTAAGTTGGTGATGGCTTCGTCAAATCCTCTGTTTGGCACTGTACTGTGGTCCTCAAATTCATCCATTCTCTTTTCGGCTTTATCCATTTTGTCTTCAACCTTCTTCATCCATTGTTCATTTTCCTTTAAAGTTTGCTGCATCGCTTCCATTTTCCCGGTGATCATTTATGTCTCTTGCAGTATTCGTAACAGCAGTGTCATTCATTTCATTACTGTGGTGCTTCCAAACAAAGCAAGTGTAGTCTCCTCCTGGTTCGGATCGTTTCTGTGAAACTGGTAGCAACCTGCTGGCGATGTCACGATGCCATCACTGAACTGGATCAGTCATTGCTGGTCCATGGGCACCGTCATCTTATTTCAGAATTTTTAATAAAAACAATCTTCTGAGCATGTGCAGAGGCCAAGTTTCCAGCACTCTGCACATGGTCACTACCTTATTTTCAGCTTTCTTTCTTTTCTTTTAATTTTTAATTTTTTTAAAAAAAAAATTCTTCTGAGCGTCTGCAGAAGCCAAGTTTCTGGTACTGAGCATGCAGTCACCATCTTGAGGAAGCAAGCCAGCAGAGAGGTAAATTAGAACCCATCCCTATTTGGGTTGAGTCCCTTCAATTTCTCAGTCCCAGAAATGATGCTTGGCTGCAAAATAGGAGAAGGGCATTTTTCTGTTGAATTTTGCAGGCAGGCTCCATATTCTGTACTTCCCATTTTTATTTGGTTTTCCTTCCCTCCCAGAAAGCAAAAGGAAGCGAGGGAGAAGGGGTTGGAAAGAAGGATAGCTCAGATTATTGCCATGATTTTTTGCTCTTATATTTTCTTGTTTAGATATACAGTGGGACCTTTATTTACGAATTTAATTCGTTCCATGAGCATGTTCGTAAGTAGAAAAGTTCATAAGTAGAAGCAATTTTTCCCATAGGAATCAATTTAAAAGCAAAAAATGCGTGCAAACCCATTAAGAAAATCCAAACTTTAAGGCTTAAAAAAAGTGGCGGTTGGACAAACTAAAGGCTAATGGAGTGGAAACGGACAGCGAGGAAAAGCGAGGAATGGAGGTCCTAAAGAAGGCTAAGGCCGCCCAAATCCCTCCCAAAATCACCCCTCCAGATGCTTCCTGAAAAATACTGGGAGATTTAACTGGTAAAATTAGCAGTTTTTTTCCCGGCTAGAGCTGACCGGGTTAACATAAACCGGTTACAGTTAAAATCACTCAAAAGAAAGTGCCGCGGCTTTTGTATTTATATGGTTCACAATGTAACAAACTCTATCTGACATGGTAACAAGTCTCCCGCCAAACGAAGCAACCAATCAGGACGGCTCAGGAGGCTCCATGCAGATTCTGAACTCTGGAACCTTCTTCATGAATATTTAATACTTCCTACGCCATCCCAAATCGCCTCCAAAATCATCCCTCCAAAAGCTTCCTATGCCACCCCAAATTGCTCCCCAAATCACCCCTCCAGATGCTTCCTACGCCACACCAAATTGCTCCCCAAATCACCCCTCCAGATGCTTCCTACGCCACGCCAAATTGCTCCCCAAATCACCCCTCCAGATGCCTCCTACGCCACGCCAAATTGCCTCTAAAATCATCCCTACAAAAGCTTCCTATGCCACCTCAAATCGCTCCCAGAATAACCCCTACAGATGCTTCCAATGCCATCCCAAATTGCTCCCCAAATCACCCCTCCAGATGCTTCCTACTCCACCACAAATCGCTCCCAAAACCACCCCTCTAAAAGCTTCCTATTCTGCCCCAAAGTGCTCCCAAAATCACCCCTCCAAAAGCTTCCTACTCCGCCCCAAATTGCTCCCAAAATCACCCCTCTAAAAGCTTCCTACTCCGCCCCAAATTGCTCCCAAAATCACCCCTGTAAAAGCTTCCTATTTCGCCCCAAATTGCTCCCAAAATCACCCCTCCAAAAGCTTCCTACTCCGCCCCAAATTGTTCCCAAAATCACCCCTCTAAAATCTTCCTACTCCGCCCCAAATTGCTCCCAAAATCACCCCTCCAAAAGCTTCCTATTTCGCCCCAAATTGCTCCCAAAATCACCCCTCTAAAAGCTTCCTACTCCGCCCCAAATTGCTCCCAAAATCACCCCTCTAAAAGCTTCCTATTTCGCCCCAAATTGCTCCCAAAATCACCCCTCTAAAAGCTTCCTACTCCGCCCCAAATTGCTCCCAAAATCACCCCTCTAAAATCTTCCTACTCCGCCCCAAATTGCTCCCAAAATCACCCCTCCAAAAGCTTCCTACTCCGCCTCAAATTGCTCCCAAAATCACCCCTCTAAAAGCTTCCTACTCCGCCCCAAATTGCTCCCAAAATCACCCCTCTAAAAGCTTCCTACCCCACCCCAAATTGCTCCAAAAATCACCCCTCCAGATGCTTTCTACGTTGCCCGAAATAGCTCCCAAAATCACCTGTCCAGATGATTCTTATGCCATCCCAAATCGCTCCCAAAATCACTCTCCACCTCAGGTGCAAGCAGAAGGAGTGGGTAGAAGCAGCGCTGGCAGCATTTATGCTTCTGGCAGCACCCATTCGCCTAGGTACCCAGCCTAAGGTGGGTGAGGGGCGACCCAGGAAGTAGAGTACAGGAAACACAAAGCAAATTGTCATCCCAGCGAGCAACACTGGTAAGGTTATAAGTCGAGGACTTAACAGTTCACTTGATCGTTCAAGCCATTCCCACCTGATCACATGGCCTGCAAGCCACTGCTATCCAGTCACATGACCATTAAACCATGCCCATGGTAAAAATTTTGGCTGCCCATTACTGGTCCCATGAATAATGAGAACCGTAGCCCAACACAGTTGCAGTTGCTCCCTATTCTGAAATGATTTTAAACCTCAGGATAAACATAACAATAACAAAGTGTGTTTGAAATGTGTTTAATAATCCAATACTATATACTATAATATGCCAATAATAATGCAAAACTATATACAATAATATGCCAATAATAATCCAATACTATATAAAATAATAATCATTTAACAAATTGGATTAGTTTTCTTCCTCCTCTTCTTCTTCTTCCTCCTTTCCCTCTCCCTCTTCTGAACTTCTGTAGATATAAAAGGAATAAAAGATGATGTAATTATAAAACTACATATTCTTCTAATAAGTCTGTTCAAATTTTGTCTAGCTATTATTATAATAGATACAGTACCCTTAATCTCAGATACAGTACCCTTAATCTCATATTTTTCTAAAGTAATATCCATGTATTGAGATGCCAATATTTTTCTGAGAAGAGCAAGAATTTCAGTATTTCAGAACTGCATCACAGCCATTTGCTCTAAGAGAAAAGGCCTCGGTAACCACCCATAGAATCTTCTCCCAATAGCTACTTTGGGTCTGGCAGCATCACTTTCTATCTATGGTAAGGCTAGGGAAAGGGAGAAATGAAGCCCTAAGATGAGCAGTACGTTTCCAGAGGCCTCGCATTGGCCTTCCAACAAGACTCAGGAAAGAAATGCTGGGTGACGGCTTCTCTTTTTTGACATGTTTCAATGAATGTAATTAATAAATGTTAAATAAATGTTGTAAGCCACTGTAGTTATGTATATGTGTGTTGGGCTATTACATCCATTTGTTTAATAAATAAATTAAATGTGTGACTATTTCTGTATCCCTGTAAACAAGCATTTGTGCTAAATAAAATATTGTATTTCAATAGGAGGAATACAATGGGTGCAACTTTAAAAAACGGTACCGCTTATTTCTAATAAACCGTGTTTGGTAGAATTCTTATTGTGGCATCTAAATGTAAATGTACTTAGGAGTAAAACACTTTTTCTCTCTACGGTTTAACAGTGAAATAAAATGATGAGATTATGAGATGTTTTACACATTAAATATCTTATCATGCATTCTGAATCACTTCAAAAATTCTTAAACAGAAATACTCCTGACTTGCACCCTGAAGTTACTTACGTTTTCTTTGAAGTGGCTTCATTTCCTTCCTCTGTTTCGGAAGCCCTGATAAAACAAATAGCAGAATTTAAGTATTTTTCTGGCAGTAATTGAAAATTTTATCATCACTTGGTCAGCTTGCCCTCGTTATTTATCTATTTATTTATTCGATTTAATTTCCACTTACCTCCTCTGATGACATGAGTGGAGTGGACCAACCTCAAAGGGACCTCAGCAGAACGTTAAAGGTATCTGTTGGCATGGGTGCCAAGATAAAGGAGTGTTTATGCATATGCTCTGGGAATGCCCAGTGGTGCAGAACTTTTGGGAAAATAGAATATTAAATATAAGATTTACGATTACTAAGGAAATGGCAGCATTAGTAAAAAGTAGTGAGATGGAATAATACAGAGAAATAAAACAAGCAGCGATAGGAGGCGCTCAAGTGGTAATAGTCTTGGGGTGGGAAGACACGACAAAATGGACAATGCAAAATTGGTATAGGTATATGGTGGACCACATTCAATTCGAGATAATAGATAAAAAGATGCATTTGATTAATGAAACTGATTTGCAACAGCTGATGGGGCGATGGGACAAGGTAAGACGATATATGGCGAGTAGGATCCGAGACCAAGCTATAAGAAACAAGTTGGAATCACTCTATAATATGTAAAGAAATATTTCACTCTTGGATTTAAATGATTTATACAAGAAATGCCCCCAACTGGTGGTGGGGTATGATTGATTGTCTCATGGTGGGATCACTCAGCACATGTTACATGTTATATGTTGTGTGTGTGTTTTATATTATAAAATAAATTAAAATATTAATAAAAAAATAAAAGATTTAGTTGCCACCCATCTTATTCCTAAGCAACCCTGGGTGGCTTACAGCATGAAAAAAATAAATATTTTTAAGATTATAAAAATGGCTATAATCAAAGACAGAGTTAACACATAAAAGATAATTAAAAGATAAAAGATGGGAAAGTGGGGAGCAAGATGCTTCTATGTGGCGGTGGGAGGTTGGATTGCCTCTTAATTCACCATCTGCCTCCAGTGTGATGCTCTCTCTTGTTGGGGATCCCAAGCTATCTGGCAGAGTCAGGTCTTCAGATCTAACCTTAGGGAAGGTCAGAGGGGTGGGACGTGATCTCACCTCAAGGGTAAGTTATCCCAAAGGGCAGGAGCCACAGCAGAGAAGGTCCTACTCCTGGACCCCAGCAGCCACAATTCCTTGACAGACAGGGCCTAAAACTTAGCTCCTCCGATGACATCAGTGGAGTGGACCAACCTCAAAGGAACGAGACTGTTCCTCAAATACCCTGGATCTATATCATGCAGGGCTTTAAGGGTAATAACCAACTCTTTCGATTGCACTCAGAAACAAACAAGAACCTGGGCAGCTGTCAGTTACAGTGATATAACATGGACCACTCTAGGATTCTCAAGAACTGCCTATGCTGCATCCGTTATTGCTTTTTTGTATAGGTTCCTCAAGCAGTAGAGCTACCATTTTAGTCTTCCTTCCAAGTATTAATGCTTAGGACTTGCTTTCTCTGTCTTTCCAAATTTTATCAAACTCACAATCAGGTTGGAATAGAGAATGCTGGTCAATAAAATT
Organism: Erythrolamprus reginae; assembly: GCF_031021105.1. NCBI lineage: Eukaryota > Metazoa > Chordata > Lepidosauria > Squamata > Dipsadidae > Erythrolamprus > Erythrolamprus reginae. The sequence goes on along the minus strand of NC_091963.1, from coordinate 95,006,413 downwards.
TGTGGCAGAAGAGGTCAATCCACAAACGCATTGAGCAAGGCACTTCTCCATCTCTATTGTACCAGCAAGCAAATCAGTTTTATACCATCATTAACTCCCTTTAGCTACACTGAAGAGTGTGAGAAGATTTCATAAAATCTCCCTTAATGTGCACCAAAATAAACTAAGCCTCTCTGGGAAGGAGGCACTCTCTGATGCTCAAATATGGGCAGCAAATTATTTTGGGTAGTTTCCTGCACTCAGCTAGAAACTCTCATTTGGGTTTGGGAAATGGGACAGTCTGGGAAGAATGCTGCTTTTTGCCTTGTAGTTTCAACCTGATTAGTGAGTGCTAGAACTAGGAGACATCCTCTGCTTCCTAGTTCTGCTTCCCCTAATTTAAATTTTTAATTCAGAATGCTTTTAGAATCTGAAATGTGTTCAATTACTAAAAAATGTCCTAGAAACGGGATGGGCTCACCACTCACCCCTTCTTTTCGAATCCCTTCGTCAGCCCTGTTGTAGGTACCCGCTCACCCTCTCCTTATCTCAATGGGGCTATTGGTTCCTTTCGGGGGCCGGGTAGGAATTTTTTGTGGCGGCACCGCATTTTAGGTTTCCCCTGTTTTTTCGCCTACTCCAGACTGGGAGCTGGGTGATGGGAGAGGCTAGCGGATTTTTTGCAGTCTTGGTTCATTAGGGCTAGGTCAACTGGCTTAAATCCCTTTGGTCACTGGGGATGCTAGTATGGGGTGGATAGAAGGGGTAACAGCAACTGTGTGATCTCCTTTAGTGCACCTTTTGGAAGGTGATGGGCTGCCCTTCCCCAGAAGCTCCGGGCTGATCCGGGCTGGATGTTAGGGAGGGGTGCCCTTGGGATTCACCTGCCACAGGCCAACAGGTGACAAACTGGGGGTGAGCCTTCCCACATGCCTTGGGCATGGTGGAGAGCAAGGGGAGGTCAAGGCCAAGGCCATGTTTAAGGGCAACCTTCCCTTGCTCAGCAAGGAGCTTTCACCCATAGTTGCCCTAGAATGTTTGGAACGGAAGTTCCACCCTATTGGTTTTACCTCTGCAGGTCCAGATTTAAACAAATAAAATGACCCATAAAACCCAGATCTGTGGTCCATGTACTTATGCAGCGTCCGCCGCAAACAGTATATATGTTGTTTTAAACAAAAGCATTACTTAGAAATAACTTGCAGGAAAACAAATTTTAAAGTTAAAGAAGAGCCCTTGACGGACTGTACTACTCACTCAGTCTTTGGTGTAGCTTCACTCTCGGGTGCCTCTGTTTCAGACCTGACAAAGAAGGGAAAGGTGTTTTAACAGAAGTTAAAAAGAATTCTCCTACAGCTAAGACTGTCTCCTTCCTAGGAAATATTTTGGAGGGAAAAAAGTTATAAGTTAAATAACAATCATTGAGATACATTTACTACTCACTCAGTTGATAATGCCTCACTACTGGATGCCTCTGTTTCAGACCTGACAAAAAAGAGAAAAGTGTTTTAACACAACAGAAGTTAAAAGGAATTCTGCTGCAGGTAAGATTGTTTTGGAGGAAAAAAAGTTTTAAGTTAAATAACAATCCTTGAGAGACTTTTACTACTCACTCAGCTGGTGATGTCTCACTAGTGTGTTTCCTTTTTTCAGACCTGAAAAAAAGAGAAAGGTGTTTTAACAGGACAGAAGTTAAAAAGAAGTTTGTTACAATTGAGATTGCATCCTTCCCAGGGATACATTATTCTGGGAAGCATAATGGCTCATTTCTTTTCAAACTTCTTAAAATGCAAGGACGTTTTAGACTTTAGATATAGATTTTAGATTTTCTCAAAGAGCTTTAAGATATTAATATTAAGTGTGGCTGGCTAGGGAATTTTGGAAGATAGCATCCACTCATTTTTTAAAAATTTTGATTAAGAAACATGTTGTAAATAAATTGTCCTATGGAAGGTGGCTACCACGAATTCCAATCTAAACAAACTAAACCATATATCACCCCAGCTCAACTTCCTTGCCTATAGATAGGACTAAGAATTTTGAGTGCCAGTCCTTAGCATAGCAACTATGAAACACAATCAATTTATATAAATAAGATTAAGAAATTCAATATCCGTAGCACCGAGATTTATATACTGTTTCAAAGTGCTTTAGAGCTCTCTCTAAACAGTTTATAGAGTCAACCTATTGCCCCCAACAACCTGGATTTTCATTTTAATGACACTGAAAGAATGGAAGGCTGAGTCAATCTTGAGCCAGTCAGGAATGTGGATCTACCTTCAAGTATAAATACTATCCCACACATATAACTCTACAGATACTCACTTTCAATTGGCATTTTAAAGGCTCTACTCTATCTCACATATATAATTCTACATATACTCACATTTTCTTTGAACTGGCCTTTATAACAGGTGTTGGAGGTGGAGGTGGAGCTGTTGCTGGTCCTGACTTTGGAGGTGATACAGGGGTTGGAGGTGGAGCTGGAAGTGGAGGTCCAGTTGCTAACGTCCTAGGAAGATAAAGCAGAAACAGAAATTAATCCAAGTTTGTTTAATTGATCCAGCACTCAGATGGTATTAAATGGTTCTGAGGGATCCACATAAATATTTTTGTACATTTTGTACATTTATTTGTTTAACAACCATTGTTTTTATTCATGCCTTCATATCAATGTTGACTTCTGGCAAATGTCTGGACTGTCCCTGTGGTTTTATGGAAAGATTTCAGAAGTGGTTTGCCATTGCTTAATGCCCAAGGTGAGACTAGAACTAATCATCTCTTGGTTTCTAGCATGGTATCCATCCATCAAGGCCTGCCAGACTTTTCCCCTCGGCTGCCTTTCCATGGTGGGAGTGGCAGTAGAGGCATTCCGGAGCCTGAACAAGCCCATCCCCCAAGGCCGCCACTCCCACCATGGAAAGGCAGCTGAGGGGAAAATAGGGTCAATAGTCATGTTAGTGCATTTGTACACGTCCCTTCTACTGACCATTTAAGTGTGTATGAAGTAAGGTCCACAGAAATCAAATGACTGAAACTGTGAATATTTGTAGCTGAGACAACTGAATCAGATAGGCATTCCAGACTTTGACAACTCTATTACAGAATTCCTGTTTTACATTCAAGTTTACAATGATTTACATTGAGTTGTTCATGCACATGTTATTGCGATTAAAACAGAAAAAGTCATTTACAGGTAAAACATGACTATGCATACATTTGTATGCAATACCTAGGTCTGACAACAAGCGACACAGTTCTAATTTATCCAAAGCAAGACGTTTGAGTTCAGTAGCATTAGGAAATCTACTGTGTACAGCAGAGTGCAAGACTTTTCTCCTGAATACTTCTGAACCCACTTTAGTGCACTGATGTCAAAGATATGGTGGAGATTCCAAACAGTTGAACAATATTCAAAAATTACTCTAGGACTTACCTTCTTACAGGAGAAGTTCCATCTCTTACTTGATTATTTTTAATGCAACATAACTGTTGAATGCAAAAACAGAAGTGACAGATAAATATAAATAATTTTCACAGTGATCAATGACTGTCACAGAGACCAATGATTTTTCCTATGTTTTTCAATAAGAAATTCTTCTTTTTCTCAATCTTCTGCTTATAAAAAGGTGAGGGGTCTCCAACATGGTCTGGGTCAATCTCATAAGAAGGTCTTATGGAGCCAGACGTTCCCTCTCAGAATTGAATGAATCCAAGCTTAATGCACCCATTTAATTACCCCCCGTTCATTCCTCTTAGCAATAATTTTAGAAAAACCAATCCCACCCTTTACTGAGGTCAGATTATATTAAATCCTGGCTGCAGTAATATGGTCTATTAATGTAAGGATCTGTAGAAAAATATTTTAGCTTACCCACATCCCATAAAACATTAGGGCAAGTAGCATCGCCATTGTCACTGAAAAAGCCAGCTTCCAGTGGACATAAGGTACATTATGCAGCTTTGGTATCTGCAAGGTGAAACAAAAAGAGGTAAAACAAAGAGAGGTTAAACAAAGGTTAAACAGAGAGAGGTAAAGTGAAAGATAAGCCTTCGTGTGTTTGAACATAAAAGCTCTTTTCCTCAGAAAAAATAGTATATTCAGACCCTCCTACTTTTTAAAAACAACAGCAGTTTTTCCAATCCAGTTTTATTAATTAGTTTAGTTTAATTGGATTTGTATGCCGCCCCTCTCCGAGGACTCGGGGCAGCTGACAGCACACACAAGACACGATAGTACAATTAATACAATGAATATACATAAAAATAATCTTTAAAAATTCTAACTTTAAAAACTTTCAAAAATATCCAAAATTTCTGATTTAATTCTAATGAACTCACTTGTTTTCATATTTTAGTTACTTTAGCTTTGTGCTATACACCAAATTTTGGTAGCCCATAACTGTATACACTAGTGTCCCCAGATGCTGATACACATTTTGTAAGAACTTTACATGTTTCTTATCCTTGTATATAGATATGAGAATTAGACAGAGAAGTGGCCTTTGCACAGGAACATTACTATAAACAATCTAATAAGGCTTTTACTCAAAAAAGTAACTGTCTTTACAGAAATGAGTGCACAATTTATGTCAGTTGGGCTTTCTGGGAGGGGAAAGAATACACATCTAGGTAACCTAATCTTGTAATACTCCTATTCATGCATCTCTTAGCATTATTTACTTAAGTTGTTTTTACCTCATCAGGAGGTTTCTTCGTTTTTCTCGAGCTTTCTGGTTCCTGGAGTTTTTTTCTCTTATTGAAGTGGTGCATTGCCTGAATGATTTGATCGATGATTAGTTTACATGATCTCTTGGTAGTCCTCTCTTTGCAGTCCACGTTTACGATGCGAATCAATTGGGGAAATAGGGGCCTCAAAGGCTCACTGGAGATCAGTTTTGGCAAATGTTTTTCCACCTCAGCTTCAAAGCTTTTGCCCTGAAGATACGAGTTACCAATGTTTTCATAGCGCTTGTGTAAGGAGTGAACTGATGGTTGAGGAATTACAAATCCATCCAGCCTTCCAAAGTACAATAGAATTCCAATCAGGAAAATTTGGGTCGCAGAAGGGCCAACACACCTCATGATGCTCATCCCTTCGCAATCGTTGACCCAACTGAAAAATATCTTGAAATGTTTCAGCCAATAACACTGGTTGCAGTTACCAAACAACCACATAACATTCCATATGGATGCTGCTGGATGCCATCACCGTAACGTCAGTTTACCATATTAACTGACACCACAGACTTGCCAGAAACAAATGGCAACAATAAAAATAGTGCCACTTTTATAGAAAATGAAATGATTTAGTTAGATCACTCATATATTTGTGATTAATTTGGGTGGTCACAATCAAGGAATACCATCTGTTTTCATTGGAAAATCTGATTGTAAGGCCTGACTATCATTCTGCAGGTATAAAACCAAATTACTTCACATTATTATAGCTAGAAAAAAGTGGGAAAAGCAGTTGAGGAAGGAAAGTTTAACTTGTAGGCTTCCTTGTAGTGGTTCACAGCATTATCTGGGAAGTTTACAATGTCAGCACATTACCCCTTGCCGTTTGGCCCTCATTTTACCCATCTTGAAAGGGTGGAAAGTTGGGACAACCTGCAATATGAACCTAAGGAGGCATGTAAGGGGCGTGCATAAGCGCACCATTGCGCCTACAATCCCTGCCCTCTTGTCCTTTTATCCTTTCTGTCACTACTTTCTACTTATATTATGTTACTACATACTATAATTGTATGCATCTTTGACAAATAATAAACAAACAAACAAACAAACAAGCAAACAGTTGTCTTCCTTCACCCAAGGTTTATTTATTATATATGTGTCACATTACAAGCAGCCGAAATCCTAAGAGTTTATATGATGAGTACCATCTGTGGGATAATTTACAATAGTCATAGTCAATTTAAAAACATAAAACTAACCTTGCATAAATATTACAAATGACAACACAGAAAAGAGTTGCAGTGGATGCAATTACTCTAATTGCATTTAAAGGGAGGTTTCTGTTCAACTGAGGGAGATTTCATTCCAAAATTTTAAACTAAAATTAATGGTACTATCATATTGTTTCTAAACTGAAAAAGTATATATAATCATTAGCTATAATCAATTTATAATCTTGTTGAAAGTAAGATTTAAAATGCGATGTGATACGACAGAATCTCCTGTATTGTGGCAGGTGATAGGATTCAATTTTTTAAACAACTGGTTATGTGGGCATGGCTTATTTGTAGGTGTGGCTAGCTGGTCATGTGATCAGGTCGGCATGGCTACTTGCATAGGGACTAATCAGGCAGCTGAAAAATCTGAATTATGATGGATCCTTACACTAATGAACACCCTCACATTTATGCCCATTGCAGTATTATTAACAATAGTGTCACTCATTTCACAACTGTGGTGCTTCTTTTCATCATGGTGACAAGATAGGGTGCAAAACGTAAAATGTTAGGATTGTTGTAAGTGGAGGACCGGTCAAAAGGACAAGGACTGGTCAAAAACCACCTTTTCATCCCTCTGAGGAGTCCCTGTCCAAAGGACTGAAAAAAGTGATTTCTGACCAGTACTCGCACTTTTGATTGGTCCTCGCACTTACAACCGGTCATCATTTATGTCTCTTGCAGCATTCGTAATAGCAGTGTCATTCATTTCATTACTGTGGTGCTTCTTTTCATCATGGTGACAAGATAGGGTGGAAAACGTAAAATGTTAGGATTGTTGTAAGTCGTAGGCTGGTCAAAAGGACAAGGACTGGTCAAAAATCAACTTTTCAGCCCTCTGAGTAGTCCCTGTCCAAAGGACTGAAAAAAGGGATTTCTGACCAGTACTCGCACTTTTGATTGGTCCTTGCACTTACACCCGGTCATGATTTATGTCTCTTGCAGCATTCGTAACAGCGGTGTCATTCATTTCACGACTGTGGTGCTTCTTTTCATCATGGTGACAAGATAGGGTGCAAAACGTAAAGTGTTAGGATTGTTGTAAGTCAACGACCGGTCAAAAGGACAAGGATTGGTCAAAAATCACCTTTTCAGCCCTCTGAGTAGTCCCTGTCCAAAGGACTGAAAAAAGTGATTTCTGACCAGTACTCGCACTTTTGATTGGTCCTCGCACTTACAACCGGTCATCATTTATGTCTCTTGCAGCATTCGTAACAGCAATGTCATTCATTTCATTACTGTGGTGGTTCCAAACAAAGCAAGTGTAGTCTCCTCCTGGTTCGGATCGTTTCTGTAGAACTGGTAGCGACCTGCTGGCGATGTCACGATGCCATCACTGAACTGGATGTCATCTTATTTCAGAATTTTTAAAAAAACAATCTTCTGAGCATGTGCAGAGGCCAAGTTTCCAGCACTGTGCACATGGCCACTACCTTATTTTCAGCTTTCTTTCTTTTCTTTTAATTTTTAAATATTTTTTAAAAAATTTCTTCTGAGCGTCTGCAGAAGCCAAGTTTCTGGTACTGAGCATGCAGTCACTATCTTGAGGAAGCAAGCCAGCAGAGAGGTAAATTAGAACCCATCCCTATTTGGGTTGAATCCCCTCAATTTCTCAGTCCCAGAAATGATGCATGGCTGCAAAATAGGAGAAGTGCATTTTTCTGTTGAAAAATGCCATTCTCCAATTTTGCAGGCAGGCTCCATATTCTGTACTTCCCATTTTTATTCGGTTTTCCTTCCCTCCCAGAAAGCAAAAGGAAGCGAGGGGGAAGGGGTTGGAAAGAAGGATAGCTCAGATTATTGCCATGATTTTTTGCTCTTACATTTTCTTGTTTAGATATACAGTGGGACATTTGTTTACGAATTTAATTCGTTCCATCAGCATGTTCGTAAGTAGAAAAGTTCATAAGTAGAAGCAATTTTTCCCATAGGAATCAATTTGAAAGCAAAAAATGCGTGCAAACCCATTAAGAAAATCCAAACTTTAAGGCTTAAAAAAAGTGGCGGTTGGACAAACTAAAGGTAATGGAGTGGAAACGGACAGCGAGGAAAAGCGAGGAATGGAGGTCCTAAAGAAGGCTAAGGCCGCCCAAATCCCTCCCAAAATCACCCCTCCAGATGCTTCCTGAAAAATACTGGGAGATGTAAGTGGTAAAATTAGCAGGGTTTTTTTCGGCTAGAGCTGACCGGGTTTACGCAAATCAGTTACAGTTAAAATCACTCAAAAGAAAGTGCTGCGGCTTTTGTATTTATATGGTTCACAATGTAACAAACTCTATCTGACATGGTAACAAGTCTCCCGCCAAACGAAGCAACCAATCAGGACGGCTCAGGAGGCTCCATGCAGATTCTGAACTCTGGAACCTTCTTCATGAATATTTAACACTTCCTACGCCATCCCAATCGCCTCCAAAATCAGCCCTCCAAAAGCTTCCTATGCCACCCCAAATTGCTCCCCAAATCACCCCTCCAGATGCTTCCTACGCCACGCCAAATTGCTCCCCAAATCACCCCTCCAGATGCTTTCTACGCCACACCAAATTGCCTCTAAAATCATCCCTACAAAAGCTTCCTATGCCACCCCAAATCGCTCCTAGAATAACCCCTACAGATGCTTCCAATGCCATCCCAAATTGCTCCCCAAATCACCCCTCCAGATGCTTCCTACTCCACCACAAATTGCTCCCAAAACCACCCCTCTAAAAGCTTCCTACTCCACCCAAATTGCTCCCAAAATCACCCCTCCAAAAGCTTCCAGTCCACCCATTCGCCTAGCTACCCAGCCTAAGGTGGGTGAGGGGCGACCCAGGAAGTAGAGTGCAGCTGATTACATGGCCGGCAAGCCACTCCAATCCAGTCACATGACCATTAAACCATACCCTTGGTAAAAATTTTGGCTGCCCATTACTGGTCACTTGAATAATGAGAACCTTAGCCCAACACAGTTGCAGTTGCTCCAAATGGGCGAATAGCTATTCTGAAATGATTTTAAACCTCAGGATAAAGATAACAATTAAAAAGTGCATGTAAAATGTATTTAATAATCCAATACTATATACAATAATATGCATTTAGACAAATTGGATTAGTCTTCTTCTTCGTCTTCTTCTTCTTCTTCCTCCGCTCCCTCTCCCTCTTCTGAATTTCTGTAGATATAAAAGGAATAAAAAATGATGTACTTATAAAACTACAAATTCTTCTAATAAGCCTGTTCAAATTTTGTCCAGCTATTATTATAATAGATACAGTACCCTTAATCTCAGATACAGTACCCTTAATCTCATATTCTTCTAAAGTGATATCCATGTATTGAGATGCCAACATTTTTCTGAGAAGAGCAAGAATTTCAGTATTTCAGAACTGCATCACAGCCATTTGCTCTAAGAGAAAAGGCCTCGGTAACCACCCATAGAATCTTCTCCCAATAGCTACTTTGGGTCTGGCAGCATCACTTTCTATCTATGGTAAGGCTGGGGAAAGGGAGAAATGAAGCCCTAAGATGAGCAGTACGTTTCCAGAGGCCTCGCATTGGCCTTCCAACAAGACTCAGGAAAGAAATGCTGGGTGACGGCTTCTCTTTTTTGACATGTTTCAATGAAAGTAATTAATAAATGTTAAATAAAATTGTAAGCCACTGGAATTATGTATATATGACTTGGGTAATTATATCCATTTGTTTAATAAATAAATTAAATGTGTGACTATTTCTGTATCCCTGTAAACAAGCATCTGTGCTAAATAAAATACTGTATTTCAATAGGAGGAAAACAATGGGTGTAACTTAAAATAATGGTACCGCTTATTCCTAATAAACCGTGTTTGGCAGAATTCTTATTGTGGCATCTAAATGTAAATGTACTTAGGAATAAAACACTTTTTGTTTCTACAGTTGAACAGTGAAATAAAATGACGAGATTATGGGATGTTTTACACATTAAATATCTTATCATGCATTCTGAATCATTTCAAAAATTCTTAAACAGAAATACTCCTGACTTGCACCCTGAAATTACTTACGTTTTCTGTGAAGTGGCTTCAGTTCCTTCCTCTGTTTCGGAAGCCCTGGTAAAAGAAATAGCAGAATTTAAGTATTTTTCTGGCAGCAATTGAACATTTTATTATCACTTGGTCAGCTTGCCCTAGTTATATATCTGTTTACAGTGATCCCCCGCTCGTTGCGAGGGTTCCGTTCCAGGAGCCCCCGCAACGAGCGGGTTTTCGCGAAGTAGCGATGCGGAAGTAAAAACACCGTCTGCGCATGTGCAGATGGTGTTTTTACTCCCACAGCGCTAGCGAGGAGCCGAAGATTGGGGGCGGCGCGGCTGTTTGCCGCCGGCATGGAGGGCTTCCTAGCAGCCCCCCAAACCCGGGTTGGGGTTCCGGGGGGCGCTGTCTCTCGGCGCTTTCGAGCTGAGTCCGGGAGCGAACTCGCTCACGGACTCGGCTCGAAAGCGCCGAGAGACAGCGTGGACAGGCCGTTCCTTGGCGCTGTCTCTCACCGCCTTCGAGCCGAGTCCGGGAGCGAACTCGCTCACGGACTCGGCTCGAAAGCGCCGAGAGAGAGCGTGGACAGGCCCGTTCCTTGGCGCTGTCTCTCGCCGCCTTCGAGCCGAGTCCGGGAGCGAACTCGCTCACGGACTCGGCTCGAAAGCGCCGAGAGAGAGCGTGGACAGGCCCGTTCCTTGGCGCTGTCTCTCGCCGCCTTCGAGCCGAGTCCGGGAGCGAACTCGCTCACGGACTCGGCTCGAAAGCGCCGAGAGAGAGCGTGGACAGGCCCGTTCCTTGGCGCTGTCTCTCGCCGCCTTCGAGCCGAGTCCGGGAGCGAACTCGCTCACGGACTCGGCTCGAAAGCGCCGAGAGAGAGCGTGGACAGGCCCGTTCCTTGGCGCTGTCTCTCGCCGCCTTCGAGCCGAGTCCGGGAGCGAACTCGCTCACGGACTCGGCTCGAAAGCGCCGAGAGAGAGCGTGGACAGGCCCGTTCCTTGGCGCTGTCTCTCGCCGCCTTCGAGCCGAGTCCGGGAGCGAACTCGCTCACGGACTCGGCTCGAAAGCGCCGAGAGAGAGCGTGGACAGGCCCGTTCCTTGGCGCTGTCTCTCGCCGCCTTCGAGCCGAGTCCGGGAGCGAACTCGCTCACGGACTCGGCTCAAAAGCGCCGAGAGAGAGCGTGGACAGGCCCGTTCCTTGGCGCTGTCTCTCGCCGCCTTCGAGCCGAGTCCGGGAGCGAACTCGCTCACGGACTCGGCTCGAAAGCGCCGAGAGAGAGCGTGAACAGGCCCGTTCCTTGGCGCTGTCTCTCGCCGCCTTCGAGCCGAGTCCGGGAGCGAACTCGCTCACGGACTCGGCTCGAAAGCGGCGAGAATGAACGGCAAGGAACGGCTTTTCCACGCCGTTCATTCTCGCCGCTTTCGAGCTGTATCCGGGGGCAAATTCGCTCCCGGACTCAGCTCGAAAGCGGCGAGAATGAACGGCGTGGGCGGGCGAAGGGCAGGCGGCAGCGAGGAGTTTGCGTGGGCGGTGGGGAAACTCCTCGCTGACGCCAGCAAGAGGGGGAAGACTCAGGGAAGCCGCCCAGCAGCTGATCTCCCGGTTGCCATCTACGCATGCGTGCCCACGGGCACGCATGCGTAGATGGTATTTTGACTTCCGGGTTGAAAAATAGCGAAGTACCCTGTTCGCAATGGTTGGGGACGCAATAAACGGGGGATCACTGTATTTATTTGATTTAATTGCCACTTACCGCCTCTGATGACATGAGTGGAGTGGTCCAACCTCAAGGGAATGAGACTATTCCTCAAATAGCCTAGACCTATATCATGCAGTGCTTTAAGGGTAATAACCAACTCTTTTGATTGAAATCCGAAACAAACAAGCAACCTGGGCAGTTGTCAGTTACAGTGATATAACATGGACCAATTTAGGAGTCTCAAGAATTGCCTGTGCTGCATACGTTATTGCTTGTATTACTTTATTTACCATATATCCTTGAGTATAATTGGGCCCGAGTATAAGCCAAGACACCTACTTTTGCCACAAAAACTGGGAAAACTTATTGACTCGAATATAAGCCCAGGGTGGAAAATACAGTGGCTACTGGTAACTTATAAAAATGGAATATTCTTCTATTGTAGCTTCTTAAAATTGTTTTTGTAGAAGAATAAAAAAAAACATATGAAGAATGGTTGCAAGAACTGGGTATATCTAGTTTAATGAAAAAAAAGGACCAGGGGAGACATGATAGCATTCTTCCAATATCTCAGGATTTGCCACAAAGAGACTCAACCTATTCTCCAAAGCACCTGAGGGCAGAACAAGAAGCAATGGGTGGAAACTACACAAGGAGAGAAGAAACTTAGAACTAAGGAGAAAATTCCTGACAGTTGGAACAATGAATCTGTGGAACAGCCTGCCACCAGAAGTTGTGAATTGCTCCAACACTGGAAGTTTCTAAGAAGATGTTGGATACCCATTTGTCTGAAGTAGTGTAGGGTTCCCTACCTAGGCAAGGGGTTGGACTAGAAGACTTCCAAGGTCCCTTCCAACCCTGTTGTTATTATTATTATGTAACTTTTTTCCTTCCAAAATGTTTTTTATTTCTCGCATCTTCCTTCCTCCCCTTCCAAAATCTTTCTTTTTCTAAATTCCAAAACCCTCTTAAAATATCTTTAGCAATGTTACCTTAATCTTAAAACCTGTTATCTTAATCTTCATTACAATATCATTATAATTTTCTTAATAATTGGGATTTCATATATTCTTTCAAAACAATTGTTTAAATCAAACTTCCATATAATAAATATTCAGATTTTCCATTTAAAACATCTTTCATAAGTTAAAATAATTACTATCTCAATAGATCAGTAAATAACAATTGGGGGTTACTCAATCATTAATTGTAAAATCTTTCTTCTACATGATATTTATCTTGCATAAGGAGAAACCATACTCTTAAAAAAGGTAAATCTATTCATATTAATTATGTAGAAGAAATGATTAATGACAAAATTCATACTATTAATAATATTATCCTAACCTTTGTATTGTTTTAAACAAGTCAGCATTAACAATCCTCGTGGGTATAAGTATAGTTGGAAGAAAAAGTTTAATTACACAGAATTATCTCCATTTAAAGCAACAATTTCTTACAAAATAACCTATCCTGTTAATCAAATTTAAATGGGTAACTTACATTTTACTTGTACATTTTATTGACTTGTAAAATATTGTTGTTGGCTTGATCAGAAGAGAAAGCCATGGTTCCTCCCCTCTGAAAGTCTCTTCAACCCTCCCGCCCCTTCCCCCAGTGCTTCCTGTAGAGGAGGAGCTGTGATTGTTACAGCCTGCTGCCAATCAGATAGCTCTCTCAGTGCCTCCTTACTGTATAGAGGAGGATCTGTGATTGGTTCAGCCTGCTGCTAATCAGGCAGCTGAGGGGTATTGCCAAGAGCAGAAAGAAAAAAAAACATGTTGCCAGCCATGAGGTTTCTTTCCTTCCTGCCTTTCACATCAGAACTGTGGAGCTTTCGAAAATACTGCAGGGCAGTTTTCAGGTCAGTGAAAGTCAGTGACTCTAGTATAAGTCGAGGTTGGATTTTTCGGCACATTTTTTGTGCAGAAAATCTCGAATTATTCTCAAGTATATATGGTACATTAAAAAACGGAATAAACAATACAACAGTACAACATTTACAAAGTGCATAAAATTACATAATTATTTATGCATAGAAATCCATAGAAAAAAGAAGAAAGAGAAAAAGAGTGAGAAGACAGGAGGAGTAACAACATACATATATATACTCAAGACAGAATAAAGCATTGTGCTTTATACATGGGTGGTTTTGGTATCAGAGCTTAATATTTACATCTGCTAAATTGCAGGCTAATTGTTTTTTTGCAGCATATTCATTTATAACAATATTTTTTTCCTCTTGTTTATTATTACACATATATCTTGTTAATTTATCCATTAATGTATCCATTTCTATATGATTGCTTTCATATCCTCTATATTTTTCAATGATATAATAGTGCCTTGCAATGGTAATATTTCCTCTTAACTATAGTTTAGTTTTTCTATCGTAGATTAGTAGCTTTAATAACGTTGTCATTATTCTCTTTATTATTTTATTTTATTTTATTTTTATTAATACCACCTGTCCCAAGTATTGTGAAATTCCTTAATATCTTTATCCTGTAGTTCATATGTAAGCTTTGTCATTTCTACTACCTCATATATTTTTGTTATTAAATTAAGCAATGTCGGAATGGTTTCCTGTTGCCAGGTTTGGGCATATATGATTCTTGCCGCGTTATGTGTAGAATCAGATGTCTGTCATTTATTGTAACTTTATGCCTAATTATTCCAAGAAGGAAGAGTTCCAGTTTTATTGGTATTTTTTCTCCTATAATTTCCTCCTTCATATTTTTAGTTTTCTTCTAGAATTTCTTAACTAGTGGACACATGTGGTAGTATTGCTTGTATGAAAGCTTGCTTTTTTTATAGGTTCCTAAAGCAGTAGAGCTGCCATTTTAGTCTTTTCCTTCCAAGTATTAATGCTTAGGACTTGCTTTCTCTGTCTTTCCAAATTTTATCAAACTCACAGTCAGGTTGGAAGAGAGATTGATGGTAAATAAAATTTGTGGCAGAAGAGGTCAATCCACAAATGACCGAGGCACTTCTCCATTGCTATTGTACCAGCAATCAAATCAGTTTTATAGCATCATTAACTCCCTTTAGCTACACTGAAGAGTGTGAGAAGATTTCATAAAATCTTCCTTAATGTGCACCAAAATAAATGAAGCCTCTCTGGGAAGGAGGCACTCTCTGATGCTCAGATTTTGGCAGCAAATTATTTGGGTAGTTTCCTGCACTCAGCTAGAAACTCTCATTTGGGTTTTGGAAATGGGACAGTCTGGGAAGAATGCTGCTTTTTGCCTTGTAGTTTCAACCTGGTTAGTGAGTGCTAGAACTAGGAGGCCTCCTCTGCTTCCTAGTTCTGCTTCCCCCAATTTAAATTTTTAATTCAGAATGCTTTTAGAATCTGAAATGTGGTCAATTACTAAAAAATGTCCTACATACGGGATGGGCTCACCACTTGCCCCTCCTTTTCGAATCGATTTGTCAGCCCTGTTGTAGGTACCCGCTCACCCTGTCTTATCTCAATGGGGCTATTGGTTGCTTTCGGGGGCTGGGTAGGAATTTTTTGTGGCGACACCGCATTTTAGGTTTCCCCTGTTTTTTCCCCTACTCCAGACTGGGAGCTGGGTGATGGGAGAGGCTTTTGGATTTCTTGCAGTCTTGGTTCATTAGGGCTAGGTCAACTGACTTAAATCCCTTTGGTCACTGGGGATGCTAGTATGGGGTGGATAGAAGGGGTAACAGCAACTGTGTGATCTCCTTTAGTGCAACATTTGGAAGGTGATGGGCTGCCCTTCCCCAGAAGCTCCAGGCTGATCCGGGCTGGATGTTAGGGAGGGGTGCCCTTGGGATTCATCTGCCGTAGGCCTACAGGCGACAAACTGTGGGTGAGCCTTCCCACATGCCTTGGGCATGGCGGAGAGCAAGGGGAGGCCAAGGCCAAGGCCATGTTCAAGGGCAACCTTCCCTTGCTCAGCAAGGAGCTTTCACCCATAGTTGACCAAGAATGTTTGGAATGGAAGTTCTACCCGATTGGTTTTATCTCTGCAGGTCCAGATTTAAACGAATAAAATGACCCAAAAACCCCAGCTCTGTGGTCCATGTGCTTATGCAGCGTCTGCCGCAAACAGTATATATGTTGTTTTAAACAAAAGCATTACTTAGAAATTACTTGCAGGAAAACAAATTCTAAGTTAAAGAAGAGCCCTTGACAGACTGTGCTACTCACTGAGTCTTTGGTGTAGCTTCACTCTCGGGTGACAAAGAAGGGAAAGGTGTTTTAACAGAAGTTACAAAGAATTCTCCTACAGCTAAGATTGTCTCCTTCCTAGGAAATATTTTGGAGGGTAAAAAGTTATAAGTTAAATAACAATCATTGAGATACATTTACTACTCACTCAGTTGGTAATGCCTCACTACTGGGTGCCTCTTTTTCAGACCTGACAAAAAAGAGAAAAGTGTTTTAACACAACAGAAGTTAAAAGGAATTCTGCTGCAGCTAAGATTGTCTCCTTCCCAGAAAATATATTGGAGGAAATAAGTTTTAAGTTAAATAACAATCCTTGGGAGACTTTTACTACTCACTCAGCTGGTGGTGTCTCACTAGTGGGTTTCCCTTTTTCAGACCTGACATAAAAGAGAAAGTTGTTTTTGTTGGGCTTTGTTGGGTATTCTGGGTATATTCATTTTGTTGCATTTCTAATTCTAATTTTTTAAATTCATCCTCTAAGCCTTGGTATTGTAACTTCTTCTCTTTATTCTTTTTTGCCTTGTAAGAAACTGTTAACACACGTATATATCCCTTTGTTGTGTCCCAAAGGTTTTGTGGGATGGTATCATTGTTTTTATTTATTTTAAAAAAGAACTCCCATTCTTTCCCTATCCATTCTTTATATTCAGGGTCACGTAATATATTTCTCTTCATAGACCAATTATTAGACTTTCTCTTTACCTTTCCAGTATATAACTAATGGGTTGTGGTCTGCCCAGCTATTAGTTTCTATCTCAATGTCTCTGATCTTTTCCATCATATCCACTGACGCCCAGGCCATATCTATCTTAGTCCAGATTTTGTGAGGATTCGAGTAAAAGGTATATTGTTTATTTTGTGGGTGGCATTCGCACCATATATCTTTTAATAGTAATTCTGTACTCATTTTCCAAAATGTTGTAGGTAAAATTACCCTTTTCTTCTTTTCTTTCTTTTCCCCTGTATAATCCATTTGACTATCTGCAATCACATTAAAATCACCTAATATAATCATATTTTCTATTGATAGATCAACTATTTTGTCATGTAATTCTTTATAAATTGTTTTTGGTTATCATTTGGTGCGTATATTGATTTAATAACGAGAGGCTTCATTTCTAGATCCAATTGTACAATTAAAATTCTGTCTTCGCTATCACTGTACAGTGGAACCCCGACATACGAGCAGCTCTACTTACGAGCTACTCGAGATACGAGCTGGGAGAGTAGAGAAATTTTTGTTCGACTCACGAGCTTCCATTCGGGATACGAGCCGAGAAGAGCCGGCCTGGCTTGCTTTGCTTCCCAGCTGATGCAGAGCCGAATAAAGCGTCACGCCCCTCTGATGCTTTCGGCGGCTTCCGAAGCGATGCTGGGCTCTTTTGCCGCCAAAAGCGTCAGGGGGGCGTGACGCTTTATTCGGCTCTGCATCAGCTCGGAAGCAAAGCAAGCCAGGCCGGCTCTTCTCAGTATCCAGCTCTTGGTGAGTCCTTGGCTTCTGCTGGGGGTGCAGAAGCGGGCGGGGGAGGGGGCAAAAAAACCGCCCAGACAAGCACTTGCTGCGAGGCGGGCGGGGGGGGCGGCAAAAAAAACCGCCCGGACAAGCACTTGCTGCGAGGCGGGCGGGGGGGAGGGGGCAAAAAAAACGCCCGGACAAGCACTTGCTGCGAGGCGGGCGGGGGGGAGGGGGCAAAAAAAACGCCCGGACAAGCACTTGCTGCGAGGCGGGCGGGGGGGGGCGGCAAAAAAACCGCCCGGACAAGCACTTGCTGCGAGGCGGGCGGGGGGGAGGGGGCAAAAAAAACGCCCGGAC
The DNA here is from genome assembly GCF_031021105.1 of Erythrolamprus reginae. Classification (NCBI taxonomy): domain Eukaryota; kingdom Metazoa; phylum Chordata; class Lepidosauria; order Squamata; family Dipsadidae; genus Erythrolamprus; species Erythrolamprus reginae. The sequence continues at coordinate 94,988,779 of NC_091963.1, read as the reverse complement.
AAGCACTTGCTGCGAGGCGGGCGGGGGGGGGGGCGGCAAAAAAAACGCCCGGACAAGCACTTGCTGCGAGGCGGGCGGGGGGGAGGGGGCAAAAAAAACGCCCGGACAAGCACTTGCTGCGAGGCGGGCGGGGGGGGCGGCAAAAAAAACGCCCGGACAAGCACTTGCTGCGAGGCGGGCGGGGGGGAGGGGGCAAAAAAAACGCCCGGACAAGCACTTGCTGCGAGGCGGGCGGGGGGGGGCGGCAAAAAAACCGCCCGGACAAGCACTTGCTGCGAGGCGGGCGGGGGGGAGGGGGCAAAAAAAACGCCCGGACAAGCACTTGCTGCGAGGCGGGCGGGGGGGGGCATTCACCCACCCGGACAACGCCGGAGCGCTACCGCTGCCGCCGCCGCTGCGGGGAGAGGCGGGCATTCACCCGCCCGGACAACGCCGGAGTGCTACCGCCGCCGCCGCGGAGCGCTACCACCGCCAGAGGGGCTCCTCCGGAGGGGCGCACGGGGAAGGGCTTGAGCTGCCGCCTTCTCCTTTCCCCGTGGGAGCACCTGAGTCAGAGGTCTTGCCGGGCCGATTGCCGAGCGGGGGCGGGGCGCGGAAGGAGGCGAAGGCGCTGCCGCACCGGCCCCCTCAGGCCGCTCCGTCCCTCTCCGAAGACACCCTTGGCCATTACAGATCTGGCAGCCCCGGTCGAAGGGAAAGTTCCTCCGTTCCGCTCCAGAGCCGCCGACCCGGGCCCTCCAAGGCGCAGTGGGTGTGCGGGGGAAGCTGAGGGAATCCATCGGACTCTGCCTCCGGCTGCAGCTTCCTCTCCAATTGGTCCTGGAACGTGAGGAATAAGTTTCTTTCTTTATTTCTCCACCCTTCAACCTTCTCCTCAGAGGCTTCCTCCCATATGTGCCTCACGCAGCTTCGCAGCCTCGTTTTTCCTTCGAGGGGTTTGTGTGTGCCTTTCATTCTTTCAGCCACCCTTATTCCTCACGTTCCAGGATTCCCTGCCTTTTATTCTTTCAGCCACCCGTATTCATTACGTTCCAGGATTCCCTGCCTTTTATTCTTTCAGCCACCCGTATTCTTTACGTTCCAGGATCCCCTGCCCTTCATTCTTTCAGCCACCCGTATTCTTTACGTTCCAGGATTCCCTGCCTTTTATTCTTTCAGCCACCCGTATTCATTACGTTCCAGGATTCCCTGCCTTTTATTCTTTCAGCCACCCGTATTCTTTACGTTCCAGGATTCCCTGCCCTTCATTCTTTCAGCCGCCCGTATTCTTTACGTTCCAGGATTCCCTGCCTTTTATTCTTTCAGCCACCCGTATTCATTACGTTCCAGGATTCCCTGCCTTTTATTCTTTCAGCCACCCGTATTCTTTACGTTCCAGGATTCCCTGCCCTTCATTCTTTCAGCCACCCGTATTCTTTACGTTCCAGGATTCCCTGCCTTTTATTCTTTCAGCCACCCGTATTCATTACGTTCCAGGATTCCCTGCCTTTTATTCTTTCAGCCACCCGTATTCTTTACGTTCCAGGATCCCCTGCAGCGCAGTCAGCCGGAGCCCCTTTAGCGCCCTGAGGACGCACCTGACTTCGGGCGGGAGGCTGGCAAAAGGCGCCCCGCTCGGAAACCTGGACCGGATCTCCCGTTTGGTTTGCGCAGGGGAGACCAATTGGAGAGGAAGCTGCAGCCGGAGGCAGAGTCCGGTGGATTCCCTCAGCTTCCCCCGTACACCCGCACACCCACTGCGCCTTGGAGGGCCCGGGTCGGCGGCTCTGGAGCGGAACGGAGGAACTTTCCCTTCGACCGGGGCTGCCAGATCTGTAATGGCCAAGGATGTCTTCGGAGGGGGACGGAGCGGCCTGAGAGGGCCGGTGCGGCAGCGCCTTCACCTCCTTCCGCGCCCCGCCCCCGCTCGGCAATCGGCCCGGCAACACCTGCCTCTGACTCAGGTGCTCCCACGGGGAAAGGAGAAGGCGGCAGCTCAAGCCCTTCCCCGTGCGCCCCTCCGGAGGAGCCCCTCTGGCGGTTGTCCGGGCGGGTGAATGCCCGCCTCTCCCCGCAGCGGCGGCGGCGGCGGTAGCGCTCCGGCGTTGTCCGGGCTTCTCATTGCCGCCTCAACAACAGCCACGGGAGGGGAGTCGCTGGAGCTGCCCCCGGACTTTCCACAAGCCCAATGCCGCCAGCTCACATGCCCACCTCTCCCCGCGGCAGCGGCGGCGGCGGTAGTGCTGCCCGGCGAGGAGGAGGAGGAGCTGGGCTCCGGAGGGGCGCACGGGGAAGGGCTTGAGCCGCCGCCTTCTCCTTTCCTGCTGCTGTTGTTTCTCGCCGCAGCCTCGCATGCTGCTTATCCCTCGCTGAGGCGAGAGAGCCGCGGGGCAAACAGCCGGCACCGGGCGCAGCCTTTTGCGAGGGAAGCCACCGACGCAGCAGGAAAGGAGAAGGCGGCGGCTCAAGCCCTTCCCCGTGCGCCCCTCCGGAGCCCAGCTCCTCCTCCTCCTCGCCGGGAAGCACCGGGCATGTGTTTTAAAACATCGGAGCCGGCATGGGGAGGCTTTTAATCAGCCCCCGAGCCCCGAACCCGGACTCGGGGGTTGATTGAGAGCCTCCCCATGCCGGCTCCGATGTTTTAAAAGACACGCGCGGCTTTTCTGCTGCCTCCTAAAGCGGGGAAGTTCGCCAGGAGGCAGCAGAAAAGCCGCGCGTGTGTTTTAAAACATCGGAGCCGGCATGGGGAGGCTTTTAATCAGCCCCCGAGCCCCGAACCCGGACTCGGGGGTTGATTGAGAGCCTCCCCATGCCGGCTCCGATGTTTTAAAAGACACGCGCGGCTTTTCTGCTGCCTCCTGGCGAACTTCCCCGCTTTAGGAGGCAGCGGAAAAGCCGCGCGTGTGTTTTAAAACATCGGAGCCGGCATGGGGAGGCTTTTAATCAGCCCCCGAGCCCCGAACCCGGACTCGGGGGTTGATTGAGAGCCTCCCCATGCCGGCTCCGATGTTTTAAAAGACACGCGCGGCTTTTCTGCTGCCTCCTAAAGCGGGGAAGTTCGCCAGGAGGCAGCAGAAAAGCCGCGCGTGTGTTTTAAAACATCGGAGCCGGCATGGGGAGGCTTTTAATCAGCCCCCGAGCCCCGAACCCGGACTCGGGGGTTGATTGAGAGCCTCCCCATGCCGGCTCCGATGTTTTAAAAGACACGCACGGCTTTTCTGCTGCCTCCTGGCGAACTTCCCCGCTTTAGGAGGCAGCGGAAAAGCCGCGCGTGTGTTTTAAAACATCGGAGCCGGCATGGGGAGGCTCTCAATCAACCCCCGAGTCTGGGTTAGGGGCTCGGGGGCTGATTAAAAGCCTCCCCATGCCGGCTCCGATGTTTTAAAACACACGCGCGGCTTCTTTGCTGACTCCTGGCGAACTTCCCCGCTTCAGCCGACGTCTTTTCCCCTCAGCCCTCGGGCTTGCACGCATTAATCGCTTTTACATTGTTTCCTATGGGAAACAATGTTTCGACATACGAGCTGTTCGACGTGCGAGCCTCCTTCCGGAACCAATTAAACTCGTAAGTCGGGGTTCCACTGTATATTTGTTTTGACTCTATTGTTTCATCAATATACATTTCTACGCCTCTTTTTTTTTGATTTGCTAAACTAGCATAAAGTTTCCCTAATTTTGGTTTATTAAGTAAGTTTCTATTTGATTTCTTAATGTGGACTTCCTGTAAGATATTTATTTGTGCTTTTTGTTTCTTGAGTTTAGTCAATATTTGATTTCTTTTCCTGGGGTTATTCAAGCCGTTAATTCCATACCTGGGGGAAGTGGAGGAGTTGCTGAATCCAGAGGATAGATGTTTAGAACAACTATTGCTTAAGACACAGCATAGTTCAGCTTGTGCAGTGTGAGCATCTTCCTCAGCTTTGTTCTTTGCCATAGCATCATTAATTTGGCTTCGCCAACTCCAGGAACAAATACCTACCTCAGAAGTTTGGCTCCACAGTTTCACAGTTTTCAGCCTATTAAAGGACATGCATTGTTTGGAGATATTTTGGACCCTATTTTAATAGAGACCAAAGAAGATCATGCCTTCCTTTAAAAAAAAAAAAGTGAATTCCAGGTTTATTTTTTATAATAATTTTTGTTAGGCTGACCAGGGGTGTAATTTTCCCCAGTCCTCTGGTCAGTATTCCTCCAGATCTTTCTTTAATGATACATCTACCAGGGGAAAACCAAGTAGATGCCCAGGAAAAGGAAGTAATTCAAATTTCAAATTTACCAGAAGATAAAAATAATTATTTTGGGGATAATCCCATTGGGGGGCATTTATCCTTTTTCTCCTACATTTGGGATTCAACCACTCAAGATTTATGAGTTAAGTTGACTGTAAAGTTCAGAATTATGTTGGAATTTATATCTATTCCCCCTCCTTGTTCCTTGCAATGTTCAGTATCCAACGATCCACTTAAAAGAAAGTCCATGGAAGATGCAATACAACATCTTCTTGATGTTCAAGATTTATTTATTTATTTATTCATTTGTCCAATACACAAATACATAGGAAGAAAAATAGACATGTGGTAATATATATAAGGGTAAAAGTGAACTTAGAGGAGAGGATATATGAAAGGAAGAGAATATATATGATAGGTGAAAGAAAGACAATTGGACAGGGGACGAAAGGCACACCAGTGCACTTATGTACGCCCCATACTGGTCTCTTAGGAACCTGGAGAGGTCAATCGTGGAGAGTCTAACAGAGAAATGTTGGGGGTTAGGGGTTGACACAATTGAGTCTGGCAATGAGTTCCACGCTTCGATAACTCTGTTGAAATCATATTTTTTTACAGTCACGTTTGGAGCGGTTCGTATTAAGTTTGAATCTGTTGCGTGCTCGTGTTATTGCGGTTGAAGCTGAAGTAGTCATTGACTGGTAGGACGTTGCAGCATATGATCTTGTGGGCAATACTCAAATCGTGTTTTAGGCCCCGTAGTTCTAGGCTTTCTAGGCCCAGGATTGTTAGTCTATTTTCGTAGGATATTCTGTTTTGAGTGGAGGAGTGAAGGGCTCTTCTGGTGAAATATCTTTGGACATTTTGAAGGGTGTTGATGTCTGAGATGTGGTATGGGTTCCAGACAGATGAGCAGTAGTCTAGGATGTGTCTGGCAAAAGTTTTGTAGGCTCTTGTGAGTAGTGTGAGATTGCCTGAGCAGAAGCTGCGTAGGATCAGGTTAACAACTCTAGAAGCTTTTTTGGCGATATTTTTTTTGGGCTTTAGCACTTAGGTCATTCGATATTAGTATTCCAAGGTCTTTTACTGAGTGTGGGTTAGCAGTGAGAGATTGTTTATTCAGTTCGTATGTGCAGTTTGGATTCTTTTTGCCCATGTGCAGGGTAGAGCCAGGGCCGCCGATAGACCGGTATTACTGGGAGTGGCGTCACGGGCCCGGCCAAATTGGAAAATGGGGGGGGCCCGCTGCCCGCCAAAAACTCTCCAACCCCGATTGAGACAAACTCTGCCTCTGCGGAGCTTCTCCAACCGTGGCCCGCACCTTCTTCCCACCCCCGCGAGGAAAGAAGGCAGGGAGGCCGGCAGACAGGCAGGGAGCCCCGATGGCAGCTGCGGAAGGAGGAATGACCGCGGGGTTGGCTCGGCCCTCCGGAAGCCAAGCCGCGCTGCTGGGGAAGCGGAATTGAGGAAGCCGGGGGAGGGCTGAGCACAGCCGGCTTCTCCGCCGGCCTTGTGTCCCCCCGAGGATTGCAAGGGCAAGAGAGCCGTGCCTTTCGGCCTCCGGAAGTGCTGGGCCGGGTGTTCGGGGGTCCGTGAACGCCGCCCGGAGCCAATGGCTTCTTTTGTGCTTCCTCGAATTCCTGCTGCTGGCGCTGGGAGTAGGTAAGCACGCGCAGGTGGCCGGGTGGGAAGGGCGAGGTGCGAGGGGGAGGCAAGTGGAGAAGCGGAGAGAGAGAGAAGTGGACCAAAAGAAAGAAAAGGGAAAGAGAGGGAGGGAAAGAGAAATGGAGAGGAAGGAAGGAGGGAGGGGAGGGAGGGAGGGAGAGAAGGAAGGAAGAGAAAGGAGGGTAGAAAGAGAGGGAGAGAGAGAGAGGAGAGAAAGGAAGAGGAGAGATAGAAAGGAAGAGAGAGAAAGAAAGAGGGATAGAAAGAGAGAGAGAGTGAGAGATGCTCAGTGAGCCTTTCTTTGAAGTTGCCTTTCTTTATTTCTTTCTCTTGCTCTCTTGCTCTCTTGCTCTTTCATTCTTTTTTCTTTCTCTTGCTTTCTTTCTTTCTCTTACTTTCTCTCCTTCCTTCCCTCCTTCCATTTCTTTCATTCCCCCTCTCTATTTTTATTTCTCTTTCATTCTCTTTCTTTCTTTCTTTCTTGCTCTCTTTCTTGCTTTCTTTCTTGCTCTTTTTCTTTCTCTCTTTTACCTTCCCTTCCTCTATTTCTTCTTTTCTTTCTCCTTCCTACCTTCTTCCCTCCCTCCCTTCCTGCAATCCTTCCTCTCTTACTCTCCCCTTTCATAAGTTTCCTTGCTTCCTTCCTCTGTTCCTGTCCCTTCCCCCTTTCTTTCTTTCTTTCTTTCTTTCTTTCTTTCCTTCCCTCCCTCCATTTCTTGCTTTCCTTCTCCTTCCTCCCTTCTTTGCTCCCTCATTCCCTTCTTTCACTCCTTCCTCTCTTACTCTCCCCTTTCACACCTTTCCTTGCTTCCTTTGCACCCTTCCTCTGTTCCTGTCCCTTCCCTCTTTCCTTCCTTCCTTCCCACCCTCCGTCCATTCATTCATCCATTCCTCTCTTGATCGCCCCTTTTACCATTCCTTCCTTCCTTTCTTCCTTCCTTCCTTCCTCCCTCCTTCCCTCCCTCCCTCCTTCCTTCATAGCTCGCCCTCGCCTTTCTTCCCTTCCTTCCAGATGAGAGTGCCCCCTCAAGACACCCGCCTGACTGCTGGTACCCTGCTTTTTCTCTCCCCTCGTCCTTTCCAGCTCCTCGACGGTGGCTGCCGGGTGTGGGATCCCCCTCCCCTCTCCCCTCGCTAGAAAGCACATGGTTTTGTCAACAAGGCCTCTTCCAAGAAGGGAGAAGTGCCAAGGAGCCGTAAATAAGCCTCGCTCCGCCTGACCGATGCTAGGAGGATCTTTCTTTCCCTCGTCGCTCCTGCTTCTTTCTTTCTCCTGGACGAGTCCACACAATCGGCTTAACCCAGTTCCTGAAATAGCCTATGGCAGTGCTTCTCAACCTTGACAACTTGAAGATATCTGGACTTCAACTCCCAGAATTCCCCAGCCAGCATTTGCTGGCTGGGGAATTCTGGGAGTTGAAGTCCAGATATCTTCAAGTTGCCAAGGTTGGGAAACACTGGCCTATGGGACCGCCTCGCTTGGCGTGAAGCGGGAAATGATCCCTGGGGGATGGAGTGGCTTGGCGACTTAAAATAGTTTTAAAATGGCGGGGGGGGGGGAGACACTTAGGCTGTATGGGGCCCCAAAATTCCTGATGGTGGCCCTGGGTAGAGCATTTGTTGGTTGATATTTGAAGTTGCCAGGTGTTAGACCAGTCTGAGGCAAAGTCTATGTCTTTTTGGAGAGTGAGTGTGTTATCAGTGGTGTTGAAAAGTTTCACATTGTTGGCAAAAAGAATACAGTTGCTTTTGATATGATCACAGAGGTCATTGATGTAGAGAATGAAGAGAGTAGGAGCTAGTACGCTTCCCTGGGGAATGCCGCTTATGACAGGGGCGGGGGTGGAGATGGTGCTACCAATTTTGACAATTTGTTGCCTGTTTGACAGGAATGCAGTAATCCAGTTGTGGAGGAGTCCTGAGATGCTATAGGATTTGAGGTTTAGGAGTACTTTGTCATGGACCACTGAGTCGAAGGTTTTGCAAAAGTCTATATAAAGATATTGAACTTGTTCCTAATGAACAGAGAGGTTCCAGTTTTTACTCTATATTATTCCTTCTTTCCAAAACATCAGGGGTTGGCGCTCCATTCTTGATTTGAAGCGGCTGAATTACTTTATTAAATACAAACAGTTCAAAATGCACTGCTTGAGATCTATTTTAACCAATATTTACAAGGGTGATTTTTTAGCTTCCTTGGATTTGTCAGAAGCATACTTTCATATTTCTATTTTTCTCCCCACAGACAATATCTCCGGTTTTGTTTTGCAGGCCACCATTTTCAGTAAAAGGCGTTGCCATTTGGGTTGTCATCAGCCCCTAGAACCTTTATCAAGGTCCTAGCCGCACATCTCAGGTCTAAGGCTATACGCCTCCAGTGCTGTTTAGACAACATTTTGATACAGGGTTTGTCTTATATGTCAGCCCTTCATCATCTACAGTTGGTAGCATTTACTTTCCAATAGCATGGTTTTGCTATTAATATGGGAAAGATATGTTTGGTTACATCTGATCCATTCTCTGAGTCTTTGGAGAGGGGCAGCATACAAATCTAATTAATAATAATAATAATAATAATAATAATAATAATAATAATAATTATTATTATTATTATTATTATTATTATTATTATTATTATTATTATTATTATTATTATTATTATTATTATTATGTTATTCAACATTTTGATACAGTCATTGATTCCTAAAAGTGTACAGTGTCCCTTTCCCAAGAGACACAGTCCAGTATTAGAGAGTTAGTTTCATGGATTCTCCATAATCTTTCAGTTTCCCTGGACATTCTTTCATCTCTCTTGAGTGAAATGATATCTTGCTTAGATATAGTTCCATGGGCACGGTTACACTCCAGGGAACTAAAATGGTTCTTATTCCCACATCAAAAAGCTGGGCAAGGATCTTCCAAGCTAAAGGCGTCACTTCCATCAAAGGTAAAGCATTTGTTACACTGATGAGCTTCTCCAGCCACTTTGGTTGGTTCCATCTTACTGCCTCCAAATAGACTTATAGTCACTACAAACGCCAGTCTGCCTGGATGGGCAGCCCACATAGAAGGGAATATTGCCCAGGATCGCTGGGGTCCCGAAGTTAACAACTGCCTCATCAACTTCCTGGAACCAAGAGCAATTTTCCTTGCCCTCAAATATTTTGCCAGTCAGCTGAGAGGACAACATGTCCTTCTGCTCACTGACAACATAGCGGCTAAGGCGCATGTTAACAAGCAGAAAGGAACACAATCAAAATTCTTGTGGCATGAGGCGCTTCAGCTAGGTTTCGGCCAGACAAATATCTTCTATCTATTGAGGCTGACCACATTTCAGGGGAAGATACCACTAAGGCAGACTGGTTAAGCCACCAAGAGATAGACCAAATGGAATGGCATTCACATCCATAGGTCTTCAGGTGGGCAGCATGTAGATTTGACAATCACTAGTGAACTTGATTAACATCCCACAGAACAACCAGCTGCCACATTTCTATTCTCGCTTTCCTTCAAGGTGAGCAGAAGTGACCAACACCCTTCAAACATCATGGTTGCCAGTACTTCTCTACCCTTCCCTCCTTTCCCTTTGTTGTCTAAGGTAGTTTGCAAGGCAATTCTGCATGCCTCCAAACTTATTTTGATAGCTCCAAATTGGCCGCACAGGGTGTGGTTCGCAGACCTAATGTCTCTGTCACGCATGCTGCCACTCGGACTACCAACGTGGAAGTGATGTGCCAGTGCCTGGAGGTTGTTAGGGTGTGGATGGGTGTCAACAGACTCAAACTCAAGCCTGATAAGATGGAGTGGCTGTGGGTTTTGCCTCCCAGGGACAATTCCATTTGTCCATCCATCACCCTGGGGGGGGGGGGGGAATCATTGACCCCTCAGAGAGGGTCCACAACTTATTTATTTATTTATTTATTATTTGGATTTGTATGCCGCCCCTCTCCGAAGACTCGGGGCGGCTCACAACAAGTGAAAAACAATCCAATACAATCCAATTAATTAAAATATTATGAGTTTAAGAAAATCCCCTATACTAACATACACACATACAGGCATACCATATATAACTTCAACATGCCCAGGGGAGATGTTTAGTTTCCCCATGCCTGACGGCAAAGGTGGGTTTTGAGGAGTTTACGGAAGGCAGGAAGAGTAGGGGCAGTTCTGATCTCCGGGGGGAGTTGGTTCCAGAGGGCCGGTGCCGCCACAGAGAAGGCTCTCCCCCTGGGGCCCGCCAACCGGCATTGTTTAGTTGACGGGACCCGGAGGAGGCCCACTCTGTGGGACCGAATCGGTCGCTGGGATTCGTGCGGCAGAAGGCGGTCTCGGAGATATTCTGGTCCAGTGCCATGAAGGGCTTTAAAGGTCATAACCAACACTTTGAATTGTGACCGGAAACTGATCGGCAGCCAATGCAGACTGCGGAGTGATGGTGAAACATGGGCATACCTGGGTAAGCCCATGACTGCTCTCGCAGCTGCATTCTGCACGATCTGAAGTTTCCGAACACTTTTCAAAGGTAGCCCCATGTAGAGAGCATTACAGTAGTCGAACCTCGAGGTGATGAGCGCATGAGTGACTGTGAGCAATGACTTCCGGTCCAAGTAGGGCCGCAACTGGTGCACCAGGCGAACCTGGGCAAACGCCCCCCTCGCCACAGCTGAAAGGTGGTTCTCTAATGTGAGCTGTGGATCGAGGAGGACGCCCAAGTTGCGGACCCTCTCTGAGGGGGTCAATGATTCCCCCCCCAGGGTAATGGACGGACAGATGGGATTGTCCTTGGGAGGCAAAACCCACAGCCACTCCGTCTTATCCGGGTTGAGCTTGAGTCTGTTGACACCCATCCAGGCCCCAACAGCCTCCAGGCACCGGCACATCACTTCCACCGCTTCGTTGACTGGGCATGGGGTGGAGATGTAAAGCTGGGTATCATCGGCATATTGATGATACCTCACCCCATGTCCTTGGATGATCTCACCCAGCGGTTTCATGTAGATGTTAAATAGCAAGGGGGAGAGGACCGACCCCTGAGGCACCCCACAAGGGAGAGACCTCGGAGTCGACCTCTGACCCCCCACTAACACCGACTGCGACCGGCCAGAGAGGTAGGAGGAGAACCACTGAAGCACAGTGCCTCCCACCCCCAACCCCTCCAACCGGTGCAGAAGGATACCATGGTCGATGGTATCGAAAGCCGCTGAGAGATCGAGGAGCACCAGGACAGAGGATAAACCCCTGTCCCGGGCCCGCCAGAGATCATCCATCAACGCGACCAAAGCGGTTTCCGTGCTGTAACCGGGCCTGAAGCCCGACTGCTGGGGACCTAGATAATCGGCTTCTTCCAAGGACCGCTGGAGCTGGAGTGCCACCACCTTCTCGACAACCTTCCCCATGAAGGGAAGGTTGGAGACTGGACGGTAGTTGTTGAGTACTGCTGGGTCCAGGGAAGGCTTCTTGAGGAGGGGGCGCACAAGCGCTTCTTTATAGAGTGATGGAAAAACTCCCCTCCCCAAGGAAGCGTTGGTAATCTCCTGGGCCCAGCTCCGTGTCACCTCCCTGCTGGCCGAGACCAACCAGGAGGGACACGGATCCAGTAAACAGGTGGCGGAACTCACAGCTCCAATGGCCTTGTCCACTTCATCAGGTGTCACCAGATCAAACTCTTCCCAGACAGGTGGACAAGTACGTGCCCCAGTCACCTCGACTGACTCGTTGTCAGTCGACTCTGTTTTACAATTGGAGTCGAGGTCGGCCCGGATCTGAGCGACTTTATCAGCAAAAAACGTGTTAAACTCCTCGGCACTACTCTGCAAGGGCTCCCCAACTCCCCCCTGGTTAAGAAGGGAGCGGGTCACCCTAAACAGAGCGGCCGGGCGGGATTCCGCTGATGCAATCAAGGCGGCATGGTACGCGCATCTTGCCGCCTTGAGCGCCACTTTGTAAGTCTTAATAAAAGCTCTTACAAGTGTTCGATCAGATTCAGACCTACTCTTCCTCCATCGCTTCTCTAGACGTCTCTTTTGGCGTTTCAACTCCCGGAGCTCCTCGTTGAACCATGGGGCTCTACGGGGTCTAGCGCCACGGAGAGGTCGCAAAGGCGCAATCCGGTCGAGAGCCTCCGCAGCAGCCGTATTCCAGGCCTCCGCAAGAGACTCCGCCGAACTGTGGATGAGTGCCTCTGGAATAACCCCAAGCGCCGTCTGGAAACCCTCTGGATCCATTAGGCGTCTGGGGCGGAACATCTTCATTGGTTCCGCCTCCCTGCGGGGAAGGATTGGAGCCAGGAAGTCAAGCCTTAGTAGAAAATGGTCTGACCATGACAAAGGCACTGCTTCTAAGCCCCTTAGTCTCAGACCATTGCTCAATTGCTCGGAAAGGAATACCATGTCAGGTGCGTGCCCCCCCTCATGAGTCGGACCCCGTACTACTTGAGTCAGGTCCATGGCTGTCATGGTGGCCATGAACTCCTGTGCCAACCCCGAGGTTTCGCCGAGTGACGGCAGGTTGAAGTCCCCCAAGACAATAAGTCTGGGGAACTCCACCGCCAACCCGGCTACCTCCTCGAGTAGCACAGGCAGGGCTTTTGACACGCAGCTGGGAGGCAGGTACGTGAGAAATAAGCCCACCTGAACCCCTAAGTCCAACCTCATAAAGAGTGACTCGCAACCCGCAATTTCCGGAGCAATGAGTCCACGTAGGCAAAGGCTCTCCCTGGCTATAATAGCCACTCCTCCCCCCCTTCCCTGGGGTCGAGGTTGATGCCATATCTGAAACCCAGCTGGGCAAATTTCAGAGAGAGGAACACCTCCCTCTGGGCCCAGCCAGGTTTCAGTGATACATGCCAGGTCGGCCTCCTCATCCAGGATCAAATCCCGGATGAGGAGAGCTTTATTTACCACCGACCTGGCATTAAGCAGCAGCAACCTGAGTCCAGGGCCAGAGTTACACTCATCACCAGTACCCAGGATTGGGCTCACAGAGTTGGAACACGGGACCGTTATTAAGCAACGGTCCCTCGTTCCCCTGGAACGGCTAGCTCTGTGGCCCCCGCCATATCTGCCTCTCCCCAGCAACACTGAAATATTCCGACCCTCTGCCACCCCAGAGATCGGTGTCCCTCCCTCCCCTGTCTCCCGGGCGTCAGGTGGGCCAAATCTGTCATTCGCACTACTGTCAATCAACTCATCCATACCATATCCCCACCCCTCCCGACCCCCCCAATCATACCAATCATTCCATTCATACCCACACGTATATGTACCCCAGTCACCCATTATATAAAACCCCAATTATGTTAAAAAAGCAATTAAATTGATAGCAGTATAAAAATAGCAATTAAGAACGATATTAATATTAAAAACACTATTAAAACTAACTAAAAATAACAATAAAAATACAAACATAGGTAATAATGAATAATTCAATTCGATTAGGAAATATGGTCAGCAGCAACTAATAAAAGTGCTAAGTTCTCAAAGTGCCAAGTTTCCCAAAATGTCAAGTTTTTCAAATTGCCAAGTTTTTCAAAGTGCCAAGTTCCTCAAAAGTGCCAATTTTCTCAAAGTGCCAAGTTCTCAGGGGCAGAGGTTATTCAAAAGTCAAGGATCATTCAGCATCTCTCTCCCTCCCCCCCAGACTAGGGAGGGGGGCATCCATGTCTGTAAAACTCTCCCACCATCAGACCTTGATCTACCAGTCCTCCTCCCTTGGTCTCCTTTCAATCTCTTCTCTCCTATCGCAATGGTCGGTCCTCCGTCCGCCAGGTCTCCTCCAGCGCCGAGCGCACCCACCGCACAGCTGCTCGGCGTCTTGGTCTGCCTGGCTGTCAAGTTCACTCGCTCCACAGGGGCCGCCATCTTCCGAGCCCTAGCTGATCGAGGCTCCCAGCTCTTAACTCTCCCACGGCAAAACCAAGGAGAGGACGCACACACAAGAACCGGACACCGAGACTAGGAACTTTCAACTCACCAACATGCACACTGGCGTTCAAACTAATTCAAAATTACCTATATTATTGTTGTTATCACCGTAGTCTGGCGGAGCAGCGGCATCCCTCCTTCCTTCCCGCTGCTCCGCCGGAACCGGAAAAGAAAAACCGCCAGCAGCCCCCTCCGGTCCTCCGCTGGGCTGGGCTCCTCAGGAGACGCCCAGATCGCAGCGGCTCTCACCCGCCTCCACGCTGAGCGTCTCGGATGTTCCTCCGCTTTTCTGGCGTCTTGGGGGATCTTAAGTAGCCGCCAGCAGCCCCCTCCGGTCCTCAGCTGGGCTGGGCTCCTCAGGAGACGCCCAGGTCGCAGCGGCTCTCACCCGCCCCCACGCTGAGCGTCTCGGATGTTCCTCCGCTTTTCTGGCGTCTTGGGGGATCTTAAGTAGCCGCCAGCAGCCCCCTCCGGTCCTCAGCTGGGCTGGGCTCCTCAGGAGACGCCCAGGTCGCAGCGGCTCTCACCCGCCCCCACGCTGAGCGTCTCGGATGTTCCTCCGCTTTTCTGGCGTCTTGGGGGATCTTAAGTAGCCACCAGCAGCCCCCTCCTGTCCAACCCAACTGAACAAGCCTGCATACAATACACACCCAAGTCGCACACAAAGTTGCACAGCACCCAGCCAGATGAAGAGGAACACAAACTGCCTTTTCCGGAAGCCCGACTGCTAATCTCCAGAAAGCAGAAGCCTCTGGGGGGGGGGGGGAGGCCCCCCTCACCCTTCGCAAAGTGCCACCCTCCACAACTTTGCGGTCTCGGCATCCTCCTCGATCCACAGCTCATATTAGAGAAACATCTTTCAGCTGTGGTGGTGGGGCGTTTGCCCAGGTTCGTCTGGTGTACCAGTTGCGGCCCTATTTGGACCGGGAGTCACTGCTCACAGTCACTCATGCCCTCATCACCTTGAGGCTCGACTACTGTAACGCTCTCTACATGGGGCTACCTTTGAAAAGTGCTTGGAAACTTCAGATCGTGCAGAATGCAGGTACGAGAGCAATCATGGGCTTTCCTAAATATGCCCATGTTACACCAACACTCTGAAGTCTGCATTGGTTGCCGATCAGTTTCCGGTCACAATTCAAAGTGTTGGTTATGACCTATAAAGCCCTTCAGGGCATTGGGCCAGAATATCTCCGGGACCGCCTTCTGCCACAAGAATCCCAGCAATCAGTCAGGTTCCACAGAGTTGGCCTTCTCCAGGTCCCGTCGACAAAACAATGTCGATTGGCAGGACCCAGGGGAAAAGCCTTCTCTGTGGCGGCCCTGGCCCTCTGGAACCAGCTCCCCCCAGAGATCAGAATTGCCCACACCCTCCTAGCCTTTCGTAAGCTCCTTAAAACCCACCTCTGTCATCAGGCATGGCGGAACTGAGATATTTATACATGGTATGTTTTTGTGTGTGCTCGTTTGGTTTTTTATAAGGGTTTTTTAGTTATTTTAAATATTAGATTTCTTATATGCTGTTTTTATTATTGTTGTTAGCCGCCCCGAGTCTACGGAGAGGGGCAGCATACAAATCTAATAAATAAATAAATAAATAAGTGTGGCAGGATTTTTTCAGCCAGGGGGAGATTCTTTATCCAGAGATTCACTGGTTACAGCTAGCCGCTTGGCAGTTGAGCGGGAGGTCCTTCTCCCATGCCTCTGGAAGGAGAGTCCAGCATGGGATTTAGCTCAAGTCTTATTGGTAGGGACTGAGTTTTAAATTAATATAATTAACATATTAAGTAGGTACCGCCCCCTTGCTGCCCCAGTACCTCAGTTTTAAAAAAACTCAGTCTAGAATAGGGACTCTGAGTTTTTTTCCTCTGAGGGAAATTCAATAAAAATGTGTACTTTAAGGTTTTACCTGTTTATTCTGTATTAATGTTGTTGTTTTTGTCTTCTAACAGGTATTGGAAGGCTTGGGGTCTCTGCCCTCCGCGGGCAGCACCCCCATCATTCTCCTCATGGGGCCTCTTCTCCCCGCGAGTACTGCCCTGAAGAGGAAAGACTGGGCTACAGGTCACTGTCCTCCGTGGTCAGACCTAGCCCTACACCCCAGATGGGAGGGTCCGCCCCTCTCCATTGACGGGGCAGCGCAGCGCTAGAAATGACAGGCACCGACCTGACAGCAGCGCCTATCAGCTGGTAGCCGGGAAGCCAAGCGGCGGCGTTTAAACAGCCGCAAAAGTTTATACGGCCGAAAAAGGCATCAAATGAGCGCTCGTAGGCGCAAACACCTCACCTGCTGAGCAGGGCTCTCCATGCTGGGGCTCGCTGGAGAGGATAGCGCCCGCCATTTTCACTTGGAAAAGGGCGCGAAAAGAGGTGGCCATTGGCTTCGGCTCGCTGGAGAGAGTCGCGCCCGCCATTTTGGCTGGGAAAAAGGCGCGAAAAGCCGTTACAATCGGCAAACGATATGGGAAAGCTGGGCTGTGTTCCAGGAACCCTTTGAGCCTAATCTGCCTAGCTACTGCCTCTGATTGGCGGTCGCCTGATCACGTGATGAGTAATCATCAGGCAGGGACAGCAGAAAAGCTGTGACAGCTTCCATAGCCACTGCTCGTGAGCGGAGACTACAGAGGTTGCTGTTTGATCGTTTCCAAAGTTTAAAAATAGTTGTTGTGAGTACGCTGCCCCTTATCACCAAATAAAGGATGGCTGATCAACTGGGTACTCGTGGGGAGGAACAGCCCCAGCCAACTCCAGTGCCCAATAAAAATAAGGAGAAGGCTTCTGGCAAGGCCAAATCAAAATCTTCCCAGTCTTCATCCTCCATTAAAGAGGCTGAGAGGAAGATTAAAGCCTTGGAACAAAGGCTAGAAGCGGCCTTGGCACCCCCTGCTGCAGGGGTTCTGACCATACCCCCATTTCAGCCACTCCCCTCATCAAGGACATCATCACCTGGATTGTCTCTGGGAGCCATGGGCACTGCAAGTGAGAGGGACTGATCTCCTGACAGACAAGCTTTATCAGGCCCACCTCCACCTTCGCCTCTCACTAGGCCTGCTTCAATAAGCCATCCTACCTATGGGTTCTCTGCAGGGACACAGGCGTGTGCCCCAACAGCAACGTTCACGCCAACGGCTGCAGGGCTTAGATCCCAAGCTGATTTCTGGCAGGCCTTCCCTCCATCCCTGCAGGACCTTATTGCTAACGCTTATGCGCAGGGAATGGTGGTTAGAGCCCAGCGTACAGCGCCTTCATCATCACACCCGTATCAGCCCAGGGATCTTTGGTCAGCACCACCGCCCCCTCCTGGGCTGGATTCCCTTGCGGGAGAAACAGGTTTTCTGGAAGGTGACAGTGAACAGGGGGACAATGAACTGTCTGATGATGAGTATAATGTTCCAGAACAACCAGCGCCCGCAGGATTGTTCAAACCGGCATTATTCAGGGTGCTTTTGCACAAGGTAAAGCAAGCCTTGGATGTGCCAGGTGCCACGGCTCCTCCTGAGGCAGGGGATGGAGTTAGAACTTCAGCTTCCCTATGTAAGGAGCCGCCCAAGGAGTCTGACAACGTACCTGCCATGGAAATATTCCTTGAGAATATAAAGCGCACCTGGCAGCACCCAGCAGCGGCACAGGGTCCCTCCAACTTGGAGCGCCGCTTCTATACATTCGACGATGAAATGGAGAACCTATTACAGTTCCCGCCAGTGGACAAGCCGGTGGCCACGCTGGTGTCCAATCCTGTCATCCCTTCTGAGACTGCGGACAGCCTCAAGCCAGATGAGAGACGGGCTGAGACACTCCTGAAGAAGGCCCACCAGATGGCAGCATGGGCCCTGAGGGCTGCATCTACTGCATCCATCTTCAATAGGGCATCCCTGATGTGGATTCAGGAGGTACAGGCTAGCATGGGGCCTGAGGATTCTCGTCTAAAGCAGGATCTGAACAAGCTCCTGGCAGCGGCCGAATTCTCCGCAGATGCCACCTTGCACGCGGCGAAGTTTTCCGCAAGGGGCATGGCTTCCACTATTTCTTCTCGGCGCCTCCTTTGGCTCCGACATTGGCAGGCGGATGCCAAGTCGAAATGGCGCCTGTCATCTGCTCCTTTCCAGGGCACGAAATTGTTCGGGGAGGTTTTGGAATCGGTCCTTGTGGAGGACAAGGACAAGAGGAAGATCCTTCCCAGATCCTCTCGACGTCAGGATCGCAGTAATGCCCCGTATCGACGCCGACAGCCCTTTTGATGGGACCCAGCCTCCGGAACCACCCAGACCTCCAGACCGTATTCACAAGGTCAATATCGTCAGTCCTATTCGTACCGGGGTGATAGGACCTACTTTCAAGACCGGGGCAGAGGGTACCAGCAGGGGAGGCGTCCCTTTCGGGGTTCCAATCAGCGAGGCTTCCGTCGAGCCAAGTGACTGCATTGGGCAGGTCCCTTTGGGGAGGAAACTCCAAAGGTTTTGTACCGCCTGGAGGACCACATCCTCCGACGCTTGGGTCTTGGACACAGTGACCCGGGGCCTACGCCTGGAATTCCTTCATATTCCGCCTACCCATTTTGTGTCATGTCCAGTGCCCAAAGACGTTACCAAACGGACACCGTTACCAAACGGTGGAACAAGAGATTGCGCATCTCCTAGAGATCCATGCCATCGAGAGGGTGCCAGCCCAGATGGAGGGCATGGGGTTCTACTCCAGTGTCTTCATAGTACCCAAGGCATCGGGAGGTTGCAGGCTCATTTTGAATCTGAAGCACCTAAACAGGTACGTGTTATACCGCAGATTCAAGATGGCCTCCCTTCGCACTATCCTGGCGTCAATCCAGCCTCGAGATCTCATGTCGTCCATCGACCTGAAGGAGGCGTATTTACACGTGCCCATTCATCCGGAGCACCGGAGATACCTCCGCTTTTATGTCCAGGGGAAGCACTATCAGTACCGGGCGATGCCTTTTGGCCTCTCTTACGCACCGCGTACCTTCACCAAGCTCCTGGATTCGCTAATCGCCTCCTTACGGTCCCAGTCAATAAGACTTTTAGCTTACTTGGACGACATCCTCGTACTGTCCAGGGATCTGGCGACCGCGCGGCAGGATCTGCGGGAGACGGTAGCGCTGTTGCAGGAACATGGCTTTACAATAAATGGGGCAAAAAGTCATTTTTCGCCCATCACCACTATCACCCATCTCGGCTCTGTTATAGGCACCATCGCCATGAGGGTTTACCTATCTCCGGAGAGACAGCGCAATGTTCAGGACTTAGTCACCAAATTACAACATCAGAGGATGGTACCGCTGGCCTTTTTATCCAAGGTCCTAGGGACTCTAGTGTCATGCGTGGACATCGTTCCCTGGGCATGGTATCATTTCCGCATGCTACAATGGACATTGCTTCCATACCAAAAGCGACGTGTGAGTCACACACACAGATTAATTACAGTAGGACGAGGCCTGCGAGACTCCCTAAAATGGTGGAAGTCCCGGGTGATATATCAAGGGTCACCCTTTGGCCACCTACAACACATCATTGTGATTACGGATGCCAGCCTCCTGGGTTGGGGAGCCCATGTGGACCATCACGTAACTCGGGTTGTGGCTTCCTCAGGACTTGGCTCCAGTGAATATCAATTTCCTGGAGGTAAAAGCTGTGCGCCTTGCCCTGCTAACCTTCATACCACTTTTCCAGGGCAAGCATGTGTTGGTTCGTACGGACAATGTTGCGACCAGGGCGCACCTCAACCACCAAGGAGGGACCAGATCTCTCAGGTTGATGGAGGAAACACAACTCCTCTTCGACTGGGCGGAGGTCCATCTTGCGTCACTCCGCGCAGAGCACATTGCGGGGGAGGCCAATACTCAAGCGGATTGGCTCAGTCGGCAAGCAGTGGATCCAGCGGAGTGGAGTCTGACCCCTCAACTGTTCCAGCAAGTGACCAAAAGGTTTGGCAACCCGACGGTAGACTTATTCGTGACTCCGCACAATGCCCAGCTCCCGAGGTTTTATTCCAGATTTCCCACACCAGGAGCCGAGGGGACCAATGCCCTGTACCTCCCATGGCCCAAGGAACTGCTATACGCCTTTCCACCAACACCACTTATTCCAAGGGTCGTCGAGAAGATCCTAGTGGAACAGGCGGAGTTCATCCTGATAGCACCGCATTGGCCGTGGCGGGCTTGGTTCGCTGACCTGATGGGGCTCTCAATTGTCCAGCCCTGGAGGATTCCAGACGACCAAATCACCCTCACTCAGGTAGCGATATTCCATCCGTACCCTCAGTGGTTCCACCTGACCGCTTGGGGCTTGAGGGGGACAGATTGAGAACCTGGGATATTCCTGAGAATGTCATCGCTACGATCCAGTCGGCCAGGAGGCCTTCAACGACTAGGATTTACCAGGCTACTTGGGCCGCATTCAACACTTTTTGCATGGTCAGACATCAGCATCCACAGGATGCTAGGGTAGTCTTGGTGTTGGAGTTTTTACAATCCGGTCTGGAGAAGGGATTGGCTCCCAACACCTTAAGAAGACAGGTAGCGGCTTTGGCAACGATTATTCGATCTGAGGATGGTGGGTCATTGTCCCACCATTCGTTGATTAAAGACTTTTTGAAAGGAGCTACCAATAAGCATCCTCCACCGATACGACGATTCCCTACTTGGGATCTTTCCGTGGTACTGCAAGCACTCACAGCTCCTCCGTTCGAACCGCTGAGAACTGTACCTTTAAGGATGTTATCCCTTAAGACAGCGTTCTTAGTGGCCATTACATCGGCACGGCGGGTGTCGGAGCTGTCGGCCTTGTCAGTAAGACCTGACCTTTGTACATTTCAACCTAATAGGGTGATCCTCCGTTTGGACCCAACGTTCATACCTAAAGTCAACACCCACTTTCACCGGACACAGGAACTTGTCTTGCCGGATTTCTGCGTTCATGGATCACATCCGTTGGAACTTAAGTGGCATAAGGTGGAGGTGCGCAGAGCTCTGAAACTCTATATCAGGCGCACGGCTCCTTTCCGTAGGACTGAGGCCTTGTTTGTCTCCTTTGGTCAACATCGACTAGGTCTCAAAGTGTCCTCACAGACGATTAGTCAATGGTTGAAGCTTTGTATAGTAGAAGCATACAAAGCAGGTTCCCAGACATTGCCTAGTGCAGGGGTCGACAAAGTTGTTCAGAATCTAGGAGCCAGCCAAAAAATTTAGGAGCCAGAATTTTTTTTAAGCAAACTTGGTTTTTTGCCGAGTCTCCACCTGACATCGCTTTCACCCCCTCCCCCCCGGCGCAGGCCTGGCTCCGCCGAGCCGGCTCTGCTGTACTCCCGTCGGGATCTGAGGGGAGACCGTTAGTCAGAAACCGAAACAGAGAAGAAGGAAAGGGAGACCGGGCCGGGGACGCGGGTGAGGGGGGGAGGGGGGAGGAGGGGTTACTGGTCGGAAGTCACCGCGCACGCGGCCGGAGGAGGAATGAACAAAACCTCACGCCGGGAGGGGAGGGGCTTCCGCTTCTCTCCGAAGGCGGGTGAGCGGCCAAGATCGGAGCGTCTGTGTGCGGTGGGGGGGAGTGAAGGGGTTCGAGTAGGAGGCGGAATGGAGGCAAGGGGGGGAGGGAGAGACGCACGCAAGCGCAGGGGACGCTGGGAAAGCAGCTCGCTCCGAGGTTGATGGGCGGAGCTACGGAAGCCAAGATGTACCATTTCTGGGCGTAAACACAAGGCGGGAAAAATATACTGTATACCAGTGATTTTCAACCTTTTTTGAGCCGCGGCACATTTTTTACATTTACAAAATCCTGGGGCACACCACCAACCAAAATGACACAAATCTAATAAATAAATAAATAATAAATAAATAAATACATACATACATACATACATACATACATACATACATACATACATAAATAACCCCCTCATATATACAATCCCATGTAACATCCCCTTATAAATACAGTCAATCATCAATCATCCCTCCTGAAATTTATACCACTGTCTCATTTCTGGGTACTTCTCCTGTCTTTCCCCCTTTTCTCTCTCGTGTTTCTCATTTCTCTCTCTTCCTCCCTTTTTCCCTCATTCCTTCTCCCTCTCACTTCTCCTCTTTTTCCATCCCTGTCTCTCTCCCCCCCTTATGTGTGTGTATGTATACACACTCCAACCATTTCCAAAACCAGTTGAGGGCTGGGGTTTTTTTCTCTTTTATCCTTTTCAAAAACAGGTGTGGGCTGGGGGGGGGTTTCTTATTATTTGGGTGCTTTTTACCATATGCTTCAAGAATCACCTCTCTCTCTCTTTTGTTTCACTCTCCTCTCATTCTCTGCCTCAATCATTTTCTCATTTCTCCTTTTTTCTCCCCTTTTTGTTCTCATTTCTCTCACTCTCCTTTCCTCTCCCTATCTGTCTTGCTTTCTCTCTCTCTTGCTATCTTTTTCTCTCTCTTGTTCTCTTATTTTCTCTCTCTCTCTTGTTCTTTCTCTCTCTCATGCTTTCTCTCTCTTGTTCTTTCTCTCTCTGCTGCTCTCTCTCTCTTATTTTCTCTCTCTCTCTCTCTTTCCTTTCTCTCATTCCCTCTTTCTCTCTATCCTTTCTATCTCTCACTCTTTCCTTCTCTCCCTCCCTTTCTCTCTCTTTCCATTCCCTCTTTCTCTCTATCCTTTCTATCTCTCACTCTTTCCTTCTCCCCCTCTCTTTCTCTCTCTTTCCTTTCTCTCATTCCCTTTCTCTCTATCCTTTCTATCTCTCACTTTTTCTTTCTCTCCCTCCCTTTCTCTCTCTTTCCTTTCTCTCATTCCATCTTTGTCTCCTGGGGCTGACTGCGCCTGCCCTGCACCCCCCACCGCGGAGGGAAAGCATTTGGCATCGGCACCGCCAACCCCCCCCCCTCCACAAGCAGCAAAAGCCTCTGCGACTGAGCCGGAAGGCAAACGGCGCACCCCACCGCTTAGGCTTTTGCTGCTCCTGGGGGGGGGAGGATTTTCTCCTCCCCGCCCCCCCGGCAGCCAAACGTCGCTGGTGCAGGAAAGCAGCGTGTTAAAAGGCGCGCTGCTTTCACGGAAAACAAACCCGGCTTTCCTGGCAACGGAGGATGACAAGCAGGATGAAGCGGGGTGGAGCAACGCGAGGCTCAAGCAGGCAGCTTCCGCGCGTTTCTTTCAGCGGAAGAGGAGGAGAGGGAGCGGATCGGGCGGGCGGGGGCTGCGCCTTCTACTGCCGGCGCCTCCCCGCCCCCGCCCCCCCCCCAGGCAGGCAGGGGAATGGGGACTGCGCGCCCATGGAAAAGGGCACGCAGGGGGGGTATTTTGGGGTGCGCGGGTAGCGGCGGCGGCGGGCAATAGCCGGGGGGAGGCTTCTGCAAGTGGGAGCTCCAGGGCTGAAGCCTCAGCCCTGGAGCTCCCACTTGCAGGAGCCACCTCGCGGCACACCTGGCCATGTCTCGCGGCACACTGGTGTGCCGCGGCACACTGGTTGAAAAACACTGCTGTATACATACAGTACAGCAGGCAACATTTTCTAGGTGCCAGACAACATTTTCTAGGCGCCACTGGCGACCAGGCGCCTGGGTTTGTCGATCCTTGGCCTAGTGGAATCACGGCTCATTCAACTCGTAGTGCCGCTACTTCAGCGGCATGGGCCACACAGGCATCGATAGAGGACATCTGTAGGGCGCCCACGTGGGCCACCCCTACCACCTTTATACGGCACTATAAACTGGACACATTTGCTTCGGCCGAGGCGGCCTTCGGGAGGAGAGTATTGCAATGAGTGTGTGACACTACAGGGTCATGATTCAATGATATCCCTCCCTTGAACACTGGAACTTGGGTATATCCCATGCTGGACTCTCCTTCCAGAGGCATGGGAGAAGAACCGTTGAACTTACCTGAACGGTCTTCTCCATGTCCTGGAAGGAGAGTCCAAACCCTCCCATTGAACCATGGACAGTGGTTGCGGTTCAGTTAATGGTTGTTGTTAGTTGTTTAATAAATTCTGTTTACCACTTGAATTCGTTTTTTAAAACTGAGGTACTGGGGCAGCAAGGGGGCGGTACCCACTTAATATGTCAATTATATTAATTTAAAACTGGCTTCCGGTTTGGTGGAGATCACGGCGGGACGTGTCTGGCAGGGCTCTGCCAGGCGATCCCTTCTACCCCCTCCGAAGGTCGCATCTGCGATCGGATCAGGCCCGGATGGCCCGATCCATGAACAGGGGGCTCTCCTCTGCCCGAGGACCCATCGCCAGGACTCCGGAGGCAGCGGTTCGCCCCGCAGCTTCGGAGACGGGAGAACCGCTCCTCTTTGCCTAAGAGGACCGGCCAGCGCCTTCTCCCCTCACCCAGCGGGAAGAAGAAAAAATTTAAGAAGTGAAAGTACAAAATATCTTCATTGAAAAAGAATATAGCAGAGAAAGGACCTAAGGTAAAAATTTTCATTGTGTTTCGTGTTCAAAAGCAGAAGATCGTGAAAGTTTTAAGTAAAAGTCTTTTTTTCTTCAGGGCGAAAGTGAAAGTTTTTCCCTGTTTGAACTCATCCGCAAATAACAGCCGGACCTAATTTTTTTTACTTTTACTTTTCCATCTTGAACGTGAACTTTGCAACCTATAAAATAATTTCCTGACTTTATGGTTTAACAAAATAGCTTAAATCTGACATGACTATTTAGAAAATTTTAACTGCTAAAGGAAATTCCTAGTGATGATCAGAATTTGTTTTTGATAGACTCTTAAAATCATAATGTTCTGGGCTTAAATTTTGAAGCGGAGGAACACAGTCTTGCTGCCTTTTTTTTTCTTTTTCTTGTTGCTCTTTTTCACAACATGAAATAATTTAATAACGATGAACTAAATGGAATTTAGAAGAGATTGAAATCACTTCTTTTTTGGATTACTCATTGTTGGATTGACCTATTTGGATTACTTGCTGAGCCTTTCTGGATTATTTGCTGACTTCTTTTGGATTATTTGTTGAGAATTCTTTTGTTTAACATCTGCCCTGCTGCACGGAAATTAACTTGACTCCATCTTGGGATCTGTTTCTTTGTTCCTGCCTTGAACTTGGAAAATAAACTGACTTCATTTCGAATACAAGCAAGCCTTTGATTTGTCTTACTCTTTGAACCCTGAATTGAAATCAAATACAACTTCACCCTCTGAGACTTGGATCTTCATCTCTACTCTCTAGCAAAATTACAGGATTTATAAGAAGAACTTAAGTATACAATATTGCTATTGTGTCTTTGAATAATTATTTGTTTTCTTCCTGACTTTCCTTTGACTTTCTTTTCTATTCGTGAGTATTTTTATTATTAGAAGAAGTTTAGTTTGAACTATATGCATTGTTAATAACCCTTGGGTTCCTGCTCTATTTTAAATAGTTGTATTAAAATATTACCCTCCTTCTTTCCCTTTTAAACAACTCTTTTCACTTTATTTTTTTTTCCCCTTCTCCTCTTCTTTCCCTCCTCCCAAAGTTTCCCCTCCAATGCTTTTCCTTCTGTTTTCTACATATAGCTGATATTCCTTCCCTTCTTTTATTTCTTGTCTCTCTCTTATTTGCAAAGGTTAATACCTGTTCTTTTTTCCTGTGGCACTAAATAATAATATTTTTTTTTTCTCTTTTGAATTCTGTTATTAATTGAATTGCTATTGAATTGGTATAGTTATATTATAAGGGAATTTCTCTTTTTAACAAAATACACTGAACAGATTTGGAATTTATAGTAATTTTTTTCTTTTTCACTATATATAAATTGAAATCAATTTTAAAATTTGAAATAGTGGATTCTAATTTGATAATGTCCCATACTTCAACCCTTGTTAAAACAGCAAAAAAACAAACTACACCAACCACCCTCTCTCCACAAGTGTCACCGCATTCTTCTCCCTCGCACCAGGTGTTAACCATGTCCACCAAAGATAAAGACAAAGACAAAACAATGCAGTCTAACCTTGCAACCATACACGAGACTTTAAATACTTTGAAGGACTTCATGGTTAAATCACAAGAAGACGCCACTCAACAAAGAGAGGCCATAAAGGAGGAGGCAACACAACAAAGAGAAGCCATAAAGGAGGAGGCAACACAACAAAGAGAAGCCATAAAAGCTGACTTGGCAGAATTTAAAGTGGAGATGGCCCAAATGAAAGCTGACATGGGCGAGATGAAAGACCAGATAAAGCAGATCCAACAAACACTCCAAGAAAGTGATGACCGTGTTAAAAAAGTTGAAGAGCAATCTGATAAAAATGAGAAAAGAATGGACTATCTTGAAGGGAGAGCTGATGAAAGATACAGAAGATATGATGAATCAATCATCCAGCTGGAGATGCAACGAGCTTCGTACGGACTTCGATTTCAGAATATAAAAGAGGAAAAAGATGAAGATTTAAAAATGACTATGGCGGAAATTATTGGAGCTATACTCCAAGAGGACCCTATAGCCTTACTGAAAGAAATCGATGAAGTATACAGAATCTCGAATAGCTATATCCGTCGACACAACCTCCCAAGAGAGATACATATTAAGTTTACAAGAAAAGCGTTGCGAGATGAGATACTTCATTATTCAAGAAACTCCCCGCCCCAACGACATGGAGTAGAAATAAAGATACTAAAACAAGTTCCAAGAAGTGTCAGAGAAAACAGAAGAGATTATCACTTTTTAACTAAAATTTTGATCAAAGAAAATATCACTTACCGTTGGCTTATTCCACAAGGACTTTCTCTGACATGGCGTTCTACAAGGTACAAATTGGAAAACGTAGAACAAGCCATGTACTTTCTTGAAAAGAGTGGCATTGGCCACTCAGATCACACAAGTAAGCAACAAGTGGTCCAACTACAACCAGCTCAACAGCAACCAGGGGAAAAATTACCAACTCAGCAAGAAGAAGATCGGGGGGCTACTGCTCAAGTAATAGAGCAGGACCAAGGTCCTAGAAGAGTTCAACCTCAGCGAGAAACCAAAAAACCCATTAAATGACAACAAATAAAGACTTAAAAATCTTTTCCGTAAATGTCAATGGACTTAATGAACCAAGAAAAAGGAAGCAAATTTTTTCTAAAATCAGAAATCAAAATGTTCAGATTGCAATACTACAAGAAGTTCATATTAAAAAAGATAACCAAAAATTACTGTTGAATCCCAAAATTGGAAAAATGTACGCTGCATTAGCAGACCAAAAAAAAAGAGGTGTAGTGATGTATGTTAAGAATTCTATAAATTCCAAACAAATATATAAGGATAAAGAGGGTAGGATACTGATTGTACAAGTTGATATTGAACCTAGACCTCTAGTGGTTGTCTCTATTTATGCTCCCAATGAAGATCAAATGACATTTTATAAAAATTTACACCAAATAATAATAGACTTAGCTATCGACAATGTATTGATAATAGGTGACTTCAATGCTATCGCGAATAGACAATTAGACCATTCAGGAGGGGGAGGTAATAAAAAAAGGGGAAAAGGTAAAAAAACAAGAAGGAATTTGCTACCTAGTACTTTTCAAAAAATGAAAGCGGAATTATTACTAAGTGACATTTGGAGGGAAAGACACCCCCACAAAAGGCAATTTACCTTCTACTCCAACCCTCACAAAATTTGGACGAGAATTGACATGTTATGGGCACCAAAAACGGTGGCAGAACAAATAAGAGAGGTCGAGATAGACGTTAATACACGGGCTGATCATAACCCAATAGTGGTCTATATGACGATGAATAATAAACAGAACAACTGGCGGATGAATAGGTATATATTAAATGATAAGAAATATAAGGATTGGATTGAAAAGGAATTAAAAATATTTTTTGAAATTAATAAAACATCAGACACTACTCCACAGAATTTATGGGACACAGTTAAAGCGTATATAAGAGGTTTAACAATATCTTATACAGCAAAACATAATAAGGAAAAGAAACTAGAGTACTTACAATTAACAAGCGAACTAAAACAATTAGAATCTTTATCGCAGCAACATATTAAGAACAGAGATCTAAAGACAGAAATGAATGTAATTAAACATAAAATTAGAGTTATAGAACAAAACCAACTAACTGAAAAGATCAAAAGAGCAAAGCAACAATATTTTGAACACGCAAATAAACCCGGCAGATGGCTAGCGTATAAACTTAGAAAACAGAGTCAATCAAAATTAATCCAAAAATTAGAAGACAAAGATGGTATAATAAAATATGATACAGAAGGTAAGGCAGACATTGTGTATAATTTTTATAAAGAGTTATATGCTAAAGATCATGTTATTGAAGATGAAGTTTTTAACTATTTAAAAGCTTCAAATCTACCACAAATAACAGAAGACCAACAGGCCACCATGGATGGACCAATAACAATGGAGGAACTCCTAACAACAATTAAAAAACAGAAAAGTAATAAGGCCACAGGCCCAGATGCCATACCTGCAGAATGGTATAAGATAGACAATGAAACAATAAGAAACCATATGTTAGAAACCTTTAATTTATGTAGACTTGAGGGAAAAATCCCCAAATCTTGGTCAGAATCACTGACAACCTTAATACATAAACAGGGTACAGAACCAGAAAAAATTAAAAACTATAGACCTATATCATTATTAAATGTAGACTATAAGATTTTTATTGCCATCTATGCAGAGAGACTCAAAAGAGTTATAAATGGAATAATACACCAAGACCAAAATGGGTTTCTTCCAGGGAGACAAATTAAAAATAATATTAGAACTGTAATAAATATACTAGAGTACTATGAACAACACCCAGACAAGATGGCATCTTTAATGTTTC
Source organism: Erythrolamprus reginae (assembly GCF_031021105.1). Lineage (NCBI taxonomy): Eukaryota > Metazoa > Chordata > Lepidosauria > Squamata > Dipsadidae > Erythrolamprus > Erythrolamprus reginae. The sequence goes on along the minus strand of NC_091963.1, from coordinate 94,960,200 downwards.
TAGATGCTCAAAAGGAATTCGACAACGTTAATTGGATATTTATAAAAATGCAATTAAATAAAATGAGATTTGGCCCAAAATTTGTTAACCTAATAGATACCATATATTCAAAACAAACAACGAATATAATACTGAATAACAGTCAATTACCAACACTTGATATAAACAAGGGAGTTCGCCAAGCATGTCCTATATCACCATTGTTATTTATCATGACTCTCGAAACTTTATTAATTAAAATAAGAGCGGACCCTAAAATAAAAGGTTTAACCGTAGGAGATGAAACCTATAAACTCCAGGCCTTTGCAGATGATCTAATGTTCATAATTGAAGAACCGACTACAACAGTTCCTACTTTACTACAAACCATTGAACAATATGGAAACGTAGCAGGTTTAAAGATAAATAAAAGCAAAACACATTTCTTGACCAAAAATATGAATAAAATACTAGAAACTAAATTAGAAAGTATTTCTGGAATAAAAACTGTAAAAAAAGTAAAATATTTAGGAATAAATTTAACAGCGAAAACAATAACATTAAAAAATGATAATTATATAAAATTACTAGCAGAAATTAAAAAAGATTTAGCAATGTGGAATAATTTGAAAATATCTTTTTTAGGAAAAATTGCAACAATTAAGATGAATATTTTACCCAAGGTTTTATTTCTTTTTCAGGTAATACCAATAAACCCAGGGGGAATCTTTTTAAAAACTTTAACAAACCTAGTTAAAAAATTTATATGGCAAGGGAAAAAAGCAAGGATAAAAATGAATTGCTTAGAAGATATTAAAGAAAGAGGAGGATTTGGCCTTCCAAATTGGAAACTATATTATCAGGCCGCTGCATTAACATGGCTTAGAGATTGGATAATCTTAGATAACAAAAGAACACTTAACCTAGAAGGACATGATTTAATGCTTGGATGGCATGCATTTTTATGGTATGATAAGGACAAAAACCATTCATATTTTAAAAGGCATACATTAAGGAAATACTTATTAGAAGTATGGAAAGACATAAAGAAAAATCATTTTTTAAGTATCCCAGAATGGCTAGCTCCTTTAGAAGCAATAACGCATCCAAAGTCTATAAAGGATAAGAAAATAACTCATAGATATAAAGAACTATTAAATGATCAGATGAAGCTTAAATCTAGAATTGAACTACAAGAAGAAGGGATAATAATAGACTGGTGGCACTACGCCCAGATCCGATCTAGATATCAGAAGGATAAAACTCTTTACATTTTTAATAAAAGTAAGAATCCTTTAACTATTTTAATTACCACTAATTCAACAAAAATGATAGGGAAAATATATAAATTACTTATCGCTCATAAAAATATAGAGTTGACTTTAAAAGATACTATGATAAGATGGTGTAGAAATATTGGCAAGGAAATAGATATAGATACATGGGAGAAAGTGTGGATTAATAATTGGAAAATGACTAAATCAGTTTCACTAAAAGAAAATCAAATTAAAATGTTTTATAGATGGCATCTCCCACCAAATAGGATAGCAAAAATGTTTCCCAAAACATCCCCAATATGCTGGAAATGTAAGAAGGATATAGGAACTTATTATCATCAATGGTGGACATGTGGTAAAGCAAAAACATATTGGAAGATGATTGAAAAAATATTAAAAGAAATAATAAAGCAAGATATAGATAATACCCCGGAATTCTACTTATTAGGTGTTACAAATCAGACCTACAAGAAAGAAATTTTTTATTTAATTATACACATATTAACCGCGGCTAGAATAATATATGCGCAAAATTGGAAAGGGGAGGAAATCCCCAAGGAAGAAGAGGTTATAGCCAAAATATTAGATTGCGCTGAAATGGACATGATGACAAGAAGATTAAACGATCAAGAGGATACTAAATTTTATGAAACATGGAACAATGTTTATAAATGGATAGATAAGAAAAAATAAGACATATAGATTGATTTTTAGTTGTTTTTTTTTGTATTAGTTTTTACCTAGGTGATAACAATATTAATATTAGTTTAAAAGTACTTTTTGACGATTATGATATAGTAGTGTATGCACAAGTATAAGCAACATACTAAGATCTTTGATGTACAATAGTTGAAATTAGCTTAATTGTTTGGATTGAAGGTTTGACATTATTTTACTATAGTAATTACGATTATATTAAAGGTATTTTTTGGCAATTATGTTATACTAACCCTATTTGATACCTACATCGAAATTAAGATTTGTAAAACTTTAACTCAAATTTATTAACTTTTTTTCTATAATAGTTAACATATATTTAATTATGTATTCTTTTTCTACATTTGAATGTATACTTTCATAAGAAGCGGGGGAAATACACCCCCACTTTATGTTTACTGTTTGTTTGTATGTATTTGTTTGTTTTTATGAAAATTAATAAAAAAATTATTAAAAAATATATATATATATATTAATTTAAAACTCAGTCCCTACCAATAAGACTTGAGCTAAATCCCATGCTGGACTCTCCTTCCAGGACATGGAGAAGACCGTTCAGGTAAGTTCAACGGTTCTTCTATACCAACAGTATGACAGAGACATAGTGGACATCATCGAAGCATCCAGGATGCCCTTCCACTACCATGCCACATGGAAGGTTTTTTCAAATTGGTGTCTGTCTAAGGGTCTCTTGCCTTTTGCATACCTATACCAAAACTACTCTTTTTTCTTAAACATGGGACTATCGCCACAGACCCTTCAGCGACAAATGGTGGTGTTATCTTCAGTGTTGTCTTGCGAACACTTTAAATCCTCAGCACATTACCCCACAGTTTCCCGTTTCCTTAAAGGGGCATTTAATATCAAGCCCCCATTATCCACCATTTTCCACCTGGGATTTGTCATTTGTGTTTGAGTCTCTCACAGGGCCGCCTTATGAGCCCTTACACGAGGCTTCCTTGTCACTCTTAACACACAAGATTGTATTTTTGGTGGCTATTAACTCCGCTAGGCATGTATCAGAGTTGGCCTCCCTTTCCATTAGGCAGAGTTTATGTACAGTGATCCCTCTATTATCGCGAGGGTTCCGTTCCAAGACCCCTCGCGATAATCGATTTTTTGCGATGTAGGGTTGCGGAAGTAAAAACACCATCTGCGCATGTGCGCCCTTTTTTTCTATGGCCGCGCATGCGTAGATGGTGGAGTTTGCGTTCCCCGCCGCCCACGCAAAGGAGAAACCCGATTCGGCTCCTCGCTGCTGCTGCGCTACCGAGCAGATCAGCTGCTGGGCGGCCGAAGGAACCTTCCCTGGGTCTTCCCGGCCGCCCACGCAAAGGGGAAACCCCGGCTCCTCGCTGATGCCCGCCGCTTGCCCGCCCGCCAGCAAGAGGGGGAAGACCCAGGGAAGGTTCCTTCGGCCGCCCAGCAGCTGATCTGCTCGGCGCAGCAGCAGCGAGCACACGAAGATCGGGGTTTCCCAGCCGCCCACGCAAAGGGGAAACCCCGGCTCGTCGCTGATGTCCCCGCTCGCCCGCCCGCCGCCCGCCGCCCGCCAGCAAGAGGGGTAGAGATAGAGAAAGAGAGAGAGAAAGAAAGATGAGAAAGGAAGGAAGAGAGTTACCTCATCGGGTGGAAAAATCGCGATATAGCGTTTCGCGAAGCTCGAGATCACGAAACTCGAGGGATCACTGTATTTCCCACTCTGATAGGTAATTCTTCATTTGGACCCTTCATTTACTCCCAAAATTAATTCAATTTTTCACCACTCTCAATAGCTAGTGTTACCTTCTTTTTGTGCGAATCCCACAAACCAATTAGAAAAGAAGTGGCACTCTTTAGACTCTTTAGAAGAGCCATTAAGGTGTACTTGGACAGGACAGCTCCCTTTTGGAAAACAGAGGCCTTGTTTATTATGTATGGTCCACAATCTAGAGGTCTGAAGGCTTCAGCGTCTAACATTAGTAGATAGATAACAGCTACCATAAATCATGCCCTCTTCCTTTCAACCTCACGTCTCACTCCACTCATAGCACTTCCATTTCAGCAGCTTGGTCCACTCAGGCCTCCGTAGAGGAGATCTGCAGCTCCCTGGGCCTCCCCAACTCAATTTATTTGTCATTACAAAATTGACACCTTTAGTTCACCTTTAGTTATCTGTCACTTCTGTTTTTGTATTCAACAGTTCTCTTGTATTCAAACTAATCAAGTAAGAGATGGAACCTCTCCTGTAAAAAGGTAACTCCTAGAGTAATTTTTGAATATTGTTCAACTGTTTGGAATCCCCACCATATATTTGACCTCAGTGCAATCAAGTGGGTTCAGAAGTACTTCAGGAGAAAAGTCTTGCACTCTGCTGTACACAGTAGAATTCCTAATGCTACTGAACTCAAACGTCTTGCTTTGGGTAAATTAGAATTGTGTCGCTTGTTGTCAGACCTAGGTATTGCATACAAATTTATGCATAGTCATGTTTTACCTGTAAATGACTTTTTCTGTTTTAATCGCAATAACATGTGCATGAACAACTCAATGCAAATCATTCTAAACTTGAATGTAAAACAGGAATTCTGTAATAGAGTTGTCAAAGTCTGGAATGCCCTATCTGATTCAGTTGTCTCAGCTACAAATATTCACAGTTTCAGTCACAATTTGATTTCTGTGGACCTTACTTCATACACACTTAAATGGTCAGTAGAAGGGACGTGTACAAATGCACTAACATGACTATTGACCCTATTTTCCCCTCAGCTGCCTTTCCATGGTGGGAGTGGCAGGCCTTGGGGGACGGGCTTGTTCAGGCTCCGGAATGCCTCTACCGCCACTCCCACCATGGAAAGGCAGCCGAGGGGAAAAGTCTGGCAGGGCATTGATGGATGGATACCATGCTAGAAACCAAGAGATGATGAGTTCTAGTCTCACCTTGGGCATTAAGCAATGGCAAACCATTTCTGAAATCTTTCCATAAAACCGCAGGGACAGTCCAGACGTTTGCCAGAAGTCAACATTGATATGAAGGCATGCATAAAAACAATGATTGTTAAACAAATAAAAGTACAAAATGTACAAAAATATTTATGTGGATCCCTCAGAACCATTTAATACCATCTGAGTGCTGGACCAATTAAACAAACTTGGATTAATTTCTGTTTCTGCTTTATCTTCCTAGGATGTTAATACCATCAATAGCAACTGGACCTCCACCTCCAGATCCCCCTTCAACCCCTGTACCAGCTCCAAAGTCAGGACCAGCACCAGCTCCACCTCCAATACCTGTTAAAAAGGCCAGTTCAAAGAAAAGGTAAGTATCTGTAGAATTATATATGTGGGATAGAGTAGAGCCTGTTAAAATGCTAATTGAAAGTGAGTATCTGTAGAGTTATATGTGTGGGATAGTATTTATACTTGAAGGTAGATCCACCCATAGATTCTGATTGATTCATTTTATGAAAGAGCCATGGTGGCACAGTGGTTAGAATGCGGTATTGCAGGCTAACTCAGTTGCTCACTGCCAGGAGTTCATTCCTGACTGGCTCAAGATTGACTCACCCTTCCATTCTTCCAGTGTCATTAAAATGAAGATTCAGGTTGTTGGGGGCAATAGGTTGACTCTGTAAACTGTTTAGAGAGAGCTCTGAAGCACTGTGAAACAGTATATAAATCTCGGTGCTACGGATATTGAATTTGTTAATCTTATTTATATAAATTGATTGTGTTTCATAGTTGCTATGCTAAGGAAGGGCACTCAAAATTCCTAGTCCTATCTATAGGCAAGGAAGTTGAGCTGGGGTGATATATGGTTTAGTTTGTTTAGATTGGAATTCGTGGTAGCCGCCTTCCAGAGGACAATTTATCTACACCATGTTTCTTAATCAAAATTTTAAAAAAATGAGTGGATGCTATCTTCCAAAATTCCCTAGCCAGCCACACTTAATATTAATATCTTAAAGCTTTTTGAGAAAATCTAAAATCTATATCTAAAGTCTAAAACGTCCTTGCATTTTAAGAGGTTTGAAAAGAAATGAGCCATTATGCTTCCCAGAATAATGTATCCCTGGGAAGGATGCAATCTCAATTGTAACAAACTTCTTTTTAACTTCTGTCCTGTTAAATAGGCGTTGATTGCTTACCTGAACGCCTCTTCTCGTACGGTGAGCGGGTACAGCAGTCACATGGGTTGCTCACGTCCAATCCGGTGGAACTGAGCCTAGTGTTAAAAAAGCTTGCCGGATCCGCCCCTTCCCCAGAATTCGCGAATCCATAGACTAGGCTCAGCTGTGAAGTTCTGTAGTGTTCAACTCTCATTGTTAGAGGAAGAAAGATATAGAAAGGTAAAGAAGACACATACAAGGGCGGGAAGTGACTGCTGTACCCGCTCACCGTACGAGAAGAGGCGTTCAGGTAAGCAATCAACGCCTATTCTCCGTACTGAAGGAGCGGGTCCAGCAGTCACATGGGACATACCCAATAGATGGTCCCTAGGGTGGGATTAGATTGCTATCGTGTGAGATAACGGATTGGAGTACCCTTCTGCCGAAGGCAGCGTCCGCTGAAGCGTAAGAATCAATCTTGTAGTGCCTGATGAAGGAATTTGGCGAGGCCCAAGTGGCTGCTTTGCAGACCTCCTCCAACGGGGCTTGAGTCGCCCAAGCGGCCGAGGTGGCTGCGCTCCTGGTAGAATGCGCTGTGATGTTCCTTGGAACTGAGAGGGAGGCCGACTCATAGGCCTTAGATATAGTCCCTCTGATCCAACGGCCTATTACTGTTGAAGACACTTTGGCCCCCATGACTCTGGGGTGATAGGCTATAAAAAGTGCTTCTGACCTCCGAAAGGGTCCTGTGCGTTGGATATAGATTCTCAGCGCTCTGATGAGATCCAGGGTGTGCCATCTAATTGCCAAGGGATGGTCTCGTTGGAGGCAGAAGGAAGGTAGGACAATATCCTGAGATCTGTGGAACATGGAACTGACCTTGGGTAAGAAGGTGGGGTCCAGTCGCAAGACTACCTTGTCCTGATGGAATTGACAAAGGTCCTGCCTGATTGAGAGGGCAGCCAGCTCCGAAATGCGTCGGGCAGAGGTAATAGCCACCAGAAATGCTACCTTAAAAGATAGGTACCTGAGGGACGCCGATTTTAGGGGTTCGTATGGTGCCTGCGTGAGGGAATGGAGAACCCGTGGCAAATCCCAGGATGGATACCTGTGGACCTTGGAAGGTCTGAGGTTGGCTATGCCCTTGAGGAATTCCTGAACTTCAGGGAAGGATCGGAGAGGCTGTCTGCGGGGACCCCCTAGGACAGATGAAATGGCTGCCAGGTGACGCCGGAGGGTGCTGGTAGAAAGTCCTTTATGGAAGCCTTGCATAAGGAAGGAAATAATTCTGTGTATGGGGATGCACAGAGGGGAGAGACCTTCCTGTAGACACCACTGGTGAAACTTGGACCACGTGTGGTCGTAGATTCGATTGGTCGAACCCCTTCTGGCCTTTAAAATGACCTCCACTGAATCGGGGTCATGACCACGCAGTTCTAAGTCTCTCCTGATAACAGCCAGGCGGTGAGGTGGAACCACTCCGGGTCTGGATGGAAAGAGGCCCCCTGCCGCAGCATATCCCCCGAAACGGGGAGTCGCCAAGGGTCCTGGACGGACAGCTGTTGGAGATCCGCGAACCAGGGCCGGCGGGGCCAATGAGGGGCGATTAAGATTATTCGGGCCCTCTCGGTGAGGACCTTGTGAATCACGTCCGGGAGAATTGGAATTGGAGGGAATGCGTAGAGAAGGCCTGGAGGCCATGGACTCCGGAGGGCATTGATTGCTTCCGCTCCCGGGGATGGAAATCTGGAAAAGAAGCGAGGGAGTTGGGCGTTCGCATTGGTCGCGAAGAGATCCAGGATTGGTAGGCCGAATCTGAGGCTGATTTGATGGAACAGGTCTTGATGGAGGTTCCACTCTCCTGGGTCTATCGTTGCTCGAGATAGCCAATCCGCCTGGACGTTGAGGCTCCCCGAGATGTGATCGGCTAGGAGCGACCGAAGATGTTTTTCCGCCCAAAGGCCTAACTTGAGGGCCTCCCTCATGAGAGCCTTGGATCTCGTGCCCCCCTGTCTGCAGATATGGCTTTTTGTGGCAATGTTGTCGGTGAGAATGAGAACGTGCCGGTTGGGAATGCGAGGAGAGAAATGCTTCAGAGCCAGGGAAACGGCTCTTAACTCTAGCCAATTGATTGGCCTGGAAGCTTCCTCCGGGGACCACGTGCCCTGGGCTATCATCCCCTGGGCGTGGGCGCCCCATCCCGATAGACTGGCATCTGTGGTGATGACAAATTGATCCGGGCACCTGAACGGGGATCCTTTGTCCATGGTCGGAGACTTCCACCACTTGAAGGATCTGCGAACACTTGGTGGGATGACAATGCGCCGATTTGAGTTGCTGTGCCCCGATCTCTGAAAGGGTAATAGGAGCCACTGGAGTTCCCTAGCATGAAGGCGAGCCCAGGGAATGATGCCTATGCATGACACCATCTTCCCCAAAAGGGAAGACAGAGTTACTATGGATACTGAAGAATTAGATAAAATGTTAGAAATTAACTCCCCTATACTAAGTTTTCTCTCGGGAGAGAGAAAAACCTGGGAGGATTCTGAATTGATAATGGAACCCAGGTGAGGAATGGATGTGGAAGGTTGGAGGTGACTTTTTTCAAAGTTGATGGAAAATCCATGGTCCTGAAGGACTGACATGGTGACAGAAAGGTCTGTTTTCACTGTCTCTAGGGAGTTCCCATGAATCAAAATATCATCAAGATAACATAAAATGTGGATGGGAGACGCCCGGATATAGGCCGCCAGGGACCCCAAGAGCTTTGTAAAGACCCGAGGGGCCGAGGAAAGGCCAAATGGCATCGCCCTATACTGGAAATGCCTGCCTTGAAAGGAAAAACGTAAAAATTTTCTGTGGCATTTGGCTATAGGAATGTGAAGGTAGGCCTCAGTGAGGTCTAAGGAGACCATGAAATCTCCCGTGTGAATGGCGGCCAAAATAGAAGATAAGGAATGCATCTTAAACTTCCTATATTTGATGAATAGGTTTAGTTTCTTTAAATCCAAAATAGCTCTCCAACCTCCGGAGGACTTTGGAACCATAAATAGAATGGAGTAAAAACCTAGGCCCTTCTGACCGGAAGGAACCGGTTGAATGGCTCTGATGGACAATAGATGAGAAATGGCCTCCTCCATACGGTTACAATCTGAGGAGGACCTGGGAGAAGGGCAGGAAATAAAACGTTTAGGGGGAGGAGAAATAAATTCTAAAAGAAGGCCTGTTTGAACAGTGTCAATGACCCAGGGGTCCTTGGAGGTGAGACGCCAATTAGAGGCGAAATGAGCTAGGCGACCCCCTATGGGAATAGAGGAAAGATTACCATCTAGGTTTTTTTGAGGCCCAGTTAGAGGAAGCTCCCCTTTGGAAGCGAAAACCTCTACCCCTGGAGTTCCTACCTTGGGAACGAAAGCGGGGGGAATACTGACCTGGAGATCTCTGATAGGAAGCCGCTTGATCTTGCTGGCGCCCCGGGCGACGAAAGGACTGCGTTTTGGTAGCCTTTTTTGTGGTTGGACCCAAAACTTTCTTCTTGTCCGTGGTTTCCGTGAGGAGTGGATCCAGAAGATCACCGAAAAGAAGGTCGCGCTTTACGGGTCCCTGGGATAACTGCCACTTCTGGCGTACTCCCGCTTGCCAAGGGCGAATCCATAGGAGTCTCCTTGCCGTTGTAGAAGCTGCAATAGACTTAGCAGAAAATCTAGTAGATTGCAAGGTGGCATCAGCCACGTACTGGGCAGCTGCAAAGACCTTGTTGAAGTCTTGTTGACCTCTCAAGTCATCGGGAGGAATATGCTGTTGAAGTTGGCGAAGCCACAGCAGCATGGCTCTGGAGAAAAAGGAGGCTGCTGCAGAACTTTTAATGGCCCAGGAATCTGCGGTGAATCCTCTTTTGAGCATTTGTTCAATACGCTTGTCCTCTGGGCGGAGGACTTCCTCCGCCTCTCCAGGCACAGCCGCTGCCGAATGAAGGATCTTGACAGGTTCATCCGGTTTGGGAAAGGATAGAAGCTCTTCATAGGAAGAGGAAAGTTTGTACAACTTTCTGTCTTTGGTGGAGGGATTAAGGCCAGAGGCTGGGAAATCCCACTGTTTGAGTAAGGCATCTTTAAACAATTTAGGCATAGGAATTACCTCGTTATCCTCCTGTTCCTCTGTGAAGTAAGGTAAATTCTCCTCCGGGGGATCAGTGGAAGTGGAGGCTTGTTTCTCCTGGGCCGCTATCCCGTAGAAATCCTAGCTTTGAGGAGGAGAGATTTGAATAATTGAGAAGGGAAAATGGTAATTGGAGAAGGAACCTTTATTTGGGATTCCTCATCATCTGATAGGCCTTGAAAGGGGTCCTCATCATCCTCCATATCCTCATATTCGTCCTGAGAGGAATCTGAGTCATCCTGAATAGGAGCTCTAACCGCTGGGGAAGAACCCAAGGGGCGGGAGGGACGAGAAGGAGGAGGAGGTAAGGGAAGCTCATTGATGGAAGAGAGTTTGGCATCAATGGCCTTAGACAACACAGCAAAAATAGATTGGAACTCAGGAGGTAAACTAGAAATATCAGCAGGAATGGCAGAAGAATCCCTAAAGGCCTGGGAGGATCCTGGCTGGGGGGAATCTTCAATAGTATCTGGTTCCTCTGGACCTATGCCCCATAGGTTAGGTTGGGGTCTGTCTAGGTTAGGCTCATCCAGAGATAACGCAGGGACCCCAGAAGGAGGTAGACTAGAAGCCTCTGGGGGGTCTTGACTACTGAGTACTTGGGCCTGCACCTTTAAACGTTTTGCTGATTTGTCATGGATTCTTTGCAGGGCTAGGTCCCTTCTCTTCTCGGCCCTGGTGACCTTGGTCGAGGGGCGGGCCCCTGGAGAAGAGGAGGAAGAGGCCTGGGGGATACTAGTAATCTCATCGCCTGTAGGCCTGGCCTCTCTGGGACCTTTAGTTGTGCCTCTCTTGGGAAAAGTAGCCATAGTCTGACAATTAACAGAAGACAAGGCTGAGCCAATAACTGAATAAATAAGGAGAAGAATTTCAAGGACTTCCCAAGAGGAATGGATCCTGCTTCGAGGCCTCGAAGCTGCTGAGACGTGAGGACAATCTGGGCAAACCCAGAGTTCGTGTCCCCAAATCCAGCGGGGCCAGCCTCCCTAAACTTTTCAATTAAGTAAACCAAGGCACTCTGGTTGGAGGCTTAGCCGGTGGAGAATTTAGCCTGGGCGTCCCAAGGCCCGCTCCGGGATCCACGCGGTGGACTGAGGCCTACGCGGCTGGCAGGAGGCCAACACGAGAGGCCTAATTTAAAAAGGGCGCGAAGGCCTTCGCGCCGAAAAATCGCTCCGAATATGTCTTAAAGGGGAAGCGATCGACTAAGTCCAGGAGACTAGAAGCCGTCTCACTCCGCAGGAGGTATTTCTTAAGCCCTTTAATATATATATACAATAAAGAATCAATAAATCAATAAATTAATACTTGCACCAGAACCTCCAGGCCAAAGGATTAAAAGAATCCACAAGCGGCCGCGGGGATCGTACACGGCAAAACCGCCGGGGGAAAACGAAACCGCAACTTCTCCAAAGTAAAAAAGCCGAGCCGCAAACGGCTGGCGCTATTAGTGCAAGTAAATAATAATGGTAAAACAAATCTTACTACTTTTGAAGGAAAAGATCGAAGGGAAGGTGTTAGAATGTTGAACGAGCTATCACAATACAACCGCAGGATATGCGAACTGAGCGAATTCTGGGGAAGGGGCGGATCCGGCAAGCTTTTTTAACACTAGGCTCAGTTCCACCGGATTGGACGTGAGCAACCCATGTGACTGCTGGACCCGCTCCTTCAGTACGGAGAAACACCGTTCTCTTTTTTGTCAGGTCCGAAAAAAGGAAACACACTACAGAGACATCACCAGCTGAATGAATAGTAAAAGTCTCCCAAGGATTGTTATTTAACTTAAAACTTTTTTTCCTCCAAGACAATCTTAGCTGCAGCAGAATTCTTTTTAACTTCTGTTGTGTTAAAACACTTTTCTCTTTTTTGTCAGGTCTGAAACAGAGGCACCCAATAGTGAGACATTATCAACTAAGTGAGTAGTAAATGTATCTCAATGATTGTTATTTAACTTATAACTTTTTCACCTCCAAAATATTTCCTAGAAAGGAGACCGTCTTAGCTGTAGGATAATTCTTTTTAACTTCTGTTAAAACACCTTTCCCTTCTTTGTCAGGTCTGAAACAGAGGCACCCGAGAGTGAAGCTACACCAAAGACTCAGTGAGTAGTACAGTCCATCAAGGGCTCTTCTTTAACTTTAAAATTTGTTTTCCTGCAAGTAATTTCTAAGTAATGCTTTTGTTTAAAACAACATATATACTGTTTGCGGCGGACGCTGCATAAGTACATGGACCACAGATCTGGGTTTTATGGGTCATTTTATTCGTTTAAATCTGGACCTGCAGAGGTAAAACCAATAGGGTGGAACTTCCGTTCCAAACATTCTAGGGCAACTATGGGTGAAAGCTCCTTGCTGAGCAAGGGAAGGTTGCCCTTGAACATGGCCTTGGCCTTGATCTCCCCTTGCTCTCCACCATGCCCAAGGCACGTGGGAAGTCTGACTCCCAGTTTGTCACCTGTTGGCCTGTGGCAGGTGAATCCCAAGGGCACCCCTCCCTAACATCCAGCCCGGATCAAAAGGTGCACTAAAGGAGATCACACAGTTGCTGTTACCCCTTCTATCAACCCCATACTAGCATCCCCAGTGACCAAAGGGATTTAAGCCAGTTGACCTAGCCCTAATGAACCAAGACTGCAAGAAATCCGCTAGCCTCTCCCATCACCCAGCTCCCAGTGTGGAGTAGGCGAAAAAACAGGGGAAACCTAAAAGGCGGTGCCGCTACAAAAAATTTATACCCGGCCCCCGAAAGTAAACCAATAGCCCCATTGAGATAAGGAGAGGGTGAGCGGGTACCTACAACAGGGCTGACAAATCGATTCGAAAAGGAGGGGCGAGTGGTGAGCCCATCCCGTATCTAGGGCATTTTTTAGTAATGTATGAAAGCTTGCTTTTTTGTATAGGTTCCTAAAGCAGTAGAGCTACCATTTTAGTCTTTTCCTTCCAAGTATTAATGCTTAGGACCAGAATATCTCCGAGACCGCCTTCTGCTGCACGAATCCCAGCGACCGATTAGCCCACAGAGTCGGCCTTCTCCGGGTCCCGTCAACAAAACAATGTCGGTTGGCAGGCCCCAGGGGAAGAGCCTTCTCTGTGGCGGCCCCGACTCTCTGGAACCAGCTCCTCCCAGAGATTAGAACTGCCCCTACTCTCCTTACCTTTCGTAAACTCCTCAAAACCCACCTTTGTCGTCAGGCATGGGGGAATTGAGATATCTCCCCCGGGCCTATATAATTTATGTTTGGTATGTTTGTAGGTATGTCTGCTTAAAAATGGGGTTTTGTTAACTACTTTAAATTTTAAATTGTAAATTATTAGATTTGTTATGATTTGTTTTATTATGTTGTGAGCCGCCCCGAGTCTACGGAAAGGGGCGGCATACAAATCTAATAAATAAATAAATAAATAAATTGAACACTTTTCAGATTCTAAAAGCATTCTGAATTAAAAATTTTAATTCGGGGAAGCAGAACTAGGAAGCAGAGGATGCCTCCTAGTTCTAGCACTCACTAACCAGGTTGAAACTACAAGGCAAAAAGCAGCATTCTTCCCAGACTGTCCCATTTAGGAACCTATACAAAAAAGCAAGCTTTCATACAAGCAATAATGGATGCAGCACAGGCAGTTCTTGAGACTCCTAGAATGATCCATGTTATATCACTGCAACTGCCATGTTATATCACTGCAAACTCCCACCGCCACCACTGACCATCCTGCTCCCCACTTTCCCATCTTTTATCTTTTAATTATCTTTTATTTGTTAACGCTGTCTTTGATTGTAGCCGTTTTTATAATATTAGAAATATTTATTTTTTTCCTGCTGTAAGCCACCCAGGGTTGCTTGGGAATAAGATGGGTGGCAATTAAATCAAATGAATTAACAGATAAATAACTAGGGCAAGCTGACCGAGTGATGATAACATTTTCAATTGCTGCCAGAAAAATACTTAAATTCTGCTATTTCTTTTACCAGGGCTTCCGAAACAGAGGAAGGAACTGAAGCTACTTCAAAGAAAACATAAGTAGCTTCAGGGTGCAAGTCAGGAGTATTTCTCTTTAAGAATTTTTGAAGTGATTCAGAATGCATGATAAGATATTTAATGTGTAAAACATCTCATAATATCGTCATTTTATTTCACTGTTAAACCGTAGAAAGAAAAAGTGTTTTACTCCTAAGTATTTACATTTAGATGACACAATAAGAATTCTACCAAACACGGTTTATTAGAAATAAGCGGTACCGTTTTTTAAAGTTGCACCCATTGTATTCCTCCTATTGAAATACAATATTTTATTTAGCCCAGATGCTTGTTTACAGGGTTACAGAAATAGTCACACATTTAATTTATTTATTAAACAAATGGATGTAATAGCCCAACACACATATACATAATTACAGTGGCTTACAACATTTATTTAACATTTATTAATTACTTTCATTGAAACATATCAAAAAAGAGAAGCCGTCACCCAGCATTTCTTTCCTCAGTCTTGTTGGAAGGCCAATGTGAGGCCTCTGGAAACGTACTGCTCATCTTAGGGCTTCATTTTTCCCTTTCCCTAGCCTTACCATAGATAGAAAGTGATGCTGCCAGACCCAAAGTAGCTATAGGGAGAAGATTCTATGGGTGGTTACCGAGGCCTTTTGTCTTAGAGCAAATGACTGTGATGCAGTTCTGAAATAGTGAAATTCTTGCTCTTCTCAGAAAAATATTGGCATCTCAATACATGGATATTACTTTAGAAGAATATGAGATTAAGGGTACTGTATCTGAGAGTAAGGGTACTGTATCTATTATAATAATGGCTGGACAAAATTTGAACAGACATATTAGAAGAATATGTAGTTTTATAATTACATCGTCTTTTATTCCTTTTATATCTACAGAAGTTCAGAAGAGGGAGAGAGAGAGGAGGAAGAAGAAGAAGAGGAGAAAGAAGACTAATCCAATTTGTTAAATGATTATTATTGTATATAGTATTGGATTATTATTGGCATATTATTGTATATAGTTTTGCATTATTATTGGCATATTATAGTATATAGTATTGGATTATTAAACACATTTCAAACACACTTTGTTATTGTTATGTTTATCCTGAGGTTTAAAATCATTTCAGAATAGCTATTCGCCCATTGGGAGCAACTGCAACTATGTTGGGCTGTGGTTCTCATTATTCATCGGACCAGTAATAGGCAGCCAAAATTTTTACCATGGGCATGGTTTAATGGTCATGTGACTGGATAGCAGTGGCTTGCAGGCCATGTGATCAGGTGGGAATGGCTTGAACGATCAAGTAAACAATTAAGTCCTCGACTTACAACCTTACCAGTATTGCTCGCTGGGATGACAATTTGCTTTGTGTTTCCTGCACTCTACTTCCTGGGTCGCCCCTCACCCACCTTAGGCTGGGTAGCTAGGCGAATGGGTGCTGCCAGAATCATAAATGCTGCCAGCGCTGCTTCTACCCACTCCTTCTGCTTGCACCTGAGGTGGAGGGTGATTTTGGGAGCAATTTGGGATGGCATAAGAATCATCTGGACAGGTGATTTTGGGAACTATTTCGGGCGGCGTAGAAAGCATCTGGAGGGGTGATTTTTGGAGCAATTTGGGGTGGGGTAGGAAGCTTTTAGAGGGGTGATTTTGGGAGCAATTTGGGGCGGAGTAGGAAGCTTTTAGAGGGGTGATTTTGGGAGCAATTTGGGGCGGAGTAGGAAGCTTTTGTAGGAATGATGTTAGAGGCAATTTGGCGTCGCGTAGAAAGCATCTGGAGGGGTGATTTGGGGAGCAATTTGGCGTGGCGTAGGAAGCATCTGGAGGGGTGATTTGGGGAGCAATTTGGCGTGCCATAGGAAACTTTTGGAGGGCTGATTTTGGAGGCGATTTGGGATGGCGTAGGAAGTGTTAAATATTCATGAAGAAGGTTCCAGAGTTCAGAATCTGCATGGAGCCTCCTGAGCCATCCTGATTGGTTGCTTCGTTTGGAGGGAGACTTGTTACCATGTCAGATAGAGTTTGTTACATTGTGAACCATATAAATACAAAAGCCCCGGCACTTTCTTTTGAGTGATTTTAACTGTAACCGGTTTGCGTTAACCCGGTCAGCTCTAGACGAAAAAAACCTGCTAATTTTACCAGTTAAATCTCCCAGGATTTTTCAGGAAGCATCTGGAGGGGTGATTTTGGGAGGGATTTGGGTGGCGTTAGCCTTCTTTAGGACCTCCATTCCTCGCTTTTCCTCACTGTCCGTTTCCACTCCATTAGCCTTTAGTTTGTCCAACCGCCACTTTTTTTAAGCCTTAAAGTTTGGATTTTCTTAATGGGTTTGCACCCATTTTTTGCTTTCAAATTGATTCCTATGGGAAAAATTGCTTCTACTCATGAACTTTTCTACTTACGAACATGCTCATGGAACGAATTAAATTCGTAAATAAAGGTCCCACTGTATATCTAAACAAGAAAATATAAGAGCAAAAAATCATGGCAATAATCTGAGCTATCCTTCTTTCCAACCCCTTCCCCATCGCTTCCTTTTGCTTTCTGGGAGGGAAGGAAAACCAAATAAAAATGGGAAGTACAGAATATGGAGCGGGCCTGCAAAATTCAACAGAAAAATGCCCTTCTCCTATTTTGCAGCCAAGCATCATTTCTGGGACTGAGAAATTGAGGGGACTCAACCCAAATAGGGATGGGTTCGAATTTACCTCTCTGCTGGCTTGCTTCCTCAAGATGGTGACTGCATGCTCAGTACCAGAAACTTGGCTTCTGCAGACGCTCAGAAGAAAATTTAAAAAAAATATTTAAAAATTAAAAGAAAAGAAAGAAAGCTGAAAATAAGGTAGTGACCATGTGCACAGTGCTGGAAACTTGGCCTCTGCACATGCTCAGAAGATTGTTTTTTTAAAAATTCTGAAATAAGATGACGGTGTCCGTGGACCAGCAATGACTGATCCAGTTCAGTGATGGTATCGTGACATCGCCAGCAGGTCACTACCAGTTCTACAAAAACAATCCGAACCAGGAGGAGACTACACTTGCTTTGTTTGGAAGCACCACAGTAATGAAATGAATGACACTGCTGTTACGAATGCTGCAAGAGACATAAATGATCACCGGTTGTAAGTGCGAGGACCAATCAAAAGTGCGAGTACTGGTCAGAAATCACTTTTTTCAGTCCTTTGGACAGGGACTACTCGGAGGGCTGAAAAGGTGATTTATGACCAGTCCTTGTCCTTTTGACCGGTCCTCGACTTACAACAATCCTAACATTTTACGTTTTGCACCCTATCTTGTCACCATCATGAAAAGAAGCACCACAGTAATGAAATGAATGACACTGCTGTTACGAATGCTGCAAGAGATATAAATGATGACCGGTTGTAAGTGCGAGGACCAATCAAAAGTGCGGGTACTGGTCAGAAATAACTTTTTTTCAGTCCTTTGGATAGGGACTACTCAGAGGGCTGAAAAGGTGATTTTTGACCAGTCCTTGTCCTTTTGACCGGTCCTCGACTTACAACAATCCTAACATTTTACGTTTTGCACCCTATCTTGTCACCATGATGAAAAGAAGCACCACAATTGTGAAATGAGTGATACTATTGTTAATAATGCTGCAATGGGCATAAATGTGAGGATGGTCATTAGTGTAGGGATCCATCATAATTCAGATTTTTCAGCTGCCTGATTAGTCCCTATGCAAGTAGCCATGCCGACCTGATCCCATGACCAGCTAGCCACACCTACAAATAAGCCATGCCCACATAACCAGTTGTTTAAAAAATTGAATCCCATCACCTGCCACAATACAGGAGATTCTGTGTTATCACATCGCATTTTAAATCTTACTTTCAACAAGATTATAAATTGATTATAGCTACTGATTATATATACTTTTTCACTTTAGAAACAATATGATAGTACTATTAATTTTACTCTTTTCTGTGTTGTCATTTGTAATATTTGCAAGGTTAGTTTTATGTTTTTAGATTGACTATGACTATTGTAAATTATCCCACAGATGGTACTCATCATATAAACTCCAGGATTTGGGTCGCTTGTAATGTGACACAAATATAATAAATAAACGTTGGGTGAAGGAAGACAACTGTTTGTTTGTCTGTCTGTCTGTCTGTCTGTCTGTCTGTCTGTCTGTCTGTCTCTCTCTCTCTCTCTCTCTCTCTCTATCTATCTATCTATCTATCTATCTATCTATCTAGTTAGTTATTTGTCAAAGATGTATAGAATTATAGTTTGTATTAACATAATATAAGTAGAAAGTAGTGATAGAAAGGATAAAAGGACAATAGGGCAGGGAATGTAGGCACAATGGTGCGCTTATGCGCGCCCCTTACATGCCTCCTTAGGTTCATATTGTAGGTTGTCTCAACTTTCCACCCTTTCAAGATTGGTAAAATGAGGACCAAACGGCTAGGGGTAATGTGCTGACATTGTAAACTTCCCAGATAATGCTGTGAACCACTACAAGGAAGCCTACAAGTTAAACTTTCCTTCCTCAACTGCTTTCCCCCCTTTTTTCTAGCTATAAAAACTTTTTTTCAACGTTATTCCTGGAAGGTTACTTAGCACATCGAAATCGAGGGAATAAGAATAAGAACTGTTTAAACTGTATGTAAAACATTCGATAGCCTTTTTTACTCCTTGCCTTGAAAGTGGATTGTGCATGAGACGTTTGTAGCATTTGAATAAAGTTTTGGGGGGAAAAATCCAATATACAAGATGGAGGATTAATATTTACAAGAACAAAGAAGCTGACTTGATTTGATTTGGATACGTTAAGCTGCCTTTTTTTTTTGCTTTTATTATTTTCTTTTGTGAACATCATACTTTGTTTGGACTATAGTTCATTTCTTCTTGACTCTTTTTTGTTGTTCTTTTTGGGAAAACATTGTTAATGAAGACATAATTTTTTTGTTTTTGAGATTAAAGTTTTACTTGGATTATTTGTACTATCATTTGGACTATTTGGACTATTATTTGGACCATTTGGAATTAACCTGATTTTCTTTTTTCTTTGAAGAACAACAATAATAAGAGTATTTTATTGACTTAAACACTGGAGTTACAAATACCAAATGAATTAAATAAAATTGGAACATTGAACACTTATTTATTTTAAACTTACTTTTCGCCTGGATTTTGAGAAAAAAATATAAGATTGAACTGTTTTATTCTAATCATGAGAAGAACAATTTAAAAACATTTTTGAGTCTTTTTTAACTTTATAAATGAATTGCTAAATATTTCCTCTCCAGCCCCGTTAGTCTGGTGGCTCCCTACACTCCTTTATCCCCTCTTCATATATAGTTTGATCCCAAGTGTCTCTTTCTTATGTTCTAGGATTGTTTAGATTTATAGAATATATAGAAATGTTTTAAAGTAGATTTATATAGAATTTAAAGTAGATTTATATAAAATTGCTTTTTTTTTCTTCTCTTCTTTTTCTGACTTTTTCTTTCAACTATTCTTATTTCAACAGTTTTTAACTGAGTGTCTAATAATAATAACTACATTATTTGAATCAACGATCTGGTGATAGAATAGAATAGAAATTTATTGGCCAAGTGTGATTGGACACACAAGGAATTTGTCTTGGTGCATATGCTCTCAGCGTACATAAAGTAAAATATACATTTGTCAAGAATCATGTGATACGACACTTAATGATTGTCATAGGGGTCAAATAAGCAATGAAGAAGCAATATTAATAAAAATCTTAGGATATAAGCAACAAGTTACAGTCATACAGTCAACATGGGAGGAAAAGGGTGATAGGAATGATGAGAAAAACTATTAGAATAGAAGTGCAGATTTAGTAGAAAGTCTGACAGTATTGAGGGAATTATTTGTTTAGTAGAGTGATGGTGTTCGGAAAAAAAACTGTTCTTGTGTCTAGTTGTCTTGGTGTGCAGTGCTCTGTAGCGACGTTTTGAGGGTAGGAGTTGAAACAGTTTGTGTCCAGGATGCGAGGGGTCAGTAAATATTTTCTCCGCCCTCTTTTTGACGTGCAGTATACAGGTCCTCAATGGAAGGCAGGTTGGCAGCAATTGCTTTTTCTGCAGTTCTGATTGTCCTCTGAGATCTGTGTCGGTCCTGTTGGGTTGCAGCACCAAACCAGACAGTTATAGAGGTGCAAATGACAGACTCAATGATTCCTCTGTAGGACTGTATCAGCAGCTCCTTGGGCAGTTTGAGCTTCCTGAGCGGGCGCAGAAAGAACATTCTTTGTTGTGTTAGGTGACCATTTTAGGTCTTGAGATATGATAGAACCTAGAAATTTAAAGGTCTCTACTGTTGATACTGTGTTGTCTAGTATTGTGAGAGGTGGAAGGGTGGAAGAGTTTCTCCTAAACTGTACCACCATTTCTATTTTTGAGTGTGTTCAGTTCTAGATTGTTCTGGTCACACCACAAGGGTAGTTGTTCAACTTCCTGTCTGTATGCAGATTCATCATTCTCTCGAATGAGTCCGATCACTGTTGTATCATCTGCAAACTTCAGTAGTTTAACAGATGGATCGTTTGAGATGCAGTCATTAGTGTATAGAGAGAAGTGGTGAGAGTACACAGCCTTGGGGGGCACCTGTGCTAATTGTACATGTATCTGATGTGATTTGGAATTATTTGATATTATAATATTATATTTTTCAACTGAAAATTAAGTTTGCATAGTATTGGAAGTATCTTTTTATATATATAAGTTGTCTAAGCATTGTTGATATATTGATATATTGTTGATATATTTTCTCTTTTACCTTCTTTCAACTCTTCTGTTTCCCTGCCTTTATTGATTTTTAGCTGTATTTTTTCTTTTTTCATAGTATGTTTTATTAATATCAACTTTATAAATAACAATACTAAAGATTGTGAGATTATAAAATTGATGCCACTTTGGAAACGATTAAAATTTATAGGTTTTAGAAGATCTAGAAAAGCACCTAAGATGTCCACTACTTCGACTATCATAAAAACTTCAAAGAAACAAACTACAACCCCAACTGCTACACCACAAAGCTCCCCCTCACCATCGCCATCTCCCTTACCACAAAGAACAATAACAAGTATGTTGAGCAAGGAGAAAGAAAAGGAAAAAGAAACCCCCCCAGTACAACCAACCTTGCAGACTATTCAAGACACATTGGCCTTGCTTCAAGTCTCTATGAAAGCCAACAGAGATGATGCACGTGAAGAAGCCCAAAAACATTATGAAGGCATAAAAGCAGAAATGAGTAACTTGAACGTTGAGATGGAAAATGTGAAGGGAAGTGTACAAGCAATGGATGGGAAAATGGAAGCGATGCAGCAAACTTTAAAGGAAAATGAACAATGGATGAAGAAGGTTGAAGACAAAATGGATAAAGCCGAAAAGAGAATGGATGAATTTGAGGACCACAGTAGAGTGCCAAACAGAGGATTTGACGAAGCCATCACCAACTTAGAATTACAACGAGCCTCACATGGGCTGAGGTTCCAAAATGTGCACAAAGAAAAAAGATGAAAACTTAGGTTTCGAAATGGCAGAAATAGTAGGCAAGATCCTACAGATGGACCCACAGGACGTAATTTAAGAGATTGATGAAATTTACAGAGTCCAAACTAGCTATGCGGAAAACCATAAGAGATGACATCTTGAATTGGTCAAGTTTGAAAGCAACCGCGGTCATGAGAGATCGGGTGAGGAGAAGTGCCCCTTGACGTGAGTAATGTTGAGTTGGCCACACCCATCCAGTCATATGAAGCACCACAGTCGTGAAATGAATGACACCGCTATTACGAATGCTGCAAGAGACATAAATGATGATCGGTTGTAAGTGCGACGACCAATCAAAAGTGCGAAGACTGGTCAGAAATCACTTTTTTCAGTCCTTTGGACAGGGACTACTCAGAGGATTGAAATGGTGATTTTTGCACAGTCCTTGTACTTTTGACCGGTCCTAGACTTACAACTATCCTAACATTTTACGTTTTGCACCCTATCTTGTCACCATGATGAAAAGAAGCACCACAATTGTGAAATGAGTGACATTATTGTTAATAATGCTGCAATGGGCATAAATGTGAGGATGGTCATTAGTGTAAGGATCCATCATAATTCAGATTTTTCAGCTCTCTGAGTAGTCCCTATGCAAGTAACCAAGTCGACCTGATCACATGACCAGCTAGCCATACCTACAAATAAGCCATGCCCACATAACCAGTTGTTTAAAAAATTGAATCCCATCACCTGCCACAATACAGGAGATTCTGTCGTATCACATCGCATTTTAAATCTTACTTTCAACAAGATTATAAATTGATTATAGCTACTGATTATACATACTTATTCACTTTAGAAACAATATGATAGCACTATTAATTTTAGTTTAAAATTCTGAATGAAATCTACCTCAGTTGAACAGAAACCTCCCTTTTAATGCAATTACAGTAATTGCATCCACTACAACTCCTTTCTGAGTTGTCATTTGCAATATTTGCAAGGTTAGTTTTATATTTTTAGATTGACTATGACTATTGTAAATTATCCCACAGATGGTACTCATCATATAAACTCCCAGGATTTGGGTTGCTTGCAATGTGACACAAATATAATAAATAAACTTTGGGTAAAGGAAGACAACTGTTTGTTTGTTTGTTTGCTTGCTTGCTTGCTTGCTTGTTTGGTTGTCAAAGATGTATAGAATTATAGTTTGTATTAACATAATATACGTAGAAATTAGTGATAGAAAGGATAAAAGGACAATAGGTCAGGGACTGTAGGCACAATGGTGCGCTTATGTGCGCCCTTTACATGCCTCCTCAGGTGCATATTGCAGGTTGTCTCAGCTTTCCATCCTTTCAAGATTGGTAAAATGAGGACCAAATGGCAAGGGGTAATATGCTGACATTGTAAACTTCCCAGAGAATGCTGTGAACCACTACAAGGAAGCCTACAAGTTAAAGTTTCCTTCCTCAACTGCTTTTCCCACTTTTTTCTAGCTATAACAATATGAAGTAATTTGTTTTTATAGCTGCAGAATGATAGTCAGGCCTTACAATCAGATTTTCAACTGAAAACAGATGTTATTCCTTGATTGTGACCCCCAAAATTAATCACAAATATATGAGTGATCGCACTAAATCATTTGATTTTCTATAAAAGAGGCACTATTTTTATTGTTGCCATTTTTTCTGGCAAGTCTTTGGTGTCAGTTAATATGGTAAACCGACATCACAGTGATGGCATCCAGCAGCATCCATATGGAATGTTATGTGGTTGCTTGGTAACTGCAACAAGTGTTATTGGCTTAAACATTTCAATATATTTTTCAGTTGGGTCAACGGTTGAGAACGGATAAGCATCATGAGGTGTGTTGGCCCTTCCGCGACCCAAATTTTCCTGATTGGAATTATATTGTACTTTGGAAGGCTGGATGGATTCATACTGCCATGCCCAGCCACAGATCAAGAGCTTGGAAAAAGGCAAAGAGTGGAAGATTTATTTCTTATATTCCAAACAAAGAGACCAAAATTTGAAGAAAGCACTGGAAAACTCCAAGCAGAACAAGGGAAAGCTGCTTCACACACAATGCCTCGACAATGGTGGAAGCCTGCACCACAACAAGCAGCTATAAAGGATAGGAAGTGGCCACAAGCCACTGACACAGCAAAAAGAACAGGAGAAAAAGAGATGGAGAAAATTCAGATATTTTCTGTTAAGAGGCTTCCTCAAATATCATCTCACTCCATAAAGAAGCGCTCCATTTTAGATCTTTCGACTCAGCTGCCTCCTTCGACTTCTCTTGTGGTGGGTGAGAGTGGTGGGGCACAACCTGGTAAAGTAGTCTTTACTTTAGAATCTGGGGACAGTTCAGCACAACCCACCCACATTAAGCACCTTACTACCAGTGCTGTGGCAAGAGAGGAACCAGAAAGCAATATAACACCAGAAAGCTCCAGAAAAACGGAAAAACCTTCTGAAGAGGTAAAAACAACTTGTAAAGACGGTTACTTCTTTGAGTAAAAGCCTTATTAGATTGTTCATAGTAATGTGCCTGCACAAAGACCACTTCTCTGTCTAATTCCCATCTCTATATACTTGTAAGATTCTTACAAATTTTGTATCAGCATCTGGGGAGAATTGTGTATTCAGTAATGGGCTACCAAAACTTTTACTACCACACTGTGGGTGTGGCTTATGCAGGATGCCCTGCATTTTCTTTTAACATCTTTCAGTGTAAATTGGGTGCTCTAGTGTAGAGCTCCATTTTTGCTACCCTACTGCATTAGAATTATTAAAGATTATTTTTATGTATATTAATTGGATTAATTGTACTATTGTGTCTTGTATATGATGTGAGCCACCACAAGTCCTCGGAGAGGGGAGGCATAGATATGCAATTAAACTAAAGTAAACTAATTAATAAAACTGGATTGGTAAAACTGCTGTTGTTTTTAAAAAGTAGGTGGGTCCGAATACAATTTTTTTCTGAGGAAAAGAGCTTTTATGTTGAAACACACGAAGGCTTATCTTTCACTTTACCTCTCTCTGTTTAACCTTTGTTTAACCTCTCTTTGTTTTACCTCTTTTTGTTTCACCTTGCAGATACCAAAGCCGCGTAATCCACCTTATGTGAACTGGAAGCTGGCTTTCTCAATGACAATGGCGATGCTACTTGCCCTAATGATTTGTGGGTTGTTGGTAAGCTAAAATATTTTTCTACAGATCCTTACATTAATAGACCATATTACTGCAGCCAGGATTTAATATAATCTCACCTCAGTAAAGGGTGGGATTGGTTTTTCTAAAATTATTGCTAAGAGGAATGAACGGGGGTAATTGAATGGGTGCATTAAGTTTGCATTCATTCAATTCTGAGAGGGAACGTCTGACCGGGAGGCTATATTTGCTCCATAAGACCTTCTTATGAGATTGACCCAGACCATGTTGGAGACCCCTCACCTTTTTATAAGCAGAAGATTGAGAAAAGGAAGAATTTCTTATTGAAAAACATAGGAAAAAACATTGGTCTCTGTGACAGTCATTGATCACTGTGAAAAATATTTACATTTATCTGTCACTTCTGTTTTTGTATTCAACAGTTATCTTGTAAAAAAAATAATCAAGTAAGAGATGGAACCTCTCCTGTAAGAAGGTAACTCCTAGAGTAATTTTTGAATATTGTTCAACTGTTTGGAATCCCCACCATATATTAAACATCAGTGCAATCAAGGGGGTTCAGAAGTACTTCAGGAGAAAAGTCTTGCACTCTGCTGTACACAATAGATTTCATAATACTACTGAACGCAAACGTCTTGCTTTGGATAAATTAGAATTGTGTCGTTTGTTGTCAGACCTAGGTATTGCATACAAATTTATGCATAGTCATGTTTTACCTGTAAATGACTTTTTCTGTTTTAATCGCAATAACATGTGCATGAACAACTCAATGTAAATCATTCTAAACTTGAATGTAAAACAGGAATTCTGTAATAGAGTTGTCAAAGTCTGGAATGCCCTATCTGATTCAGTTGTCTCAGCTACAAATATTCACAGTTTCAGTCATAATTTGATTTCTGTGGACCTTACTTCATACACACTTAAATGGTGAGTAGAAGGGGCGTGTACAAATGCACTAACATGACTATTGACCCTATTTTCCCCTCAGCTGCCTTTCCATGGTGGGAGTGGCAGGCCTTGGGGGAGGGGCTTGTTCAGGCTCCGGAATGCCTCTACTGCCACTCCCACCATGGAAAGACAGCCGAGGGGAAAAGTCTGGCAGGGCCTTGATGGATGGATGCCATGCTAGAAATCAAGAGATGATGAGTTCTAGTCTCACATTGGGCACTAAGCAATGGCAAACCACTTCTGAAATCTTTCCATAAAACCGCAGGGACAGTCCAGACATTTGCCAGAAGTCAACATTGATATGAAGGCATGCATAAAAACAATGATTGTTAAACAAATAAATGTACAAAATGTACAAAAGTATTTATGTGGATCCCTCAGAACCATTTAATACCATCTGAGTGCTGGACAAATTAAACAAACTTGGATTAATTTCTGTTTCTGCTTTATCTTCCTAGGACGTTAGCAACTGGACCTCCACCTCCAGCTCCACCTCCAACCCCTGTATCATCTCCATCTCCACCTCCACCTCCATCACCTGTTATAAAGGCCAGTTCAAAGAAAATGTGAGTATCTGTAGAATTATATATGTGGGATAGAGTAGAGCCTTTAAAATGCCAATTGAAAGTGAGTATCTGTAGAGTTATATGTGTGGGATAGTATTTATACTTGAAGGTAGATCCACCCATAGATTCTGATTGATTCATTTTATGAAAGAGCCATGGTGGCACAGTGGTTAGAATGCGGTATTGCAGGCTGACTCAATTGCTCACTGCCAGGAGTTCATTCCTGACTGGCTCAAGATTGATTCAGCCTTCCATCTTTCCAGTGCCATTAAAATGAAAATTCAGGTTGTTGGGGGCAATAGGTTGACTCTGTAAACTGTTTAGAGAGAGCTCTAAAGCACTGTGAAACAGTATATAAATCTCGGTGCTACGGATATTGAATTTCTTAATCTTATTTATATAAATTGATTGTGTTTCATAGTTGCTATGCTAAGGAAGGGCACTCAAAATTCTTAGTCCTATCTATAGGCAAGCAAGTTGAGCTGGGGTGATATATGGTTTAGTTTGTTTAGATTGGAATTCGTGGTAGCCGCCTTCCAGAGGACAATTTATCTACAGCATGTTTCTTAATCAAAATTTTAAAAAAATGAGTGGATGCTATCTTCCAAAATTCCCTAGCCAGCCACACTTAATATTAATATCTTAAAGCTTTTTGAGAAAATCTAAAATCTATATCTAAAGTCTAAAACGTCCTTGCATTTTAAGAAGTTTGAAAAGAAATGAACCATTATCCTTCCCAGAAAAATGTATCCCTGGGAAGGATGGAATCTCAATTGTAACAAACCTCTTTTTAACTTCTGTCCTGTTAAAACACCTTTCTCTTTTTTGTCAGGTCCGAAAAAAGGAAACACACTAGAGAGACATCACCAGCTGAGTGAATAGTAAAAGTCTCCCCAGAATTGTTATTTAACTTAAAACTTTTTTTCCTCCAAGACAATCTTAGCTGCAGCAGAATTCCTTTTAACTTCTGTTGTGTTAAAACACTTTTCTCTTTTTTGTCAGGTCTGAAACAGAGGCACCCAGTAGTGAGACATTATCAACTGAGTGAGTAGTAAATGTATCTCAAGGATTGTTATTTAACTTATAACTTTTTTCCCTCCAAAATATTTCCTAGGAAGGAGACAGTCTTAGCTGTAGGATAATTCTTTTTAACTTCTGTTAAAACACCTTTCCCTTCTTTGTCAGGTCTGAAACAGAGGCACCCGAGAGTGAAGCTACACCAAAGACTGAGTGAGTAGTACAGTCCGTCAAGGGCTCTTCTTTAACTTTAAAATTTGTTTTCCTGCAAGTTATTTCTAAGTAATGCTTTTGTTTAAAACAACATACATACTGTTTGCGGCGGAGTAGGCGAAAAAACAGGGGAAACCTAAAAGGCGGTGCCGCCACAAAAAATTTATACCCGGCCCCCGAAAGTAAACCAATAGCCCCATTGAGATAAGGAGAGGGTGAGCGGGTACCTACAACAGGGCTGACAAATCGATTCGAAAAGGAGGGGCGAGTGGTGAGCCAATCCCGTATCTAGGGCATTTTTTAGTAATGTATGAAAGCTTGCTTTTTTGTATAGGTTCCTAAAGCAGTAGAGCTACCATTTTAGTCTTTTCCTTCCAAGTATTAATGCTTAGGACCAGAATATCTCCGAGACCGCCTTCTGCTGCACGAATCCCAGCGACCGATTAGCCCACAGAGTCGGCCTTCTCCGGGTCCCGTCAACTAAACAATGTCGGTTGGCAGGCCCCAGGGGAAGAGCCTTCTCTGTGGCGGCCCCGACTCTCTGGAACCAGCTCCTCCCAGAGATTAGAACTGCCCCTACCCTCCTTGCCTTTCGTAAACTCCTCAAAACCCACCTTTGTCGTCAGGCATGGGGGAGTTGAGATATCTCCCCCGGGCCTATATAATTTATGTTTGGTATGTTTGTAGGTATGTCTGCTTAAAAATGGGGTTTTGTTAACTACTTTAAATTTTAAATTGTAAATTATTAGATTTGTTAAGAATTGTTTTATTATGTTGTGAGCCGCCCCGAGTCTACGGAAAGGGGCGGCATAGAAATCTAATAAATAAATAAATAAATAAATTGAACACTTTTCAGATTCTAAAAGCATTCTGAATTAAAAATTTAAATTCGGGGAAGCAGAACTAGGAAGCAGAGGATGCCTCCTAGTTCTAGCACTCACTAACCGGGTTGAAACTACAAGGCAAAAAGCAGCATTCTTCCCAGACTGTCCCATTTCCCAAAACCAAATGAGAGTTTGTAGCTGAGTGCAGGAAACTACCCAAAATAGTTTGCTGCCCATATTTGAGCATCAGAGAGTGCCTCCTTCCCAGAGAGGCTTCATTTATTTTGGTGCACATTAAGGAAGATTTTATGAAATCTTCTCACAGTCTTCAGTGTAGCTAAAGGGAGTTAATGAAGCTATAAAACTGATTTGCTTGCTGCTTTAATAGAGATGGAGGAGTGCCTTGCTCAATGATTTGTGGATTGACCTCTTCTACCACAAATTTTATTGACCAGCAATCTCTATTCCAACCTGACTGTGAGTTTGATAAAATTTGGAAACACAGAGAAAGCAAGTCCTAAGCATTAATACTTGGAAGGAAAAGACTAAAATGGTAGCTCTACTGCTTTAGGAACCTATACAAAAAAGCAAGCTTTCATACAAGCAATAATGGATGCAGCACAGGCAGTTCTTGAGACTCCTACAATGATCCATGTTATATCACTGCAACTGCCATGTTATATCACTGCAAACTCCCACCGCCACCACTGACCATCCTGCTCCCCACTTTCCCATATTTTATCTTTTAATTATCTTTTATTTGTTAACGCTGTCTTTGATTGTAGCCGTTTTTATAATCTTAGAAATATTTATTTTTTTCCTGCTGTAAGTCACTCAGGGTTGCTTGGGAATAAGATGGGTGGCAATTAAATCGAATGAATTAACAGATAAATAACTAGGGCAAGCTGACCCAGTGATGATAACATTTTCAATTGCTGCCAGAAAAATACTTAAATTCTGCTATTTCTTTTACCAGGGCTTCCGAAACAGAGGAAGGAACTGAAGCCACTTCAAAGAAAACGTAAGTAGCTTCAGGGTGCAAGTCTTTAAGAATTTTTGAAGTGATTCAGAATGCATGATAAGATATTTAATGTGTAAAACATCTCATAATATCGTCATTTTATTTCACTGTTAAACCGTAGAAAGAAAAAGTGTTTTACTCCTAAGTATTTACATTTAGATGCCACAATAAGAATTCTACCAAACACGGTTTATTAGAAATAAGCGGTACCGTTTTTTAAAGTTGCACCCATTGTATTCCTCCTATTGAAATACAATATTTTATTTAGCCCAGATGCTTGTTTACAGGGTTACAGAAATAGTCACACATTTAATTTATTTATTAAACAAATGGATGTAATAGCCCAACACACATATACATAATTACAGTGGCTTACAACATTTATTTAACATTTATTAATTACTTTCATTGAAACATATCAAAAAAGAGAAGCCGTCACCCAGCATTTCTTTCCTGAGTCTTGTTGGAAGGCCAATGTGAGGCCTCTGGAAACGTACTGCTCATCTTAGGGCTTCATTTCTCCCTTTCCCTAGCCTCACCATAGGTAGAAAGTGATGCTGCCAGACCCAAAGTAGCTATTGGGAGAAGATTCTATGGGTGGTTACCGAGGCCTTTTCTCTTAGAGCAAATGGCTGTGATGCAGTTCTGAAATACTGAAATTCTTGCTCTTCTCAGAAAAATATTGGCATCTCAATACATGGATATTACTTTAGAAGAATATGAGATTAAGGCTACTGTATCTGAGATTAAGGGTACTGTATCTATTATAATAATAGCTGGACAAAATTTGAACAGACTTATTAGAAGAATATGTAGTTTTATAATTACATCGTCTTTTGTTCCTTTTATATCTACAGAAGTTCAGAAGAGTGAGAGGGAGAGGAGGAAGGAGAAGAAGAGGAGGAAGAAGACTAATCCAATTTGTTAAATGATTATTATTGTATATAGTATTGGATTATTGTATATAGTATTGGATTATTATTGGCATATTATTGTATATAGTTTTGCATTATTATTGGCATATCATATAGTATATAGTATTGGATTATTAAACACATTTCAAACACACTTTGTTATTGTTATGTTTATCCTGAGGTTTAAAATCATTTCAGAATAGCTATTCGCCCATTGGGAGCAACTGCAACTGTGTTGGGCTGTGGTTCTCATTATTCATGGGACCAGTAATGGGCAGCCAAAATTTTTACCATGGGTATGGTTTAATGGTCATGTGACTGGATAGCAGTGGCTTGAAGGCCATGTGATCAGGTGGGAATGGCTTGAACGATCAAGTGAACTGTTAAGTCCTCGACTTACAACCTTACCAGTGTTGCTCGCTGGGATGACAATTTGCTTTGTGTTTCCTGCACTCTACTTCCTGGGTCGCCCCTCACCCACCTTAGGCTGGGTAGCTAGGCGAATGGGTGCTGCCAGAATCATAAATGCTGCCAGCGCTGCTTCTACCCACTCCTTCTGCTTGCACCTGAGGTGGAGGGTGTTTTTTGGAGCGATTTGGGATGGCATAAGAATCATCTGGACAGGTGATTTTGGGAGCTATTTCGGGCGGCGTAGAAAGCATCTG
Source organism: Erythrolamprus reginae (assembly GCF_031021105.1). NCBI lineage: Eukaryota > Metazoa > Chordata > Lepidosauria > Squamata > Dipsadidae > Erythrolamprus > Erythrolamprus reginae. The sequence goes on along the minus strand of NC_091963.1, from coordinate 94,929,134 downwards.
GAGGGGTGATTTTTGGAGCAATTTGGGCGGAGTAGGAAGCTTTCAGAGGGGTGGTTTTGGGAGCGATTTGTGGTGGAGTAGGAAGTATCTGGAGGGGTGATTTGGGGACCAATTTGGGATGGCATTGGAAGCATCTGTAGGGGTTATTCTGGGAGCGATTTGGGGTGGCATAGGAAGCTTTTGTAGGGATGATTTTAGAGGCAATTTGGCGAGGCGTAGGAAGCATCTGGAGGGGTGTTTAGGGGAGCAATTTGGCATGGCGTAGGAAGCATCTGGAGGGGTGATTTGGGGAGCAATTTGGCGTGGTATAGAAAGCTTTTGGAGGGCTGATTTTGGAGGCGATTTGGGATGGCATAGGAAGTGTTCAATATTCATGAAGAAGATTCCAGAGTTCAGAATCTGCATGGAGCCTCCTGATCCGTCATGATTGGTTGCTTCATTTGGAGGGAGACTTGTTACCATGTCAGATAGAGTTTGTTACATTGTGAACCATATAAATACAAAAGCCGCGGCACTTTCTTTTGAGTGATTTTAACTGTAACCGGTTTGCGTTAACCCGGTCAGCTCTAGCCAAAAAAACCCTGCTAATTTTACCAGTTAAATCTCCCAGTATTTTTCAGGAAGCATCTGGAGGGGTGATTTTGGGAGGGATTTGGGTGGCCTTAGCCTTCTTTAGGACCTCCATTCCTTGCTTTTCCTCGCTGTCCGTTTCCACTGCATTAGCCTTTAGTTTGTTTAACCGCCACTTTTTTTAAGCCTTAAAGTTTGGATTTTCTTAATGGGTTTGCACGCATTTTTTACTTTCAAATTGATTCCTATGCGAAAAATTGCTTCTACTTATGAACTTTTCTACTTACGAACATGCTCATGGAACGAATTAAATTCGTAAATAAAGGTCCCACTGTATATCTAAACAAGAAAATATAAGAGCAAAAAATCATGGCAATAATCTGAGCTATCCTTCTTTCCAACCCCTTCCCCATCGCTTCCTTTTGCTTTCTGGGAGGAAAGGAAAACCAAATAAAAATGGGAAGTACAGAATATGGAGCCTGCCTGCAAAATTCAACAGAAAAATGCCCTTCTCCTATTTTGCAGCCATGCATCATTTCTGGGACTGAGAAATTGAGGGGACTCAACCCAAATAGGGATGGGTTCGAATTTACCTCTCTGCTGGCTTGCTTCCTCAAGATGGTGACTGCATGCTCAGTACCAGAAACTTGGCTTCTGCAGACGCTCAGGAGAAAATTTTTAAAAAATATTTAAAAATTAAAAGAAAAGAAAGAAAGCTGAAAATAAGGTAGTGACCATGTGCACAGTGCTGGAAACGTGGCCTCTGCAGATGCTCAGAAGATTGTTTTTTAAAAAATTCTGAAATAAGATGACGGTGCCCATGGAGCAGCAATGACTGATCCAGTTCAGTGATGGCATCGTGACATCGCCAGCAGGTCACTACCAGTTCTACAGAAACGATCCGAACCAGGAGGAGACTACACTTGCTTTGTTTGGAAGCACCACAGTAATGAAATGAATGACATTGCTGTTACGAATGCTGCAAGAGACATAAATGATCACCGGTTGTAAGTGCGAGGACCAATCAAAAGTTCGAGTACTGGTCAGAAATCACTTTTTTCAGTCCTTTGGACAGGGACTACTCAGAGGGCTGAAAAGGTGATTTTTGACCAATCCTTGTCCTTTTGAGCTGTCCTCCACTTACAACAATCGTAACATTTTACGTTTTGCACCCTATCTTGTCACCATGATGAAAAGAAGCATCACAGTCGTGAAGTGAATGACACTGCTGTTACAAATGCTGCAAGAGACATAAATGATGACCGGTTGTAAGTGCGAGGACCAATCAAAAGTGCGAATACTGGTCAGAAATCCCTTTTTTCAGTCCTTTGGCCAGGGACTACTCAGAGGGCTGAAAAGGTGATTTTTGACCAGTCCTTGTCCTTTTGAGCTGGCCTCCACTTACAACAATCGTAACATTTTACGTTTTGCACCCTATCTTGTCACCATGATGAAAAGAAGCACCACAGTCGTGAAATGAATGACACTGCTGTTACAAATGCTGCAAGAGACATAAATGATGACCGGTTGTAAGTGCGAGGACCAATCAAAAGTGCGAGTACTGGTCAGAAATCCCTTTTTTCAGTCCTTTGGCCAGGGACTACTCAGAGGGCTGAAAAGGTGATTTTTGACCAGTCCTTGTCCTTTTGAGCTGGCCTCCACTTACAACAATCGTAACATTTTACGTTTTGCACCCTATCTTGTCACCATGATGAAAAGAAGCACCACAGTCGTGAAATGAATGACACTGCTGTTACAAATGCTGCAAGAGACATAAATGATGACCGGTTGTAAGTGCGAGGACCAATCAAAAGTGCGAGTACTGGTCAGAAATCCCTTTTTTCAGTCCTTTGGCCAGGGACTACTCAGAGGGCTGAAAAGGTGATTTTTGACCAGTCCTTGTCCTTTTGAGCTGGCCTCCACTTACAACAATCGTAACATTTTACGTTTTGCACCCTATCTTGTCACCATGATGAAAAGAAGCACCACAGTCGTGAAATGAATGACACTGCTGTTACAAATGCTGCAAGAGACATAAATGATGACCGGTTGTAAGTGCGAGGACCAATCAAAAGTGCGAGTACTGGTCAGAAATCCCTTTTTTCAGTCCTTTGGGCAGGGACTACTCATTTGGCTGAAAAGGTGATTTCTGACCAGTCCTTGTCCTTTTGACCGGTCCTCGACTTACAACTATCCTAACATTTTGCGTTTTGCACCCTATCTTGTCAACATCATGAAAAGAAGCACCACAGTAATGAAATGAATGACACTGCTGTTACGAATGCTACCAGAGACAGAAATGATGACCGGTTGTAAGTGCGAGAATCAATCAAAAGTGAGAGTACTGGTCCTCTACTTACAACCTTACCAGTGTTGCTCGCTGGGATGACAATTTGCTTTGTGTTTCCTGCACTCTCCTTCCTGGGTCGCCCCTCACCCACCTTAGGCTGGGTAGGTAGGCGAATGGGTGCTGCCAGAAGCATAAATGCTGCCAGCGCTGCTTCTACCCACTCCTTCTGCTTGCACCTTAGGTGGAGGGTGATTTTGGGAGTGATTTGGGATGGCATAAGAATCATCTGGACAGGTGATTTTGGGAGCTATTTTGGGTGGCATAGAAAGCTTTTGGAGGGGTGATTTTGGAGCTGATTTGGGATGGGATAGGAAGTGTTAAACATTCATGAAGAAGTTACAGAGTTCAGAATCTGCATGACACCTCCTAAGCCATCCTGATTGGTTGCTTTGTTTGGCGAGAGACTTGTTACCATGTCAGATAGAGTTTGTTACATTGTGGTCCCTATATATACAAAAGCTGCGGCACTTCCTTTCGAGCTATTTTAACTGTAATCCGTTTGCATTAACCCTGTCAACTCTAGTCGAATAAACAACTGCTAATTTTACCAGTTAAATCTCCGAGTATTTTTCATTGGCGATGAGGGTGGTTGAACCTCCCTTTCAACCTATCTACCATGGAAACTCCGACTGCCACCTCCGCGGCAAATCCTCCTGCCTTGTTCGACCCAGAACATATGACATGGAAAGCATATATGGCCGAATTTGATATTTTCTTGGAAGCGGCAGAGATGAAAGATGCCGACGATGGCTGAAAAAGAGCAATATTTCTGAACCACCATGGCACACAGCTCTATGATCTCGCTGAAACCCTGACTGACCTGGCACCAGCTGACCACTGAGCTAGCCAACCACTTCAAGCCGACCAAACCAGCAAGAGTACTGAACCAGCTATACATCTCCACCCCATGTCCAGTCAACGAAGCAGTGGAAGTGATGTGCCGGTGCCTGGAGGCTGTTGGGGCCTGGATGGGTGTCAACAAACTCAAACTCAACCTAGACAAGACGGAGTGGCTGTGGGTGTTGCCTCCCAAGTACAGTTCCATCTGTCCGTCCATTACCCTGGGGGGGGAACTACTGACCCCCTCAGAGAGGGTCCGCTACTTGGGCGTCCTCCTCGATCCACAGATGACATTGGAACATCATCTTTCGGCTGTGGCGAGGAGGGCGTTTGCTCAGGTTCGCCTGGTGCACCAGTTGCGGCCCTACTTGGACAGGGAGTCATTGCTCACAGTCACTCATGCCCTCATCACCTCGAGGTTCGATGACTGCAACGCTCTCTACATGGGGCTACCTTTAAAAAGTGTTTGGAAACTTCAGATCGTGCAGAATGCGGACGCGAGAGCCATCGTGGGGCTTCCTAGATTCGCCCACGTTTCTGCAACACTCCATGGCCTGCACTGGCTGCCGATCAATTTCCGGTCACAATTCAAAGTGTTGGTAATGACCTTTGAAGCCTACATGGCATTGGGCCAGAATACATCCGGAACCGCCTTCTACCGCACGAATCCCAGCGGCCGATAAGGTCCCACAGAGTTGGCCTTCTCCAGGTCTCATCGACCAAACAATGTCGTTTGCGGGCCCCAGGGGAAGAGCCTTCTCTGTGGCGGCCCCGGCCCTCTGGAATCAACTGCCCCCAGAGATTAGAACAGCCCCCACCCTCCTTGTCTTTTGCAAATTACTCAAGACCCACTTTTATCGCCAGGCATGGTGGAGTTAAGATATTCCTTCCCCCTAGGCCATTACAAGTTATGCATGGTATGTTTGTGTGTATGTTTGGTTTTTATAATAAGGGTTTTTAGTTGTTTTATTAATTGGATTGTTACATGTTGTTTTTTTCATTGTTATTAGCCGCCCCGTGTCTGTGGAGAGGGGCGGCATACAAATCCAATAAATAATAAATAATTATAATAATAATAAAGAGTATACCGGCACCAATTCTCTCGGATGGCTCAAACCGATGGGGAGACGATAAACCAATTCGCCACTCGGCTCTGTACTGTTCTGTCACAGTGCAATTTTGACAACCCGGAACCGCGCCTAGTCGACACGCTAATCTTTGGCATGCGAAATGTCAAAATCAGGAACAAACTCCTGACAGAATACAATCCTTCCCTTCAGGACGTGATCAAAGCGGCTCAAATGATTGAAGTGGCCGAAGCTGCCGCCACCGATCTTAAAAGGAACGATAAAGTTGTGACCGTACATCACCTTGACAACTCCCTGCCCCTTGACGCGCCACCACCAGATGACAGCGACCTTCTCCACGATCTCCCAGAAGACGCCTGCCTCCAAATCCAAACTCCTGCTACTAGACCTCCATGTCTACAGCCTCAGACATGGTCTGAGCCTAAGGCATGGTCTCAGATAAACCATGCTGGTGCCCTGAGTCATTGCCTCATAACGCAACCAGTCGAAGACCCTGCACCTGCCAGTGAAGTGCTATTGCTGGAGTTAGTAGACCAGTCCATTGTCATGGCCAAAGACATAGCCACTGAAACCAGGAGAGACCCAGTCTTACATACAGTTGTGCAATACATTCTCAGAGGGTGGCCAGCACTGTTTGCCGTAAGGTGCGCGCACGCGCACCGCCCAAAATACCCCCCCATGCACCCTTTTCCAAGGGCACGCAAGGAGCCGGGCGTTGGAGTAGGGGGCGGTGAGCGACGAAAGTGCTGAGGTGCCGCGCATGCTCCCCATCCCCCTGACAGCCCATGGGTAGAAGGAAAGGGAGCCGTGGCTGCCCCCACCTCCCCACAGTTCCTCTGGCCCCCTCGTGCCCCTGGCCTCTCGCCGCTGCCCTCCACCCACCTGATTCGCCCCTACTCCTGCTTTCTCTGCCTTCCACCTTGGGGTGCGACTTCTCCTGCGGCTGTGGTAGCTGCGACTTCTCCTCCTCCTCATCCGTGCTCTGAGCCAGGGAGCTGCGAGAGGGTTTTCTCTGCACATTTTGGGAATGCCCGCACCGCCCCTCTCGCAGCCCCTTCACTGGGAGCCCTTTCGTCCCGAGCTTTCAGCAAGGGGGCTGCAGGAGAGGCAGGGCAGCGTTCCTGAAGCGCTCTGAGAAAGCGCTCTCGCAGCCCCCTCGCTGAGAGAGAGAAAGAGAGAGACCAACAGACAGAGCAAAATGGAAAGAGAGAGGGAGAGAGAAAGTAACTGAGAAATAGAGAGAGAGAGAAAGAGGGGGGGAGAGAGATATAGCAATAGAGAGAACAAGAGAGAGAAAGAAACCAAGAGAGATAGAAAGAGTGAGAGAGAGAGAAAGTAATAGAGAGAGAAAGAAAACAAGAAAGAGTGAGGGAGAGAGAAAGAGAGAGAGCAAGAGACAGAGCGAGACAGAAAGAGAAGGAGAGAAAAGGGAGAAAAAGAGAGAGAGAGCAAGAGAGGGAGAGAGAAAGAGAAAAATGACTCTTGATTTAAAGCATATGGTAAAAAGCAACCAAATAATAACAGAGAAAAAAAAACCAACCTCGTGTGTGTGTGTGTGTGTGTGTGTGTGTGTGTGTGTGTGTGTGAACTCTTGAACCATTTCCAATAGCCCTCACCTGTTATTGGAAATGTTTCAAGAGTTGACATACACACACACACACACAAGGGGGGAGGAGACAGGGATGGAAAAAGAGGAGAAGATAGTAATAATAGTAATAGACTTTGGTTTTGTTTTATTATTAATTTATTTTAATAAAAAAGAAGGGATTTTTTCCTTATTTATTTATTTATTTATTTATTTATTTTTATACTTCTATGCCGCCCAGTCCCAAAGGGAATGCCGCTCAGACACTATACTTTTCTGCCCACAGCGACAAAAAAATTAGAGAAAACATTGGTGACCAGGAAAGGGCAAGGACCGTCACCTTAGAGAATTCACAGATAAACAGCAAAAGTTAACCATCATGAGGGATTGTATCCTGTGGGGAGACCGAGTAGTAGTGCCCAAGAGTTTAAGCGGAAAAGTAATGAACATGCTGCATAAAGGACACTCTGGACTCGTTAGGATGGAGGCACTAGTTAGAGGGCACCTATGGTGGCCAGGATTAGACAAGGACATTGAGCAATGGGTGGCCACCTGCTCCCCCTGCCAGGAGTCTAGGCCTAGCCCTCCTAGAACCAAGCCAATGGATTGGGAACCACCCAGGGGCCATTGGTCATGTGTCCATGTGGATTTTGCTGGGCCAGTAGATTCCCAGTCCTTCCTGGTAATAGTGGATGCTTATTCTGAATGGGTGGACACCATCCTCATGGGAAGTACAACCTCATGCACCACTATCAAGGTTTTACGTAGGCTCTTTGCTACCCATGGTTGCCCGGAGATCTTGGTATCAGACAATGAGCCTCAGTTCACCTCAAGACAGATGGAGCTGTTCCTAGCTCAATTAGGGGTCAGGCACGCCCTCAAGTCACCCCATGCCCCTTGTGCTAACAGATTGTCAGAAAGGCTCGTAAGGGTGGCAGAAGAGGCTTTAAAGAGGTCTGAACTGGGCAAATCCAAGAACGTTTGGACACTGTCCTATTATCACAACACATCACCCTCAATGCAATGACAAAGAAAAGCCCAGCAGAACTTCTGATCGGGAGAAAGTTCCCCATTAGACAGATTACACCCAGAATATACCAACACCCAAGAAAAAACTCATAGGCCCCGGAAAGGTCATTGGAGTTGGGGCAAAAGGTTTTTCCAAGGAACTTTGATGGGGGAGTTAACTGGGCAAAGGGAACCATCACTGAGAAACTAGCCCCTAAAACATACTCTGTAAAACTAGAAGATGGCTGGACTTGGAGGCGTCATATAGATCACATCCGAAGGTGCTTCGAGTCCTCAGCCTTACGAGAACAACATCCTAGCAACTTGTCTAAAAACATTCACTTTTCGCTCCCAACAGGGAGCACAGCCGAACAAACCCACTCACAGTCCTGCTCAGAAAAGTTCGAAATAGCCTTGGACTTACCAGGTCTTCAACGGTGTTCCAGCGGTGCAGGATCTCTTCCCCTGGTAGCTGGCGGCATGGCTACTGACTCCTCGGATGGAGGAGCTCCACAGGCAAGGCCTGGAGCTCTCAGCAGCAGCTCTGAGGAGCCGACCTTCTCTCAGCCCGCTATGCAAGACTTGAATGATCTGTGCAGGTCTGAGGATGAAAGTCGCAGACCCAGAAGATTGGATTCATAAGTAGAGGTCCCACTGTATACCAAAACAACAGAACATAAGAACAAAAAATCATGGCAATAATTTGAGCTATCCTTCTTCCCACCCCTTCTCCCTCGCTTCCGTTTGCTTTGTGGGAGGGAAGGAAAACCAAATAAAAATGGGAAGCACAGAAAATGGAGCCTGTCTGCAAAATTGGAGAAAGGCATTTTTCAACAGAAAAATGCCCTTCTCCTATTTTGCAGCCATACATCATTTCTGGGACTGTGCTGGAAACATGGCCTCTGCACATGCTCAGAAGAATTTTTTTAAAAAAAATTCTGAAATAAGATGACGGTGCCCATGGACCAGCAATGACTGATCCAGTTCAGTGATGGCATCGTGACATCACCAGCAGGTCGCTACCAGTTCTATAGAACCAATCCGAACAAAGAGGAGACTACACTTGCTTTGTTTGGAAGGGAAAGAAACAACTTCAGAAATCTGGCTATTCTTGTGTCTCTGTTCTGATAATTGGTTTAACAAGCATCAGCTACTGTATTTGTTCCCTTATTCATTCTAGTGTTAATTGCTTTCTTTTTGTTAGGTTTACCTAAAGTTCTTTTTCTATCTGGGGTGGGAGTCTTCCTTTACTACTTTAGTGGTTCTTGGCACAGTCCTGTACTTCCAAGGGACAGGATGCAAGCTTTGCACTGATATTTTACTTTTTTTGGGGGGAGAGTGATCTTTCCTTAAATCTGGACGATTTCCTTAGGCTATCTTATGAGGCAAGTGAGACCAGCTGCTATCTTTAAGTAGTGCAAATGGATCCAAGGATTGCTTCTCCTGGGTGTGCTCTTTTTAGAGAGCTTAAATGACCTCCCTGCTAAAGGGTTTCACTTTATGAGCGAGTTGATAGTTGTTACTATTTAAATTCCTCAAGGTGCTCTGGCACCCAACCTGATTTGTAATTCCAGTTTTCAGGCAGTTCTAATCTAATGATTGTTATTTAGGGCAGCTTTTTGCAAGCAAAGAAGCTTTTGTATGTTTGTATAGATAATCTTTGACTGACAGCACTTCATTTAGTGACCATTCAAAGTTACAATGGCATTGGAAAAAGCAACTTATTATCATTTTTCAAACCTATGACCATTGCAACAGCCCCACGGTCATGAGAGGCCGGGCGAGTAATGTTGAATTGGCCACACCCATCCAGTCATATGAAGCAGCACAGTCGTGAAATGAATGACTCCGCTGTTACGAATGCTGCAAGAGACATAAATGATGACCGGTTGTAAGTGCGAGGACCTTTCAAAAGTGCGAGTACTGGTCAGAAATCATTTTTTTCAGTCCTTTGGACAGGGAATACTCAGAGGGCTGAAAAGGTGATTTTTGACCAGTCCTTGTTTTTTTGACCCGTCATCGTACTTACAACAATCCTCACATTTTACCTTTTGGACCCTATCTTGTCACCATGATGAAAAGAAGCACCATGGTTGTGAAATGAGTGACACTATTGTTAATAATACTGCAATGGGCATAAATGTGAGGATGGTCATTAGTGTAAAGATCCATCATAATTCAGATTTTTCAGCTCTGTTAGTAGTCCCTATGCATGTAGCCATGCCGACCTGATCACATGACCAGCTAGCCACACCTACAAATAAGCCATGCCCACATAACCAGTTGTTAAAAAAATTCACAGCAAATTTCCCAGCTGCTGATGCCATGCAAGGAGAACAAAACAAAACAACAACAACAAAAGCAAAGGCATCACATTCTGAGCGGAAGGCTTCTTTGCCTGTTGAAATGCCTCAGTCAGTCAGAGCGGGAGAGCGAAGTGACAAAAAGTGTGAGTGAGTACACAAACCTGGCAATAAAGTGGAAAAGTGGTCATCTTTAGAATAGAATAGAATTGAATTGAATTTTTTTTTCTTTTAAAGTTTATTTAAATAAATAAGCAGTTTCAGTTGTCCATGTCACACTATACATATTTTCATAACTTCTGTACCTAGTTGCTTTTTATCTTCTTTTGGAATTCAGTTTAACTATTTTGCCAAACACAGGATGAAATCTTGATCTTTTAACACAAAGCAAGACGTGCTGGATTCTCCAAGTTTGCCTTGAGTGTATCTAAAAATAGAATTTTTATTGGCCAAGTGTGATTGGACACACAGGGAATTTGTCTTGGTGCATATGCTCTCAGTGTACATAAAATATACATTTGTCAAGAATCATGTGGTACAACAATGATTGTCATAGGGGTCAAATACGCAATGAAGAAGCAATATTAATAAAAATCTTAGGATATAAGCAACAAGCTACAGTCATACAGTCAACATGGGAGGAAATGGGTGAAAGGAATGATGAGAAAAACTAGTAGAATAAAAGTGCAGATTTAGTAGAAAGTCTGACAGTGTTGAGGGAATTATTTGTTTAGTAGAGTGATGGCGTTCGGGGAAAAACTGTTCTTGTGTCTAGTTGTCTTGGTGTGCAGTGCTCTGTAGCGACGTTTTGAGGGTAGGAGTTGAAATAATTTGTGTCCAGGATGTGAGGGGTCAGTAAATATTTTCCCCACCCTCTTTTTAACTCGTGCAGTATACAGGTCCTCAATGGAAGGCACCTCACTTTTCCTCAACTTCATCAAGCAAGGTCAGTCAGCTTTGGATTATGAGAGGGTGTCTCTAATTAACACAAATGTGTGGGGGGAGGCAGGTTTTAAAGTCCCAGCTCAGCAAGTGCCTCCCCCCTCAGGTGGCTTCACCCTTTGGATCCAATAACCCACAAATGGCAACTGCTTCACAGTTACTAATGCGAGTTAGTAACATAACAGCCTTGCCTACTATACCTGGCATTCAGTTAGAGCAACAACCAAGGACTGTCCAAACAGCCCAGCCACCAATATTGGATCCTAACAACATTTAAAATATTATTGCCAATACTATAACAACACTGTATGGCTGTTTTTCAGCAAATGGCTGTTATTCCACTCTACATGGTGATTACCAGAGCTTGCTCCAGTCAGGGCCGCCGATAGGGGGGTATTACTGGTAGTGGTGTACCGGGCCCGGCCATGAGGGGGCCCCGGTTTTGCCCGCCGTCGCATATGCGCAGTACCGGCCCTCTCTTGCCGGCTGCCTGTCTCACCAACGAAAAAGGCGGGCCCTATGGCCCTTGCGAGGCAGGACTCGAAGAAGCCCCGACGGAGCCTTAGGCAGCGCGGTCCTCCAGTCCCAGAGCGTGCGGCGAAGGTAGGAGCCCCTTCAGGGTGGCGGTTGCAACTTGCGCTTGTGTTAAATTTTGTTTCTTTCCTAAGCAGCCTTCTGTGTAAAAAAATCCATTTGGGAACGAGTCGTTCCCAAATGGATTTTTTTATACAGAAGGCTGCTTAGGAAAGAAACAAAATTTAACACAAGCGCAAGTTGTAGGCTTCGCAAGCGTGCGCCAGTGTCCCCCAAAAGGCCCCCCGTGCACCCTTTTCCAAGGGCGGGCCGCGCGCACGAAGCCGCGGCCGCCCCCGCCTGCCGCCTCCCCCGCGCCTCTAGCCCCCTTGCGCCCCCGTGGCTACTCGCCGCTGCCCTCGCCCGCCCGTCCGCTCCGCCTCTCTTCCCAGGCATTCTCACAGTGGGGGCCACCGCGCTCTCTCCATCTTCCTGCTAGCCTTCCCGGAGCATTCAAAGTAAGAGCGTTTTTTCTTACTTTGAATTTTCCGGGCAGCAGGGGGGTGGAGAGAGCGCGCGTCAGCCCACACGCCCGACATTCCAGGCGCTGTCCCCTGACCCTGGTTTCCTGGATTCCTGGTGGCGGCGACCGAGCCCTGACCAGCGGGCTCCCGACCGAGCCCTGCGGCGGGAACGAAGTGAGTGGGGCGCTCCCCGCCCGGCTGCGGCTCTTGTAACTCGGCCCGGGATGGGTGTGACTCTACGGGCTGCCCTCGTCGGGGAAAGAGAGGGGAGGGGAAGAGAGGGCCAGGAGGACACAGAAGGGAAGGAAGGAAGGAAAAATAGGGAGGGAAGGAAGGGAAAGACGGAGGGGAAGGAAGGGGAAGAGGGAGGAGAAGGAAACAGGAAGAAGAGATAGGTTGGTTGGAATGAAGGAAGAAGGGAAAGAAGGAGAAAGGGGAAGGGAAGGAAGGAAAGGAAAAGAGGGAGGGGGGAAAGGAAGGAAGGAGAGATAGGTTGATTGTAATTGAAAATTACAATTGAAAGTAATTGAAAATTACTTTTGCCAGCCTCCGGAGAACGAGAGAGAGTGAGAGCCACGACAGAACAAGATAGAGAGAAAGTGAGAGAGAGAGAGAGAGAAATAGGGGGAGAGAAAGATAGAAAGAGAAAGAGAACGAGAGAGAGAAAGAGTGTGAGAGAGAAAGCAAGAGAGAGAGAAAGAAAACAAGAGAGGGAAAGTGAGAAAAAGAGAGAGAGAGAGAAAGAGGGGGAGAGATAGAGAAAGAGAGAGAAAGAAAAGAGAGAGAGATCAGAGAGGAAGGAAGAGTGAGAGAGAGGAAGAAAGCAAGAGAGAGAAAAAGAAAGAGAGAGAGAGATGAGAGGGGAAGGAAGAGAGTGAGAGAGGAAGAAGGCAAGATAGAGAAAGAGAGAGAGAGAAAGAAAGAGGGGAAGAAAGCAAGAAAGAGAGAGAGAGAGAAATGAGAGAGAGAGAAATGAGAGAGGAAGGGAGTGAGAGAGAGGAAGGAAGCAAGACAGAGAAAAAGAGAGAGAGAAGGAAAGAAAGAAAGAAAGAGATGAGAGAGGAAGGAAGAGAGTAAGAGAGAGGAAGAAAGCAAGATAGAGGAAGAAAGAAAGAGATGAGAGAGGAAGGGAGTGAGAGAAAGAGAAAGAAAGAAAGAGAAAGAAAGAAAGAGATGAGAGAGGAAGGAAGAGAGTGAAAGAGAGGAAGAAAGAGAGAGAGAGAAGAGTGGAAGGAAGCGAGAGAGATATGATAGAAAAAAGGGGAGAAAAAAAGAGAAATGAGAAAATGATTGAGGCAGAGAATGACAGAAAAAAGAGAGAAACAGAGAGAGAAGTGATTCTTGATTTAAAGCATATGGTAAAAGCACTTAAATAATAACAGAGAAAAATACCCAGCCCTCGCCTGTTTTTATTAATAGTTTTGCTGGTTGTTTTAGTTTTAATAGTAATGGATTTTGGTTTTTTAAAATTATTATTGACAAAATTGAACGGGTCCAAAGACGGGCTACAAGAATGGTGGAAGGTCTTAAGCATAAAACGTATCAGGAAAGACTTCATGAACTCAATCTGTATAGTCTGGAGGACAGAAGGAAAAGTGGGGACATGATCGAAACATTTAAATATGTTAAAGGGTTAAATAAGGTCCAGGAGAGAAGTGTTTTTAATAGGAAAGTGAACGCAAGGACAAGGGGACACAATCTGAAGTTAGTTGGGGGAAAGATCAAAAGCAACCTGAGAAAACATTATTTCACTGAAAGAGTAGTAGATGCTTGGAACAAACTTCCAGCAGACATGGTTGGTAAATCCACAGTATCTGAATTTAAACATGCCTGGGATAAACATATATCCATCCTAAGATAAAATACAGGAAATAGTATAAGGGCAGACTAGATGGAACATGAGGTCTTTTTCTGCCATCAGTCTTCTGTGTTTCTATGTTTCTATTAATTTCTTTTAATAAAAAAGAAGGGATTTATTTATTTATTTATTTTTTATTTCTATGTCGCCCAGTCCCAAGTTTTCCCTTATTTCCAGATTGCATTTCTTCTTGGTGAGGTTCCGCCCATTGCTTCTTGTACTACCTTCAGGTGGCATGGAGAATAAATAGATGCCATCTGCTCTGTGGCAGCCCTTTAAGGATTGGGAAACTACTATTATATTCCCCCTCAGTTTTCTATTTGTTGAGTTAAACATACTCATTCTCTTAGCCCTTGTTCATAGGATTTAGCCTCTAGGCCAGGGGTGTCAAACTCAATTTCATTGAGGGCCACATCAGGGCTGTGTTTGACCTCAGAGGGCCGGGGGAGGGCTTGCCCAGGGTGTGTGGCCATGGTGGGCATGACACCGGATTTGGGGGGCAGTAGTTTTAAAATGGCCGGGGGGGGGGCCCAGACACTTAGGCTGTATGGCGCCCAAAATTCCTGATGGCGGCCCTGGCTCCAGTCACCCACAAAACTAGGCCCAGCCTCTGCTGAACCAGCCTCCTTTGCAACACAAATCCTTTGGAGGATTAGAGGATCAAAATTATTCAGATACCTCAGATAATGCCAATCCTCTGCATTGGAGGAGGCAGACTGTCAGGATGAGGCCCTCTCTGCTGATGAGGCTTTACCAATAGAGCAGCCTACTCCTGCAGGCCTTTTTCCACCAGCCTTATTTAAATCATTTCTCCAGAAGGCTAGGACTGCTTCTGGCCTGGCCACGCCTCCTATCATAGGAACTGGAAACAAAGCCTCTACTTCCCATTCGATATATTACTGAACAAGTCCAGGCAGTGGCCCTAATTCCAGCTCCTCAGCTGTTCATTGATAACATTCAGAAGCAGTTCACTGTTCCTGTGGCAGGCTCAATACCTTCAACTTTTGACAAGTAGCATTTCAATGTAGCTCCTGAGCTAGCAAACTTACTCAAGCCCCTAACTGTAGATCCTCCTGTGGCTGCACTCCATTCCCAAAATTCCATACCTGGGGAAGTGGAGGAGGTGCTGGATCCAGAGGACAGACGTTTAGAACAACTATTGCTTAAGGCACAGCATAGTTCAGTTTGGGCGGTTCGAGCATCTTCCTCATCTTTGTTCTTTGCCAGAGCATCATTAATTTGGCTTCGCCAACTCCAGGAACAAATTTATTTTATTTATTTATTTATTGCATTTGTATGCCGCCCCTCTCCGCAGACTCGGGGCGGATAACAACAGTAATAAAACAGTATATGACAATAATCCAATACTAAAAACAGTTAAAAACCCATTATATAAAAACCAATCATACATACAGACATACCATGCATAAAATTGTAAAGGCCTAGGGTGAAAGAATATCTCAATTCCCCCATGCCTGGGGGCAGAGGTGGGTTTTAAGCAGCTTACGAAAGGCAAGGAGGGTGGGGGCAATTCTAATCTCTGGTGGGAGTTGGTTCCAGAGGGCCAGGGCCGCCACAGAGAAGGCTCTTCCCCTGGGTCCCGCCAAGCGACATTGTTTGGTTGACAGGACCCGGAGAAGACCCACTCTTTGGGACCTAACCGGTCGCTGGGATTCGTGCAGCAGAAGGCGGTCCCTGAGATAATCTGGTCCGGTGCCATGAATACCTATCTCAGATGTTTGGTTCCACAGTTTCAAAGTTTGCAGCCTATTAAAGGACAGGCATTGTTTGGAGATATTTTGGACCCTATTGTCATAGAGACCAAAGAAGATCATGCCTTCCTTGCTGTTCTGTTTAAGAAAAGTAACAAATCTTATGTTCCCGGGTCACCCTGACCCGGACCGAAAACTCTTCATTTGCAGTGCTTATGTTTGGTCTTTTTGAAAGCTTTTTTCACTTGGAAAGTAGTCTGAACATTTCTGCACACAATGATATGAAAATTGAAATGAAAAAAGTAAATCTTATTGGTTTATTTTGCGGATATAATGCACGCCCCCCCTGTTTTTGTGAAATTTTTTTCAATTTATGGATAGTTTTGCTTGCAAAATGCATTCTATTTTACTAAGGTTGGTATGGGATTGGTAGCTTGAACATTTCTGAACATAATGATATGAAAATTGAACTGGAAAAATTGATGCATATTGGTTTATTTTGTTGATGAAATGCACGCCCCCCCGTTTTTTTTAAATAGTCTTCACTTTATGGATAGTTTTGCTAGCAAAATACATTCTATTTTACTAAAGTTGGTGTGGGATTGGTAGCTTGAACATTTCTGAACATAATGATATGAAAATTGAACTGGAAAAATTGATGCATATTGGTTTATTTTGCACATAAAGTATGCCTCAATTATTTCAATTTATATAAAAATTATGCTGTTAATTTCAAACTTACATACTTTTTTTTAGTAAAATGGATTTGTTTCATAAAATTAGTTCTCTGGCTACAATGTGGTTGATTTTCAAAAGGATATTCCAAATATTTCTAGACAAATATGTATAAACAGTGACAATAATGGCACACAGCAAGGCCGAGGGGGGGTGGCCCTTTTGTGGCAAAAATAAACCAATAAGAACCATTTTGTTCAGTTCATTTATATTTTTCTTATATTCAGAAATGTTCAATTTAGTATATCAAACCTTTTTGGGGAAAATTCCTTAGGGATTTGTAGCCTTAAAAAATAGAAATTGACACAAAATTAAAAAAGGATGGGGGGAGGGGCTTTTTGATCAAAATAAAAATATAAGTCTCAATTTTTCCAGTTCAATTTTCATATCATTATGTTCATAAATGTTCAAACTAGTTTTCCAGTTGAAAAGGTTTTCAAAAAGACCAAATTCAAGTGCCTAAAAAAAATCATTTTGGTCCGGGTCTATATGACCCGAACAGACTAAGTGTGACTTTTTTTTTGCCCAGAAAAAAAAATTTTCCCCCACCCCCACAAATATTTTTTTGATGGTCAGCATTGTTAAATTGAGTAAATGAATGCCTAAGATTTTAAAGAATATTTCGGATTTGGAGCATAAAAAAATAAAAAGTAAAAATGGTTGCAAGCAGCTGAGGGGGGAGGGGAGGCCTTATTTCTGATGTTAAAAAACCAGTAAGAATCATTTTGTTCAGTTCCTTTATATTTTTCTTATATTCAGAAATGTTCAAGCTACCAATCCCACACCAACTTCAGTAAAATAGAATGCATTTTGCAAGCAAAACTATCCATAAATTGAAAATTTTTTCACAAAAACGGGGGGGGCGTGCATTATATCCGCAAAATAAACCAATAAGATTTACTTTTTTCATTTCAATTTTCATATCATTGTGTGCAGAAATGTTCAGACTACTTTCCAAGTGAAAAAAGCTTTCAAAAAGACCAAACATAAGCACTGCAAATGAAGAGTTTTCGGTCCGGGTCAGGGTGACCCAGGAACATAAGATTTGTAACTTTTTTTGCCCAGCAAAAACTAAGCCCCCCACCCCCCCAAAAAAATTCTCATAGAGAGAACCCCTGAAATGATGAACCAGCATGAAATTTCAAGTTTCAGATATGCAGGGAAAATTTTTTACAGGGACTCAAACTTGGCTTCGGGTCGCATACGACCCGAACAGAACAGCAGGGTTAAAAAAAAAAGTGAATTCCAGATTTACTTTTTATAATAAATGGCCCTTTTGCTAGGCTGACCAGGGGTCTAATTTCCCCCAGTCCTCTGGTCAGTATTCCTCCAGATCTTTCTTTAATGATACATCTACCAGGAGAAAACCAAGCAACTGTCCAGCAAAAGGAAGTAATTCAAATTTCAAATTTACCAGAAGATACAAATAATTCTTTCGGGGATAATCCCATTGGAGGGCATTTATCCTTTTTTTCCTACATTTGGGATTCAACCAATCAAGATTTATGAGTTAAGTTGACTGTAAAGTTCGGAATTATGTTGGAATTTATATCTTTTCCCCCTCCTTGCTCCTTGCAATGTTCAGTATCCAACGATCCAGTTAAAAGAAACTCAATGGAAGATGCAATACAACATCTTCTTGATGTTCAAGCTATTGAACTTGTTCCTAATGAACAGAGAGGTTCCAGTTATACACTATATTATTCCTTGTTCCCAAAATATCAGGGGATTGGCGCTCCATTCTTGATTTGAAGCGGCTTATTAAATACAAACAGTTCAAAATGCACTGCCTGAGATCTATTTTAACCAATATTCACAATGGTGATTTTTTAGCTTCCTTGGATTTGTCAGATGCTTACTTTCATATTTCTATTTTCCTCCACACAGACAATATCTCCGGTTTTGTTTTGCAGGCCACCATTTTCAGTAAAAGGCGATACCATTTGGGTTGTCATCAGCCCCTAGAACATTTATCAAGGTCCTAGCCACACATCTTAGGTCTAAGGCTATACGCCTCCAGTGCTATTTAGACAACATTTTGGTACAGGGTTCGTCTTATACGTCAGCCCTTCATCATCTACAATTGGTAGCATTTACTTTCCAATACCACAGTTTTGCTATTAATATGGAAAAGAGATGTTTGGTTCCATCTCGATTCATTCTCCAAGTCTTTGGAGAGAGGGGCGGCATACAAATCTAATAAATTATTATTATTATTATTATTATTATTATTATTATTATTATTATTATTATGTTATTCAACATTTTGATACAGTCATTGATTCCCAGAAGTGTACAGTGTCCCTTTCCCAAGAGACACAGTCCAGTATTAGAGAGTTAGTTTCATGGATTCTCCATAATCTTTCAGTTTCCCTGGACATTCTTTCATCTCTCTTGAGTGAAATGATATCTTGCTTAGATATTGTTCCATGGGCACGGTTACACTCCAGGGAACTAAAATGGTTCTTATTCCCACATCAAAAGGCTGGGCAAGGATCTTCCAAGCTAAAGGTGTCATTTCCATCAAAGGTAAAGCATTTGTTACACTGGTGAGCTTCTCCAGCCACTTTGGTTGGTTCCATCTTATTGCCTCCAAATAGACTTATAGTCACTACAAACGCCAGTCTGCCTAGATGGGAAGCCCACATAGAAGGGAATATTGCCCAGGATCGCTGGGGTCCCGAAGTTAACAACTGCCTCATCAACTTCCTGGAACCAAGAGCTATTTTCCTTGCCCTCAAATATTTTGCCAGTCAGCTGAGAGGACAACATGTCCTTGTGCTCACTGACAACATAGCGGCTAAAGCGCATGTTAACAAGCTGAGAGGAACACAATCAAAATTCTTGTGGCATGAGACGCTTCAGCTAGGTTTCGGCCAGACAAATATCTTCTATCTATTTAGGCTGACCACATTTCAGGGGAAGAAACCACTAAGGCAGATTGGTTAAGCCACCAAGAGGTAGACCAAACGGAATGGCGTTCACATCCAGAGGTCTTCAGGTGGGTAGCATGTAGATTGGACAATCACTAGTGAACTTGATTAACATCCCACAGAACAACCAGCTGCCACATTTCTATTCTCGCTTTCCTTCAAAGTGAGCAGAAGTGACCAGCGCCCTTCAAACATCATGGCTGCCAGTACTTCTCCACCCTTCCCTCCTTCCCTTTGTTGTCTAAGGTAGTTTGCAAGGTGATTCTCCATGCCTCCAAACTTATTTTGATAGCTCCAAATTGGTCGCGCAGGGTGTGGTTCGCAGACCTTATGTCTCTGTCACGTATGCCGCCACTCGGACTACCAACGTGGAAGTCATGTGCCGGTGCCTGGAGGATGTTGGGGCCTGGATGAGTGTCAACAAACTCAAGCTCAACCCAGACAAGACAGAGTGGCTGTGGGTCTTACCTCCCAGGGACAATTCCATCTGTCCGTCCATTACCCTAGGGGGAGAATCACTGGCCCCCTCAGAGAAGGTTCACAACTTGGGCGTCCTCCTTGATCCACAGCTCACATTAGAGAAACATCTTTCAGCTGTGGCGAGGGGGGCGTTTGCCCAGGTTCACCTTGTGCACCAGTTGCGACCCTACTTGGACCGGAAGTCATTGCTCACAGTCACTCATGCGCTCATAACCTCGAACCTCGACTACGGTAACGCTCTCTACATGGGGCTACCTTTGAAAAATGTTCGGAAACTTCAGATCGTGCAGAATGCAGCTGCGAGAGCAATCATGGGCTTTCCCAAATATGCCTATGTTACACCAACACTCCGCAGTCTGAATTGGTTGCCGATCAGTTTCCGATCACAATTCAAAGTGTTGGCTATGATCTATAAAGCACTTCATGGCACCGGACCAGATTATCTCAGGGACCGCCTTCTGTCACAAGAATCCCAGCAACCAGTCAGGTCCCACAGAGTTGGCCTTCTCCGTGTTCCATCGACAAAACAATGTCAATTGGCGAGACCCAGGAGAAAAGCCTTCTCTGTGGTGGCCCTGGCCCTCTGGAACCAGCTCCCCCCAGAGATCAGAATTGCCCCAACCCTCCTCGCCTTTCGTAAGCTGCTTAAAACCCACCTCTGCCGTCAGGCATGGGGGAATTGAGACCCTCTTCCCCCTAGGCCTTTACAACTCTATACATGGTATGTATGTATGTTTGTTTGTTTTTTTATATTAATGGGCTTTTAATTATTTCTAACATCAGACTACTATTGTACACTGCTTTATTGTTGCTGTTAGAAGTCTCCGGACAGGGGCGGCATACAAATCAAATAAATAAATAAATAAATAAATGAATGAATGAATGAATGAATGAATGAATGAATAAATAAATAAATAAATAAATAAATAAATAAATAAATAAACTGAGATATCCTTCCCCCCTAGGCCTATACAATTTATACATGGTATGTTTGTGTGTGTGCTTGTTTGGTTTTTAATAAGGGATTTTAAATATTAGATTTCTTATATGCTGTTTTATTATTGTTGTTAGCCGCCCCGAGTCTACGGAGAGGGGCAGCATACAAATCAAATCAGTAAGTAAGTAAGTAAGTAAGTAAGTAAGTAAGTAAGTAAGTAAACAAACAAACAAACAAATAAACGTGCAGGATCTTCTCAGCCAGGGGGAGATTCTTTATCCAGAGATTCACTGGTTACAGCTAGCCGCTTGGCAGTTGAGCGGGAGGTCCTTCTATACCAACAGTATGACAGAGACATAGTCGACATCATCCAAGCATCCAGGATGCCCTTCTACTACCATGCCACATGGAAGGTTTTTTCAAATTGGTGTCTGTCTGAGGGTCTCTTGCCCTTTTGCATACCTATACCAAAACTACTCCTTTTTCTTAAACTTGGGTTAGACAGGGACTATCGCCACGGACCCTTCAGCAACAAATGGCAGTGTTATCTTCACTGTTGTCTTGCGAACACTTTAAATCCTCAGCACATTGTCCCACAGTTTCTCATTTCCATAAAGAGGCATTTAATATCAAGCTACCGTTATCCACCATTTTCCATCCGGGATTTGCCATTTGTGTTTGAGTCTCTCACAGGGCCGCCTGATGAGCCCTTACACGAGACTTCCTTGTCACTCTTAATACACAAGATTGTATTTTTGGTGGCTATTAACTCCGCTAGGCATGTATCAGAGTTGGCCTCCCTTTCCATTAGGCAGGATTTATGTATTTCCCACTCTGATAGGTAGTTTTTCATTTGGACCCTTCATTTACTCCCAAAATTAATTCAATTTTTCCCCACTCTCAAGAGCTAGTGTTACCTTCTTTTTGTGCGAATCCCACAAACCAATTAGAAAAGAAGTGGCACTCTTTAGACTCTTTAGAAGAGCCATTAAGGTGTACTTGGACAGGACAGCTCCTTTTCGGAAAACAGAGGCCTTGTTTATTATGTATGGTCCACAATCTAGAGGTCTGAAGGCTTCAGCTTCTAACATTAGCAGATGGATAACAGCTACCATAAATCATGCATTCACCTTAAAGGGAAGCCCTCTTCCTTTCAACCTCACGTCTCATTCCACTCATAGCACTTCCACTTGGTCCACTCAGGCCTCCATAGAGGAGATCTGCAGCTCCCTGGGCCTCCCCAAATTAATTTATTTGTCATTACAAAATTGACACCTTTAGTTCAGCAGATTTGGCATTTGGTCGCCGGGTTCTGCAACAGGTGGAACAATCACATACCTCCTAGAGGTCCAGCGGGATAAACATTCTCCCACCCTAGGGACTTTATACTAGCTTTGGTATGTCCCTATCTGAAAGCTGACTCCAACTATCACGGAGAAAGGGCGTTGACTTACCTGAACGCCCCATCTCGTAAGTTGGAGTCAGCCTTCAGTCCCACCCTGTGTTATTATGAGGAATTGTGTTTCTCTTACCATTCCACGTTCATTTTCTGCATTTTTATTCAATGAAACACCAGGGTTTTTTGCTCGTTACTCAGCAGTCAGGGCATCATTTATTATATCCTTAGTATGAGTTATTTCAGTAACTTTTTCCACAGAAATCTTCCACGTTGAGTCTGTCTTTCTGGCTTCATCTCAAGCTGGAGATATTACATGGTGGCCGAATATGTATATCATGCTGTTTTGATTGACAGGCTCAGTCTTCATTGTGATTGGATCAGGAAAACCCTATCTGAAGGCTGACTCCAACTTACAAGAAGGGGCGTTCAGGTAAGTTAACACCCTTTCAACGTCCTGCAAATGGCACCCAAATCCAAAATAACTGCTTTGAAAGGTAAGAGATGGCAGAAGGCGACTTTCAAAGAAAACATCAGAAGAAATAAAGCAAAAATTCCTGAATTTGTAATTCCTCAAACATCAGTTCACTCCTTACAGAAGCGCTCTGAAAGCATTGGAAACTCTTCAGGCCTAAATGTAAAAAATAGGAATTCTGTAATAGAGTTGTCAAAGTCTGGAATGCCCTATCTGATTCAGTTGTCTCAGCTACAAATTTTATCAGTTTCAGTCATAATTTGATTTCTGTGGACCTTACTTCATACACACTTAAATGGTCAGTAGAAGGGGCGTGTACAAATGCACTAACATGACTATTGACCCTATTTTCCCCTCAGCTGCCTTTCCATGGTGGGAGTGGCAGGCCTTGGGGGACGGGCTTGTTCAGGCTCCAGAATGCCTCTACCGCCACTCCCACCATGGAAAGGCAGCCAAGGGGAAAGTCTGGCAGGGCCTTGATGGATGGATACCATGCTAGAAACCAAGAGATGATGAGTTCTAGTCTCACCTTGGGCATTAAGCAATGGCAAACCACTATTGAAATCTTTCCAAAAAACCGCAGGGACAGTCCAGACATTTGCCAGAAGTCAACATTGATATGAAGGCATGCATAAAAACAATGATTGTTAAACAAATAAATGTACAAAATGTTCAAAAATATTTATGTGGATCCCTCAGAACTATTTAAGTGCTGGACATCCAGCTCCACCTCCAACCCATGTATCAGCTCCAAAGTCAGGACCAGCACCAGCTCCAGCTCCAGCTCCACCTCCAACACTTGTTAAAAAGGCCAGTTCAAAGAAAATGGGAGTATCTGTAGAATTATATATGTGAGATAGAGTAGAGCCTGTTAAAATATTTATGTAGATACCTCAAAACTATTTAATACCATCTGAGTGCTGGACCAATTAAACAAAGTTGGATTAATTTGTGTTTCTGCTTTATCTTCCTAGGAAGTTAGCAACTGGACCTCCAGCTCCAGCTCCACCTTCAACCCCTGTATCTTCCAAAGTCAGGACAAGCACCATCTCCATCTCTACCTCCACCTCCTGTTAAAAAGGCCAAAGGGATTTGAGCCAGTTGACCTAGCCCTAATGAACCAGGACTGCAAGAAATCCACTAGCCTCTCCCATCACCCAGCTCCCAGTGTGGAGTAGGCGAAAAAACTGGAGAAACCTAAAATGCAGTGCCGCCACAAAAAATTCCTACCCGGCCCCCTAAAGCAACCAATAGTCACAGTGATACAAGGGGAGTGTGAGCGGGTACCTGCAACAGGGCTGACAAATCAATTTGAAAAGGAGGGGTGAGCGGTGAGCCCATCCCTTATGTAGGATATTTTTTAGTAATTGAACACATTTCAGATTCTAAGAGCATTCTGAATTAAAAATTTAAATTGGGGGAAGCAGAACTAGGAAGCAGAGGATGCCTCCTAGTTCTAGCACTCACTAACCAGGTTGAAACTACAAGGCAAAAAGCAGCATTCTTCCCAGACTGTCCCATTTCCCAAACCCAAATGAGAGTTTCTAGCTGAGTGCAGGAAACTACCCAAAATAATTTGCCACAATACAGGAGATTCTGTCGTATCACATCACATTTTAAATCTTACTTTCAACCAGATTATAATCAGATTATAGCTACTGATTATACATACATTTTCACTTTAGAAACAATATGATAGTACTATTAATTTTAGTAAAATAATTCTGAATGAGGTCTTACTCAGTTGAACAGAAACCTCCCTTTTAATGCAATTACAGTAATTGCATCCACTACAACTCCTTTCTGAGTTGTCATTTGTATATTTGCAAGGTTAATTTTATGTTTTTAGATTGACCATAATTTTATGTTTTTAGATAAACATAAGTAGAAAGTAGTGATAGAAAGGATAAAAGGACAATAGGGCAGGGACTGTAGGCACAATGGTACACTTATGCGCGCCCCTTACATGCCTCCTTAAGTGCATATTGCAGGTTTTCCCAGCTTTCCATCCTTTCAAGATGGGTAAAATGAGGACCAAACAGCTAGGGGAAATATGCTGACATTGTAAACTTCCCAGAGAATGCTGTGAAGCACTACAAGGAAGCCTACAAGATAACCTTCCTTCCTCAACTGCTTTCCCCACTTTTTTCTAGCTATAACAATGTGAAGTAATTTGGTTTTATAGCTGCAGAATGATAGTTTGGCCTTACAATCAGATTTTCCAGTGAAAACAGATGGTATTCCTTGATTGTGACCCCCAAAATTAATCACAAATATATGAGTGATCTCACTAAATCATTTCATTTTCTGTAAAAGAGGAAATATTTTTATTGTTGCCATTTTTTCTGGCAAGTCTCTGGTGTCAGTTAATATGGTAAACTGATGTCACAGTGGTGGCATTATCCTGCAGCAGCCATATGGAATGTTATGTGGTTGCTTTATAAGTGCATAGAATTTTATTGGCTGAAATATTCCAAGACATTCTTCATTTGGGTCAATGATTGAGGAGGGATGAGCACCATGAGGTGTGTTGGCCCTTCTGCGACCCGAATATTCCTGATTGGAATTATATTGTACTTTGGAAGGCTGGATGGATGCATACTGCCATGCCCAGCCACAGATCAAGAGCTTGGAAAAAGGCAAAGAGTGGAAGATTTATTTCTTATATTCCTAACAAAGAGGCAAAAACTTGCAGAAAGCCTTGGAAAACTCCAAACAGAACAAGGGAAAGCTGCTTCACACACAATGCCTCGACAATGGTGGAAGCCTGCACCACAACAAGCAGCTATGAAGGTTAGGAAGTGGCCACAAGCCACTCGCACAGCAAAAATAACAGGAGAAAAAGAGATGGAGAAAATTCAGATATTTTCTGTTAAGAGGCTTCATCAAACATCAGTTCACTCCATAAAGAAGCGCTCCATTTTAGATCTTTCGACTCAGCTGCCTCCTTCGACTTCTCTTGTAGTGGGTGAGAGTGGTGGGGAACAACCTGGTAAAGGAGTCTTTATCTTAGAATCTGGGGACAGTTCAGCACAACCCACCCACATTAAGCACCTTACTACCAGTGCTCCGGCAAGAGAGGAACCAGAAAGCAATATAACTACAGAAAGCTTCAGAAATATGAAGAAACCTTCTGAAGAGGTAAAAACAACTTAAGTAAATAATGCTAACAGATGCATGAATAGGAGTATTATAAGATTTGGTTACCTAGATGTGTATTCTTTCCCCTGCCAGAAAGCCCAAGTGACATAAATTGTGCATTCGTTTCTGTAAACACAGTTACTTTTTTGAGTAAAAGCCTTATTAGATTGTTTATAGTAAGGTGCCTGCGCAAAGACCACTTATCTGTCTAATTGCCATCTTTATATACATGTAAAGTTCTTACAAATTTTGTATCAGCAAAATTTTACTACCCCACTGTGGGTGTGGCTTATGCAGGATGCCCTGCATTTTCTTTTAACATCTTTCAGTGCAAATTGGGTGCTCTAGTGTGGAGCTCCATTTTCACTACTCCACTGCATTTTCCCCCGTCCATGCAGTAGCCCACCCCTGGGTGTTTAGCACAAAGCTAAAGTAGCTAAAACATGAAAACAAGGCAGTTCATTAGAATTAAATCAGAAATTTTGGATATTTTTGAAAGTTTTGAAAGTTAGAATTTTTAAAGATTATTTTTATGTATATTAATTGGATTAATTGTACTATTGTGTCTTGTATGTGCTATGAGGCACCCTAAGTCCTCGGAAAGGTGAGGGATACATATGCAATTAAACTAAAGTAAACTAATTAATAGATCTGGATAGGTAAAACTGCTGTTGTTTTTAAAAAGTAGGTGGGTCCGAATATAACTTTTTTCTGAGGAAAAGAGCTTTTATGTTAAAATATACGAAGGCTTATCTTTCACTTTACCTCTCTCTGTTTAACCTTTGTTTAACCTCTCTTTGTTTTACCTCTCTTTGTTTTACCTCTTTTTGTTTAAACTTGCAGATACCAAAGCAGGATGTTCTACATTATGTCAATTGGAAGCTGATTTTTACAGTGAACGTGTCGGTACTAGTTGTCATTATGGTGATTTCTGGGATGTTGGTAAGCTAAAATATTTTTCTACTGATCTTTATATTAATAGACCATATTACTGCAGCCAGGATTAATATATTCTCACCTCAGTAAAGGGTGGGATTGGTTTTTCTAAAATTATTGCTAAGAGGAATGAACAGGGGTAATTAAATGGGTGCATTAAGCTTGGATTCATTCAATTCTGAGAGGGAACGTCTGGCCGGGAGGCTATATTTGCTCCATAAGACCTTCTTATGAGATTTACCCAGTCCATGTTGGAGACCCCTCACCTTTTTATAAGCAGAAGATTGAGAAAAAGAAGAATTTCTTATTGTGAAACGTAGGAAAAAACATTGGCCTTTGTGACAGTCATTGATCACTGTGAAAAATATTTACATTTATCTGTCACTTCTGTTGTTGTATTCAACAGATATGTTGTTATCGAACTAATAAAGTAAGAGATGGAACTTCTCCTGTAAAAAGGTAACTCTTAGAGTAATTTTTGAATATTGTTCAACCGTTTGGAATCCCCACCACATATTTGACATCAGTGCAATCAGCTGGGTTCAGAAGTACCTCATTAGAAAAGTCTTGTACTCTGCTGTACACAATAGAATTCCAAATGCTACTGAACTCAAACTTCTTTTTTGGGATAAGTTAGAGCTGTGTCACTCGTTGTCAGACCTAGGTATTGCATACAAAACTATGCATAGTAATGTTTTACCTGTAAATGACTTTTTCTGTTTTAATCGCAATAATATGTGCATGAACAACTCAATGTAAATCGTTCTAAACTTGACTGTAAAAAATAGGAACACTGCATCTAACAATTGAAAACACTGGAAAAAATTATTCCTGGATGAATATGTATGTTTACATTGGCTTCCTTCTACTTTCCTCATTTGGTGGCATAGTTCCCTCTAAGCCAGTGGTCCCCAACGTTTTTTCCACCAGGGACCAGTTTCAGCAAGACAATTTTTCTATGACCCAGTGGGGGCGGAAAGGGGCGTGGTTGGGGGCGGGATTAAGCATGGGGGTGCTGGTCCTCCCCGCCCCTCTTTCCCACCATCGTCCTGTGGCCGGCAGAACCTGCCTCCCAAGCCCTCTTGCCCAGCGGGAGCTAAGCGCTGGAGAGAGGGGGTCAGGCTGGCCCTCCTGCCTCCCCCCAGCCAAAAACGCAAAAGCGCCCCACGGCAGAAGCCAAAAGAGGCTTGAGCCTCTCGGTCCTTCCCGCCCCTCTGTCCCATCCATCGTCCTGTGGCCGGCAGAACCTGCCTCCCGAGGCCTCTTGCCCGGCGGGAGGCGAAGCGCTGGAGGGAGGGGGTGGCGGCATGAGGGCCGGCAGCTGCTGACTCCACGGACCGGTGCAACATGCCCCGCGGCCCGGTACTGGTCCGCGGCCCGGTGGTTGGGGACCCCTGCTCTAAGCTGAGCAGCTGAGCAATCGCTCACTTAAAAATCATCATCAACTCAGAGTTTTCCAAACCTGCCCAGAAGCCAAGGGGGAAAGAGTGAGAGGGAAGTAGAGAGAGAGGAAGAGAGGAAGAGAGAGAAACAGATAGAAAAAAGAGAGGAAGGAAAAGAGAAAGAAAAAGAATGGGAGTAAGGAAGAGAGAAAGAAAATCAAAATCTAGTTTGAAAGTAGCTCAACTATTTAAGTGGCATTTTGATATTGATAGAGTTGCCCTATTATGAGCTCACTGTTATAGACACACAGTACAGTATTTTATTTTGAAATTCTCTGAGGCAAAACAGGGTGGGTTTTTTGTTTGTTTGTTTGTTTATTTATTTATTTATTTATTTATTATTTCTGTGCCGCCCAGTCCCAAAGGGACTGCCGCTCAGACACTATACTTTTCTGCCCACCCAAAAAAAAAATTAGAGGGAACACTGTTTGGTGGTCATATCCTTTTTCCCCTTCTTGTCTTGTAAACTTACAATTATTTTCAGTGCTAAATAAACATAAAAGTTCAAAAATTCAGGACGACATTCATGCTAACTAAGCCAAAAATAAGTAAAAGCCGAAAGATCTCACCATTTTTCTCTTTGTTTTCTTTAAGTACAATTCTGGATACACAGAAGGAAGAAACACCTGGAAAACAGGTATGTAAGTGCAGAAGCAACCACTGGTGATCTGACTATATTCAATTTTCTTATTGGATCTGATGAAAATGGCTCCACATTCCCATAAGTATTACAGAAAATAACAACAACAACACAAAAGTGGGATACCAAATCTCAATATAACCTGGCAAGATAAATCTATTTAATATGGATGACTTTAAAATATATGCGAAAAGCCCCCTGAACTTAGATCAATACTCAACACAGTTCAACTGTTCAGCAGTGAGATCATAACGAACTTTGGACTTGAAAAATGTGCTATATTATCCATGCAGCGAGGAAAAAAGAAAGAAAGAAGGAATAGAACTGGGAAATGGAACCATAGTGAAAGCATTAGCAAAGGATACTGGTTAGAAATAGTTAGGCATATAATACATAGATTAGGGAAACGTATAGACTAGGGAAGATTATCACACTGCAGGAATGAATTAAGTAAGAATATAAAAAATGAACGGAAGCACAACAGCATAATTTTGGTAGAAAAACAATAAAGAGAAATTTAGATAGCTATAGCATTTTGAATTCAAATGAAAGCGAAAATAATTTCTGAAATCCAGATGATAGAATTTGAAAATTAGGTTGCATAGGATGAATGATGTGTACCCGAACAAATTGGATAAATAATAAGGATATTTTGATTAAGAATTTGGCACTTGATATTATATTGTGTTGTATTTTAATTTGAGGTATGTGAATTTGAATCTCTGTAAAGACTGGAAAAACAACAAAAAATTTACACCCCCACCCCACAAAAGAAATAGTGAGGCATATTGGAAATAGATAACATCTTGAATGGAAAAGTGAAAGAGTCAATGCAAAAGGTCCGCAAAATATTAAAATCAAAGCTGAATGCTGAAAACATAATTAAATCCATTAATACATGGGCAATTCCAGTGATAAACTACTAAACTTGAATCATCAACTGGACTTCAGCTGAACTGGACAATCTGGAGAGCAAAACACACAAACCTTTGAATACATCCAGTGAAATCGACAGGTTGCACCTTTCAAGAAAAATAGGGGTCAGAAGGCTATTACAAATAAATCAAACTGTAGAAGAACAAAAACAAGGTTTGAATGATTATGTGATCCAAAGTACAGAAAAATTGCTGCAGGCTGTGGAAACAGAGAACATTATAAAAACAACAGAAAGAAAGGCACAATATAAGAAAAAACAGCAGGATGACAGATTAAATAGATGGAAAATCAAAGCTTGGCACAGAGAACACTTGAGAAACATTGCAAGAAAATGTGATGGTACCCTTACATGGGCGTGGCTTAAGATGTGAACTATGCAGTAAAGGGCAGCTATTTGCGGCCCTACTGGAATGGTGGGAGTAGAGTGTGCGCACACCCACCCTTCAGTTTTCTGGGTATTCGCAAAATCGTGGCCCAAAGCAGTCCCCGCCAGGAGCATTTCCGCGTTTACCCGAAAAGAATACATTTTTATTGTTTTAGCCTTATCATGGATGGGGTGCAGGAGGTGGGGCAGGGAACGAGACACCTGTCTTACTGGAATCTGGCAGCTCTGTGGCATCCCTCAGTCGGTCTATTTAGTTCCAGCTCCAGCTGGAATAGAATAGAACAGGAAGCTCATTAGCAGAGCGGCTATAGCCCTGGCTGGGGTTTGGAAGCCACAGGGCTGGAGTTTATGGTGTTGTGGGAGAGAAAGAGAAAGAAAGAAAAAGAGACAGAGTTTGGGCTGCATGCAAAGAAGCCCGCAGAAGTCTTTCTTTCTTTCTCTCCCCCACCCCCAAATCCGACTTTGTGGCTTCCAGACCCCCACCCAGGGCAGCAGCTGATCTATGATTGCGCTTCCTGCTCAGGAAGAACCTCCATTCCAGGATTTGGAATTTGAATCTGAGATATAAATAAAATGATAATGAACTACAAATATTAAAACCTCTGAAGTTTTATTATAACTTTTTCACATCTTTTCCTCATGTTTAGAGTTCAGAATCTTCTTTCTACAACAGTGCTCGTCTTAACAATATGTATCAACCTCCTCCTGATCAACTTCTAGAAAAATTTCGTCAAGAATCCTTCAAAGAGGACATGATATTCAATCGTGAAAGACCAAGGTATTTTTATTTTCTTTTTCCCCCACTTGGCACATATCACAAGAAAGAAATTCACAAAAAATGATGATAGTGATGAGGATGAGGAGGAGGAGGAGGCATTTAATCATGTCCAACAAACTCTTGGCAATTCTACGGACCAGGTTCCGCCACATTTTCTTATCTTGCACTACTTTCTTGAGTTTTTGTCTGTTCTGGTTGATCTCTGGCTTTGATAGTGTCCAGGCACCATGTTCTTTGATAGCCTGGCTTCCTTTTACTGCTGATTCTTCCAGATTCATCCTCCAGCGAACTCATCTGCGTGACATGACCAAGGTAAAACTAGAGAGGTAATCATTCCATTCTGAAACCTACAGAACATGTTTATACTTTTCATTACAAAATTGTGGAACAAATTTGGATATTTCAACTGGTATTATTACAATGCACTTTACATGGGGCTGACTTTGAAGATCACTTCAACTTCTCTTGAAGGCAACTCAGGAGCTACAACTGGCCTCTAAACTACATGTAGCCCTAGGTTGTCAATCTTACAATCACTGTTGTATGAACTGTGTTGGCTCCCAGTTTTCTTCCATTGAAAAAAGTCACAATATACCTATAAGAATGAAGAAATGTATGCAATTGCCGATGTCTCCCATGTTGATTGCAAAATTTGGATGCTCTCTTCATATACTGCTTCTGTAGTTTGCTGGGGACACCAATTATATGGATTATATGGATTTATATGCCGCCCCGAGTCCACGGAGAGGGGCGGCATATAAATCCAATAAATAAATAATAAATAAATAAATTAGCTTTTCTGATAATGGCTATTTTCTCTAAACATGGGCATACACCACTGCAGAGTTAATATATTTAATATACTTTTGAAAATAGCTTTGTTTAGAAACCATCTTATACAAGGCTTATATGTGAAGAAGAAACCATACAAGTTGAAAAATTGTTAGATTTTATTGGTGTACAACAAATTATAATTTCTGTGTTTCTTAATTTATCAGATCTCCAGAAATACTTCAGCCTTTACCTATGGCAATAACATAAGTTACTACAGTTCATATGGTACAAAACTATTACTAATGTTGTCTTCCTTTTTAAAATTTTGAGCACAACATCAATTCTTCTACATTTTTGTTGAAATGAAATTATTAGAAAACTACATTATTGAGTAATTAACAGGAGTTTAAAACATTGGAAGAATACTTATAAATATATAATTGAAAATTTTATTTTTCAATATATTTATATATACTGTATACTAGACTATTATAGAACATTCTCTGCAATTATGTATTTTATTTTTAAATGTAACTATATTTTCCTGATATTTTAGTAATCCAAAAGCAGAAATATAATCAATCAATCAATTAATACTTTAGAAACAGCTGCATTTGATAAAGACCCAAATGTTGCAGTGGTTTAGATACCATGCTAGAAATCAAGAGATGATGAGTTCTAGTCTCACCTTGGGCATAAAACAATGGCATATCAATTCCGAAATCTTTCCAAAAAACCCGCAGAGACAGTCCAGACCTTTGCCAGAAGTCAACATTGATATGAAGGCATGCATAAAAACAATGATTGTTAAACAAATAAATGTACAAAATGTACAAAAGATATTTATGTAGATCCCTCAAAACTATTTAATACCACGTGAGTGCTGGACCAATTAAACAACTTGGATTAATTTCTGTTTCTGCTTTATCTTCCTAGGACGTTAATACCATCAATAGCAACTGGACCTCCACCTCCAGCTCCACCTTCAACTCCTGTCTCATCTCCAAAGCCAGGACCAGCACCAGCACCAGCTCCACCTTCACCTCCAACTCTTGTTAAAAAGGCCAGTTCAAAGAAAATGTGAGTATCTGTAGAATTATATATGTGGGATAGTATTTATACTTGAAGGTAGATGCACCCATAAATTTTGATTGATTCATTTTATGAAGGTGCCATGCTAGAAGCCAACAGATGATGAGTTCTAGTCTCATCTTGGGCATTAAGCAATGACAAACCACTTCCAAAATCTTTCCAAAAAACCCACAGAGACAGTGCAGACCTTTGCCAGAAGTCAACATTCATATGAAGGCATGCATAAAAACAATTATTGTTAAACAAATAAATGTACAAAATGTACAAAAAATATTTATGTAGATCCCTCAAAACTATTTAATACCATCTGAGTGCTGGACCAATTAAACAAACTTGGATTAATTTCTGTATCTGCTTTATCTTCCTAGGACCTTAATACCATCAATAGCAACCGGACCTCCACCTCCAGCTCCACCTTCAACCCCTGTCTCATCTCCAAAGCCAGGACCAGCACCAGCACCAGCTCCACCTCCAATACCTGGTAAAAAGGCCAGTTCAAAGAAAATGTGAGTATCTGTAGAATTATATATGTGGGATAGAGTAGAGCCTGTTAAAATGCCAGTTGAAAGTATCTGTAGAGTTATATGTGTGGGATAGTATTTATATTTGAAGGTAGATCCACCCATAGATTCTGATTGATTCATTTTATGAAAGAGCCATGGTGGCACAGTGGTTAGAATGCGGTATTGCAGGCTAACTCAATTGCTCACTGCCAGGAGTTCATTCCTGACTGGCTCAAGATTGACTCAGCCTTCCATTCTTCCAGTGTCATTAAAATGAAGATTCAGGTTGTTGGGGGCAATAGGTTGACTCTGTAAACTGTTTAGAGAGAGCTCTAAAGCACTGTGAAACAGTATATAAATCTCGATGCTACGGATATTGAATTTCTTAATCTTATTTATATAAATTGATTGTGTTTCATAGTTGCTATGCCAAGGAAGGCAACTCAAAATTCCTAGTCCTATTTAAAGGGAATCAAGTTGAGCTGGAGTAATATATGGTTTAATTTGTTTAGAGTGGAATTCGTGGTAGGCACCTTCCAGAGGACAATTTATCTGCAGCATGTTTCTTAATCACAACATTTTTAAAATGTTAATATTAAGCCATGCTTAATATTAATATCTTAAAGCTCTTTGAGAAAATCTAAAATCTATATATAAAGTCTAAAACATCCTTGCATTTTAAGAATTTTGAAAAAAAAATGACCCATTATGGTTCCCAGAATAAAGTATCCCTGGGAAGGATGCAATCTCAATTGTAACAAATTTCTTTTTAACTTCTGTCCTGTTAAAACACCTTTCTATTTTTTGTCAGGTCTGAAAAAGAGGCACCCAGTAATGAGGCATTACCAACTGAGTGAGTAATAAATGTATCTCAAGGATTGTTATTTAACTTATAACTTTTTTCCCTCCAAAACATTTCCTAGGAAGGAGACAGTCTTAGCTGTAGGAGAATTCTTTTTAACTTCTGTTAAAACACCTTTCCGTTCTTTGTCAGGTCTGCAAAAGAGGCACCTGAGAGTGAAGCTACACCAAAGACTGAGTGAGTAGTACAGTTTGTCAAGGGATCTTTTTTAACTTTAACTGGATTTAAGCTAGTTGACCTAGCCCTAATGAACCAAGATTGCAAGACATCCCCTAACCTCTCCCATCCCCCAGCTCCCAGTGTGGAGTAGGCAAAAAAACAGAGGAAACCTAAAAGGCAGTGCCATTGCAAAAAATGTCTACTCGGTCCCCTAAAGTAACCAATAGTCACACTGAGACAAGGGGAGAATGGGTGGGTACCTGCAACAGGGCTGATGAATGGATTCGAAAAGGAGGGGCGAGCGGTCAGCCCATCCCTTATGTGGGACATTTTTTAGTAATTGAACACATTTCAGATTCTAAGAGCATTCTGAATTAAAAATTTAAATTGGGGGAAGTAGAACTAGGAAGCAGAGGATGCCTCCTAGTTCTAGCAGTCACTAACCAGGCTGAAACTACAAGGCAAAAAGCAGCATTCTTCCCAGACTGTCCCATTTCCCAAACCCAAATGAGAGTTTCTAGCTGAGTGCAGGAAACTACCCAAAATAATTTGCTGCCCATATTTGAGCATCAGAGAGTGCCTCCTTCCCAGAGAGGCTTAATTTATTTTGGTGCACATTAAGGAAGATTTTATGAAATCTTCTCACACTCTTCAGTGTAGCTAAAGGGAGTTAATGATGCTATAAAACTGATTTGCTTGCTGGTACAATAGAGATGGAGAAGTGCCTTGCTCAATGATTTGTGGATTGACCTCTTCTGCCACAAATTTTATTGACCAGCAATCTCTATTCCAATCTGACTGTGAGTTTGATAAAATTCGGAAAGACAGAGAAAGCAAGTCCTAAGCATTAATACTTGGAAGGAAAAGACTAAAATGTTAGCTCTACTGCTTGAGGAACCTATACAAAAAAGCAAGCTTTCATACAAGCAATAACGGATGCAGCACAGGCAGTTTTTGTGACTCCTAGAGTGGTCCATGTTATATCACTGTAATTGACAGCTGCCCGGGTTGCTTGTTTGTTTCTAATTTCAATCAAAAGAGTTGGTTATTACCCTAAAAGCCCTGCATGACATAGGTCAGGCTATTTGAGGAATAGTCTCGTTCCTTTGAGCTTGGTCCATGCCACTCATGTCATCAGAGGAGGTAAGTGGCCATTAAATCGAATAAATAAACAGATATATAAGTAGGACAAGCTCACCAAGTGATGATAAAATTTTCAATTACTGCCAGAAAAATACTTAAATTCTGCTATTTCTTTTACCAGTGCTTCCGAAACAGAGGAAGGAACTGAAGCTACTTCAAAGAAAACGTAAGTAACTTCAGGGTGCAAGTCAGGAGTATTTCTCTTTAAGAATTTTTGAAGTGATTCAGAATGCATGATAAGATATTTAATTGTGTAAAACATCCCATAATCTCATCATTTTATTTCACTGTTCAACTGTAGAAAGAAAAAGTGTTTTATTCCTAAATACATTTACATTTAGATGCCACAATAAGAATTCTACCAAACACGGTTTATGAGGAATAAGCAGTACCGTTTTTTAAAGTTGCACCCATTGTATTCCTCCTACTGAAATACAGTATTGTATTTAGCACAGATGCTTGTTTACAGGGTTACAGAAATAGTCACACATTTAATTTATTTATTAAACACACATATACATAATTACAGTGGCGTACAACATTTATTTAACATTTATTAATTACTTTCATTGAAACATGTCAAAAAAGAGAAGCCGTCACCCAGCATTTCTTTCCTGTGTCTTGTTGGAAGGCCAATGCGAGGCCTCTGGAAACGTACTGCTCATCTTAGGGCTTCATTTCTCCCTTTCCCTAGCCTTACCATAGATAGAAAGTGATGCTGCCAGACCCAAAGTAGCTATTGGGAGAAGATTCTATGTGTGCTTAACGAGGCCTTTTCTCTTAGAGCAAATGGCTGTGATGCAGTTCTGAAATACTAAAATTCTTGCTCTTCTCAGAAAAATATTGGCATCTCAATACATGGATATTACTTTAGAAGAATATGAGATTAAGGGTACTGTATCTATTATTATAATAATAGCTGGACAAAAGTTTAACAGACTTATTAGAAGAATATGTAGTTTTATAAGTACATCATCTTTTATACTTTTTATATCTACAGATGTTCAGAAGAGGGAAAGGGAGAGGAGGAAGAAGAAGAAGAAGAGGAAGAAGATTAATTGAAATTTGTATAAAGCATTGAATATTATTGTATATAGTATTGGATTATTAAATACATTTTACATGCATTTTTATTGTTATCTTTATCCTGAGATTTAAAATCATTTCTGAATAACTATTTGCCCATTGGGAGCAACTGCAAATGTTATGGGCTAAGATTCTCATTATTTATCTGACCAGTAATGGGCAGCCAAAATTTTTAGTATGGTTTTGCTTTAATGGTCATGTCCCTGGATAGGAGTGGTTTGTCGGCCATGTGATTCCCACCTGAATGGCTTGAATGAACAAGTGAACTGTTAAGTCCATGACTTACAACTTTACCAGTGTTGCTGGCTGGGATGGCAATTTACGTTTCCTGCGCTCCCCTTCATGGGTCGCCCCGTAGGCTCGGTAACTAGGCGAATAGGTGCTTCCACCCACACCTTCTGCTTGCATCTCAGGTGGGAGGGGGCAGTGTGAGGCTGGAGGGGAGCTGGGCAGGAGAGAGGGAAGCTCATCTGAGGCCCGGAAGAAGAAAGAGGAAAAAACAAGGAGCGCAGATGCAGCAGCAGGGGAAAAAATGAGACCTGAACCGAGACCAGTAATCCAGGAAGTGGCAGCCACCAATCAGCTGGAGTTGTGCACGCATCTTCGTTTCCACCCCGTCCTGCCTGCTGCCCTCCCCGGCACGTGACATCCAGGGACATGAAACTTGATTTCATTGAGGGCTGCATCAAGGTTGTGGTTGGCTTCAGGGGACTGGATGGTTGTGGCCAGCGGGTATGCCCAGCTCAACATTGCTCACATGGGGGGGAATACCTGTTGTGACCCAGGCAGGGCTGGGGGCATCCATTGTCTCCAGTGGAGGAAGGCGAGACCAGGCAAGTACCAAAACTTTGTCCACCATAGGTGCCTCATCGTCCCTCTCAGGCCACGTGGCCACCAGGCAGTGGTGCATGTTAAGGTGTGCACAGAGCAACCCTTATAAAGGACATGCACACAGAAATGGAATATTGCAGTAAATATAACTATCTAGTCACACACAGAGATACATTTAAGTGCATATAATGTTTAATTTAAGAAATAGCACAGTCCAAATAAACAGTCCAGCTTATATGTGTTCAGATCAGTCAATCTCTAGAAGTAAATAATCTTACCAATTTTTCTTTGTCGTATACATTCAACAAAGATATTACGGCTTACAAACACATCAGAATATCTGGACATAACACACAGATCACTACCAAAGTCAAACAGAATGAAACAATAGAGAGAATAAGCCATGATCTCTAGCTCTCTCTTATGGCAACTTGCAATACTACAGCCAATCAAAACATAGCATATATTTTAAAGCAGCAGAGGGAAAATGGCCAGACCATGCCTCAAGCTTCTGGGGTACCCAGGACCCCACAGTAAAGCCAGCCAATCCCCACTTCCTTGAGAAGCTGCCTGGCTGCGGTTACTTCCTCCTTGAGGCTGCGGCTGCTGTGCTCACTCTCCTTACTCTCTATCAACCCTGACTGCTCTTTAGAAGGCCACATTATGAAGATGAAACTCAAATACTTCAGCCATCTAATGAGAAGGAAGGACTCACTGGAGGAGAGCTTAATGCTGGGAAAGATTGAGGGCAAAAGAAGAAGGACACAACAGAGAATGAGGTGGCTGGATGGAGTCGCTGAAGCAGGAGGCAGGATTGTCAATGGACTCCAGAAGATGGTAGAGGACCATAGGCCTAGAATATTGTCCATGGAGCCGCAATAGGTCGGACACAACTTTTCAAGTAACAAAACAACTAGTTTATTATCTCCAATGAGAATGTTCCCATCACTTCTTTTGTTAATTGGTTGGACTGCTGAGTTGCTTTTATGGTTAGGGAGAGTTTTTTTAACCAATCTGTGTTAAATCCATCATTTTTCATGTCTATTTCTTTTGGTAAAGATTGATGTTTATATTTCATCAAGGCAGCTGCTTTTTATGAGCAATATGTGTTTCACAACATAAGTAATGGTTTTTTAAAAAAATGTTTTAATTCAAAAGAATACTAATTGTCTCAGACTCCAGCTACACCGGATGCCTTCCCCTCTGCCTTGGGTTCCGCTCCCCACATCCAGCCCCTGATGGAAAATGTCCCGCTGTCAGGCCAGCCCTCCTGCCCCCCCCAGAGCACTTTCTTCCTTCTCCTGCCACTGAGAGAAAGAGAGAAAGAAAGGGAAAGAAAGAAAGAGAGAGAGAGAAGAAAGAAAAAGAAAGAAAAGGAAAGAAAAAAGAGAAAGAGAAAGAGAGAGGAAGAAAAGGACAGAGAGAGAGAGAGAGAGAGAACCTATGACTAATACTGAGTCCAAAATAATTTTTAGATTTCTCCACTGGATTGGAGTAATCACAGTGGCTGAAAGTGCCAGACAGCTCCCTTTGAAAGAGACAGCTGCTGGGATTTTCTTCATCTTTGTTTTCCGGCTTGTAAATAAACAGTTGCCTGTAAGAAGCACCCTGTCTCTTAGTCAACTCCCATTTTACATTGGCCATAAAAGTGGAATTCTAGAGAGAACAAAGGACAACCGACCAGCAGTGTTCCCTCTAATTTTTTGGGAGGGTGGGCGGAAAAGTATAGTGTCTGAGCGGCAGTCCCTTTGGGACTGGGCGGCACAGAGATAATAAACAAACAAACAAACAAATAAAAACCCCACCCTGTTTTGCCTCAGAGAATTTCAAAATAAAATACTGTACTGTGTGTCTATAACAGTGAGCTCATATTAGGGCAACTCGGTCAATATCAAAATGCCACTTAAATAGTTGAGCTAGTTTCAAACTAGATTTTGATTTTCTTTCTCTCTTCCTTACTCCCATTCTTTTTCTTTCTCTTTTCCTTCCTCTCTTTTTTCTACCTGTTTCTCTCTCTTCCTCTCTTCCTCTCTCTCTCCTTCCCTCTCACTCTTTCCCTCTCGGCTTCTGGGCAGGTTTGGAAAACTCTGAGTTGATGATGATTTTTAAGTGAGCGATTGCTCACTGCTCAGCTTAGAGGGAACTATGCCGACCAGACTAGCAGCACATGGAATCAGCAGTCATTTTTGCAGAGAAAGGACTTTTGCATTAGAAAAAAACAGAGATGGCCACCCACACTACACCCGCCTCGTTCATTTTGATCTAGATCAGTAATGGCTAACCTTTTTGTCCTTGGGTGCCAAAAAAGTCTGTGTGCGCGGTATTGCACATGCGCAAGTGCCCATACCCATAATTCAATGCCTGGAGAGGGCGAAAACAGCTTCTCCTGCAACCCAGAGGTCCTCTGGAGGCCAGAAATGGCCTCTTTCACAACTTCTGTTGGTCCAAGTAGGTTTGTGTTTCATCCTTCCCAGGCTCCAAAGGCATCCCTGGAACCAGGGGAGGGTAAAAATGCCCTCCCTCATCTCCCTGGAGGCTCTCTGGAAGCCAAAAATGCCCTCTCAGAACCTCTGGGTGAGCCAAAAACCAGCTGGCCAGCACACACATGCAAATTGGAGCTGAGCTAGGACAATGGTTCATGTGCCAGTAGATATAGCTCTGCATGCCACCTGTGACACCCGTGCTGTAGGTT
Source organism: Erythrolamprus reginae (assembly GCF_031021105.1). Taxonomy (NCBI): domain Eukaryota; kingdom Metazoa; phylum Chordata; class Lepidosauria; order Squamata; family Dipsadidae; genus Erythrolamprus; species Erythrolamprus reginae. The sequence continues at coordinate 94,889,485 of NC_091963.1, read as the reverse complement.
CGCCATCACTGATCTAGTTAATGAAGAATGATCCTCCTGTATGTCCTGTTTTTGGATGTACCAGGAAGCGAACAACTATCAAGATCTATCAAACAACAGGAAACATGTACTTTTCCTAAGCCAAATTTTTTTAAGATGGCCAAACTACTGGCCACTCCAACGGACATAGAAATCATATCATGGGGAAACTTATAAAATACACAACTTTTCCTTCACAAAAGAAGGCTTTTGACAAAGTCCCTCACCAAAGGCTCCTAAAAAAGGTCTTCAGCCACGGACTTAGAGGACAGGTCTTCTCCTGGATTAGTAACTGGCTAAATTGTAGGAAACAAAGGGTGGCAATAAATGGACAATTCTCTGGATCGAAAGAAGTGAGAAGTGGCGTACTCCAAGGTTCAGTTTTAATGAAGATGTCAACTCAGTGCGCAGCAGCATAAAAAAACCAAATTTCATGCTTGGCATGATTAGGAAGGGAATCAAAAATAAGTCTGTAAGTGTTGTGTTGCTTCTGTACAAATCAATGGTGAGACCATACTTGGAGAACTGTGTACAGTTCTGGTCACCTCACAAGGATAGATGGAACTGGAAAAGGTGCAAAAAATGGCAACAAATATGATCAAGAAAATGGAGCATTATGAAACCAGGTTGCAATGCCTTGGTCTCGTCAGTCTTGAAAGATGGTGTTTAAGGGGTGATTTGATTGAAGTGTATAAAATCATGCATGGGATAGGAAAGGTGGATAGAGAAAAATTATTTTCTCTATCACACAATACTAGGAGGAGGGGGCACTCCTTAAGCTCATAGGTAAGAAAGTGGGGACAAATAAAGGGAAATATTTCTTCACCCAGGGGGTCGTTGATTTATGGAATTCACTTCCAGAAGAGATCATGACAACTGTCAGCCTTGGTCGCTTCAAGGCAGGATTAGACAGATTCATGGATGCCAAGTGTATTGGTGATTATTGGAACGGATATCCATGTGCCGCCTTTATGTTGGTTGAGGCAGGCATTTGTTGGGGGTCAAGGGAAAGGGAGGGTTTTGTCTTCTCTTTTTGCTCAAAATCTCCATGTGCAATTGGTGGGCGACTGTGTGACACAGAATGCTGGACTTGATGGGCTTTGGCTTGATTCAGCATGGCTCTTCTTATGTTCTTATGTTCACCAATGATGAGATGAAACAAATTTTACCACAGAAGCCAAAGAGAAGGTGAGCCAATTAATGACATTGTTGCAAGTTTGAGAACGCTCACCCTTGAGTGCGAATTCAATAACCCTAAGAAGATGATGAAGGAACGGATAATTTTGGGAGTGAGAGACCTAACTTTACAAAAGAAGCTGCTAATGAAACAGGAAGCAGATTTCAAGGTTGTCCTGGAAGAAGCCCATGCCACAGTTTGCTTGTTGAGATATTTTTTGCACTCCAGGGCGTCAGGAAGCTTTCCTAAAAAAACAGCACAATGGACAAACAACAACTCTGTTTTTGCCAGTTTGGCCATTTTTTCACCATCCCAGGCGGAGACATGGGGATTGTGTGCATATGCATGGGCAACGTGGGAGGGTGTGCATGTGTGTAGGGGAGAGAATGGGTGTGGGCAAATGTGTACATGCTAGCACATGCATGCACGCCCTTTTGGCACGCAAACCAAAAAAATGTTCACCTTCACTGTTATAGAGTGTAGATCTTTTTAGCATCACATTTTCCTTTTACCATCAGATACGTCCACAACCGAGTGTCCTTTTTCGTGGCACTGCTAGTATTAAATCCCTGCTCTTCCCCAGTAGCATATTACACCTTCTGCAAAAGCTTAAATACCTATTTATGCCGCCAGGCCTGGGGCCATTAGATCCTAGGCCCTTGGCCGATGAATGTAGAATGTTTTGTTGTGTAAATGGCAATGAATGATTTTAAACCTTACTAGGGTTTTTAAAAGTTTTGTAGTTATATTAATTGGATTTTTAGATATACATATGATATATTGTTTTTGACATGTTGTGAGCCACCCTGAGTCCTTAGAGAGGGGCGGCATACAAATCCAATTAATAAAATAAAAATTAATAAATATTGGACACCTTTTGACCTCAGGAGCTCATATTCAAGCCTCATATCTTTTTGCCTTTTGATACTGTCCATGGAGTTTTCATAGCAGAAATACTGGAGTGGATTGCCATTTCCTTCCCCAGTGGATCACAATTTGTTAGAGCTCTCTGCTATCACCTATCCATCTTGTCCTGCCTGAGAAAGCTCACAGCTTCATTGAGCTATGCAAGCCCCTTCATCACAAAAAGAAAGTAATCCAGGAACGTTTCATTGAAATCACATTCACCATCATTAGGCTGAAGTCGTTAGCTTCGTGCTGCTTTGAATATAGTTTGTTTGCAACTGCCACTTGTTCCTTACAAATAGTGTGTGGGGGAGTGGAGATTTGGTTTAAATGTTGCCAACTGGATCTTAACCCTGCTTCTTAAGGATTCCTTGAAGTTAATTCTAAAATACTGTAGGGTTGACGATTTATGATCTGACTAGAACTTAAGTAGCAAACTTTGGTATAAAAATTGGCTATTGTTATTGCTATCCTATGGTATGTTTGTGGAAGTGATGAAAAACCTATATAGGAAAACATGATATAATATAACCTGTATGTCTCTGCCTGCATCTACCATTGTAGAAATAAGTCAAATTCTATAGTTACTGAATGAGCTGAATCTTGCTTCAACTGCATGTTTATGAATGCTAACAAACATGGAATGTGCAATCTTCCAAAATGTGCAACTCTTATATCATATATATATTAAAAAATCCAATTAATATAACTACAAAACTTTTTAAAACCCTAGTAAGGTTTAAAATCATTCATTGCCATTTACACAACAAAACATTCTACATTCATTGGCCAGGGGGCTAGGATCTAATAGATGCTAAATTAAAACGTTAAAACATAAAAGTGTAAATAAAAAATACCCAGAAAATGATAACATATAAATCATGTGGGGCAAAACAAATCTATCAGTCACAAGTTGGCATAATCAAAAGTTAACACAATCAACATATGGTCTCAGCTTCATCTGTTGACCACCACACCTGGTGACAAAATCAAGTCTTGACATTAGAGTCTAAAGATAACAGAAAAGAGTTTCCATATGAGAATTAGAAGTGCCACAAACCAGTGACTTGCATATGTAAAATCTTAGCCATGAAGACACTTATAGTTTCAAGGAAGATAACTCGCTTCTTCATTTTGCAATTGCTTCCTCCATTAAGACTCTTTCCATCGTGGCATTTCCATTTAATTTCAGCAATTACTTTGATGCATCTATACTAAAAACATATAATCCATCTGGGTTGAACACATCATAATGGGATACCAACACGCATACAACAAACATACAGTACAAGTGTATGCATTTTTGTATAGGACTCTCTGTATTTAATAGTATTTATGCTTAATAAATACTGATATTTTTTAAAAATGCATTATACTGTTTGTCACAGTTCAGGGTTTGGATATGTAGAAGGTTAACTCTATCCAATAACTTGTTCCTGTCTTAAAAGAACTGGGAATGATGGCACAGTCTAGTCCCATCTACTAAATGGTGTCATTAGACTTGACGAGTATGGATCCTCTGCCACTGATCCTACTATTAGGAATAATTTTGTCTGTGGTGCCTTTAATGTATTTGGCCAAATGAAAAAGAAAAACTAGATAATTTCTTCACACATCTCAATAGCCTACACCCCAAAATACAATTCACTGTGGAAATAGAAGCCAATGACCACATTCCCACCACCACCCTGCACAGATCACCTCAGTAGTCAAAACCCTCATCTCCAGAACCAAACGCCTAGCTGACCAAGACCATCTGAAAACAGAATTAAACAAACTCAAAAACGTTTTAATTTCCAATGGATTTGAAAGAAAAACAATTACAAACCTAATAATAAAAGGCACCCCCCAAAAACCAAGACATTAAAAGGCACCACAGACAAAATTAGCAAAATATCAAAACATCATTTGTCACTAATCAGAAAATATTCAACATCTTAATAAACCCAAAAGACAAAATCCAACTTGAAAACCAAGGAATATATGAAATACCATGCAAAACATGTGCAGCCACATACATTGGACAAACTAATAGAAGAATAAACGTACGCATTGCACAGCATAAAAATGCAGTCAAAAAAAGAAGAAAAAACTTCCTCCCTTTTCCAGCACATTAAAAAAACAGGACACGAAATTGACTTCGAAAAAACTAAATTACTCTCCAAAACAGAACACCTATATAAAAGAATATTCATGGAAGCCAAAGAAATTAAAAAAAAACCCTTCAGTATGAATAAACATGAGGACATGTCCCGCCTACCAGAAATTTGGAAGCCAGCCCTAAGCAAAAAAAACCCCATATCACAATAATCTCCAAGCTAATCATTTAACTAAATGTGATTCCACCAACCAATCAGATCATTAAAACACAGTCACCCTATCTACTTGCAACATTTAAACCAAATCTCCACTCCCCCACACACTATTTATAAGGAACAAGTGGCAGTTGCAAACAAACTATATTCAAAGTAGCACAAAGCTAACAACTTCAGCCTGATGATGGTGAATGTGATTTCACTGAAGCAACATCAATATACAAAGGCATCCTGCCCTCTCCTTGTCTCCTCTCCCCCAATCTCATATATTATGGCATTAGGATTACTGTTCAAGGTATGAAAAAAATCTCATATTTCTCCATTTCTATCTGGCAGCAAAGAATTAGGACTTTTAATTGAAAGTAGCACCTTAGCTACCATATGTATAAAGATGAGCTCTAACAGAAGTCAGAACTGCTGTGAACAGTTGTGTGCTCTTTACACAGAGCATAGGCATGGTAGAATGAGACCATATTTTATCTTTATTGTTTATTGATTTTATTGTAATTAATTGCTTTTTTATATTTGTGAACCACCACAGTTGTGGTAGTAAACATTTTGGTAGCCCTTCATTGACTGTAACCTTTTGGGAGTAAGGCAGTGTACCATATTTTCAGATTATAAATTGCACCTAAATTTAGAAGAGGAAAACCATTTTTTTAAACATTTTTTACTGTGCACCCTCTTATGCCTATTTTTAAAGTCTTTTTTCTGCACATTTTCAAGGCTTTTTTTCAGTCATTCAAGCCTTTTTTTGGCCTGTATTAAGCCTTTTTTTGGCAATTTTTAGAGGTTTTCTTCAGGCTCAAAAATGGGCTGAAACGGGTTTGTCAGTGCTTGCATCCACACCAGGCATCTAATCTTTAATATGCTCAAACATATTCACTGTATTCAGACTTCCTGTATAAATGATTTTACATACTTATACTCAGTGAAGGGCTACCAAAATGTTTACTACCACAAGCATGGCTTATGCAGGACGCCCTGCATTTTCTTTCAACATCTTTCAGTGCAAATTGGGTGCTCTGGGGTGGAGCTCCATTTTCGCTACCGCACTGTGTTCCCCCCTGTCCGGGCAGTAGCCCACCCCTGCTTATACTTCAACAATGCTTTCTTTAGGCAAAACAATCATTATTACTAATATTTTCAGGAAGCTTTTTCACAAGCCAAATGAGCTCCATTTTCTAATTCTTTTTAAAAATGAGATCTTGTAATTTTGTTTATTATTATTAGAGGTCTTAGAAATGACTCAACATAGACACCACACCAGTAGCAGGTTGCTACCAGTACGGTTGATGCCATTGTACCAGTAGCAAAACTGGAGCTGCATGCACAGCTTTGGGTGACTTGTGGGCACGCGCACCTCCCAGTGGGATTTTACTTCTGCGCATGTGCAGGAAACAAAATCTTGTGAGAGGATGCACACACACATGAGGTTTTGGCTTCTGCGCATGCAAAAAATCACCAAAATCTCATACACACACACACTTCCCCTCACAAGATTTCCTGCACATGCACATAAGCAAGATCCCACTGGGCGCATGCATGCGCCTGGCAGATGCTGCACATGCAGTGCACCTGTAGCAACAGGAGCGGCAACCCTCACCTGACCCCCACCCCCACAACCCATTTAACACCATTTGTGATGGTACTCCAAGCTAATCAGACCAATGGACCTGGTTCAGGTGAGCCTCCCTTGCTGGCACCAGACCCATTGAGCCTATGCGTGAGTTTTCCTGGACCTTGGCCATTTGGAACAAGGGTTTTAAAGGCTTTGAGTGTTGAGCTCAAAGGCTACTTGGAAAGAAGGCGAGTACCTTTAAATTTTAAATTTAAAAACCCAGGAAGTGAAAGAGAGTATGTGTCTCTCTCTGTGTGTAAATACGCTTGAGAAAAAAATCCCTTCTCTGCCACAGCTGGATCTTGCTTCCTCTGTGCCTTTCCTAGCCACAGAAAGCAGAGCATGGAAAATATACTGTATAGTTCCTCAAGCTATGGCCTGTGGGGCGGATCTGGCCCATTGATCCCATATGTTTGGCCCATGGGGTGGCGGGGTTCAGCCCTACCCTTCGTTCCACCCATCATCCCTCTCCTCCCAGCAACTCTCCATATTTTCTCAGCTGAAAGGGGCCCTGGGGAGGAAGTCTCCCACATACCACAAGGCTGTGCCACCCACCCACACCCTCCAGCTGTCACCCAGAGCTGGGTATTATGGATCACTTTATTTAATGTATTATTTAAGACCTGCAAAGGCAACCAAATGGGGCGGAATTTCTTAATAATCTTCCAAGGCACCTATGGGCGAAGCTACTTGCTGAAGGACTGGCATAGGTGAACCCCCAGGGCACCCCCTCTCCTTCACTCAGACCAGATGTGCCTGGAGCTTCTGGCGAGGGGCAGCCCATCACCTTCCAAAAGAATAATAAATAAATGAGAACACGCATTGCTACTAACACCCATTTCTGCCCCTTTCTGCCACAGCACCAGGTCAAATCTCTATTTTGGCCCGCTGACTCCCCCAGCATGCACCAGATCCTGCAGGCACCTTTGCGAGAAAGATGATGTTGCCTTCATCTGACAAATGTGCGCCGTCTCTATAGAGACCCTGTTTGGATATCTGGATATCCAGATGATGAATCACTTTCCCACCCAGGTCCAGGACTATCTTGCACACTGCTTTGTTGACCCGCTTCCTACCCTTGTTCACGGCCTTGGGGTCCTTGGCATGTCGCCATACCTTCTGGGGAAGGATGTCCAGCCACATCAAATAAGTATCGGCCAAGCATCCTGCTCTGCTGCACCTGTTTGCTGAATCAGTTATCTGTGTGGCTCTGATTTAAAAAATGGCAAAGAACTATTCCAACTATGTGTTTGTAGACTGTAAACAGTAGTAATTTTTTCTCTTGGCCAAAATATTGTAAATTAGAAGTTATATAGGGTAGACAAACCTGGAGATGGGACACTGCTGAAAAAGACTTCTTTAATAATCTTGGATTAGAGTTTTTTACATACTTAAATAGGGGCGTACATAAGCGCACTAGAGTGCCTTCCGTCCCCTGTCCTATAGTCTCTCCTAGATCTTCTCTACTATATCCTCTATAACTAAGGTCCCCAACCGCCGGGCCGTGGACCAGTACTGGGCCGTGGGGCATGTTGCACCGGTCCGCAGAGTTAGCAGCTGCTGTGGAGCTGGCGAGTGCCAAGCTGTTCCTGTCTCTTTCCCCTCCCGTTCACTCGGGACCGCTGTTTGCCTCGGGCCGAGAAAACTTTTGCTTGCTTCCTTCCTTCCTTTCCTGTCTTTCTTCCCTCGTCGAAAGTGGTCTATTTCCTCCTCGCAAAGCCCTCGCTCTGCCTGCAGCTCAGACGGAAAGGCTTTGGCATTGTGCAGCTCTTTTTTTGCTAGGCTTTCCCGGGGGCCTGGGTGGGAGCGAAGCCAGGGGTGTGCGTGTGGCCATGAAGCCCCCACCACCAGCTCTGGTAATTTTCTTTTGGAAGGATTCCTTGCTTCAAGAAAATTACCGGACCTGGCAGTGGTGGGCACTCCAAGCAGGCAGCGATTGCAAAGGAAGGCAACTGTGTCCGTGGAGGCACCTCCCCCACCTCTGGGATTATTTGCGGCAAACCCAGCCGGAGCAGGCGGTGGGGGGGGGTCCTCTGAAACTGATGCAAGGAACGAAGCAAGCAAGCAAAAGTTTTCTCCCTCAGGTGGACCGCCTCGGCTGGAGGCAAACGGCGGTCACGAGTGAACGGGAGGGGAAAGGAAACCATACCCTCCTAGCCTTCCTCCCTCTGTCACCTCGGCTCCCCTGCAAAATTAAAAGGGGGGGAGGAAAGAGAGGCAGTGGAACGATAAGCTACACCCCCATGCTTAATCCCGTCCCCCAACCACACCCCTTTCTGCCCCCACCGGGCCATAGAAAAATTGTCTTGGTGAAACTGGTCCCTGGTGGAAAAAAGGTTGGGGACCACTGCTCTATAACATTCATTGCGTATGATTGTGTATTGGACAAAATAAATAAATAAAATAAAGTTTCAGCAGGACATCCTAACATAAGGGCAGGTGGGCATAGGGGGGCATTCTTTTTTTTATTCCCAAAGGCAGTATAAAGTATACCTGCTGGGGTGGTGCAATGGTTAGAGTGCAGCACTGCAGCCTACTTACACTAACTGCTAGCTGTAGTTCAGCAGTTCAAATCTCACCACAGGCTCAAGGTTGATTCAGCCTTTCATCATTCTGAGGTGGATAAAATAAGGATTCAGATTGTTGGGGACAATATGCTGATTCTGTAAACCTAAGGTCCCCAACCGCCGGGCTGTGGACCAGTACCGGGCCGTGGGGCATGTTGCACCGGTCCGCAGAGTTAGCAGCTGCTGTGGAGCTGGCGAGTGCCAAGCTGTTCCTGTCTCTTTCCCCTCCCGTTCACTCGGGACCGCTGTTTGCCTCGGGCCAAGAAAACTTTTGCTTGCTTGCTTCCTTCCTTTCATGTCTTTCTTCCCTCGTCGAAAGTGGTCTATTTCCTCCTCGCAAAGCCCTCGCTCTGCCTGTAGCTCAGACGGAAAGGCTTTGGCATTGTGCAGCTCTTTTTCTGCTATGTTTTCCCGGGGGCCTTTGTGGGAGCGAAGCCAGGGGTGTGCGTGTGGCCATGAAGCCCCCACCACCAGCTCTGGTAATTTTCTTTTGGAAGGATTCCTTGCTTCAAGAAAATTACCGGACCTGGCAGTGGTGGGCGCTCCAAGCAGGCAGCGATTGCAAAGGAAGGCAACTGTGTCCGTGGAGGCACCTCTCCCACCTCTGGGATTATTTGCTGCAAACCCAGCCGGAGCAGGCGGTGTGGGGGGGTTCCTCTGAAACTGATGGAAGGAACGAAGCAAGCAAGCAAAAGTTTTCTCCCTCAGGTGGACCGCCTCGGCTGGAGGCAAACGGCGGTCACGAGTGAACGGGAGGGGAAAGGAAACCATACCCTCCTAGCCTTCCTCCCTCTGTCACCTCGGCTCCCCTGCAAAATTAAAAGGGGGGGAGGAAAGAGAGGCAGTGGAACGATAAGCTACACCCCCATGCTTAATCCCGTCCCCCAACCACACCCCTTTCTGCCCCCACCGGGCCATAGAAAAATTGTCTTGGTGAAACTGGTCCCTGGTGGAAAAAAGGTTGGGGACCACTGCTGTAAACCATTTAGAGAAGGCTGTAAAAGCATTATGAAGTGATATATATATATATATAAGTCTAAATGCTCTTGCTATTACAGCCAGTGTCAGCTACAGTTTGACATGAGATCCTGAGTCATCTTCGGGGAAGGGATACTGCCCCATTTGTACAGAATCCCAGCAGATCTTGTGGTGCAAATTATATTCAGGATTGTCCATTGCTCATGTGGTATTCAAAGCTTGCCACTGTTTTTATGGGTCATTTATATATTTTCCTACATCTAGCAACCATTTGGATTTCCTTTGGGAACTGATGTTAAAGTTGTTGGGCAGATGTGCAAGTGCCAGTGGAGGTTTCCTGGATTTGAAGCGTCCATCTCAGAAATGAGGAAGGTCAGCATGTACTGAGAGGAAATTTATTCACTTTAAGAATGGAATAAAATACTCACTTTAAAAAGTATGGAACACTTTTTAAAGTGCAGCAAAGACCATTATATCCATATTATTTATTTTATCACCTGCTGCCACCAATCTAGTACCTAGGTCATTGAAATACAGTGATCCCTCGGTTAGCGCGGGGGTTACGTTCCAAGACCTCCCGCGCTAACCGATTTCCGCGTTATATTGGATGCGGAAGTAAAAACACCATCTGCGCATGTGCGCCATTTTTTTCATGGCCGCACATGCGCAGATGGTGGAGTTTGCGTGTGGGCGGCGGGGAAGACCAAGGGAAAGTTCCTTCAGCCGCCCAACAGCTGATCTGCTCCGCAGCGCGGAAGCAGCGAGGAGCCGAAGATGGGGTTTCCCCGTTGCCGCGCTGCGGAGCGGATCAGGTGTTGGGCGGCTGAAGGAACTTTCCCTTGGTCTTCCCCGCCAGCATTCCGTCAGTCGCAGCGCTGGCTGTCAACTTTTCTTTTTAGCACTGGGGAGGCAAGTCAGCTCCTGCCCAGTTTTAAAAAGAAAAGTTGACAGCCAGCGATTGTTCCGCTGCCGCCAGCATGGCCTGGCTGGCAGCGGAAGATGTAACGGAGCCCACGGGGGATTCGCCTTCCTCTCACCCGCAGCCGAGACTGATCGTGGGCTCCTTCGCAACCTCGGAGAGCTTCCAGGGCATGAAAGCTCACAAAAACCAGGAAGCTCTCCGAGGTTGCAAAGGAGCCCACGATCAGTCGGCTGCGAGCGGGAGGAAAGCGAATGCCACGGGGCTGGGCTCGGCTCCCCCCTCGGCTCCCCCCCTTACCAGCCCCGCCGCGGAAGGCTCCATTCTGTTCCCTGCCGGCCCGATTGAGCGGCCGGCGGTCTCCATTCAGGGAACAGAATTTTAAAAAAAATATTTTTTAATATTTTATTTTTTTAAATAATATTTTTTGAAAAACCGCGTTGCAGCGTTTCGCGCTAATCGAGAACGCGCAAATCGAGGGACCACTGTATTCTCTGCACAATTCACTTCCTTTCACTTCTGCTTTTCTAATTATAAGCAGTATCTCTAAACAGAAACCTAAACTGTATGAAATAATTCTTACCCATCTTAAGGCCAACATTTCAATAACTTAGTTCACAAAATAGGATGCAGACTTTTAGAAAATTGGGCAAGGTAGTTAAAAATCCAGACAAAAAGGCCAAATAAATGTTTGTATTGTGTTTTCAGTGTTCAAGAAAGCTGATTTTTCATTTTCTGAATTTCTAGAGGTGCAATAATTTGAGTTTTATATTATATGGGTCATTTGTAGACTAGTGTGTTAGTGTGCCTTACAATTTACAGAATCATTTCTTTTTTCTATTTACACAAAAAAGAGATTTTATTGCATGTTGTATTCTCCTAAAACAATTTCACAAAACCCACTTTATCGAACATAACATTTCCAGCTAGGTTTTAGTCTTACTTCATAAAATTGCCAACTGGATCTTAACCCTGCTTCTTAAGGATTCCTGAAAGTTAATTCTAAAATACTGTAATAAATTGACGATTTATTATCTGACTAGAACTTAAGTAGCAAACTTTGGTATACAAATTGGCTATTGCTATTGCTATCCTATGGTATGTTTGTGGAAGTCATGAAAAACCTATACAGTGGTACCTCAAGATACGAACCCCTCGTCTTACGAACTTTTTCATGTTACGAACCCCAAACCCGAACTTCCGGGTTTGGCGTTCGCCCGGCTGTCACCTTTTAAAACAGCCGGGGGGCTTCCCAGCAGCCTCCCGAAGCCGAACCCGGATGTTCGGGTTTGGCGTTCGGCTTCGGGAGGCTGCTGGGAAGCCCCCCGGCTGTTTTAAAAGGTGACAGCCGGGCGGCGGGGCTTCTCGGCGGCGGTGGCAGGTTGGTAAGATGGAAAACGTTCGGGTTCGGGAGGCCACTTTGGGTTTTTGTCTGGGAGGGAGGGCAGGAGGTCCGGCACTGGGGGAGGGAGTCAGGAAGGTCCTCCTGCTCCCCCCCCCAGCGAAAAACCACAAAGACGGTCTGCCGCCGCATGACAGGCAGGGCGGAGCAGCCTGGAGCAAAGGGAGTCTGAAACCGCCGGCGGCTTCAGCATCCCATTGCTCCGCCGGCGGCAGCAGACCTCCTTTGTATTTTTGGCTGGGGGGGAGCAGGAGGCGCAGGATCGGGCCGGCGGCGGGCGTGAGGCGAGGCAGCAGGTCTGCATCCTGGGCGGGCGTGCAGCGGGCGAGGAGGCACGGCCGAGCGAGACGGGGTGGGCAGCGAGACGGGGCGGGTAGCTACTGGGGGTGGCGGGGGCGGTGATGCTGTGTCCGACTCGGGGCTGGTGGCGCCCGACGCAGCGGGCAACATTGTCGGCTGCTCCGGGCCACTCCCGGAAGCGGCCATGGGAGGGCGAGCTGCCTCAGGGAGGAGGAGGATCGGGCGGGACCAGGTAAGGGCTGGAATTTCTCCGCTGGGAAGAAGCGGCGTTGGATCCTCCATCTACCTCTGTCGGCTGCTCCGGGCCACGGGGGCGAGGATGAAAGGGCGGAAGGCGTGCTCGGCGGATGATCCATCACCGCTTCTTCCCAGCGGAGAAATTCCAGCCCCCACCTGGTCCCGCCCGATCCTCCTCCCTGAGGCAGCTTGCCCTCCCATGGCCGCTTCCTCCACCCTCCATCGCAAGCCCTCGCCACCGCAGCCAACGCGCGCTGCGATCTTCCGGGCGAGCCAGGCTCAGTGACGGAAGGCAGCCGCTTGGCCCGGGATGCTGGGCCGAAAGGAGCCGGGCTTGATCCGCTGAGCCTGGCCGGCGAGGGAAGCCAAGCCGGCTAGGCTCAGCAGATCAAGCCCGGCTCCTTTCGGCCCAGCATCCCGGGCCAAGCGGCTGCCTTCCGTCACTGAGCCTGGCTCGCCCGGAAGATCGTAGCGCACTTTGGCTGCGGCGGCGGCGGCTACGTTGCTGCCGGCTTGGCTTCCCTCACCGGCGCAGCCAACACACGCTACAATCTTCTGGGCGAGCTAGGCTCAGTGACGGAAGGCAGCCGCTTGGCCCGGGATGCTGGGCCGAAAGGAGCTGGGCTTGATCCGCTGAGCTGATGTTCCCCGGTGCGTCAGGCGCCGCCAGCCCCGAGTCGGACGCACCCTCGCCGCTGCGCCCAGCCGCTGCCCGCCCCGTCCTAGCCGGAGCCTGAGCCGGTCGGTCGCGCCTCCTCGCCCGCCCACCCAGGATGCAAACATGAAAAACGTGGAGGCTGGTGAACAAAGGCCAGAACTTTCGGCTTCTGGGTGGATGGGAGGAGGTAAGCGGTGGGAGGAATCAATGGCGCTGGGCTGGTAACATCTCCCCAATGTAAAAAGCTGCTGGGGTGGCTTAGCTCCCCCTTTCCAGCCCGAGGCTGAAAGAAAAACGCGGAGGCTGCAGGAGTCGGGATGTGTGGAAGAGGTCTGCGGGAGAACTGGGGGGACCCCAGCCCACGCCTGCTGCTTGCTCTCCCGGAAAGACCCCAGCCCACACCTTCAGGAGCTTCCCAGCCGGGTCCCTTCCACGGGGCAGTGGCCACGGCTCCCCCCAGTTCTCCCGCTGACCCTTTCCACACACGCACACCATCCCCACCCTCCGCGCCGCCGGTTGGCTGTCATCTTGTAAAGAAGCAAGAAGAGGAGGAGGAGCTGGGCGCTGGTGGTGGTGGAGGAAGGCGCCCAGCTCCTCCTCCTCTTCTTGCTTCTTTAGAAGATGACAGCCGGCCGGCGGCGCGGAGAATGTGGCTCGGAGGCTGGGAGGGAGGCAGAATACAGGAGGAGGAGGAGGAGGGAGGCCAGGAGGGAGAAGGGGAAGGAGGGAGGGAGGAAATCAGAGAAGACGCACGTACAAACCGCCCGTGCGTTTCCCTCCCTTCCCTTTCAGTCATTGCAAGCCAGACAGTAACTGTTGACTTTTCCGTTAATCCACCCACAAGGCTACCTCCCGGCAGCCTGCGCTGTCTCCCCTGTCTCCCCCCCATCCACCCATACCTGAACAAAATCCGAATGCCGGCGGAAATGAGGCAAAAGGGGTGAATTTTGGGCTTGCACGGATTAATCGCTTTTCCATTGATTCCTATGGGAAACTTTGTTTCGTGTTACGAACTTTTCACCTTACGAACCTCCTCCTTTCACCAATTAAGTTGGTATCATGAGGTATTACTGTATATGAAAACATCATATAATATAACCTCTACGTCTCTGCCTGCATCTACTATTGTAGAAATAAGTCAAATCCTATAGTTACTGAATGTGCTGAATCTTGATTCAACTGCATATTTATGAATGCTAACAAACATGAAAGGTGCAATCTTCCAAAATGTGCAACTCTTACCTACAATAGATGCTAAATTAAAACATTAAAACATAAAAGTATAAATAAAAAATACCCAGAAAATCATAACATATAAATCATGTGGGGTAAAACAGATCTATCAGTCGCAAGTTAGCATAATCAAAAGTTAACACAATCAACATATGGTCTCAACTTCATCTCTTGACCACTACACCTGGTGACAAAATCAAGTCTTGACATTAGAGTCTAAAGATAACAGAAAAGAGTTTCCATATGAGAATTAGAAGTGCCACAAACCAGTGACTTGCATATGTAAAATGTTAGCCATGAGGACATTTATAGTTTCAAGGAAGATAACTCGCTTCTTCATTTTGCAATTGTTTCCCCCATTAAGACTCTTTCCATCGTGGCATTTCCATTTAATTTCAGCAATTACTTTGATGCATCTATACTAAACACATATAATCCATCTGGGTCGAACACATCATAATGGGATACCAACGCACATACAGCATACAGTACAAGTGTATGCATTTTTGTATAGGACTCTCTGTATTTAATAGTATTTATGCTTAATAAATACTGATTTTTTTAAAAAATGCATTATACTGTTTGTCACAGTTCAGGGTTTGGATATGTAGAAGGTTAACTCTATCCAATAACTTGTTCCTGTCTTAAAAGAACTGATAAAGATGGCACAGTCTAGTCCCATCTACTAAATGGTGTCATTAGACTTGACAAGTATGGATCCTCTGCCACTGATCCTACTATTAGGAACAGCATTCCTTTTCTGCTATGTCTTTGAGGTTGCTGCCTTTTAGGAAAATATTAAAAACTTGGTTCTTTAAGATTCCTTTGCCAGTGGTTTGTAAAACGGCTTCATAACTTATTTTATATTTTATCAGTTCACTCCTTACAGAAGCAGTCTGAAAACACTGGAAACTCTTATCTTTGGGGCAAAATCTTAGAAGCTGAGGGGCAAAAACATTTGCCAAATCTGATCTCCAGTGAGCATTTGTGGCCCCTATTTGCCCAATTGATCCGCATCATAAAAGAGCTGACTACCAAGAGATCATGTAAACTTCTCATCTATGGAATAATTCGGGCAATGCACCTCTTCAATAAGAGAAAAAACCTCCAGGAACCAGAAAGCTCCAGAAAAATGAAGGTAAAAACAACTTAAGGTAAAAACAACTTAAGGTAAATGAGGTAAAAACAACTTAAGTAAGTAATGCTAACAGATGCATGAATAGGAGTATTACAAGATTTGGTTACCTAGATGTGTATTCTTTCCCCTCCCAGAAAGCCCAACTGACATAAATTGTGCATTCATTTCTGTAAAGACAGTTAGTTTTTTTAGTAAAAGCCTTATTAGATTGTTTATAGTAATGTGCCTGCGCAAAGACCACTTCTCTGTCTAATTCTCATATCTATATACAAGGATAAGCAACATGTAAAGTTCTTACAAAATGTGTATCAGTATCTGGGGACAGTAGTGTATATAATGATGAGCTACCAAAACCTCGGTGCATAGCACAAAGCTAAAGTAATTAAAACATGAAAACAAGTGAGTTCATTAGAATTAAATCAGAAATTTTGGATATTTTTGAAAGTTTTTAAAGTTAGAATTTTTAAAGATTATTTTTATGTATATTCATTGTATTAATTGTACTATCGTGTCTTGTGTATGCTGTGAGCTGCCCCGAGTCCTCGGAGAGGGGCGGCATACAAATCCAAATAAACTAAACTAATTAATAAAACTGGATTGGTAAAACTGCTGTTGTTTTTTAAAAGTAGGTGGGTACGAATATACTATTTTTTCTGAGGAAAAGAGCTTTTATGTTGAAACACACAAAGACTTATCTTTCACTTTACCTCTCTCTGTTTAACCTTTGTTTAACCTCTCTTTGTTTTACCTCTTTTTGTTTCACCTTGCAGATACCAAAGCCGCGTAATGCACCTTATGTCAACTGGAAGCTGGCTTTTTCAGTGACAATGGCGATGCTACTTGCCCTAATGTTTTGTGGGATGTTGGTAAGCTAAAATATTTTTCTACAGATCCTTACATTAATAGACCATATTACTGCAGCCAGGATTTAATATAATCTCACCTCAGTAAAGGGTGAGATGGGTTTTTCTAAAATTATTGCTAAGAGGAATGAACGGGGGTAATTAAATGGGTGCATTAAGCTTGGATTCATTCAATTCTGAGAGGGAAGGTCTGGCCGGGAGGCTATATTTGCTCCATAAGACCTTCTTATGAGATTGACCCAGACCATGTTGGAGACCCCTTACCTTTTTATAAGCAGAAGATTGAGAAAAAGAAGAATTTCTTATTGAAAAACATAGGAAAAAACATTGGTCTCTGTGACAGTCATTGATCACTGTGAAAAATATTTACATTTATCTGTCACTTCTGTTTTTGTATTCAACAGTTATCTTTTATTAAGACAAATCAAGTAACAGATGGAACTTCTCCTGTAAAAAGGTAACTCCTAGAGTAATTTTTGAATATTGTTCAACTGTTTGGAATCCCCACCATATATTTGACATCAGTGCAATCAAGTGGGTTCAGAAGTACTTCAGGAGAAAAGTCTTGCGCTCTGCTGTACACAGTAGATTTTGTTAAGTATGAGCAGAATTACTGGGGAGATTAAACAAAGCTGATATTTGCATGTCTTGTTCTGATTTGGTATTGGCTTTTTGGCGCTGAAATTGTATCCCTGTCTAAGTTGCCTGTTGCTGGGGCTAAATAGTATAAATACCGAAAGACACTGTATTCAAGCGCTCTCGCGTATAGTATTGTTAATAGTATCCATTCATCCATAGCGTTCCTGTCAGAAATAAATCCTTTAAAAAGGCACCGTTTTCCGAGAGTTATTTCACTGGCGACGAGGGTTACCAAACCTCCGCTGAATAACCATGGCTGCTGTTTCTGCTGTCCAGCCGCCTGAGTTTTTTGACCCAGAAAAAATGACATGGAAAGCCTATATGGCTAAGTTTGACAATTTTTTTAGCAGTGGCTGGCACGCTAACAGCGACAGCAAATGGGCACTGTTCTTTAACTACTGCGACTTGCAATTATTTTTTGACCTTGCCGAAACTCTGACAGACCCAGAAACGGCTAACTCTGTTTCCTGGGAAACTCTCTCTTCAAAATTAGCGTCGCACTTCAAACCGACAAAACTGGCACAGGTTTTTCACCACCAATTCTCCCGCATGGCTCATGCTGAGCTGGAATCCATAAACCAGTTTGTCACTCGTCTCTGAACTGTCCTCTCTAAGTGCCAATTTGACAACCCAGAGGCTCGACTGACAGATGCCCTAATAATTAGCATGCAGAGCGTAACTATTAGAAATAAACTTTTAATGGAAGAAGACTCCTCTCTACAGGACATGATAAAAGCAGCTCAAATTATTGAAGTCGCAGAAGCAGCTGCGGCGGATCTTAAAAACAATGACAAGTACTCCACAGTTTTCAAGGTAGCTGACTCCTCTTCAGCAACCATCCCTCAGGCCGTCTACAACTACCCAGACTCCGAGGTCTACGATGACTACTCCTGCCAACTGTGATCTCCACCGCTGAGACCCTCCCGAGCAGCGCTGCCTCCCACCCCCTGCGCCGGTTGTCGGGGTAATCATCCCCGCTCTCGCTGCCCATTTAGAGATGCCTTCTGCCACCGGATGACCTCCCGATGTCCCAAAGCTTCCAACGACAACACCCTTCACCGACTCAACAATGAGAATACCGTCTCTTCTGTCCATCTTTCAGAGGGAGCCGCCGCCCGACAGGAAATTTCTTCCGTGACGGAAATCGAGGTAAAACTCCCTCCAGAGTAACCAACTGCCACCCATATGCCCCTACTAAGCTTGTGGTTCCATTACTCCTCAACAATAGACCTTGCCAAATGGAACTGTACACGGGGTAAAAATTTGCCCTGGCACAAGTTAAAGCTATATATTCCTTCCATCTTTGGCTCGACTGCAACCCATTGAGACTGCCATTAAAGACTTTCAGGGGAACCCCATTCAGGTTTTGGGAAGAACGTGGGTACCTATCACTTTTAAAAACATTAAGTGCCATCTTCCACTAATAATTGTTGAAGGGGCTAATCACTCCCTTCTGGGGCTTGATTGGATCGCACCTTTGGGTTTGGCTCTCACAGGCCTGAATAAGGTGTCACACACTACTGTACCCAATTTTGTCAAGGAGTTCCCTACTGTGTTTGATTCTGCACTGGGTACTTATAAGGGCCCCCCCATATCCTTTTCCTTGTACCTCTCTGTTCCCCCCTTGCATTTAAAACTCGATGGGTTCCCTTGCCAATCCTCCCTAAACTGGATCAACAGCTAGACAAGCTGATTGTGCAAGGTATACTGGTCCCTGTGGACCATGCCCATGGGAGACACCTATAGTTACCCTGATGAAGCCTGACGGGTCACTCAGAGTATGTGCGGATTATACGTCTACAATCAATAAGGCCCTGCAACACAATTTGTACCCAATACCAGTGGTGCAACAATTGCTACATTCCTTAGGTACAGGCAATGTCTTTGCAAAATTAGATTTAGCACATGCATATCAGCAGCTACCTGTCGATGAGCCCACCGCCCACGCACAGACTATAGTCACTCATACGGGAGCCTTCAAGTGCACCAGACTCCAGTTTGGAATCAGTGTGGCTCCAGGAATCTTCCATCACCTTATGGAACGCGTGCTTAAGGGAATAAAAGGGGTAGAGCACTATTTTGATGATATCTTCATATCAGGGGAAACCTATGCTCAATTGCACCACAGAATAAGGGAAGTACTCTCCAGGTTGCAAGAGAATGGCCTCAAGCTAAGGCCTGACAAGTGTGTGTGGGGCACTTCTACTGTTGATTTTTTAGGATTTAGGATAGATGGGGAGGGGATTCACCCCACCCTAGATAAGGTCAGAGCAATCAGGGAAGCCCCAGCACCAACTACAACAGCTGAGCTGCAGGCATTTTTAGGCCTATTAAAATTTTACTCTGTTTTCCTAAAACAGAAGGCCTCCGCAGCTGAACCGTTACACCAGCTTCTCCACAAGGGAGCGACCTGGAGATGGGGAGACACTGAGCAAGCAGCATTCCTCAAAATAAAGGGCCTTATGACTTCTCAAAGCGTAGTGGTGCAGTATAATACCACATTGCCACTGAGGCTCACATGCGATGCTTCCCCATATGGGGTAGGAGCTGTCCTGGCCCATATACTGCCCAATGGCCATGAGGCTCCAGTAGCATATTTCTCCAGAACCCTGTCCACCACTGAGAGGAACTATGCTCAAATAGACAGAGAGGCGTTAGCCCTGGTGGTGGGCGTTAAGAAATTTCACCATTATATCTTTGGCAGACATTTTGAATAGGTGACAGACCACAAGCCTTTGCTGGGTCTGCTTGCAGAAAACAAACCTACGCCACCTTTTGTCTCCCCCAGAATGACTAGGTGGGCCATATACTCAAAGTGGGTTGAAATAATAGCGATGGGAGCTACCACCTCCGGTGCGGTCATATGAGCCCTCCGTAGGTTATTTGCCATCCATGGGTGCCCTGATGTGTTGGTTTCTGATAACGGACCACAATTTACTTCTAGACAATTAGAACTTTTCCTGGCACAACTGGGCATCAGACATGCCCTGGTCTCGCCTCATGCAGCTTGGGCTAATGGTATGGCAGAGAGGTTTGTTCGCGTGGCCAAAGAAGCCCTGAAGAGAACAGAACCTGACAATATATAGGAACGCTAGGACCCCTTCCTTTTAATGCAGCACATAACACCAAGCTCCGTAACAAACAAAAGCCCTGCTGAAATGTTAATGGGCAGGAAACTCAGGTCACCCTTGGATAGATTGCACCCCTCCTATTTAGAAACCAAAGATTACAGCTGCGATTCTCTGGAAAGATCTTTTAACGTGGGACAAATGGTTTTTGCAAAAAAATTTGACGGGGGCCTAAATTGGGAGAAGGGAAGCATAACAGAGCAAACTGCCCCAAAAACATACCATGTCCTCTTAGAGGATGGCCGCCTTTGGAAAAGGCACATTGACCACTTAAGGAGGCGGCTGGAGACAACCAGCCTCTGACAAGAAACTTCCCTGCAAACTAACAGGGACTCTGAATCTTTACTCCCCACAGGGAGTTCTCACTGGAAAACCCGCGCCCAAACGCGACCCAGGCAATGGGAAATAGATTGGGACTTACCAAATCGCCGACAGTGCTCCAGCGTTGGGGAACCAACTTTC
The DNA here is from genome assembly GCF_031021105.1 of Erythrolamprus reginae. Classification (NCBI taxonomy): domain Eukaryota; kingdom Metazoa; phylum Chordata; class Lepidosauria; order Squamata; family Dipsadidae; genus Erythrolamprus; species Erythrolamprus reginae. The sequence goes on along the minus strand of NC_091963.1, from coordinate 94,868,924 downwards.
GAGGAGGCCACCAGGGGTCCGGCGGATTGTATCCCTGTCTAAGTTGCCTGTTGCTGGGGCTAAATAGTATAAATACCGAGAGACACTGTATTCAAGCGCTCTCGTGTATAGTATTGTTAATAGTATCCGTTCATCCATAGCGTTCCTGTCAGAAATAAATCCTTTAAAAAGGCACCGTTTTCCGAGATTTATTTCAGATTTCCTAATTCTACTGAGCTCAAACTTCTTGCTTTAGATAAATTAGAACTGTGTCACTTGTTGTCAGACCTAGGTATTGCATACAAATTTATGAATAGTCATGTTTTACCTGTAAATGACATTTTCTGTTTTAATCACAATAACATGTGCATGAACAACTCAATGTAAATCATTTTAAACTTGAATGTGAAACAGGAATTCTGTAATAGAGTTGTCAAAGTCTGGAATGCCCTATCTGATTCAGTTGTCTCAGCTACAAATATTCACAGTTTCAGTCATAATTTGATTTCTGTGGACCTTACTTCATAGACACTTAAATGGTCAGTAGAAGGGGCGTGTACAAATGCACTAACATGACTATTGACCCTATTTTCCCCTCAGCTGCTTTTCCATGGTGGGAGTGGCGGCCTTGGGGGATGGGCTTGTTCAGGCTCCGGAATGCCTCTACTGCCACTCCCACCATGAAAAGACAGCCGAGGGGAAAAGTCTGGCAGGGCCTTGATGGATGGATGCCATGCTAGAAACCAAGAGATGATGAGTTCTAGTCTCACCTTGGGCATTAAGCAATGGCAAACCACTTCTGAAATCTTTCCATAAAACCGCAGGGACAGTCCAGACATTTGCCAGAAGTCAACATTGATACGAAGGCATGCATAAAAACAATGATTGTTAAAGAAAGAAATGTACAAAAGGTACAAAAATATTTATGTAGATCCCTCAAAACTATTTAATACCATGAGTGCTAGACCAATTAAAGAAACTTGGATTAATTTGTGTTTCTGCTTTATCTTTCTAGGAAGTTAGCAACTGGACCTCCAGCTCCACCTCCAACCCCTGTTTCAGCTCCAAAGTCAGGACCAGCACCAGCTCCACCTCTACCTCCACCTCCACCTCCACCTCCAACACCTATTATAAAGGCCAGTTCAAAGAAAATGTGAGTATATGTAGAATTATATATGTGGGATAGAGCAGAGCCTGTTAAAATGCTAGTGGGATAGATTAGAGCCCGTTAAAATGCCAATTGAATGTGAGTATCTGTAGAGTTATATGTGTGGGATAGTATTTATACTTGAAGGTAGATCCACCCATAGATTCTGATTGTTTCATTTTATGAAAGAGCCATGGTGGCACAGTGGTTAGAATGCGGTATTGCAGGCTAACTCAATTGCTCACTGCCAGGAGTTCATTCCTGACTGGCTCAAGATTGACTCAGCCTTCCATTCTTCCAGTGTCATTAAAATGAAGATTCAGGTTGTTGGGGGCAATAGGTTGACTCTGTAAACTGTTTAGAGAGAGCTCTAAAGCACTGTGAAACAGTATATACATCTCGGTGCTACGGATATTGAATTTCTTAATGTTATTTATATAAATTGATTTTGTTTCATAGTTGCTATGCTAAGGAAGGGCACTCAAAATTCCTAGTCATATCTATAGGAAAGCAAGTTGAGCTGGGGTGATATATGGTTTAAATTGGAATTCGTGGTAGCCACCTTCCAGAGGACAATTTATCTACAACATGTTTCTTAATCACAAAATGTTTTAAATGAGTGGATGCCATCTCCCAAAATTCCCTAGCCAGCCATGCTTAATATTAACATCTTAAAGCCTTTTGAGAAAATCTAAAATCTATATCTAAAGTCTAAAACGTTCTTGCATTTCAAGAAGTTTGAAAAGAAATGAGCCATTATCCTTCCCAGAATAATGTATCCCTGGGAAAAATGCAATCTCAATTGTAACAAACTTCTTTTTAACTTCTGTCCTGTTAAACCACCTGTCAGCATTGTAAATAGCATCTGAGAAATAAATCAAGTTCCAGTCCAATTCTCTCAATCAGAGCTTGATTTATTAACAGAACCATGTTAACTACGCTATTGTCATTCCGATTCTGAGTACTTCCCAGAATCCCATCTAGGTTAAAGTTCATCTTACATCCCCCACACCCACAAGTTCATCACGAGAGCCAATCTGTGTGCAGGGGCTTATAAAATTCCTCTTCTCTTCAGTTGAGGCAGAAAAAATGGTGGCCTTGGCTTGGAGAAAGGAATCTTTGGTTGTGTCTAGTAACTTTCCCCTCTGACTACTCACTACCCCTCCCATCCGCCCTTGTGTTGTGTCAGTCTGAACTCTCTAACTCCACATGAAGACTTCAGCCTGACAACACCTTTCTCTTTTTTGTCAGGTCTGAAAAAGGGAAACCCACTAGTGAGACATCACCAGCTGAGTGAGTAGTAAAAGTCTCACAAGGATTGTAAATTAACTTAAAACTTTTTGTCCTCCAAGATATTTAATAATAATAATAATAATAATAATAATAATAATAATAATAATAATAATTTCTTAGATTTGTATGCCGCCCCTCTCCGAAGACTCGGGGCGGCTCACAACAAGTGATAAAACAATATTGTACAGGCACAAATCTAATATTAAGAAAAAAACTAAAAACCCTATCAATTTAAAAAACCAAACAGCACATACATACCAAACATAAATTATAATAAGCCTGGGGGAAAGGTGTCTCAAATCCCCCATGCCTGGCAGTATAGATGGGTCTTAAGTAGTTTACGGAAGACAAGGAGGGTGGGAGCAGTTCTAATCTCCGGGGGGAGTTGATTCCAGAGGGCCGGGGCCGCCACAGAGAAGGCTCTTCCCCTGGGGCCCGCCAGATGACATTGTTTAGTCGACGGGACCCGGAGAAGGCCAACTCTGTGGGACCTTATCGGCCGCTGGGATTCGTGCGGTAGTAGGCGGTTCCGGAGGTATTCTGGTCCAATGCCATGTGGGGCTTTAAAGGTCATGACCAACACTTTGAATTGTGACCGGAAACTGATCGGCAGCCAATGCAGGCCACGCAGTGTTGTAGAAACGTGGGCGAATCTGGGAAGCCCCACGATGGCTCTCGCGGCTGCGTTCTGCACGATCTGAAGTTTTCGAACACTTTTCAGAGGTAGCCCCATGTAGAGAGCGTTGCAGTAATCGAACCTCGAGGTGATAAGGGCATGAGTGACTGTGAGCAATGACTCCCTGTCCAAATAGGGCCGCAACTGGTGCACCAGGCGAACCTGGGCAAACACCCTCCTCGCCACAGCCGAAAGATGATGTTCCAATGTCAGCTGTGGGTCGAGGAGGACGCCCAAGTTGCGCACCCTCTCTGTGGGGGTCAGTAGTTCCCCCCCAGGGTAATGGACGGACAGATGGAATTATCTTTGGGAGGCAACACCTACAGCCACTCCGTCTTGTCTGAATTGAGTTTGAGTTTGTTGACACCCATCCAGTCCCCAACAGCCTCCAGGCACCGGCACATCACTTCCACTGCTTCGCTGACTGGACATGGGGTGGAGATGTACAACTGGGTATCATCCGCATATTGATGATACCTCACCCCATGCCCTTGGATGATCTCACCCAGCGGTTTCATGTAGATATTAAATAGCAGGGGGGAGAGGACCGACCCCTGAGGTACCCCACAAGGGAGAAACCTAGAGGTCATCCTCTGACCCCCCACTAACACCGACTGCGACCGACCGGAGAGGTAGGAGGAGAACCACTGGAGAACAGTGCCTCCCACTCCCAACCCCTCCAGTCGGCGCAAAAGGATACCATGGTCGATGGTATCGAAAGCCGCTGAGAGGTCAAGAAGCACCAGGACAGAGGACAAGCCCCTGTCCCGGGCCCGCCAGAGATCATCCATCAACGCGACCAAAGCAGTTTCCGTGCTGTAGCCGGGCCTGAAACCCGACTGTTGAGACCCTAGATAATCGGCTTCTTCCAAGGACCGCTGGTGTTGGAGCGCCACCACCTTCTCAACAACCTTCCCCATAAAGGGAAGGTTGGAGACTGGACGGTAGTTATTAAGCATGGCTGGGTCCAGGGAAGGCTTCTTGAGGAGGGGGCACACAAGTGCCTCCTTATAAGGAGCCAGGAAGGACCCCCTCTCCAAGGAGGCGGTGACAATCTCCTGGACCCAGCTCCGTGTCACCTCTCGACCGGCCGAAACCAACCAAGAGGGACACGGATCCAGTAAGCAGGTGGCAGAACTCACAGCTCCAATGGCCTTGTCCACTTCATCAGGTGTCACCAAGTCAAACTCCTCCCAGACAGATGGACAAAGACGTTTAGCCCCAGTCACCTCGACTGACTCATTGTCAGCCGATACTGCTATGCAATTGGAGTCGAGTTCCGCTCGGATCCGAGCGACTTTATCAGCGAAAAACGAGTTAAATTCCTCAGCACTGCCCTGCAAGGGTTCCCTAACTCCCCCCTGATTTAGAAGGGAGCGGGTCACCCTAAACAGAGCAGCCGGGCGGGATTCCGCTGATGCAATCAAGGCGACATGGTACGCGCATCTTGCCGCCTTGAGCGCCACTTTGTAAGTCTTAATAAAAGCTCTTACAAGTGTTCGGTCGGATTCGGACTTACTCTTCCTCCATCGCTTCTCTAGACGTCTCTTCTGGCGTTTCAACTCCCGGAGCTCCTCGTTGAACCATGGAGCTCTACGGGGTCTAGTGCCACAGAGAGGTTGCAGTGGCGCAATTCGGTCAAGAGCCTCCGCTGCAGCCTTGTTCCAGGCCTCAGCAAGAGACTCTGCCGAGCTGTGGACAAGCGAATCTGGTAAAACCCCAAGCGCCTCAGGGTCCATCAGGCGTCTGGGGCGGAACCTCCTAATCGGTTCCGCCTCCCTGCGGGGGAGGATTGGAGCCAGGAAGTTGAGCCGCAGTAGAAAATGGTCTGACCATGACAAAGGCAATGCTTCTAAGCCCCTTAGTCTCAGACCACTATTCAATTGCTCCGAGAGGAATACCATGTCGGATGTGTGTCCACCCTCGTGAGTCGGACCCTGAACTACTTGAGTCAGGTCCATGCCTGTCATGGTGGCCATGAACTCCTGTGCTAATCCTGAGGAACCGCCGAGCGACGGCAGATTGAAGTCCCCCAGGACAATGAGTCCGGGGAACTCCACCGCCAGCTCGGCCACCTCTTCGAGCAGCACAGGCAGGGCTGTTGACACGCAGCTGGGAGGCAGGTACGTGAGTAACAAGCCCACCTGAACCCCTAAGTCCAACTTCACAAGGAGTGACTCACAACCCGCGATCTCAGGAGCAACGAGTCTACGCAGATGGAGGCTCTCCCTGGCTACAATAGCCACTCCTCCCCCCCTTCCCTGGGGTCGAGGCTGGTGCCATATCTGAAACCCGGCTGGACATATTTCCGAGAGAGGCACCCCTCCCTCTGGGCCCAGCCAGGTTTCAGTAACACATGCCAGATCGGCCTCCTCATCCAGGATCAGATTCCGGATGAGGAGAGCTTTATTCACGACCGATCTGGCATTGAGTAGCAGCAGCTTGAGCCCAGGGCCTGGATTACACTCGTCACCAGGGCTCCGGTTTGAGCTCACGGGACTGGAACAAGGGATCGCTATTAAGCAGCGATCTCTTTTTCCTCCAGAACGGCTAGCCCCGTGACTCCCGCCATATCTACCTCTCCCCAGCAGGACCGGAATATTCTGGCCCTCTGTCACCCCAGAGAAAGATACCCCCATCCCTCCTGTCTCTCTACCGCCAGGTAGGCTAAATTCTGCATTCATACTGACCGTATTGTTCCCATACATACCGTCCCACTCACCCCACCCATTCATATTATAAAAATTGCAATTACCATTTACCTCATCCATACCCCACCCATCCTGCAAGTTAGTCCCACCATTCATTCGATTCATTTCATATATACCTTCCATCTGATCCCAAATATCCATCACTAAAATTACCCCCCAATAAATTAGTTAAAAAATGTATAAAAATTAAAAAATAGTTAATTAATTAAAAAGGTTAACTAGTCAGTTATAAAATTAATCTGAGACAATTATATAAATAGAATCAATTAATATAAAACCAGTTTCCTGGGAAGGAGACAATCTTAGCTGCAGCAGAATTCTTTTTAACTTTTGTTGTGTTAAAACACTTTTCTCTTTTTTGTCAGGTCTGAAACAGAGGCACCCAGTAGTGAGGCACTACCAACTGAGTGAGTAGTAAATGTATATCAATGATTGTTATTTAGTAATATGGCACACGCAGATGCCCTTAGCCTCTGTCCCCTGCCAGTACTGGTCATAGATCCCTCACCTACATCACAGGTCCTCCTCGTAGAGGAACTTATCAACTCATTGTCTGCATCTGACATAGCTGCCCACTCCTCCACCGATAACACCATTTCCCAAGTCATTGACTGGGTTAAAAGGGAGTGGTCCACAGGAGTTTTATCCAGCGAGTTTACCCCATTCCAGACAAGGCAGAATGAGTTATCTATGCATAGAGGGTGTTTACTGTGGGGATCACGAGTCATTGTTCCCCCTTCTCTACAGGACGCAGTCTTGCGCCTCCTCCACGAGTGCCACCCAGGCATTGTTTGGATGAATGTAACAAATGTAACGAGAGCATTTGTTCAAGGAGATCCGGTATACACCTGAAATTATGGAGGGGGAGAACACCGTTGGGAGCCAGGTTGGGTCTCTGAAGTAATCAGCTCTTGTTCTTATAGGGTCCAACTAGGTGCTGGTGGACCTGGCACCGGCACATAGATCAACTATGCCGCTGAACCTTAGAAGCTGCCACACCGAAGTCACAAGCACCATCCGTCCAGCCATCCTGCACCACACCATCTGAATATACAGAGATCACTTCTTCCCTGGACGACCAATACCAAAGACCGATACCGCAGCCATTACACCAGGAAATACACACAGAAGTTCAACCACAACCATTGTCTAGAGAAACAGATTCATCATTGCCCCTACCAGAGGCCGAACCCCGCCACTCATCAAGGCCACACAAGCGTCCCGCATATTTAGAGGACTTTGTGTACACCAACCAGGTGGGAAGGGGTGTTGTGTCCAGAGGACAGTTAGGCCTTGTACCCGCCCCATATTCCTGGGGCGGGAAAATACGATAACGTGATTGGTTGGCTGAGCCTGGCAGCCCGGGGTATATATAGCTGCCAGGCACGGCCATGTTTTGTTGTTGTCTTGTTTCATTCTGTAAACCGTTACCTTCTGTTCTAATAAATAGAACCGTTACTTACTCCCAAGTTTGCAGTCCTTCATTCTTGCAAGGATCCAACATTTAGCTTATAACTTTTCTCCCTCCAAAATATTTCCTAGGAAGGAGACAGTCTTAGCTGTAGGAGAATTCTTTTTAACTTCTGTTAAAACATCTTTCCCTTCTTTGTCAGGTCTGAAAAAGAGGCACCCGAGAGTGAAGCTACACCAGAGACTGAGTGAGTAGTACAGTCCGTCAAGGGCTCTTCTTTAACTTAGAATTTGTTTCCCTGCAAGTTATTTCTAAGTAATGCTTTGGTTTAAAACAACATATACAGTATACTGTTTGCGGCGGACGCTGCATAAGCACATGGACCAAAGAGCTTGGTTTTATGGGTCATTTTATTCGTTTAAATGTGGACCTGCAGAGGTAAAACCAATGGGGTGGAACTTCCATTCCAAACATTATTGGGAAACTATGGGTGAAAGCTCCTTGCTGAGCAAGGGAAGGTTGCCCTTGAACTTGGCCTTGGCCTTGACCTCCCCTTGCCCTCCGCCATGCCCAAGGCATGTGGGAAGGCTCACCCCCAGCTTGTCGCCTGTAGGCTTGTGGCAGGTGAATCCCAAGGGCACCCTTCCCTAACATCCAGCCTGGATCAGCCCAGAACTTCTGGGGAAGGGCAGCCCATCACTTTCCAAAAGTTGCACTAAAGGAGATCACACAGTTGCTGTTACCCCTTCTATCCACCCCACACTGGCATCCCCAGTGACCAAAGGGATTTAAGCCAGTTGACCTAGCCCTAATGATCCAAGACCGCAAGAAATCCGCTAGCCTCTCCCATCACCCAGCTCCCAGTGTGGAGTAGGTGAAAAAACAGGGGAAACCTAAAATGCGGTGCCGCCACAAAAAAATTATACCTGGCCCCCGAAAGTAAACCAATAGCCCCATTGAGATAAGGAGAAGGTGAGCGGGTACATACAACAGGGCTGAGAAATTGATTCAAAAAGGAGGGGCGAGTGGCGAGCCCATCCCGTATCTAGGACATTTTTTAGTAATTGAACACATTTCAGATTCTAAGAGCATTCTGAATTAAAAATTTAAATTGGGGGAAGCAGAACTAGGAAGCAGAGGAGGCCTCCTAGTTCTAGCACTCACTAACCAGGTTGAAACTACAAGGCAAAAAGCAGCATTCTTCCCAGACTGTCCCATTTCCCGAACCCAAATGAGAGTTTCTAGCTGAGTGCAGGAAACTACCCAAAATAATTTGCTGCCCAAATTTGAGCATCAGAGAGTGCCTCCTTCCCAGAGAGGCTTCATTTATTTTGGTGCATATTAAGGAAGATTTTATGAAATCTTCTCACACTCTTCAGTGTAGCTAAAGGGAGTTAATGATGCTATAAAACTGATTTGCTTGCTGGTACAATAGAGATGGAGAAGTGCCTCGCTCAATGATTTGTGGATTGACCTCTTCTGCCACAAATTCTATTGACCATCAATCTCTATTCCAACCTGACTGTGAGTTGGATAAAATGTGGAAAGACAGAGAAAGCAAGTCCTAAGCAGTAATACTTGGAAGGAAAAGACTAAAATGGTAGCTCTACTGCTTGAGGAACCTATGCAAAAAAGCAAGCTTTCATACAAGCAATATTACCACATGTGGTGGACGTATCCACTAGTTAAGAAATTCTGGAAGAAAACTAAATGTATAGGAGAATAAATACCAATAAAACTGGAACTCTTCCTTCTTGGAATAATTAGGCATAAAGTTACAATAAATGACAGGCATCTGATTCTACACATAACGACCGTGGCAAGAATCATATATGCCCAAACCTGGCAACAGGAAACCGTTCCGACATTGCTTAATTTAATAACAAAAATATATGAGGTAGTAGAAATGACAAAACTTACATATGAACTACAGGATAAAGATATTAAGGAATTTCACAATACTTGGGACAGGTGGTATATCTGGATTAATAAAAATAAAATAAAATAAAAGAATAAAGAGAATAATGACAACGTTATTAAAGCTACTAATCTAAGAGAGAAAAACTAAACCATTGTTAAGAAGAAATATTACCATTGCAAGGCACTATTATACCATGGAAAAATATAGAGGATATGAAAGCAATCACATAGAAATGGATACGTTAATGAATAAATTAAAAAGATATATGTGTAATAATAAACAAGAGGGGAAAAATATTGTTATGAATGAATATGCTGCAAAGAACAATTAGCCTGCAATTTAGCAGATGTAAATATTAAGCTCTGATACCAAAACTACCCATGTATAAAGCACAATGCTTTATTCTGTCTTGAGTGTATATATGTATGTTGTTACTCCCCCTGTCTTGTTTATTCCATTTTTTAAAATGTAAATAAAGTATTTTTCATACAAGCAATAACGGATGCAGCACAGGCAGTTCTTGAGACTCCTAAATTGGCCCATGTTATATCACTGTAACTGACAGCTGCCCAGGTTGCTTGTTTGTTTCTGATTTCAATCGAAAGAGTTGGTTACTACCCTTAATGCTGTTCTGTTTAAAAAAAGTTACAAATCTTCTGTTCCCGGGTCACCCTGACCCGGACCGAAAACTCTTCATTTGCAGTGCTTATGTTTGGTCAATTTGAATACTTTTTTCACTTGGAAAGTAGTCTGAACATTTCTGCACACAATGATATGAAAATTGAACTGAAGAAATTAATCCTTATTGGTTTATTTTGCACATAAATATGCCTCCCCCCCATTTTTGTGATTTTGTTTTTAGGTTTATTGATAATTATGCCTGCAAAATACATTCTATTTTACTAAAGTTGGTGTGGGATTGGTAGCTTGAACATTTCTGAACATAATGATATGAAAATTGAACTGGAAAAATTGATGCATATTGGTTAATTTTGTTGATGAAATGCACGCCCCCCCATTTTTTAAAAATAGTCTTCACTTTATGGATAGTTTTGCTAGCAAAATACATTCTATTTTACTAAAGTTGGTGTGGGATTGGTAGCTTGAACATTTCTGAACATAATGATATGAAAATTGAACTGGAAAAATTGATGCATATTGGTTTATTTTGCACATAAATGTATGCCTCCCCCCATGTTCAATTATTTCAATTTATATAAAAATTATGCTGTTAATTTCAAACTTACATACTTTTTTTTAGTAAAATGGATTTGTTTCATAAAATTAGTTCTCTGGCTACAATGTGGTTGATTTTCAAAAGGATATTCCAAATATTTCTAGCCAAATATGTATAAAAAGTGACAATAATGGCACACAGCAAGGCCGAGGGGGGGGGTGGCCCTTTTGTGGCAAAAATAAACCAATAAGAACAATTTTTCCAGTTCATTTATATTTTTCTTATATTCATAAATGTTCAATTTAGTATATCAAACCTTTTGGGGGGAAATTCCTTGGGGATTTGTAGCCTTAAAAAATAGAAATTGACACAAAATTCAGAAAGGATGGGGGGAGGTGCTTTTTGATCAAAATAAAAATATAAGTCTCAATTTTTCCAGTTCAATTTTCATATCATTATGTTCATAAATGTTCAAACTAGTTTTCCAGTTGAAAAAGTTTTCAAAAAGACCAAATTCAAGTACCTAAAAAAAAATCATTTTGGTCCGGGTCTATATGACCCGAACAGACTAAACGTGACTTTTTTTTTGCCCAGAAAAAAAAAAATTCCCCCACCCCCACAAATATTTTTTTGATGATCAGCATTGTTAAATTGAGTAAATGAATGCCTAAGATTTTAAAGAATATTTTGGATTTGGAGCATAAAAAAATAAAAAGTGAAAATGGTTGCAAGCAGCTGAGGGGGGGGGAAGGCCTTATTTCTGATGTTAAAAAACCAGTAAGAATCATTTTTTTCAGTTCCTTTATATTTTTCTTATATTCAGAAATGTTCAAGCTACCAATCCCACACCAACTTCAGTAAAATAGAATGCATTTTGCAAGCAAAACTATCCATAAATTGAAAAAACTTTCACAAAAACGGGGGGGGGCTGCATTATATCAGCAAAATAAACCAATAAGATTTACTTTTTTCATTTCAATTTTCCTATCATTGTGTGCAGAAATGTTCAGACTACTTTCCAAGTGAAAAAAGCTTTCAAAAAGACCAAACATAAGCACTGCAAATGAAGAGTTTTCGGTCCGGGTCAGGGTGACCCGGGAACAGAAGATTTTTAACTTTTTTTGCCCAGCAAAAACTAAGCCCCCCAGCCCCCCAAAAAAATTCTCATAGAGAGAACCCCTGAAATGATGAATAGTCATGAAATTTCAAGTTTCAGATATGCAGGGAAAATTTTTTACAGGGACTCAAACTTGGCTTCGGGTCAAATAGACCCGAACAGAACAGCAGGGTTAAAGCCCTGCATGATATAGGTCCAGGCTATTTGAGGAACAGTCTCTTCCCTTTGAGGTTGGTCCACTGCACTCATGTCACCAGAGGAGGTAAGTGGCAATTAAATCGAATGAATTAACAGATATATAACTAGGACAAGCTGACCGAGTGATGATAACATTTTCAATTGCTGCCAGAAAAATACTTAAATTCTGCTATTTCTTTTACCAGGGCTTCCGAAACAGAGGAAGGAACTGAAGCCACTTCAAAGAAAACGTAAGTAGCTTCAGGGTGCAAGTCAGGAGTATTTCTCTTTAAGAATTTTTGAAGTGATTCAGAATGCATGATAAGATATTTAAGGTGTAAAACATCTCATAATATTGTCATTTTATTTCACTGTTCAACTGTAGAAAGGAAAAGTGTTTTACTCCTAAGTACATTTACATTTAGATGCCACAATAAGAATTCTACCAAACACGGTTTATTAGGAATAAGCGGTACCGTTTTTTAAAGTTGCACCCATTGTATTCCTCCTATTGAAATACAGTACAGTAGTCCCTCGCTATACCGCGCTTCACCTACTGCGGCTTCACTTCATTGTGGGTTTCTGAGGAAGTCGATCGGCAAATTTAAACAGCCCGCCGAACTCGATCGGCAGGTTTTTCAAAAAAAAAAAATAAATCTAAAATTGTAAATACTGTATTTAAATACTGTATCTAAAATAAATACTGTGTGGGAAGGGTTTATAAACACTTAAAACAATGAAAACTTACCAAACAATTACAATATAAATACTTAAATAAGTATTATCAGTCGATAAATTCCCCATCGCGGATTTCACCTATCGCGGCCAGGTCTGGAACGTAACACCAGCGATAGGTGAGGGACTACTGTATTTTATTTAGCACAGATGCTTGTTTACAGGGATACAGAAATAGTCACACATTTAATTTATTTATTAAACAAATGGATATAATTGCCCAACTCATATATACACAAATCCAGTGGCTTACAACATTTATTTAACATTTATTAATTACATTCATTGAAACATGTCAAAAAAGAGAAGCCGTCACCCAGCATTTCTTTCCTGAGTCTTATTGGAAGGCCAATGCGAGGCCTCTGGAAACGTACTGCTCATCTTAGGGCTTCATTTCTCCCTTTCCCTAGCCTTACCATAGATAGAAAGTGATGCTGCCAGACCCAAAGTAGCTATTGGGAGAAGATTCTATGGGTGCTTAATGAGGCCTTTTCTCTTAGAGCAAATGGCTGTGATGCAGTTCGGAAATACTGAAATTCTTGCTCTTCTCAGAAAAATATTGGCCTCTCAATACATGGATATTACTTTAAAAGAATATGAGATTAAGGGTACTGTATCTGAGATTAAGGGTACTGTATCTATTATAATAATAGCTGGATAAAAGTTGAACAGACTTATTTGAAGAATATGTAGTTTTATAATTACATCGTCTTTTATTCCTTTTATATCTACAGAAGTTCAGAAGTGGGAGAAGGAAAGGAGGAAGAAGAAGAAGAGGAAGAAGAAGACTAATCCAATTTGTCTAAATGCATATTATTGTATATAGTATTGGATTATTAAATACATTTTACATGCACTTTTTTATTGTTATCTTTTTTCCCCTGAGGTTTAAAATCATTTCAGAATAGCTATTCACCCATTGGGAACAACTGCAATTGTATTGGGCCAAGCAGGGCCGCCATCAGGAATTTTGGGGCCCCATACAGCCAAAGTGTCTGCCCCCCCCCCCATTTTAAAACTACAGTGGTACCTCAAGATACGAACCCCTCGTCTTACGAACAACCCGTGATACGAACCCGGGGTTCAGAAAATTTTTGCCTCTTCTTACGAACGTTTTTCATCTTACGAACGCCAAACCCGAACTTCCGGGTTCGGCATTCCGGAGGCTGCTGGGAAGCCCCGCAGCCCGGCTGTCACCACTTTGGGTTTTTGGCTGGGAGGGAAGGCAGGAGGTCCCGCGCTGGGGAAGGGAGTCAGGAAGGTCCTCCTGCTCCCCCCTCAGCGAAAAACACAAAGACGGTCTGCCGCCGCATGACAGGCAGGGCGGAGCAGCATGGAGCAAACGGAGTCTGAAACCGCCAGCGGCTTCAGCTTCCCATTGCTCCGCGGGCGGCGGCAGACCGCCTTTGTATTTTTGGCTTGGGGGGGGAAGCAGGAGGCGCAGGATCGGGCGGGCGGTGGGCGAGGCGTGACCGAACGGGCCCGGCTCAGGCTCCGGCTAGGACGGGGCGGGCAGCGGCTGGGCGCGGCGGCGAGGGTGCGTCCGACTCGGGGCTGGCGGCGCCCGACGCAGCGGGGAACATCAGCGTGGGAGGCAGGAGAGGACCAGGCAACCGGAGCAGCGTCGCCGCTACTCCCGGCTTGGTTTCCCTCGCAGCCGCAGGCAGCGTGCCTTGCGATCTTTCGGGTCGGCCAGGCTCAGCGGATCAAGCCGCGCCTCCCGGGCCTTCTGTCACTGAGCCTCGCCGGCCCGGAAAATCGCAGCCCCTGTTGCCTGCGGCGGCGAGGCAAGCCAAGCCGAGAGCAGCATCACCGCGGCTCCTGGCTCGGTTTCCCTCGCAGCCGCAGGCAACACGGGCTGCCATTTTCCGGGCCGGCGAGGCTCAGTGACGGGAGGCGCGGCTTGATCCGGGAGGCACGTCTTGATCCGCTGAGCCTGCCCGCCCAGAAAATCGCAGCCCGTGTTGCCTGCGGCGGCGAGGGAGCCCAAGCCGAGAACAGCATCACCGCGGCTCCTGGCTCGGTTTCCCTCGCAGCCGCAGGCAACACGGGCTGCGATTTTCCGGGCGGCCAGGCTCAGCGGATCAAGCCGCGCCTCCTGTCACTGAGGCTCAGTGACGGGAGGCGCGGCTTGATCTGCTGAGCCTGGCCGCCCGGAAAATCACAGCCTGTGTTGCCTGCGGCTGCGAGGGAAACCGAGCCGAGAGCAGCGTCACCGCGGCTCCTGGCTCGGTTTCCCTCGCCGCCGCAGGCAACACGGGCTGGGATTTTCCGGGCCGTCCAGGCTCAGCGGATCAAGCCGCGCCTCCCGGATCAAGCCGCGCCTCCCGTCACTGAGCCTCGACGGCGAGGCTCAGTGACGGGAGGCGCGGCTTGATCCCGGAGGCGCGGCTTGATCCGCTGAGCCTGGCCACCCGGAAAATCACAGCCTGTGTTGCCTGCGGCTGTGAGGGAAACCGAGCCGAGAGCAGCATCAGCGCGGCTCCTGGCTCGGTTTCCCTCGCCGCCGCGGGCAACACGGGCTGGGATTTTCCGGGCCGTCCAGGCTCAGCGGATCAAGCTGCGCCTCCCGGGCCAGGCGGCTGCCTTCCGTCACTGACCCCAGCCCACGCCTGCTTCTTGCACTCCTGGAAAGACCCCAGCCCACACCTTCGGGAGCGTCCCAGCCGGGTCCCTTCCACGGGGCAGTGGCCACGGCTCCCCCCATTTCTCCCGCTGACCCTTTCCACACACGCACACCATCCACAGCCTCCGCGCCGCCGGTTGGCTGTCATCTTCTAAACAAGCAAGAAGAGGAGGAGGAGCTGGGCACCGGTGGTGGTGGAGGAAGGCGCCCAGCTCTTCCTTCTCTTCTTGCTTCTTTAGAAGATGACAGCCGGCCGGCGGCGCAGAGAATGTGGCCCGGAGGCTGGGAGGGAGGCGGAATACAGGAGGAGGAGGAGGAGGGAGGCCAGGAGGGAGGGAGGAAATCAGAGAAGACGCATCGTCCGGCTTCAGGAGACAGCTGGGAAGCGGCGCGGCTCTTTTAAAAGGTCGCAGCCGGCCTGGGGGGCTTCCCAGCACCCCCCTGAACCCGGGTTCGGGGTTGGGGGGGGGTACTGGGAAGCCCCCCAGGCCGGCTGTCACCTTTTAAAACAGCCGCCCGGCTTCCCAGCAGTCGCCGAAAGCAGTTTTTTTGCCGGGTTTTTTTTGGTTGCACGGATTAACTGACTTTACATTGTTTCCTATGGGAAACAATGTTTCGTCTTACGAACCTTTCGTCTTACGAACCTCCTCCTTGCACCAATTAAGTTCGTATCATGAGGTATTACTGTACTTTATTTTGCGACATACCAAATATGTATTAAATTTACCTTGGAAAAAATGTTTAAATCCTGCCACTACAACAAGGTACACTTGTTTGACAGATTAATAATATGTTAATAATGCAGAAAATATATTCAAGTGACATCACATATTACATACATATAAATAAATAAATAACCAGAACAGTGCAAATACACCAAATTAACAAAATATTATTAATTTTGCCACCAACAGTATTAAAAGCAGCAATAAGATGGCACAAAGGATAAAGACAAAATACTTCTGCATCACACTAGAAAAATATTTGTTTTCACAATAATACCAATAAATAACAGGTAACCAGCAGATAAATTATACGCAATAATGTTTAAAACTATACGTAAACTCCACCATAGGTGTAAAAAGCACAGTGCAAGAAAAAAGAAGAGAAAGAGGAGGGAAGAGCAAAAAAACCTTCCCTCTTCTTCTCATTAACCTCGCCACCTATCTCCTTATAGCATTTTCCAAAGTGCAAAATTTTAAAATTGCTTTATAAAAAAGAACATACCCTCATGTATCATCAAATCCACATTATGAAGCAAATGTGCAAAAAATCCAAGATTTTTTTCCTCATACATGTAGCTGCTACTGAGTTCCATAACTTAATATATTTAAGCTTTTAAATGTGTAATGTATAATGTCTCTTAACAAATAGCATGTCCGTGGCTCTAAGAGCAACACCTTTTTTTCTCTTTATTCTTTCTTCTTCTTTTCCTAGGATGTTATCATATCTATTAAACATACGGTGAGATATTACTGTGTATGCATTTAATGTAATTTAGAAGGTAAAATGTAAAATAACCAACTCCCGCTTCAGATCTTCTCTGTACAAGTGTCAAAATATGATGTAGTTTTGTTTTTTTGAAAAGACCATAATAGCATTACCCAGCTTCTCCTTTGCATATTCAAATCGTACAAGATTACAAGATTTGGTTACTTAGATGTGTATTCTTTACCCTCCCAGAAAGCCCAGCTGACATAAATTGTGCATTCATTTCTCTAAAGACAGTTACTTTTTTGAGTAAAAGCCTTATTAGATTGTTTATAGTAATATGCCTGCGCAAAGACCACTTCTCTGTCTAATTCCGGTTCCGGATTCCGGTGGGGCAGCAGGAGGCAGCTGGGAGACGCTGCTCCCACCGGACTACGACAAAATGTATTGTATTTTTTAATGAACTCTTTTTAGTGTAAGTTTTTAGTGTAAATTAAGTTAATTGATTTTATCTATATCCTTGCTATTTATTATTAGTACTAATTTTGGAGTAATTGGTATTTATTAGTATTAATTAATTA
Organism: Erythrolamprus reginae; assembly: GCF_031021105.1. Classification (NCBI taxonomy): domain Eukaryota; kingdom Metazoa; phylum Chordata; class Lepidosauria; order Squamata; family Dipsadidae; genus Erythrolamprus; species Erythrolamprus reginae. Next base: position 94,851,942 of record NC_091963.1, on the reverse strand, counting down.
GTATTAATCTGTATTTTTAATTCTATATTTAATTTAATATTTTAATTTAATGTATTTTATATTCTAGTTTTAATTTTTAATAATTAATTTATATATTGTAATATCAATTAATCCTAGAGTAGATTTTAGAGTAAATTGGGGGAGGTTAAATTTGATGGATGATTGGGGTGGATGCAATAATATGTATGAAACGAATGTTTGCTATGGGTGGGCGGGGTGGGATTTTGGTATGGATGAAACGTATGGAAATGGTATGAATGACTTAATTAACCTACCTGACACTGGAGAGGGAGGAGGTGAGGGGGCACTGATCTCTGGAGTGACCGAGGGTCGGAATATCCCAGTGTTGCTGGGGAGAGGCAGATATGGCGGGGGCCACGGAGCTAGCCATTCCAGGGGAACGAGGGATCGCTGCTTAATAACGATCCCTTGTTCTGGCTCCATGAGCTGAACCCTGGGCACTGGTGATGAATGTAATTCTGGCCCTGGGCTCAGGTTGCTGCTACTCAATGCCAGGTCAGTGGTAAATAAAGCTCTCCTCATCCGGGGCTTGACTTCCTGGCTCCAATCCTTCCCCGCAGGGAGATGGAACCGATTAGGTTGTTCTGCCCCAAACACCTGATGGATCCAGAGGGTTTTCAGAAGGCGCTTGGGGTTATTCCAGATACACTCAACCACAGTTCAGCAGAGTCTTTGGCTGAAGCCTGGAACAAGGCTGCAGCAGAGGCTCTTGACCGAATTGCGCCGTTGCGACCTCTCTGCGGCACAAGACCCCATAGAGCTCCATGGTTCAATGAGGAGCTCCGGGAGTTGAAATGCCAGAAGAGACGTCTAGAGAAGTGATGGAGGAAGAGTAAGTCCGAATCTGATCGAACTCTTGTAAGAGCTCACGTTAAGATTTACAAAGTGGCGCTCAAGGCGGCAAGATGCGTGTGTCATACCACTTTGATTGCATCAGTGGAATCCTGCCCAGCCGCTCTGTTTAGGGTGACCCGTTCCCTTCTTAACCAGGGGGGAGTTGGGGAGCCCTTGCATAGTAGTGCCGAGGATTTTAACATGTTTTTCGCTGACGAAATCACTCAGATCCGAGCAGAGCTCGACTCCGATTGGAAAACAGAGTCCATCTGTCTGGGAAGAGTTTGATCTGGTGACACCTGATGAAGTGGACAAGGACATTGGAGCTGTGAGTTCCGCCACCTGCTTTCTGGATCCATGTCCGTCCTGTCTGGTTTCGGCCAGCAGGGAGGTGACACAGAGCTGCGTCCAGGAGATTGTCAATGCTTCTTTGGGGAGGGGGTTCTTTCCGGATCCCTACAAGGAGGCACTTGTGCGCCCCTTCTTCAAGAAACCTTCCCTGGACCCAGCCATTCTCAATAACTATCACCCAGTCTCCAACCTTCCCTTTATGGGGAAGGTTGTTGAGAAGGTAGTGGTGCTCCAGCTCCAGCGGTCCTTGGAAGAAGCCAATTATCTAGGCCCTCAACAGCCTGGCGGTATAGATGGGTCTTGAGTAATTTACGAAAGACAAGGTGTGTGTGGGCAGTTCAGAACTTTTATTTTTAAGAAAGACAATAACATACTTAGGAAATTATTAATTCAAAATCAAGGGAAATTAATTGGGAAGTTATATAAATATCTAATAAACTATAAAACGATATGTTGGATATTGAAAGACAACATGATCAGTTGGTGTAAAAATTTTGGAAAAGAAATAAATCTAGGTACATAGGAAAAGGTATGGGTATACAATTGGAAAATAACTAAATCAATTTCTTTTAAAGAAAACCAAGTTAAGATATTTTATAGATGGCACCTTCCACCATATAGGATTTCAAAAATGTTCCCAAATACCTCTCCTATTTGTTGGAAATGTAAAAAAGAAATTGGTACATATTTTCACACATGGTGGACCTTCCCCAAAGCTAAGATCTATTGGAATAAGGTAGAAAAATGGTTAAAGGAAATAACAAATAAGGAGATTAAAAAGACCCTGGAATTCTTCCTTCTAGGCATCACTGATACCAAACATAAAAGAAATATATTATTTAATAATTCATATATTAGTAGCACCAAGAATTACATTTGCATAAAAATGGAAAGAAAACGAAATTCCAAAAGACGAAGATGTTTTTAAGAAAATCATAGAATGTGCAGAATTAGATATGATGACGAGACGGTTAAATAATCAAATGGAAACAGAGTTTTATAAAACGTGGGAGAAAGTATGTAACTGGTGGAATGTGAAAAAGGAGTATTAACAATATATTAAAAAAAATTTTTTAGAAAATTTAAATTTATTAAATCGAATAAATAAAATTTTATGGAAAGGTTTTTAATCTTATTAATTGATTTCAATTATCTTAACCACAATGTTATAACACAAATGTTGAAGTGGATATTATATTATAGTAGTACAATATATTAAGAAATCTTAGGGATAAGTTTTTAGATTTGTTAATTGATTTTAATTATCTTAATCACAATGTTAAAATGGAAATACTGATGTAGATGTTAGATTAGTGTAGTATATTAAGAATTATCTTTCTGTATTGATCTGAATTATAATTAGCCTTTTTTTGTATTAGCAAGACTTCTATGCTTAGTGGAACAATGGTAGCTCCTTTAAATGTTAAATGTTGTCTGTCTTGTTTGTCTTAAAGAAAAACCAATAAAAATTATTTTTTTAAAAAAATGAAATGCTACTTGTCAAAAGTTGAAGGTATTGAGCCTGCCACAGGAACAGTGAACTGCTTCTGAATGTTATCAGTGAACAGCTGAGGGGATGAAATAAGGGCCACTGCTTGGACTTGTTCAGCAATAAATGGAATGGGAAGTAGAAGCTTTGTTTCCAGTTCCTATGATAGGAGGCGTGGCCAGGCCTGAAGCAGTCCTAGCCTTCTGGAGAAGTGATTTAAATAAGGCTGGTGGAAAAAGGCCTGCAGGAGTAGGCTGCTCTATTGGTAAAGCCTCATCAGCAGAGAGGGCCTCATCCTGACAGTCTGCCTCCTCCAATGCAGAGGATTGGCATTATCTGAGGTATCTGAATAATTTTGATCCTCTAATCCTCCAAAGGATTTGTGTTGCAAAGGAGGCTGGTTCAGCAGAGGCTGGGCCTGGTTTTGTGGGTAATCACCATGTAGAGTGGAAAAAGAGCCATTTGCTGAAAACCAGCCATGCACTGTTGTATAGTATTGGCCATAATATTTTAAATGTTGTTAGGATCCAATATTGATGACTGAGCTGTTTGGCAAGTCCTTGGTTGTTGCTCTACCTGAATGCCAGGTATAGTAGGCAAGGCTGTTATATTACTAACTAGCAGTAGTAACTGTGAAGCAGTTGCTATGTGTGGGCTATTGGATCCAAAGGCTAAAGCCACCTGAGGGGGGAGGCACTTGCTGAGCTGGGGCTTTGAAACCTGCCTCCCCCCACACATTTGTGTTAATTAGAGACACCCTCTCATAATCCAAAGCTGACTGACCTTGCTTGATGAAGTTGAGGAAGAGTGAGGTAAAGATGACTGCTTTTCCACTTTATTGCCAGGTTTGTGTGCTCGCTCACACTTTTTGTCACTTCGCTCTCCCGCTCTGAATGACTGAGGCATTTCAACAGGCAAAGAAGCCTTGCGCTCAGAATGTGATGCCTTTGCTTTTGTTGTTGTTGTTTTGTTTTGTTCTCCTTGCATGGCATCAGCTTCTGGGAAATTTGCTGTGAATTCTCCATAGAGATTCTCCTCAGCCCAGTAAGTGAGAGAATCTGCTGACAGGCTGGATAACACAATCTGAAGCTATGGGCATGAGCAGGAGATTTAAAATCTGATGATTGGAGCAAGCTCCGGTAATCACCAAATAACAGCCAGGAGATAATATAAAATGACCGGGCAAGCCCTTTGTGATCAGTATGGCTGGATTGCTGTCCTGAGCTGACTTTGAGAAGTACAGCCTGTGACAAGCGGTCCGGTTGCTGTGGTAAAATATTGCAGCCGAGTTAAAAAGACAGTAAATTGTGATGAGATAACAGCAAAACAAACTCTTGTAGTGTTAAATTTTCGTTCCTTGTGGCTACCTATTAATCAGCAGTCAGATAGGAATTCCACATCATTCCTCATGGAGGACTGAGTCTCAAACTGGAGATATTACATGGTGGCCGGATATGTATATCATACTGTTTTGATTGACAGGCTCAGTCCTCAATGTGATTGGACAAGGAAAACCCTATCTAAAGGCTGACTCCAACTATCACGGATAATGATTTGTACACCATTTTCAGATTAACATGTGATCTTGTTTCATCCAAATATTCAGGAGGATTTGATGTAGTTACCAAGCATGGCAGTATGAATCTACTCCATAATTTTAAAACCGATGACCTAAAAAATTCAATGGTATTTCGAAGTATCTCCTTAATGTCCTCATTAGGATAATTGGTATACTTTTTGCAAATAAGGTCTGAGCTGGGCATGGCGGTATCAATCCATCCAGCCTTCCAAAGTACAATATAATTCCAATCAGGAAAATTTGGGTCGCAGAAGGGCCAACACACCTCATGATGCTCACCCCATCTCAATCATTGACCGAAATGAAGAATATCTTGAAATATTTCAACCAATAATACTTGTTGCAGTTACCAAGCAACCACATAACATTCAACATGGATGCTGCCGGATGCCATCAAGGTGACGTCAGTTTACCATATTAACTGACACCACAGAATTACCAGAAAAAATGGCAACAATAAAAATAGTGCCTTTTTTATAGAAAATAAAATGATTTAGTGAGATGACTCATATATTTGTGATTAATTTTGGGGGTCACAATCAAGGAATACCATCTGTTTTCACTGGAAAATCTGATTGTATAGCCTGACTATCATTCTGCAGCTATAAAAACAAATTATTTCACATTGTTATAGCTAGAAAAAAGGGGGAAAGCAGTTGAAGAAGGAAAGTTTAACTTGTAGGCTTCCTTGTAGTGCTTCATAGCATTCTCTGGGAAGTTTACAATGTCAGCATATTACCCCTAGCTGTCTGGTCTTCATTTTACCAATCTTGAAAGGATGGAAAGCTGAGACAACCTGCAATATGCACCTAAGGAGGCATGTAAGGGGCGCGCATAAGCGCACCATTTTGCCTACAGTCCCTCACCTATTGTCCTTTTATCCTTTCTATCACTACTTTCTACTTACATTATGTTAATACAAACTATAATTCTATACATCTTTGACAAACAAACAAACAAACAAACAAACAAACAGTTGTCTTCCTTTACCCAAAGTTTATTTATTATATATGTGTCACATTGCAAGCAACCCAAATCTTGGGAGTTTATATGATGAGTACGATCTGTGGGATAATTTACAATAGTCATAGTCAATCTAAAAACATAAAACTAACCTTGCAAATATTACAAATGACAACTCAGAAAGGAGTTGTAGTGGATGCAATTACTGTAATTACATTAAAAGGGAGGTTTCGGTTCAACTGAGGGAGATTTCATTCAGAATTTTAGACTAAAATTAATAGTACTATCATATTGTTTCTAAAGTGAAAAAGTATGTATAATCAGTAGCTATAATCAATTTATAATCTGGTCGAAAGTAAGACTTAAAATGCGATGTGATACGACAGAATCTCCTGTATTGTGGCAGGTGATGGGATTCAATTTTTTAAACAACTGGTTATGTGGGCATGGCTTATTTGTAGGTGTGGCTAGCTGGTCATGTGATCAGGTCGGCATGGGTACTTGCATAGGGACTACTCAGACAGCTGAAAAATCTGAATTATGATGGATCCTTACACTAATGACCATCCTCGCATTTATGCCCATTGCAGCATTATTAACAATAGTGTCACTCATTTCACAACTGTGGTGCTTCTTTTCATCATGGTGACAAGATAGGGTGCAAAACGTAAAATGTTAGGATTATTGTAAGTCGAGGACCGGTCAAAAGGACAAAGACTGGTCAAAAATCACTTTTTCAGCCCTCTTAGTAGTCCCTGTCCAAAGGACTGAAAAAACAAATTTCTGACCAGTACTCGCACTTTTGACTGGTCCTCACACTTACAACTGGTCATCATTTATGTCTATTGCAGTATTCTTTTTTTTTTAAAAAAAATAGTTTATTAAATTTCATATTTAAAAAAGGGTGAGAAGGGAAGGGTATGGGGGTCAGAAGAAGTAAAGATGATAGACAAATGATTACATCATTGTTAAAGTAATTCTGAAATATATGGTAAATTATGAATGATATTACTAAATTGTCTTGCAAAAAGAATCGTAAGTGTGAAAAATGGTCATAAGTTGCTTTTTCCAATGCCATTGTAACTTTGAATGGTCACTAAATGAAATGTTGTAAGTCAAAGATTACCTAAACAAAAATAAAAAAAGCTTCTTTGCTTGCAAAAAGCTGCCCTAAATAACAATCATTAGATTAGAACTGCCTGAAAACTGGAATTACAAATCAGGTTGGGTGCCAGAGCACCTTGAGGAATTTAAATAGTTAAAATACAATAACTATCAACTTGCTCATAAAGTGAAACCCTTTAGCAGGGAGGTCATTTAAGCTCTCTAAAAAGAGCACACCCAGGAGAAGCAATCCTTGGATCCATTTGCACTACTTAAAGATAGCAGCTGGTCTCACTTGCCTCATAAGATAGCCTAAGGAAATCGTCCAGATTTAAGGAAAGATCACTCTCCCCCCCAAAAAAGTAAAATATCAGTGCAAAGCTTGCATCCTGTCCCTTGGAAGTACAGGACTGTGCCAAGAACCACTAAAGTAGTAAAGGAAGACTCCCATCCCAGATGGAAAAAGAACTTTAGATAAATCTAACTACAAAGAAACAATTAACACTAGAATGAATAAGGGAACAAATACAGTAGCTGATGCTTGTTAAACCAATTACCAGAACAGATAGACACAAGAACTAGCCAGATTTCTGAAGTTGTTTCTTTTCCTTCCAAACAAAGCAAGTGTAATCTCCTCTTTGTTCGGATCGGTTCTATAGAACTGGTAGCGACCTGCTGGTGATGTCACTATGCCATCACTGAACTGGATCAGTCATTGCTGGTCCATGGGCACCTTCATCTTATTTCTGAATTTTTTTTAAAAAAAATTTCTGAGCATGTGCAGAGGCCATGTTTCCAGCACAGTCCCAGAAATGATGTATGGCTGCAAAATAGGACAAGGGCATTTTTCTGTTGAAAAATGCCTTTCTCCAATTTTGCAGGCAGGCTCCATTTTCTGTGCTTCCCATTTTTATTTGGTTTTCCTTCCCTCCCACAAAGCAAACGGAAGCGAAGGAGAAGGGGGTGGGAAGAAGGATAGCTCAAATTATTGCCATGATTTTTTGTTCTTATATTCTGTTGTTTAGGTATACTGTGGGACCTCTACTTATGAATCCAATCTTCTGGGTCTGCGACTTTCATCCTCAGACCTGCACAGATCATTCAAGTCTTGCATAGCGGGCTGAGAGAAGGTCGGCTCCTCAGAGCTGCTGCTGAGAGCTCCAGGCCTTGCCTGTGGAGCTCCTCCATCCGAGGAGTCTGCAGCCATGCCGCCAGCTACCAGGGGAAGAGATCCTGCACCGCTGGAATGCCGTTGAAGACCTGGTCAGTCCAAGGCTATTTTGAACTTTTCTGAGCAGGACTGTGAGTGGGTTTGTTGGGCTGTGCTCCCTGTTGGGAGCGAAAAGTGAATGTTTTTAGACAAGTTGCTAGGACGTTGTTCTCGTAAGGCTGAGGACTCTAAGCGCCTTTGGATGTGATCTATATGACGCCTCCAAGTCCAGCCATCTTCTAGTTTTACAGAGTATGTTTTAGGGGCTAGTTTCTCAGTGATGGTTCCCTTAGCCCAGTTAACTCCCCCATTGAAGTTCCTTGGAAAAACCTTTTGCCCCAACTCCAATGACCTTTCAGGGGCCTATGAGTTTTTTCTTGGGTGTTGGCATATTCTGGGTGTAATTTGTCTAATGGGGAACTTTCTCCCGATCAGAAGTTCTGCTGGGCTTTTCTTTGTCATTGCATTGGAGGTGATGTGTTGTGATAACAGGACAGTGTCCAAACGTTCTTGGATTTGCCCAGTTCAGACCTCTTTAAAGCCTCTTTTGCCACCCTTACGAGCCTTTCTGCCAATCCGTTAGCACAAGGGGCATGGGGTGACTTGAGGGCGTGCCTGACCCCTAATTGAGCTAGGAACAGCTCCATCTGTCTTGAGGTGAACTGAGGCCCATTGTCTGATACCAAGATCTCCGGGCAACCATGGGTAGCAAAGAGCCTACGTAAAACCTTGATAGTGGCGCATGAGGTTGTACTTCCCATGAGGATGGTGTCCACCCATTCAGAATAAGCATCCACTATTACCAGGAAGGACTGGGAATCTACTGGCCCAGCAAAATCCACATGGACACATGACCAGTGGCCCCTGGGTGGTTCCCAATCCGTTGGCTTGGTTCTAGGAGGGCTAGGCCTAGACTCCTGGCAGGGGGAGCAGGTGGCCACCCACTGCTCAATGTCCTTGTCTAATCCTGGCCACCATAGGTGCCCTCTAGCTAGGGCCTCCATCCTAACGATTCCAGAGTGTCCTTTATGTAGCATGTTCGTTACTTTTCCCCTTAAACTCTTGGGCACTACTACTCGGTCTTCCCACAGGATACAATCCCTCATGATGGTTAACTCTTGCTGTTTATCTGTGAATTCTCTAAGGTGACGGTCCTTGCCCTTTCCTGGCCACCAATGTTCCCTCTAATTTTTTTTCGCTGTGGGCGGAAAAGTATAGTGTCTGAGCAGCATTCCCTTTGGGACTGGGCGGCATAGAAGTATAAATAAAAATAAATAAAATAAATAAATAAGAAAAAAATCCCTTCTTTTTTATTAAAATAAATTAATAATAAAACAAAACCAAAGTCTATTACTATTATTACTATCTTCTCTTTTTCCATCCCTGTCTCCTCCCCCCTTGTGTGTGTGTGTGTATGTGAACTCTTGAAACATTTCCAATAACAGGTGAGGGCTATTGGAAATGGTTCAAGAGTTCACACACACACACACACACACACACACACACACACACACACACACGAGGCTGGGGTTTTTTCCTGTTATTATTTGGGTGCTTTTTACCATATGCTTTAAATCAAGAGTAATTTTCTCTTTCTCTCCCCCTCTCTTGCTCTCTCTTTTTCTCAATTTCTCTCTCCTTCTCTTTCTGTCTCGCTCTGTCTGTTGCTCTCTCTCTTTCTCTCTCTCTTTCTTGTTTTCTTTCTCTCTCTCTTGCTTTCTCTTTCTCTCACTCTTTCTATCTCTCTTGTTTTCTTTCTCTCTCTTGTTCTCTCTCTTGCTATCTCTCTCCTCCCCCCTCTTTCTCTCTCTCTCTTTCTCACTAACTTTCTCTCTCCCTCTCTCTTTCCATCTTGCTCTGTCTGTTGCTCTTTCTCGTTCTCTCTCTCAGTGAGGGGGCTGCGAGAGCGCTTTCTCAGAGCGCTTCAGGAACGCCTGCCCTGCCTCTACTGCAGCCCCCTTGCTGAAAGCTCGGGACGAAAGGGCTCCCAGCAAAGGGGCTGCGAGAGGGGCAGGGCGGACATTCCCAAAATGCGCAGAGAAAACCCTCTCGCAGCTCCCTGGCTCTGAGCGCGGATGAGGAGGAGGAGAAGTCGCAGCTACCACCGCCACGGGAGAAGTCGCACCCCAAGGCGGGAGGCAGAGAAAACAGGAGAGGGGGCGGATCAAGTGGGTGGAGGGCAGCGGCGAGAGGCCAGGGGCACGAGGGGGCCAGAGGCACTGTGGGGAGGTGGGGGCAGCCGCGGCTCCCTTTCCTTCTACCCATGGGCTGTCAGGGGGATGGGGAGCATGCCCGGCACCTCAGCACTTTCGGCGCTCACCGCCCCCCACTCCAACGCCCGGCTCCTTGCGCGCCCTTGGAAAAGGGTGCATGGGGGGGTATTTTGGGGGGTGCGCATGCGTGCACCTTATGGGAAACAGTGCTAGCCACCCTCTTAGAATGTATTGCACGACTGTATGTAAGACTGGGTCTCTCCTGGTTTCAGTGGCTATGTCTTTGGCCATGACAATGGGCTGGTTTACTAACTCCAGCAATAGCACTTCACTGGCTGGTGCAGGGTCTTCGACTGGTTGCATTCTGAGGCAATGACTCAGGGCACCAGCATGGTTTATCTGAGACCATGCCTTATGTAGGAGTGTGTACTGATAAGCAGCTAAAAAATAGACCACCTGGTCATCCTTGATGATAGGAACGGTGGGGTCGGTTTGTTGTTGGCCAGTAAGCCTAGTAGTGGTTTATGGTCAGTCACCTGTTCGAATTCTCTTCCAAAGATGTAATTATAGAATTTCCTAACTCCTGCTACTAAGGCCAGGGCCTCTCTGTCAAGCTGGCTATAATTCCTCTCAGGGTTAGAGAGAGTTCTAGAGAAGTATGCTATGGGAGCCTCACCCCATTGGGCAAGATATGGGCCAGTACTGCACCTACCCCATAAGGGGAGGCATCATATGTGAGCCGCACTGGTAGGGTGTTATTTTATTGGGCTACCACGCTATGAGAAGTTAAAAGGTCTTTTATTCTCATGAAAGCTGCACGTTCACTGCTTTCCCATCTCCAGGCTGCTCCCTTTTGTAGTAGTCTGTGCAATGGCTCAGCTACAGTAGCCTTCTGTTTTAAAAAAATAGAGTAGAAGTTAAGGAGCCTTAGAAAGGCCTGAAGCTCTGCCTTATTTCTTGGTTCAGGGGCTTCTCTGATGGCCCTTATTTTCTCTAAGGTGGGGTGTATGCCTTCACTGTCGATTTTGTACCCCAAAAACTCTACACTGTCACACATTTATCTGCCCTTAATTTCAATCCTTTCACCTGCATTCTAGTGAGGACTGCCCTGATTTGCTGATGCAATTGGGTCTGTGATTCGGCTGAGATGAGTATATCGTCAAAGTAAGGCACGGTGCCGTTAAGACCAGTTAACAAACATTCCATTAACCTTTGGAATAACCCTGGGGCTATACTGACTCCGAATTGAAGGCGGGTGCATTCATAGGCCCCTCGGTGGGTTACAATTGTTTGTGCCAATGCGGTGGCTTCGTCGACCGGCAGTTGCTGGTAAGCTTGGGCGAGTCCAGCTTTGCAAATATCTGCCATTGCCTAGAGAATGCAAAAGCTGCTGTACAATAGGGATAGGGTAGGAGTTGTGCTGCAGTGCCTTATTTATTGTTGATTTGTAATCAGCACATACCCTTAAAGAACCATCTGGTTTCATGGGGGTTACAACTGGGGTTTCCCAGGGGGAGTGCTCCACAGATACTAAGATTTCCTGTGCAATCAGTTTGTCTAGCTGGTGATACAACTTTGGAAATAGGAGTAAGGGGACCCTTCGAGGTTTCAATCTTATGGGGGGAACAGCTGCATCTAGGGAAAGGGAAATTGGAGGGCCTTTGTAAGAACCCAGGGAATTGTCAAACACATTGGGAAATTTAGAAACAAAATTGTTGTTTCTAAATTGATGTAGCCCAGTCACAGCCAATCCCAATGAGCCCATCCATTCCAAACCCATGAGGTTTAGCCCCTCGGACAATGATCAGGGGCAGGTTACAGTTAATGCTCTTAAAGGTGACAGGTAGAATAGCCTTCCACAAGATAGAAATGGGGTTCCCTTGGAAGTCTTTGATAATTGCAGATACAGGCATTAGCTGGGAAGGCAGTAAGTCTGGCATGTACAGTTTTAGCTTCTGCCAAGGCGTTATGGAAAACCTGGAGCCAGTGTCCAGTTCCATCTGGCAGGGCTGCCTGTTCAAAAAGATAGGAATTAAGAGTTTGTTTGGACTAAGTTCCAGTCTGTTGGTTTCCCTGGGGCAAAGTTTACCTCGGTGTTGGTTTCAAGGTGGAAACGGTGGATACCTGGCAGGTGCGCTGTATTGGGGTCTTGGCATTTGGGTGTCTCGGTTTAGCCAGGATGCGGTTTGTAGTCGAGGTGGCCTTTGAGAGATGGGTTGGTCCTCGGGCAGGATGGCTCTGCAGGCATCCGCGACGTGGCCTCTGCAGAAGGCATTCTGGAACGGGCATCTAGAGTGTGGGTGATTTCCACGGCAGCCAAGACAGGAGTAGATCTGAGGCTGTAGACGTGGAGGTCTAGTAGCAGGAGTTTGGATTTGGAGGCAGGCGTCTTCTGGGAGATCGTGGAGAAGGTCGCTGTCATCTGGTGGTGGCTCGTCATGTGGCAGAGAGTAGTCAAGGTGATGTACGGTCACAACTTTATTGTTCCTTTTAAGATCGGTGGCGGCAGCTTGGGCCACTTCAATCATTTGAGCCGCTTTGATCACGTCCTGAAGGGAAGGATCGTGTTCTGTCAGGAGTTTGTTCCTGATTTTGACATTTCGCATGCCGAAGATTAGCGTGTCGAATAGGCGCGCTTCCGGGTTGTAAAAATTGCACTGTGACAGAACAGCACGGAGACGAGTGGCGAATTGGTTTATCGTCTCCCCGTCGGTTTGAGCCATCCGAGAGAATTGGTGCCGGTATACTCGTTATTATTATAATTATTTATTATTTATTGGATTTGTATGTCGCCCCTCTCCACAGACTCGGGGCAGCTAACAACAATGAAAAAAACAACATGCAACAATCCAATTAATAAAACAACTAAAAACCCTTATTATAAAAAACCAAACATACACACAAACATATCATGCATAACTTGTAATGGCCTAGGGGAAAGGAATATCTTAACTCCACCATGCCTGGCAATAAAGGTGGGTCTTGAGTAATTTGCGAAAGACAAGGAGAGTGGGGGCTGTTCTAATCTCTGGGGGGAGTTGATTCCAGAGGGCCGGGGCCGCCACAGAGAAGGCTCTTCCCCTGGGGCATGCCAAACAACATTGTTTGGTCGACAGGACCCGGAGAAGGCCAACTCTGTGGGACCTTATCGGCCGCTGTGATTCGTGTGGTAGAAGGCGGTTCCAGATGTATTCTGGCCCAATGCCATGTAGGGCTTTAAAGGTCATTACCAGCACTTTGAATTGTGACCGGAAACTGATCAGCAGCCAATGCAGGCCACGGAGTGTTGCAGAAACGTGGGGAAATCTAGGGAGCCCCACGATGGCTCTCGCCGCCGCATTCTGC